>NC_092784.1:29967788-30567788 GCF_047496795.1 Chiloscyllium punctatum
GATGTTACTGAGAAACCAAAACCCAGAGATCCTAATCTGTGAGAGCTGGCCACACCCATTCAGGCTGCATTAAAAATAACCCATGGCCTCCCTAGCTGCTTTCCCGGTAGGCTGAACTAACCAGCTTGATAACGATCATTCAATCTCTCTCTGAAGAGAAACCAGGACAAAATAATTCCTTAAAGCTGCAGCATCATCACACTTGTCAGCACATCGATCTGTTAAACAAGAAACAGAGTAACCCAATCAGGCCCTTGGCCCTGTCCAATTGGACGAGGAAGAAGCCATTCAGTCCCGTGAGTCACTTACACAGGAACAAGAGGAGGCCATTCCCCTTCACTACACTTGCAAAGGGACAGAATTAGGTAATTGATGCTGATTCCTGATGAATGGCTTCTACCCAAAACATGGATTGTCCTGCTCCTCGAATGCTGCCTGACCTGCTATGTTTTTCCAGCAATCTACTCTCTACTCCAATCTCCAGCATCGCCAGTCCTCACGGTCTCCAGATTGATGCTTTAACATGATGAACAATTGGAGCAGAGAGTACACAGACAGACTGTTCCACACTTTTCCTCCTGGCTCCGTTGCTCATGACACACACGTGGGACTTTAACGTGGTTTTCTAGTATTAAGGAGGCAAAACATATGTCTTGTGTGAAGTCTCAAGAAGGCATCTTCCAACTCCGAGAAGTCAGCCTGGTGTTCTCTGTGTAAGGTGGAAGCTGGTGGGAATGGCTACCTGCTTCAGAAGGAAGGTATTGTGGTTGCTGTTCGGGATTGTGAGCAATCTGACTTTCAGTATGGGTTCACATGCCGACTGCACAATAACGTGGGGAGAGTTCATTAAGGCGTATAAACTATTAGGAAAACCACGTTTGACTGATGAATGGACTCTCTGAGATCAAATAATGGTGATCGTGTTCATGTTGATCTTGTCGAATGCTTGTCTTGTGCAGTGTATCCTGTATGCCTTACTCTGTCCAAGCCTATCTCCATGCTATGATCAGCCTGTCCATGCTTACTATGATCTTCCTCCACTTCTCATAAATAAAGTGTTTCCCTTCACTGAGGTACAATAAAGCAAACCAATCAATCCTGGGTAATGTATTGAATTTCTCACCCTGTCGATGTCTCTTTTTGAAATAAGTGATCGCTGCCACTCCTCGTGTTTCAGCGTCACCATTTCTTCATCTCTCACAGCTCTGCAGATTAAACACTCAGCTTTTTTACTCTATCGTCATGTTACCATCATCCGTGTATGTGGTAAGGAGATCATTCCTTACAAAGGAGATCAAATCTGTAGAACGTGCCCCAAATATTCTCTTCACAAGGCTCTATAACAGCAGGAAGCTGGCTTTACTTACATAGTCGAATCATCTTACAATGTAGGACAGCATACCATTGACTGCACCCATTTACTCACACAGGGTTTGATTCGGAGCAGTCAGCATAGACGTGTGAGTAGGAGATCATGCTTCCCAAATTTGTTAGAGTTCTTTGATGAAGTGACCAAGAAGGTTGATGTCTCTATGGATTTCAGTGAGGCCGTGTGATAAGGTTTCACATGGCAGGCAGCTCTGAAAGGGTCCATCACGTGGAGTGCTGGCGGAACTGACCAATTGGATACACTGCTGGCTTAATGGGAGAAAGCAGAGGGTTTAGTGGAAGGATGATGGTCAGACTGGAGGCTCGGTCCATTGCTGTTTGCTATCTATGATTTGGTTCAGAACATACAAGGCATAAGTAGTAATTTTGCAGATGCTTCTAAAATAAGTGGTATCTTGATCAGTGAGGAAGTTTATCAGAAATTGCAGCAGGACCTTAATCAGGTGGGGAAGTGGGCCGAGAAATAGCAAATGGAATTTAATATAGAAGTGTGAGGTCATGCATTTTTGAAACTCAAATCAAGGTAGGACTTTCATGATGATTGGGAGGGCCTTAAGGGGTGCAATGGGCAGAGAGACCTTGGCATTCAGGAACAAGGTTCCTTGAGATTGGAGACACAGGTAGGCAGGGCAGTGAAGAAGGCTTTTGGCTCACTGGCCTTCATCAGGCAGAACACGAACTATAGAAGTTGGGAATTTATCTTGAAGTTACACAGGACTTTGGTGAGACCACACTTTGAATATTGTGTTCAGTTTTTGTCATGCTGTTTTAGGCAGGATATTATGAAATTAGAAAGAGTGCAGAAGAAATTTACAAGGACATTGCCAGGACCCAATGGTCTGAGTTATTGGGAGAGGTTGGACAAGTTAGGACCTTTTCTTTAGAGTGTAGGAGACTGAGGGAGGACCTTATAGAGCTGTATAAGATCACGAGGAGTACGGATAGGGTTAATGCTCTGAGTCTTTTTCCAAGTTTGAGAGAAATGAGGATTAGAGAGGATCAGTTTAAAGATGGAGGGGTAGGAATAAAAGGGAGGCCGAGGGGCCACTTCTTCACACAGAAGGCTAGTCCGTGGATGAGCTGCCAGCAGATGTGGTTGAAGGGGGTACATTAACAACGTTTCAAAAGCATTTGGATAAATACGTGGATAGGAAAGGACTGGAAGGATATGGGCCAACTGCAGGGAAATGGGGTTAGTGTGGATGGAAATTTACAAGGTGAGGTCGAACTCTTCTGTTAATTAAAACCAAACACCCAGAAAAGCTCAGCTCACCTCATGATCTGTTCAAATATGAGAGACACAGACCTCCTACGTTCCACTATTTAAACAAAAATTAACAATTTAGCATCTTAACTTTAATAGTGAACACTAAACAACAACTATTCACAAATACAAGCTCCTCTTTTCTTAACTATTTACTATCTGACTCCAACTCTGTAAAAATATGCTGTTCCAACTACCCACATATTAAACATTACAATCTCAAGACCACACATTCTCGATCTTCCCCGCTGTGTTCACTCTTCCAGCTGCTTATCTCCCTGGGTCATGTTTTTTTTTAATGCAAATAGATTTGACATGAACATGTATCTTTGATAGAGAGTTTTGAGATGTTCAGTTAGCACTCCTGCTCTACAGCAGTTACTCTGCTGTTGGATGGCATTGGCTCTCCCCCTAGTGTTCAAAATTCTGGGTATACGTACTGCTCATGATGCAATATTTCTCATACATTGATTGCTTTCCAGGTGTCCAAACAATAATATTCAAAATCCGTTGGCTTCCTGAGCGTAATTTTAATTCTTTGGTTGTAGTTGAATTGTTGTCAAAACAGCAACCAAGATCCAGGTATCCATTTCCCAGCTAATGGTGACAGGTGGGACAGCCTGACCTTCAGCTAGCAGTGTGGCTGTATTTTTTATTCAGCAAAACCCGTTCTGTCTTAAAGTGACCAGACATGCTTTCGGCTTCATAACACCGACCCCTTCAGAAAATATAAATGAACCATCAGAATGAAAAGAAGGCATCATTCCTTTACATCTAATTCTTTATCCCATTATTATGGAATGCAAAAGTATTAATACCATTAATATTAATTCTGCACCCATATATAGCACTTGAATAAGTCAAATCTTAGCTAAACATTTTCCGTTAAATCCGCGTTCACACAACTGCTATCACATTTTAGGACGAACAGCTTGTACATTTTCTAAGTTTAAAATCGTTAATATAAGACTCCAATGAAATAGTCTCATGTTGTTGTCTTTAAATATTCCAAAAAATGCGAGAGGTTTGTAGTTGTCCACAACCATCTCCAACAATTCGTTTTTCATTAAAATATTGTTAGGCCAGTACGAAACTCAATCATTCTTTTTCAATAATGGAGATTCTGTATTTTTTTTCTGGTGGATATTGAGTTTTTTTTCGACAAGTAGTCAATTGGTCATTCAATTCCATCATCATCTTATTGTATGAATACATCTGCAACCCCTATATCCCGAGCATTTAACACAATTTTCAAAGGGTTTCAAAATAGTTGGTGTATCTAAACCTGATGCGGTGATTAGTCCTGCTTTTAAATTCTCAAATGCTTCTTGGCATTGTTCTGTCTACCACAATTCTGTGATCGTCTTTAATAAATCCATCAGTGGAGCCCATACGCTGCTGAGGTTTGCAACAAATTTCCGATAGAATCCACTCAGTTCCAAAACTCGAAGCACCTCTTTCTTCGAGGATGGTCGTGGAAATTCTTCAAAGCCCTTCGTCTTTGTGTTCCATGGGGTCAACCTTCCGTGTCCAATGTAATGTCCCAACAACGTTACCGCTTCCTTCGCGAATTCTGTTTTCTTTAAGTGTATTCCCAAGTTTGCTTCTTGTAATCGTTCAACATGCTCTGCCAGCTGAAACATGTGAGCTTTCATTCACTTGCTAAAGGTCACTACATCATACAGATAAGCTGCACAATTTGTTCATCTGGCCACAACTCTGTTCCTGAGTCTTAAATGTGGCTGGAGCATTATTCCCTCACATGACACACTTGAAAACGTTTTTGTCATATCTGGTATCTTTACCAGATAGTTTAACTGACTCAAAATTTTGTTTTAATTTGAAAGGAGCCACTAAACCTGGCTTTGAAGGGATTTCCTACCAGTGGTGGCAATACTAAAACGTCATCCCCATGGGATGTCGTCAAAGTTTCAGTGTTTTTACCTGTCACCTGCTTCAGTTTATGCTGTGCCCTCTTCAGGTGCTGCTTAGCTAACTCACCTGCTCCATCTAATCTCTTCCTCACCTCACATACATAATCCAACTGTGAGATCTCCAACTTCGGTCCTGTGAATTTATATTTAACTAACTTCAAAGGACCTCTCACTTCATTTACGAATATTAACTCAAAGAAAGTAAACTGAGTAGATCTATGTGGGACATCTCTAATGGCAAACAATTTGATGGGAAACCTTTATCCCAATCATTCGGGTAATCCTGACAGTGTCTGATGCTGACTTTTCAATGCTCTGTGGGATTCAGGATTGGTCACACCTGATTTAAAGTGCTGTATGTCTAAGCTATCCATGATTTCCGTAAACAGCTGAGCAGTAAAATGAGACCATTGGTCTGACTGAATCTCTCTGCAGAACCCACAGCGAGTAAAGAAAGTTATCAACCCCTCCACTTCGTTTTTTACCTTAACATTCCATAATGGAATTGCCTCTGGAAACCTGGGAGACACATCCATGATGGTCAGTAAAATATTGGTTTCCACTTTTATTTTACAAAAGGGAGCTACACAATTGGTTATAAACCACGTGAAAAGTTCTTCGAATGCAAGAATTGCCAACAAAGGTGATGGTTTTATTACTGCCTGTGACTTTCATTCGGCATGTATGACGTGTGAAACAAAAAATAACCACGTCATTGTGCATTCCAGGCCACTAGAAATGCCTCTGTACTTAAGCCTGAGCCTTCCGTACACCTAGGTGACCGCCTGCAATTAGTTTATGTGCTACCTGTAAATCTGTGTGCTACCGGTAACACAGTCTGGTGCATTTCGGCCCATTTCCCTTCTGCACTCACCTGTCGTGGTCTCCATTTTAATTTTTGGATTCTATCTTTAAATTAATAAAGTTCGATAATATATTCTAATTTCTTTTCTGTGTGTGCATGTATATGTGTGTATGTATGTGTGTTTATATACACCTGTTGTAAGTCCATTAGCCTTTCTGGACTGAACACCTTTGCCTGACCCTCTGCCTGTTCAGGTTTTGTTTCTTGCACCGTGATGTCAAACAGATTGTCAGTTAAATGCACATCAACTCCTTTGACTTTTTCTTTCGTTTTTCGTTCCTGCTGTAACTTATGATAGTGGGATATTGTTACTACACAGTCTGCAAAAATTCCTGTGTATTTATCTTTTAACTTCCGAGTTTCCTAGTCTTCCTTTGACTTCTCCAACACAAGGGGTGACTCTCCCATCTTGAATCCTGCTAAACCGTTCCCAAGAACAAACTGTATCCCTGGAATTGACACTCTGCCACTCACTTTCACTGTTATTTCCCCAATATTGATTCGGCACTGCAACCTGATGTTACACAAGGGAATGCTTAATTTCTGTCCCCGTTCCACAAATAATCACGCTCTTGATTAATATGTCAGAAAGAGTGAAAATACTTCCATCTCTTACTATTAGAAACGGAGAGAAAGTGAGGACTGCAGATGCTGAAGATCAGAGTTGAAAACTGGGGCCGGAAAAGCACATCAGGACAGGCAGCATCTGAGTAGCAGGAGAGTTGTCATTTCAGGCACAAGTCCTTCATCAGGAAACTGGGGGGTAAGGGAGGGGGAACGGGGCTGAGAAATAAATGGGAGGGTGGGGGTGGAGCTGAGTGGGAGGTAGCTTGGAAGGTGATAGGCAAATGCAAGTGGGGTGATGGCGATAGGTCGGAGAGCAGGGTGAAGTGGATAGGTGGAGGACAGCTGGAACCCTCAAACATTACAGCATCAACATCGACTTCACCAAATTCCAAATCTCCCCTCCCATAACCTTATCCCAGATCCAACCGTTGAATTTAGCTTTGCCCTCTTGCACTGTCTTAATGGTCCATCTTCTTTCCCAACTATCCAGCCCACCTTCCCCTCCAACATATCACTATCACTCCCATCTACATCTTCCCATCGCCAACCTAGTGACACTCCCGCCAGTCCAGCTCCTCCCCTCCTGTTTCACCTTCAGCCCCCTCCCCCCGGCACATTCCTGACGCTGGGTTTATGCCTGATATGTCGATTGTCCTGCTTTTCAGAAGGTGCCTGATCCGTTATGCTTTTCCTGCGCTTCACTTCTTAACTTCTGGAGACTGAGTAGATCTCGTATCTCACAAAATTATAATTTATTGTCCTTCACCCCCCCCCCCCCCCACCCACCGCCCTTTCTGAGTTAACTTTATCCACAGAGGTGAATTCTTTATTGAGGTCAGGCACTGCCTCCATACACAACCCCTGCCTAGGCTGTGCACTCTCCTGCAGCTCCTTGGCTCTCCTGGCGATGTCCTTTACCAGGTTCACTAATAACACTTGCTTAAACTCTTTTACCACATCTTTTTTCCAAAGTATCTTCCTTCAACGCCCAGCACTGTGTGTCCCAGCTCAGTGCAGTGAAAACACGTTTTCCGAGTGCCCTTCTGAAACCATCAGGACTGGAATTTTATATGTTCCACTCCATTATAGTGAGAACACCTGAGACCTTTGATCACCTTTCATCTTTTCTCACCTGTGGTAAACTATTGCCAGTGTGTTGTGTTCTATGTCTTTTGTGTAGGATCTCCCCTTCTCTCAATTTCTATCCCTCACAGGATGAAAATCTTCCCAGAAGCTAAATTTTATCTCATGCACCAATTCATATTTAGCTACCATTTCTGCCACGTTCCTCACTTCTTGAACTGTCTGTTCATTCACGTGAATTCTTACCATCTCTGGAAGTGAGTCTTTAAACTTCTCCAGCAGAATAATCTCTCTTCGAGCCTTACAGGTCTTATCCATTTTTAAGGCTCACAACCATCTATCAAAATGATTGTGTTGAATTATTTCAAACTAAACATAACTCTGACCTGGTTCTGTCTCTATATTTCTGAACCTCAGTCTATATGCTTCTAGTACCAGTTCATAAGCACTAAAAATAGCTTTTTTGACATCTGTATAATCTCTAGCCCCCTCATCTGACAGCACTGCACATACCTCACTAGCTGTGCCCACCAACTGAGTCTGAACCAGCATTACTCGCAAGTTCACTGGACACACCATTTGCCCAGTCAATTTTTCAAATGAAATAAAATTGGTTTTGACATTTTTCTCACTGAAATATGGCAATATATTACCATAGTTGTATACATCACTACGTTCTCCCTTCATCTTCATTCTGCTAATTTTACTTTCTTATCTAATTCTTAACTTCTGAATTTCAAATTCTCTCTCCCTTTCTTATTCCTCTCTTTCTCTTTCTCTATCTTCTCTCTCTCTTTCTGTCTCTTTTTTATCTTCTATTTCCAGTTGCCACATTTTCAACTTAAGTTTTTCTAACTCGACTGCAGCTGCTTATTTCTCTGACACACCAAAGTGCTTGTTCAGCTCCATTACAATTTCAGCTTTCCTTTTGTCCCTGGTTCAACCCAATTCTAATCGAGTTGTTGACTATAAAAGTATGCCTTTTCTCTGTTTTTCTAAACTTTCTTGACAAATTTAAGAATCATCTTGAAACCCCAGAGCCTCTTTAGGAATGGTAAAAGCCATTATTTTTAATTTAACCATCCAAACTAAACAAAATTAAACGAATTTTCTCACCTGTTTTATTTGTAGACCTAAGTCACTAACTGTCAAGTGAAGGAATCTGCTGGGACCTTTTTTTATCCCAAATCTGTTCAGATCTGTCCAAATCCCATACGATAAGCCCTCAAACTGTTATGATGTCGATGTGGAACCCCTCTGTTAATTAAAACCACACACCCAGTAAAGCTCACCTCGCCTCGGACTGTGTTAAAACATGCGTGACAGAGAAGTCCCAACTTCCACTATTAAAAGAAAAATAACCATTTATAAGTCTGTAGGTTAGCTTGCTGAGCTTGAATGATTGTTTTCAGATGTTTTGTTACCATGACGAGGTAATGTCATCAGTGAGAGTCTCCGGTGAAGTGCTGGTGGCATGTCCCACCTCTCTATTTATAGGCCTTGGTTTCTTAAGTTGGATGATGTCATTTCCAGTTCTTTTTCTCAAGGGAAGGTAGATAGGATCTAAATTGATGTGCTTATCAATGTACTTCTGGTTAGAATGTCATGCCTCTCAGACCTTTTGTGCGTGTCTTTGTTTCACCTTTCCTAGGATGTGTGTATAGTCCCAGTCAAAGTGGTGTCCTTCTTTGTCTGTATGTACAGAAACTAGTGAAAGTGGGTCATGTATTTTAGTGGCCAGTTGGTGTTCATGTATCCTGCTAGCATGACAACAGGACAGTTTGAAATGTTGGAAAGTGATTTATATACACTGTTTAATCAGTGTGTGTTCAGATAAGTAAGATTGTTCATATGCGTGCAACACATTCTGAATGAACCACGGCGACACAGTTAACAAAAAAATGATGCAAATGATGTCTAACATTTGGAAACATTAACACATTATTTGGTCCTCATCTGAAGTGATATGTTCCCTGTCTCTCAACGTTCCCCCTTTTCTGGGATTCCCTACTCCTGTCTCTCATTCTTATCACGATGTGTGTTATAAATTCTGGCTTCTGCTGTCCCAACTTATTTCAGTTAATCTCCTTTCGACCAGGAATTCGATATATTGGCCTGCTGGGTTTTTTCCAAAGCCAGTGTCTGTCATATTATTGAAGATATACATTTTGGCATTAGACCCAGCATTTGAAGATATTACTCTGTTAGACATGCACTGTACAAAGGACCTCAGCACACAGGAATTGTCAAAATATTGAGGGATATACATCTACTTCTTTTGACAATCTAGTTTTCTAATTTTTCGCATCTCCACATCTATATACTCTCCCTCGTTCTCTCTTTGTATCTAGTTAAGAAATCCACCAATTATTCTTCGTGTCACATCTCTCAAAACTCCTTCTTTCGGTTTATAGCTGTTACTCTATTTTTGATGTAATGTGATGATAATTAAGCAATGTAACTACAAAGACATGCGGGAGGAGCTGGCCAGAGTTAATTGGAAGGGGAGTCGAGCAGGAAAGACGATGGACCAGTAATGGCAGGAGCTCCTGGGGATGATTCGGAGGATATCAGAAATTCATCACAAAGAAGATAAAACATTCTCATGGGAGGACAAGGTAGCCATGAGCGATAAGGCAAGCCAGCGACAGCACCAAACCAAAAGAGAAAGCATATAATGTGGTGACGCTTATTGAGAATCCAGAGAATTCATTGGCTCTGAAACTACATGAGGCTGGTGTCACTGACACAACAGAGCCGTAAATCATGGTCAGAAAGAGAAACAAAGGGAAAAACATTCTCTTTAAACACAGAAGATGGTATTACTCAAGGAATCAAGCAATTGAAATAAAATCAGTTAAATGCTTTTGTCAGATGTGTCAGATTGAAAGCATGACCCGGGGAGAGACCCTCAGAACAATGAAATTTTGAAAATGGAAGTATTATCACATCATAAACCAGAGTCGGTCATTGAGGGCAGGGCTGATGGGTGAAAGGGTTTCGATGTGAACTGAGGAACAGACAGCAGAATTGCATTGCAGTTTTTGCAGCTCAAAACTATGTAATCATGTAGTGCTGTCGACCGCAGCAGCAGGAGAAGCGGACCTGCATTCAACCACAACTTGTTTGCACGGGAGTAATCTCCTCAGTCTGGCGTTACCATCAACACGATCTATGGCCCAGTGACGAGTGCGGGTGAACAAGTCAGGGTCAGTACCACTTGAACCGAAACCTCATGCGAGCCCATTAAAACTACGGCACTTGACCAACAGATCTGATTGAAGTTCTGCAATCCTGCCACATTCCGTCATAAATGGTGATGCATTTGATAAATGACGGAGGAGAGGGCTCCACAAGCATCCCCACCCTATGTAATTAAACAGCCCTGCATATCAGTGTAAACGGCAAGGATGTAGTATCTGCACCATGCTCAGCCAGAAGTGTTGAGTCAATGATCCAACTCACGCTCACCGTGATGCCACTGAATCACAGATGCCAGAGTTCAACCAACTCGACTTGCTGCAATTGACATGAAGAAACAGCTGAACACAGTGGATACGGCATATGCAATGGGCCCTGACACCATTCCTGCAATCGGACTGAAGACTTCTGCTGCACAACAAGCCGTGTCCTTTGGGAACCTGTTTCATTCCAGCTCCATCTACCTGGCAATGTGAAAATTACTCAGCTATGGCCAGTCCCCTAAAGGGGGAATAATTACAATTGACCAATTACCTCCCCCTCAATCCCACCAAGACAGTCAACATGGTAGGAGTTCTTTTTGACAGAGCTGTCAAGCAGCACAGTAATAATCTGCTCAGTGTGGTTTCTGATAGGTCCCCATGTGGAGATAGTGCTGCTGTGGAAATGTCACTGGATTACAAATCCAGACCAGGATAATGCTCTGGCAGCTGGTGGAAGTTAAAAACAATTAATAGAATATCGAGATCTAAAATCTGGTGTCAGTAATAGTTGCCCTGAAACCAATGTCGATTGTAAACTTGCTTCCCCAATGTACTTTCAGGAAGTGAATCTCCCGTGGTTTCCTGGTCTGGCCTGAAAGTGACTCCAGATGCACAGACGTGTGATAATGTGTTCTATGGTCTCTGAAATGGCTCCAAAGTTATCATCCCTGCTTCCAATTTGTCTCGCCCTGTCAGAGTTTTATATATTTCACTGAGATCTCCTTTCATTTTCCTAAAGCCCATGGAATACAGGTCCAGTTTCCCAAACTCTGCTCCCACAGCAAGCCTGCCATCCCAGAGATCAGTCTGTTCATCCTTCACTGCTCTCCCTGAATGTCAGGTTTGTCCTTTATTAAGTAAGGAGACCAAAACTGCACACAATACTGTACAATGTTCAAGATAGGGTTTCACGAAGGGCTGCACAGCTGCAGTAAGATACTCTTACTCCTGGACTCAAATCCCTCTGAAATGGAGGTCAACACACCATTTACCTTCCTAACTGCTTTCTGCTCCTGCAAAAAATTACTTTCAGTGACTACAGTGAGATCCAGATCCTTTTCAATGTTACAGCTACCCAACTGGTGGGCCGATGTACACTGGAAAGTGTCCCAAAGCCATTCCCAGTATTTTCTGATGGCTTCAGAGCTCACTGCCCTGTATGGACGGCGGGGATCGGTGAAGAATGAAACGAAAAGAGCCTTTATAGAGTAAGTCTCTTTATACAGTAACATTTTTCAACCTTTTCAAATGGTAGGCGACCGTTCTCTTTTTCCCATCAAAGAGCACAACGTCGCATCTACCCACATTGCTCTTCATTGCCCCGTATTTGCACAGAAACTCCACTTGCCTCAGTCACCTTGGAGCTTTTTTTTACATCCTCCTCACCCACTCATAATCCGACATTGGTTAATGCCATCAGCAGGATTGGAAATATTGCATTTGATTCCCTCTCACAAAAGTTTGGTGTGTATTTGAAATAGCTCGGTTCCAAGCACTGAATCCTGCTATAGCCCCGAGTGCTTCGCTCGAAAAAAACATTGATTTATTCCTACTCACTTTTTCCTGCCAGCTCTCCCATCCTAAAACCACACTCTTCTGTTAGCCCCAGTCCCATACGATTCAAATTTGCGGAGGGACTTGGGGTTTTACCAAAAATCTTCCTGAAAATCCAATCGTATTGCATTGATTGATTCTTCATAGTTTTGCTGAAAGTCAGTTTCTCAAATATGATTCCCATTTGATAAATATCTGTTGCGTTTGTCTCAGCCTATTACTCTCAGTTAAAATACTTTTGCCATAGCGATTTTGCTAATTTTATTATATTCCCTTTTTCTCTCTCACCAGATTAAACTTTCCTAGTATTGCTGGGAAGATTTTTTTTTGTTTTGATTTCTTCTGTGAAGGCATAACTGAAATATTTTCTGCATACTTCTACCATTTCCCTGTTCTCCATTCTCCATTCTCTGGTTTCAGCCTGGAAACAATCTTCACGTTTTATTTCCCTTACCTTTGCCATTGACATACTTTTTGAAGCTATTACAGTTGACGTGTACTGCCCTTGTGCATATAGAGTGTTCTGAAACCCATCCATTCCAGTCTTAAACTTCTCAATGATTGACCTTGCACAAATATGCACACATAGAGGCATAGACTCTGCACCATCAGAAGTCCAGCACAGTCTACATTAGTTCCACTTTTCTATACGTGCCCCATAGCTGGGAATGTTATGAAACTTCAAGAGGTCGTCCAAGTACTATGTAACAGCTGTGAGGTTACCCGTGACAAATCCCTCTCCGGCCGTACATTCCAGAACCCAAAACCGTCTGCGTGCAAAACGATCCTAAAGTCCTCTCTAAGTCTTAAAACATTCACTATAAGAGTGTGCTCCCCCTGGTTCTTTTCCCCCGACGAAAGGAACAGCTGCTGTCTGTCCACTGTGTCCATGTTCCTCATAATCTTTTCCTTCTGAATCACGTCTCCCTCAGCCTTCTCTTCTCCAACAGAAACAATCCGAGCTTATCCAGCCTCTCTCCATAGCTGATATGCTCTATCCCAGGGAACATCTTGGTGAATCTCATCTGTACCCCCTCCAGTACAATCACACCTTTCGTGTAATGTGGCTCCCAGAACTACACACAGTGTTCCATCTTGTCCTCACCAAAGTTCCGCAGAACTCTTATAATCTGTGCCTCGATGAAGAAAGGCTACACCTACGCTCCCTTTTGCTTTCTCAACTTGTTTATTAACCTCTTTAGTCACATTCATGGATGTGTGGAGAGGCACCTCTGAATTTTCTAGTGTGCTGCCATTCATTGAGTCCTCCGCTGTCTGGTTCCTCCTTCCAAAGTGCATCACCTCATATCTATCCGGGTTGCATTCCATCTGCTACTGATCTGTCCATCTGACCATTCCATCTGTATCTTCCTGTAACATAAGACCTTCCTCCTCACTGCCAAACACCCGGTAAATCGTTGTATCAAACACAAACTTAGTTATCACACTCTCCTCACCCCTCGTCCATATTTGCAGCTACACCATTTAGGAATACCACAAAGAATAAGGTTACAGATCACACAACACCAGGTTATAGTCCAACAGGTGTTTTCGGAGGAACTAGCTTTCAAAGCGCCGCTTCTCCATCAGGTGGTTGTCTGCTTTGAAAGCTTGTGCCTCCGAATAAACCTGGTGTTGTGCAATTTTTAACTTTGTCCACCCCAGTCCATCACTGGCACCTCCGAATCACAAATAATAAGGGAGACAACATTGATCCCGATGATGCACCACGAGACACCAGCTTCCAATCACAACAACAGGCTTCTACCACCACCCTCTGTCTCCTACCACTAAATTTGATTTAGATGCAACTTGGTAAGTCACTAATGACTCCTACCTATTCCCTAGTTATTCTGTTCCACTTGACACACTTATTGAATACCTGGGGATTCACTCCAAACTTGCCCTGCCAGCAGATTTCCATGACCCTGTATTAGTCAGTCCTCTCCAAGTGAAGAATTTCCTCCTTATTGCAGGCTTAAATGGCCTGTCCCTTATCCTGCCATTATTTGCCTTAAATGTAGAGTAGACAGCCAGTGAAACATCCTGTTTATGTTTCGTAGATTCTCTAAATTATACTGTGATCACCTCCCGTTCTCTGAAACTGAAGATATCACAAGACAAGTCTCCCCATTAGAAAATCTTGTCATCTGGGGGATTAATCCGGAGAATAACCATTGCACGTCCTCTGTGATCAGTGTACTCTTTCTTAGATTAGATAATCAACACTGTACACAATAGTCAAGGTGCACTCTCACCAACACTCTAGCCACTACTTCATGATGTCTTTAGATCTATATTCCGATTTCCTTAAACGAAGGCCAACTTAACTTTAACTTTCCAATTAAACGTATTCCTCAAAATACCCTTCACGTTAATTACATTTACGAACTCACTGTGTGAGTTCTTATGGAAAGACTCCTGCAAATCCAAACACATCACTTCCACCGGTTGTCCGTGGTCTATGCTGCAAGAAACAACTTCAAACAATTCCGAAGTTTGTCAGGTATGATTTCTCAGTCAGAAATACACAGTGATTCTCTGCAATGTTACTGTTAATTTCTAAACACCTAATATCACATTTTATATAACAGATTACAATTGTTATTCTACAGATGTCAAATTAATTGGTTTGCAGTCTTCCACATTAACTCTTCATCCGTGCATACATAGATGGATCATGTTTACTCCCTTCCAGTTATCTACAATGGCTTATGACCTTTGCAGGATATACAGGAAAATAAAACACAGTCACCGACAGTTCAATTAATACATTATTTTATTTCTGACATTTTTATATGAAGTGCATATATGAAGGCCCATTAGACTTTGCAATGATCAATCTAGCTCCATTTTCAAGTATTAGCTTGTTGCTATACGAATCGACTTCATGACTTTAGTTCCACAAGTCCCATTTGCTTCACACGGAGATTTCTTGGAGCGTTTGTGCATGAAGACAGATACAAAGTAGCTGGTTGTTTTCACCTATACCTTACAAATTTCCACATTTGACCTTCCGATTGGTTTCTTTGGTATATGGATCAGATTTAAGCAGTCTGTGTGTTTCCTGTTTGTTTGTATTAATGTTCTTCTTTATTTCCTTAACACTTTCTTTGTCCTTATTTTCATAAAAGTAAATCTGTCAGAATATTCAGGGTTGCACAATATCTGGAATTCTTCTGAAGCTGCTTCCGTTAATTTAATGCAGTCTTTAATTTCTTAGGTTTACTCTCACTGAGTCACCTTCGCTTACTTTGCTGTTTTTTAACTTTGTGATATGTATGTATTTTTCCAGACTTTGCAGCATTTCTATCAATGACAACCATTGTTTGTCTTACACTTAATGTCATATTGTATTTTTTCCAATTCACTTGACCCTCTAGCCTCCGGGCTTCCATGATACTTGAGTGTAATGTTAAAAAATTCTATATTGTATACAGACGCCACGTAAAATGCAACAATTTAATGTCACTCTCCCTGCAAGCTGCTTCAGAGCAAGGTTATTAATTAGTCCTCCTAACCACGCAACATCCAATCCGAAATAACCTGCTCTCATGTTTGGTTCATAACTTACGCTTCAACCTAGCTCATATACATTTATGGAACTTATTTTTCACAGCATTAGTAATCTTTTAGTTAACGCAGTTTAGATGCAATTTTAGATCACGCAGTATTACTGCGGCACCACCAACATTTGCATGTTTAATTTCCAGAGCAGTTGCGCAACAGTTTTGGTTTAGGTATGTAAGGCACCAACGTTTGTTCCTCCTTGTTGTTTGCAAGATCTACACAATCTAATTCTAAAGAAGCTGAGGGATGTGGTCTGTAGTGCTGAGATTAGATTCCCTGTATTGTGGAAACAGGCCCTTCAGGCCAACTAGTCCACGCCGACCCTCCGCAGAGTAACCCACCCAGATGCATTCCCCCTGAATGATGCACCTAGGTCTACATGCAATTTAGCATGACGAATTCACCTATCTTGCATAACATTGTGATTGTGAGAGGAAACTGGAGCAACCGGAGGAAACCCATGCAGACACAGGGAGAATGTGAAAACTCCACACAGACAATTTCCCGAGGTTGAAATCGAACCTGGGTCCTTGATGCGATGAGGCAGCAGTGCTAAATACTGAGCCACTGTGCCGCCTGACGTATTGGTGATAGAGGCAGATAAGACATTGGAGAGGCTTATCCCCAGGCTGAGATGATTCGAAGAAATGTCCATCAATACAAGAAAAGTATCAAAAACCCTCCCCACTCTGTCAGGACAAGTGTGTCCGTATTCTCTCTACTCCCTCACACTCTCTGTACATCTGTTACAGCACCTATTCCCGAACAAGGCTCTTGCTCGACCAGTCTCACTATTGTTTGCAACACACTCTTTCCTTCAATCTCTCTGTCTCTGAGAGCAAATTGAGTTTGAATTTATTGTTTTGCCAACATCAAATCAGTGGGATGGTCTGATGCTGGGGATGTGAAAATGCAGACATTTTAAAATTGGAGAGAGAGCAGATACCATCAAGACGGAAGAAGCCTGGCGATCAACCATATTGCTCTGCAGCAAATTAGTAAACACTCTCTATCAAATATAGCTTTTTCACGTGAAACATATTCACAGTAACAGAAATATGACGACTTAGTGAATTCAGAAGAGTGACGTCACAGAAGACGGTAGTGGCTGTGTGGTTTTGAAATTAAGTTGATGTAAACTGCATAAGTGTCTTATTGAAACAGCATAATGATATCGAGTTGGAGACAGATAATAAGCAGTTGTGGGCGGGGCTGGTGGTTAAATTTGTGAATAGTTGCTCGTTAATGTTCGCTTTTAGAGTAAAAGAATGACGTTATTTTATTTGAGTAGTGAAATTTGGGAGTTTTCTGCCACTCATATTCTAATAGATTACGAGGTGCGGTGAGCTTTCCTGGGTGTTTGGTTTAATTAACAGAGGGTTTCACCGCCATGTTCTAACACTTGCAAAGACCAACAGAGAGCAACAAAACAAGAAATACAGAGTGAGACGATTAAATATGAGAGTAAGTACGCACATCATGCAAATAAAGACTGTAAGAGCTTCTTTCGATGCATAAAAGGCAAAGGAGAGGCAAAAATGGCCATTTGATCGCTAGAAATTAACACAAGAGAGATAATAGTGACGAACAAGGAAATGGCTGCGGAGCTGAATAATTACTTCGCGTCAGTCTTCATGGTGGAAGACTCGAGCAATATCCCAAACATTGAAAAGAGTGAGTGGACAGAGCTTGGTATGGTGACCATCACCAAGGAGAAGGTGATGGAAAAACTGAATGGCCTGAAGGTAAGAAAATCACCTGGACCAGATGGACTCCAACCCAGAGTTCTAAGGGAGATAGCTGATGAGACAGTGGAGGCGTTGTTGGTGATTTTTCAGGAATCTCTCGAATCAGGAAGATTCCCAGAGGACTTGAAAATCGCTAACGTGATACCCCTGTTTAAAAGGGATTGAAGCAAAAGACAGAAAATTACAGGCTGACTAATCTATACTTGGCTCTGGGTAAGATCCTGGAATCAATTGTGAAGGATGAGATTTCTGAGTACTTGGATGTGGATGGCAAAATAGGACAAAGTTAGTATGGTTTCATCAATTAGAGGTCATGCCTGGAATATCTGCTAGAAATCCTTGAGGACGTAACGAGCAGTTTCGAAAAAGGAGTGCCAGTGGATGTCATCCAACAGGATTTCCAGAAGGTCTTTGACAATGTGCCGACATGAGGCTACTGAGTAAGACAAGGACCCATTGTTTTAGAGGCAATGTGCTGGCATGGAAAGAAGTTTGGCTGCCTGGCAGGAAGCAGAGAGTGTCGATAAAAGTGTCCTTCTTAGGCTGACAGTCGGTGACATGTGGTGTTCCATAAGGCTCAGTATTGGGACCACAACCTTTGACTATATATATATTTACGATCCAGAGAAAGGAACTGAAGGCATTCTGGCTACGTTTGAACATGATACAAAGATATGTATAGGGACAGGTAACGTCGAAGAGGCAGGGAGGTTCAAGAATGATTTGTACAGGTTAGTTTAATGACTAAAGAAGTGGTAGTTGGAGTACAAAGTGTAAAATTGTGAGGACATGCACTTTGGTAGGAAGATTAAAAACATGGACTCCTTTCTAAATCAGATGTCTGGGGTAAAAAGATATTTAGGAGTTCTAGTCCAGGATTGACTCGATGTGGACTTGCAGGTTGAGTCAGTAGTTGGGAAGGCAAATACAGTGATGGCATTTATTTTGGAAGTATTTGAATTTAAAAGGAGGGATGCACTTCTGAGGCTCTATAAGGCTCTGCTAAGATTATATTTGGAGCATTGTGTGCTGTTTTGTGCCCCATATCTAGAAAGGATGTACAATGTTTGGAATGTGTTCAGAAGATGTTCACGAGAATGGGCCTGTGAATAAAATGTTTGACATATTAGAAAGTTTAAGGACTTTGGGTCTGTTCTCAATGAAGTTTAGACGGAAAAAGGAGGGATCTAATTGAAACAGACAAAATACTGAATGTCCTGGATAATGTAGATGTTGAGAAGACTTCGAATGGTGGCAGATTCTGGGACACAAAGAGGTAAGGAGAAAAGTCTTCAGCCCGAGAGTGGAAAATCTATGGAATTCGTTGTTACAGAAAGCAATGAAGGTCAGGTCACTGAGTATATTTAGGAAAGAGATGGTTCGGTTCTTGAGTATCAATGGATCAAGGGTTACAGGGAGAAAGCAGGAGAATGGGGTTGAGAAACTTGTCAGCCATAACTGCATAGTGGATCAGACTCGATGGGCTGAATATCCTAATTTCTGTTCTTATAACCGATGATCTTATCGTCGTTAGCCAAAGTCTATTGCACCCTATCTCTCACTTTGTCCCTTCTGACAGCAAAATGTGAGAATAAAAAATCCCTGAGTCAGCTTTACTGAACTTGGAGGATTCTTGTTGAGGATTCATGGGAATGGCTCCACTGCTTGAAGGAAAGAAAATTCTGCCAAATCCAACTGTACCAGGAAGAAGTCACATACCAGCAGTTTGTTTGAGTGGAATAACGTCGGAGACAGAGGATCAGTTGGAACACATTATCGCTTTTCCATTTGAAATGAGTTCAACTACTATGAAACTCTGGAAACCTTTTCCTATTCTTTTTCCTCTTCAGACATGTGCGCTTGTGTATGTGTCTGTACGTGTGTGACTCTGTGTCGCATATTTTTCAAGAGAATGACCTAGGTTACACTTCAAACCTGTTGTAACCAGTGGAGAAGTGGGGCTGTAAAGTAAACAGTGACCCTCCACTCCACATGGTGCAGGATTGAGAAATTCTCACGGGCTGTTCAAGTGGGAATTCTTTTCCCCAATGGTTCCATTCCAAGATGGCAGCTCAACACCACCACTTCCAGCGTAGTTAAACATGGTCCATAAATGTTGGCCTATCAACAACACCCACATTCCATGAACAAATCAAAAATGATAAACTGCAGCAGAATTTAATGGATGGGAACAAGACTGATAGATAAATGCCTGTTGCCTTCCAGAATTGTGCTGCCTGTGTACTTAGGCTTTGTTCAGTTCCCTAGTATTGTGACTGGGTGCTTGCATTTATTCAAAGTTGTGTTTAGCAACATTTGACAGACATGTGAATGGAGGAAAATTGTGGACAGACTGAAAAGTGCTGTGCAGACCGCAATCAGATCAGCCATGATCTTATTGTCTGGTCGAGGAATGACAAAGTGTCTAACGGCCCACTCCTACACCTCAGTTCTCTGTTACTATGTTCGATTCAGTCCTTAAAACCACTTGCATAGGAGCACATAGAGACCACTTGCTCCAAATACCTGGTACGTAGTATTACAGAATATCATTCAGTCCCTCAACAGTGTGTTTTGCTGTGGGTTGGAAAATGTGATGGGAAATCCAAGCTGGTTATGAAAGTGGTCTCTCACCTCTTTAAAGAGTGTCTCTTCTCTGCAAGTGGTGGTTCATTTGTTTGTTATGTTGTAGACACAGATTCACTGTGAATGTCGGGCCCATATCTAGCCCAGAGATGGCTCACAAAATACTTTTCTTTCACTGTCCTCAACATTCAATAACAACACTTCCAGGAAAATTACAACCATACACTTTCCAAAGACAAAATATGAAAACATAAGAAACAGGAATAGGTAATTTGGATGTCACGCCATTGTATGCTATCATGGCCGACCTACTGTTGGCATTAACTCTTCACTAATGCGCAATTCGTCTTGCCCCTTAGCTCTCTGACAGGTCGAAAATCCATCTACCTCCTCTTTAAGTACTTGGAGTGATCTCGCTCCGCTAACTTTCTAGACCTGAGCATTACAGACATTCACTACACTCTATGAGAAGAAAACACTCTCCACACAGACACCATCACGTATTAACATTAACAATAGTGGTTAACTGACCTGCTCAGGAAAGAGGGATTGACCCCGATATCAAGGCAGGATTTGACTGAAAATGTTATCCTCAGAGACACTTAAATATCCAGAATCATGCATCCCAAGTAAAAATAAAAATACAAGCCATGGAATTTATCACCTTCTCAGTGTCTGTGCAGAACATAACGAGTGATTATCCATCACCATCAAGTTTCAATGCAATGATCTCTTATTCTCTGACAGTGCTATAGATTAACCTTCACTCATTCCTCTTTTACCATCAGCTCAGGGATGGGTCTCGTGAAATTCCTTTCCACAGCCTCTATTGCAATTGGATAATTCCTTTTAAAGGAGAAAACATCTGTCCATAATACCCCAAATACTGCGTCAACTACACTTTCAGTGATGATCACAATAATTCCTTTCCCTCACTTACCAGTCTCCGTATATTTATTATGACATAAAAACCCGTTCCTTCTCTATGCACTTCCACCGTTGTGGAATTTAAAAGTTCCTTGCATCTGCATGTCAATATCAGTAAAGCCAGTAACAGAGGTGCCCGCGGAGATGAACATCACTCTAGGAGAGAGACTCAGTCAGGAAGATTGCACTTGAAATAGGTAATGGTCACCTTCCTGAATGGAAATGAAGTGTAGGAATAAGGAAAACAGGCAGAGGAAGGGAGCGAATTTTGCTTTTGTTCTTCTCTCACGGAATGTAAGCAGCCATGGTCAGGCCAGCATGTCATGCTGATCTTGAACTGAGTGACTGGTTCAGCTGTTCCACAGGACGATAAAGAGTAAAACACATTGCTGTGGGTTTGCACAGACATGACTGGGGAAGGAAACCCATTGACTTCTCTGAAGGACATGAAGCAAGCAGATGGGCCTTTCCTCACAAATGACGATAGTTTCAGTTCAATTACATCAATTTCCTTCATGAGATATCAACAGATGTTTATTCTGTGCTTCTAGATTATGTGTCAATGATTTAAGCAGCATGCAGTGTCTGCCAGTCTTTCAGATTCTGTGCAGTGAACAAGTTCAACATACACAAGCGCAATTATTCTAAATTGACACGTGGTTAGAAGGGACATGATACGTTGAATCCAGATTTATCAAAGGCACAATTGGTGGTTTATTCAGAAGATGCACTGAGGCTGAGGAAGAGACGGGGATATAATGATGGTGGTATTGGACAGGATTCGAGAGTGGGAAGGATATAGAATTGTAGATATGTGCAGGGCTAGAAGGATTATGGAGTTTGAGAACAGTCTGGTTCTCCTCGCATATTGGTGAGTAATTTGTCTTGAATAATTTGTTGATATAATGTGTGAGGAATGGAATGTTTCATTGGAATTAAAAATGTTGACATCTATCTTTCTAAATTTTACATAATATGAGCAGCAATTCAGTCTAACCTGGCTTAATGAACAGATAGAATGACTTACCAGGAACACCAATATAGCGAGGATGGGATAGTAACCAGCTTGAATAACCACCGATACATCATAGATCCGCAATGGTAATGAGATCTAAGGTTGAGAAAGCCAGTAAAGATAAACTCCTGTCCATTGTTAGAACATTCCCGTCTAATGTTCTCAGATTCTAATCCATTGTTGGAACTTTCCAGTCTAATGTTCTCTGATTCTGATCTCTCCTTCCCCTCTCTCTCGACCTGCTGATGCCTGTTAATGATGTCGTTGATTGTCCGGCTGATACTATTAGATAACACATTGAACCAAGTCCCTAATTAATAGAAGAGTAAAGCCCTCTAGTGACATATTTAGGATGCACGGAGACTGACATCAATCACTGTCGGTGAATAAACAACTCCCATTAATCCATTTCAATTCAACACTTTTTGTTAAAATTCAAAATTATGATTAAAGTTTACACATTCTGGATGGGATATGTGGGGTGACTGAGAGTTTGTTCCCTCAGTTGGGTCTGGTAGATCAATCATGTGTAAGCATTCAATCTGCCTTGGATACGGAAGCAATGCCAGAGTTGTATCAGAACATATGCATGCTTCTCCGTTTATAAATTGAAATATACATTCTGTGTCTACTGATCAGGCACTGCAATATCAGGAAGACATTGAGAGAACTTTTATCGTCCATGATCTGAGAAGAAAATATCCCGAAGACTACGTGTGGTTATAACAAACAACGACATGGCTGTGTTAACAGGGAATTGTACCTAAAAGACAATAGCGACTGCAGATGTTTGATAATTCAGTGCAGGTAAAGCATAGTGGTGGAAGAGGCACAGTAAGCCAGGCAACATCCGAGGAGCAAGACAGTCGACGTTTCAGGCAGGACCTTACTTCAGGACTGGGGAGGGAGAAGTGCGTTTAGAGAAAATGGGTGATTGGGTGAGGCTGGCGGAAAGGTCAGTGATAGGTGAATGAAGGTAGGAGGTGATAGCGATAGTTCGGTGATGAGTGTGGAACGGAGCGATGGGAAGGAAGATGGACAGGTAGGTCTCCTCGAGAGGGAAGATGTGAGTCAGGAGGTTGGATCTGGGATATCGGTTGGCGAGGGAAGATTTGTAAATCAGTGATTCCAATGTTAATGCCATGTGCTTGTTGGCTCCCGAGACAGATGATGAGGTGTTCCTAGTAACATCCTGGTAAATCTCTTTTGAACCATCTCCAGATTAATAATTTCCTTCATCTAACAAAACTGCACACAGTACGACAAAAGAGGCTTCATCAATGTCCTGCACAATCACAGCATGACTTCCCAACTTCTAACATCAAAGGTCTGAGCAATGAAGTAACATTAACCACCCTGCAGCACAAACTTCAAAGAATTATACCTGCACCCCTGTGTCCCTCTTTTCAATATAACTACCAAAGACCAGCATTAATTTTGTAAGCCCTGCGCATGATTGTTTTACCAAAATGCAATACCTCACATGTATCCAGGTTAAAATCCATCTATCACACCTCAGCCCAGTGAGTGATATTACTGCCCTCTCACACTTTCCCTTCGGATTAAAATGACACTCCCCTCTCCAGAAGACCTGTAGACATCAGCCTTGAATTTCCCAAAGACCCAGAGCTTAGTTTGCCTTTCGCAGGCAGAGGGAGGAGTCAGTAAGGAGAAGCTGGAAAGGAAATAGTTGCCTTCTATCAATGAATAATTTTCGGAAGAGGGAAGCCAAATTTTAGAGATTTGAAATAGTGGCCGGTGATTCGGGGCCAGAATTGCGATCTTTCCTCGCCTCTGGTGTTCAGTATTGATATCTACTCGCGACTCTTAATAGTGCAAAGTGTGTTTCAGTATTTCGTTCCCTAATATAGCAGACTACTGATAATAGCCATTTAAAGCGGACATCATAGCCAAGCAATTAAAGATGTTCATAGTTTATCTCAATGGCTCAGCGAATGCACTGAACATCCTATAGTTGAGGCTAATAACATGTAATTCATTTTTAAAATGAGAAATTTCCCCTGTATAATTTGGTAATGTTAACCAGAATTTAATAAATCCATACACTTGAAATATGACACAAAATCTGGGCGTGGTTTAGGCCTTGATTAATGGGAGGTGCCCATGTTTCTGAGCCAGAACTCTGGATGTGATTCCAGTCCATGAATTTCTGGTAGTGCCCCAATCTCTGGAGAAGGGGGTGTGTATTGATGTCCTGTGGAGTAGTATCACAGTATGTTAGAACACGCTGAGGAACAATCACACAGTAGCATCATGTTGCAGAATTAGGGGCTAATGCTGAATGATGGTAGTGTCCCTATCACTGCCCCGAAAGTTCTAGTTTCAATTCCCACAGAGCTGTGTCATAATGTGTCTGAACAAGTTGATTAAACTTATTTTAAAACCGTGCCCTTGTGGAGAAGGAACAGGGGCCACTACTGGGGCCGAGGATGACTGAAAGCACAGCCATCCGTGTTGAGGGCATGGATAGGATGAGTGGTGAAGGTGTTTTTACACATCCCCCCCCCACCCCCAACACACACACACACACACACACACACACACACACACACACACACACACAGAGACAGACACACACACAAACACGCACACACACACACACGGTTGGAGAGTCTAAAACTAGCAGGCGGAGGTTTAAGGTGGGAAGAGAAAGGTTTGAAAAATATAACTGAAGGGAATTTGTTTTCCTGCAGAGGGTGGTGTGTCTTTAGAATAAGCTGCCAGAGGAACTGTTGGAGGCTGGAAGCAATTACAGCATTAAAAAGGCAACTGGATGGCTATATGAATAGTGGGATATGGGCCAAATGCTAGCAAATCGAACTAGATTAATTTGGAATATTTGGTTGGCATGAACGAGGTGAAGGTTCTGTTTCCATGTTGTACTTGTCTATGATTCATTGATTTAATTAATGAAGATCTCTTTGTAATCTTCAATTCTTCACCATTGTACAAACACTGTCCACTAAACACCCAAACTTGATATCATCCGCATAATTGCTAGCTATAATTCTCATCTTAATAATTTATATAAATGACAAGCAAATGTGACCTCAACAAATTTGTGGATCATCGCTGCTCACAGGCTTCCAGTCCGAAAAACAACCATCCACGACCACCCTGCATCCTGCCATTAAACAGATGTACACACACATACAAACACACACACACACAACCACACAATCATCCATATAGAGACACAGACACAGCCATGTCTGTAAGACAGAGGTAGGTAAAGTTGGATCAAAACAACGATCAAGAGATACAGTGAGAAGGCGGGAGGATTCTATTGAGAAACACATCAGACAGGATCAAACAGCAAATTAGTTTTAATGGGCCAAATGGTCTAATTCCAATCTCCTATGCTCTGTGGCCTTAAGGTGTCAGGATTATTTTCCCAATAGTTCAGTAGAAGATAGGTTTGTCAAAAGTTTAACTGTCAATGCGATTGTGTGATAGGTTTGTGGGGTTGAATGGTCTATGTTTGTATCTATTTGCTATCACCTTGTTTCTGAAAAGAGGTGAATTGCAGTGAGGTTAACACGCTTTAAAATAAAAGGGGTCTCCCATTTCCATTTGAGATAATGTTATTCCTTTCTACTTTGGATTGTGCGATCTGTGGCGTCCCCAACCCCCAGAAACAGTGAACTCTGGGTAATTGAGGATATTCAAGGCTGACCTTGACTGACCTTTGATGGACAAGGGAGTGAACGTTTATTTGGAACTGACAGGAGCGGGGGTGGTCAACTACAAACAGACCAGCCATGATGATTCTATATTGAGCAGCAGGCTGGTGGGGCAGAAATGCCAACTGCTGCTCCGAATGTACACGTTGTTCCGTCAACTCACCCCTCGAGACTGTTACAGAGGGAGAGAAAGATCTCATCCAGCGAGTCAACTTCGTGACAATGCAGCAGGGGAGGCCATAATGCCCCTCCATTGGGTTAGATAGGAAGAGAGTGAAGTATTCAAGTCACTTCAGTCATTAAACAACACAGGAGGACGCCATATAAGCATTCCAGGCTGTTACGCAGGAGCAGGGGCGCCATGGGTAGCTGTCAGGAAATACAGAATGGAGATCATTACTCATTTTGTGTTTGGAAAGCTGTAACGAGTGGAATTCTTAAGGGATCTGTGTTAGGTCATCAACAAAGTCCAATCGATACGAATGAATTGGATGAAGGGGATGGAGCTCAGTTTGCACCAGTATAGCCATTCAATACGCTGTTAAATGGAGACAGAGCTTCTGCAATGGGAAACAGACAGAAAAGGGCAGAACGTCTGCAATGGGACACAGACAGGGGGCGGGCAGAGAATCTGCAATGGGATACAGAACGGGAGAGGGCAGAGCGTCTGTAATGGGAAACAGACAGGGTGAAGGCGGAGCGTCTGTAATGGGAAACAGGCAGGGGGAGAGCAGTGTGTCTGCTGTGGGATATAGACAGGGGGAGGGCAGAGGATCTACAATGGGATACAAACGGAGGAGGGCAGAGCGTCTGTAATGGGAAACAGACAGGGTGAGGGCAGAGCGTCTGTAATGGGAAACAGACAGGGAAGAGCAGTGTGTCTGCTGTGGGATACAGATGGGGGAGGGCAGAGTGTCTGCAATGGGATACAGACAGAGGGATGGCAGAGTATCTGCAAAGAGATACAGACGGGGGAGAGCTTGGTGTCTGCAGTCGGATACAAACAGGGTGAGGGCAGAGTATCTGCAATGGGATACAGACAGGGGGTGGGCAGAGTGCCTGCAGTGAGATACAGAGAGGGGGAGGGCAGATCATCTGCAGTGAGATACAGAGAGGGGAGGGCAGAGTATCTGCAATGGAATAGAGATGGAGTAAGGAAGATCATCTGTAATGGGATACAGACGGGGAGGGCAGAGCGTCTGTAGTGGGATACAGACAGGGGGAGGGCAGGCCATATGCAATGTGATACAGACTGGGGAAGGTCAGAGCGTCTGCAATGGGATACAGACGGAGGTGAGGGGGAAGAAGAGTATGCAATGGGATAGAGACGGGGGAGGGAAGATCATCTGCAATGTGATACAGACTGGGGCAGGTCAGAGTATCTGCAATGCGATACAGACAGGGTGAGGGTAGAGCGTCTGTATTGGGATTCAAACGGGGGAGGGCAGTGTGACTGCATTAGGATACAGACAGGCGGAGGGCAGAGTGTTTGCAATGGGACACAGACAGTCGGATGGTAGAGTGTCTGCAGTGAGATACAGACAGGGGGACGGCCTAGTGTCTGCAGTGAGATACAGACAGGGGGACGGCCTAGTGTCTGCAGTGAGATACAGACAGGGGGTGGGCAGAGTGTCGGCAGAGGGATACAGACAGGGGCAGGGAAGAGTGTCTGCAATGGGATACAGACAAGGGGTGGGCAGAGTGTCGGCAGAGGGATACAGACAGGGTGAGGGCAGAGCATCTGCAATGGGATACAGACGGGGGAGGGAAGAG
Organism: Chiloscyllium punctatum; assembly: GCF_047496795.1. NCBI lineage: Eukaryota > Metazoa > Chordata > Chondrichthyes > Orectolobiformes > Hemiscylliidae > Chiloscyllium > Chiloscyllium punctatum. Next base: position 29,995,232 of record NC_092784.1, read on the forward strand.
TGTCTGCAATGGGATACAGACGGGTGTGGGCAGAGTGTCGGCAGAGGGTGAAAGACAAGGGGAGGGCAGAGTGTCTACAGTGGAATACAGACGGCGGAGGGCAGATCATCTGCAGTGATATACAGACTGGGGAGTGCAGAACATCTGCAATGGGATAGCGATAGGGTGACGGCCCAGTGTCTGTAATGGGACACAGTCAGGGGAGGACAAGGCGTCTGCAAAGGGATTCAGACAGGGGAGGGCAGAGAGTCTGCAATGGGATGCAGCCAGGGGGAAGGCAGATCGTCTGATGTGGGATACACACGGGGGAGGGCAGAGCGTCTACAATAGGATACAGTCAGGGAGGGCAGAACATCTGCAATGGGACACAGACAGGGGGAGGACAGTGCATCTGCAATGGGATACAGACAGGGTGACTGCAGACCGTCTGCACAAAGAACATAGAACATAGAACAATACAGCGCAGTACAGGCCCTTTGGCCCTCGACGTTGCGCCTATCCAAGCCCACCTAACCTACACTAGCCCACGATCCTCCATATGCCTATCTAACGCCCGTTTAAATGCCCATAAAGAGGGAGAGTCCACCACTGCTACTGGCAGGGCATTCCATGAACTCACGACTCGCTGAGTAAAGAAAATGGGATACCGACAGGGAGGGCAGAGCGACTGCAGTGGGATGCAGAGAGGGGGGTCAGATCATCTGCAGTTTGATACAGACAGGGGGAGGGCAGAGCATGTGCAGTGAGAAAAAGACAGTGGGAAGGAACAGTATTTGCAATGGGATACAGACGGGGTAGTGCAGAACGTCTGCAATAGGATACAAACAGGGAGAGGACAGACCATCTGCAATGTGATACAGACAGGGAGAGGACAGAGCATCTGTAATGGAATACAGAGAGGGTGAGGGCAGAGCGTCTGTATTGTGATACAGACGGGAGACGGCAGTGTATCTGCATTTGGATGCAGACAGGCGGAGGGCTTGGTGTCTGCAGTGGGATACAGATAGGGGGAGGGCAGATCATCTGCAATGAGATACAGACTGGGGCAGGTCAGAGTATCTGCAATGCGATACAGACAGGGTGAGGGCAGAGCGTCTATATTGGGATTCGAACGGGGCAATTTCTGTTTGTGTTAATAATAAGATGCATTCATTTTAGCTCAGGTATTCTGAATACATTAAACATTTTTTTTAAATCACGCAGTGACATATGTACAAATCTCCAAATCAACTCGGCCCATTTTCTGCTAAGGGTATGGCTCTGTGTATGACAGTAGAAATGCTGCACCTACATGGAACAGGGAATGTGATGGAGTCCTAGTTCGGACAATGTGCAAGGAGACCTCACATGGTCCAGTTTGGGAGAGGATGACATTACTGCGTGATTCAACTCAGAGAGGGAAATAATGTAATCTGCCGAAGGAGGAACGGCCTGTTGAACTCTCTCGCACTCATTGATGCTCATCAGAGCAATGTTAGAAAAAAGAAAGTCTCTGTCGTCTTTGCCACTCTTTTTTTATATAAAATCCCCACAGTGAGAAAAAAGGCCTTTGGCCTCCCCAGACCCATTCGCCCACCCTATATATACCCCTGACAAATGCAGCTAAACTAGAAATCCCTGAACACGATGGATAAATTAACATGAACAATCCACATAACCGACATATCGTTGGACTGCCAAAGGAATTTGGAGCACCGTTTACAATGCCACGCAGCCATGGGGAGAAGGTGCCAAGTGCAATTCACACAGAGAGTCACCCAAGGCTGAAACAGAACCCAAGACCCTGGCATTGTGAAGCAGCAGCACTAACCACTGATCCACCTTCATGCAGGACTCCTGAACAGAAATTGTTGGAATCTCCTGCCTGCCTAAAAAAAGGGAATTCAGTCAAATCAAACTCTTCCAGAATAAAATCCCATCACAAGAACTTTGTGTGAGCAGAATCACCTGAGAAGAAGAATAACATTTTGGTCATTTTCTCAACTTTTCGTTTTGTCATGAGTTACACTAATATCTGGACAAAATTCTTTCAACTTAAAATTGCAGGGATTTTATGTAGTGTGTGTGTGTGTCAGTGTGTTTAGAAAGAGAAACATCGATTATATAATTGCAATATCGAAACTGATTGCCATTCATCATTTCATCAGATTTTGACTAACATTGCTCTGGATCATAAACATCTTGTTTTAGCAGATTAAAAAGAACCAGCCTGACTGGTTTCTTCAACTTACCCTGACCCAGTCTGAGACCTATACCGTCGGCCATATCATCAACCTGGTTACATTTAACATTTATCGTGAGATGTCGAGGAGTAGGCTTTGAAAAGGAAACAGTGACCCAAAAGGTTGGGGAACTCTTAACAGGTGAGCCTGACTTCTGTCATGCTTAACTTATTGGAAGGAATTCTAAGGGATAGGATTTAAGTACATTTGGGAAAGCAAGGGCTGATCAGAGGTAGGCAACATGGCTTTTTCCATGGACAATCATGGGTAATTAATTTAATTGAGTTTTATGAAGAGGTAACAAAGAAGATTGTTGAAGACAGTTTGACAGACGTTGTCTGTATGGACTTCAGCAAGGTGTTCGTAACATTCTGATTTATAGACAGATGAGTAAAGTTCGGACACACGGGATACAGCGGAAGCTGGTCAGTTGGATTCAAAATTGACTTGAAGGGCGAGGGTTGTCTTTCCGACTGAAAGCTTGTGACCACCAGTGTGCTGCGAGAATCAGTACGACGTTCACTGAATTGTGACACTTATATAAAGTATTTGGACATGAATATCGGAGGCATTGTTAATAAGTTTACAGATGACGGTGGTGTAGTGAATTATGTCAGAGTGCAACTAGACCACAATTACACGGGTAAAAGGGGCAAGACGTGACAGATGATGTTTCATTTAGATAATTATGAGGTTTTGCATTTCGGGAAGACAAATTGGGGCAGGAATTATATGCTTAATGGTAAGGTCCTGGGTAGTGTTCCAGAACAAACGGACCTCGGGCTGTGGGGGCATAGTTCCTTGAAAGTGGATTCGCAGGTAGAACCCATTTGGCACATTTGCATTCAGCAGTCAGAGTACTGAGTATAGGAGTTGGGGTGGCATGTTGCATCTGTACAGGATGTTGGCGACACCACTTTAAGAATCCTGCATACAATTGAGTTGGCAGCAGAAAAGGTTGACAGGGATGTTCCAGGACTGTAAGGTTTCAGCTTTATGGAGAGGTGGAATCAATTGAGATGTTTCCCCCTGGAGTGTCACTGGCTGGCGGGTGACATTGTAGAGGTTTACAAAATCATCAGGGGCACGGATATTCTGAATATCCACGGTCTGTTTCCCAGGACAGGGGGGTCCAAACCAAAATGAAATTGTTTGAAGGCAAGAGGGAATGATTTAGAGGGGACCTGAGGGGAAAATGTTTCACACAGATAGTGGTGTGTGTACAGAAAGTGCTGTCAGAGGAAGTGGTGAAGGCGGTTACAATCACACATTTAAAAAGTATCTGAAAGAAGAGGGATATTGGCCAAATGCTGGCAAATGGGACTAGATCAGATTTGGTTTTCTGGTCCGAGTGGATAGATTGGACAAACGGGTCTGTTTCCATGCTGCATGACTCTCCGATTCCCGACGAGGGATGAGGAGGAATTCTGAAAGGACGTTTGGAGAGGGAATTCTCTTCACCGGAAGTTTATCGTGCCTCTTTGTTTGCATTAATTGAAAGCTGAGTTAGTTAAATGTTGACAGAGAAGTGAGTCACGGATAATGGGATACAGACAGGAAAGTGGGGCTGAGACCCCAACCTGATCAGCCACAATCTTAGTGCCTGGTGGAGAAGGGTCAAAATATCTAATGACCCACTCCTGTTCCTCAGTCCCATATTTCTGTGTTCCATTCAGCCCCTCATACCTGCTACTTACTGCTATAACCTCGTGCACAGAAACAGAGGAGACCATTCAGCCCCTCAAGTCTGTCACACAGGTTTGGGGAAGTTGGGAAACGGAATAGGAAAAACACAGACTGAGTATGAAAGATGCCCCTCTTTTCTCTTTACTGAGCTCCACCTCTCTGCAACTTGTGTTCCATTTGTTGGTCATGTCAAAGACCCAGATTCACTGTGAATACAGCCCCCATATCTCACCCAGAGGCGGCTCACAGAATTCGCTGGTCTCCCTGGCTGCAACATTCAATAACAGATTTTCGAGGAAAATAACACCCACTAACTTTGCAATAACAGAATGGGAAAGCATCAGAAACAGGGACAGGTCATTCACTCCCCAAGCCTGCCTTGCCCTTCACTAAGATCATGATTGATCTGCTCTTGGTCTCTAATCCTCATTCAGATCCAATTTTTCACGGTCCTCAACTCTATGATAGGTCAAAAGCAATTTTCTTCATCTTTAAGTATTTAGCTCCCATACCACTGTGGAAAAGAGATTGCTAACATTCAGAACTCTCTGTTCTACCTGTTGCTGCGAATAAAAGAGGTGAACACAATATCTCAGAAAAGAATGACTGGCCCTGATATCAAAGCAGTGTTTGACTGAGGAGGTCATCAAGGAGCGAAACATCTGTATTTATTTGGGAATCAGTTTAACTCCCCTACTGGTTGGACTCAATCATAGGAATACGAAGATATTTGTGGTGTGTGGATGTCCATCATCTCAATCCTGGAATGTCCCTACAGAAGATCCTCAGGGTAGCTTCCTCAGCACAAACTTTAGCAGCTTCATTAATGTCTTTACTCAAAATAAGATCAGAAGCTGGGATATTTGTTGAAGATTACACAATGTTCAGAACAACGTGTCACCCCTGAGCTCCTGAACCAGTCTGTGTCCATGTGCAGCAAGACCTGGACAATATTCAGCCTTGTGCTGTTAAAGTGTTTGTGGCATTCATGTAACATTACTGCGAGATGCTGCTAAATTTCACAGGGGAAGGACCTCAATCTCACTTCAAAGGACTCGGAGGAAGCCATTCAACCCAACAAGAAGGGGAATGGCCCATTCAGACTCAGCTGCCAATTACACAGGAAGACAAGGAATCCAGTGTTACGGACCAGGCCAGAGCCCCTTCAAAATATTTTAAGGTGTTAGCTTGAATCCAACAGTTTTGTTACTCTAAAGGCAAATGTAGCATAACTGGTTCAGATGTAATGTGATTGGTGAAACTACTAAATGTTAAGCACAACACAGTTTATTTAAACGTTGTCATTAAAATACAATCAATGAAAGAGGAACTTAGAATAACTTAAGACGATTATAAAATTTAACAGAATAATAGATAAAGTACATTTTACTAACTAACTGTACTGATATAGTAAGATCCCGTTAGAACAACCACTTGGCAAAAAGGCAATTTCAGACGCAAATTCAAATATACATTCTCCAGGAGAAAATTTCTTAAAAATCCAGAAAATTTCAGAGAGGGTAGCAGCCACGAGACATTCACTGGACCTTCCAACTCTGTTGAGACCCCAATAGCCTCTGATATTACTGAGAAAACAAAACTTAGACATTCTAATCTGTGAGAGCTGGTCACACTCATTCAGGCTGCATTAAAATAAACCCAGCATTTCCAAAGCTGATTACTTTAGTGTCGTAACTAGCCAGCTTGGTTTCTATTGTTCAATTTGTCTCTTCAAAGAAATCAGGAGAAAATAAGAAGTTACACCATCATCATACCCATCAAGGCTTTACAATTACAGATAACTGGCTTTACTAAGGTACTTCAATAATCTTACAACATCATTTTCTGCCCTCGTAACTTAATTAGAGTTTGATTAAAACGAGAGAGTGTGTTGCTGGGAAAGCACAGCAGGTCAGACAGCATCCGAGGAGCAGGACAATCGATGTTTCGGGCAGAGGCCCTTCATCAGGGTTGATGCGGAGTACTCAGCATGGCGTTGTGAGTGGGACATCATGCCTTGCAAATTTGTTAACATTCTTTCAAAACGTGACCAGGAAGGTTGACGAGGGCAGGGTGGTAGACGTAATTGATCCAGATTTTAGTGAGGCCTGTGATAAGGTTCAACATGGTCAGCTGCTTTGGAAGTTGCATCGCATGGAATCCAGGATGAGCTGGCAAATTGTATACACAATCGGCTTGCTGGTAGCAAGCAGAGTCTAATATCGGAAAGATGCTTGTCGGACTAGAGGCCTGCGACTAGTCGAGTGCCTCAGGGCTCAGTGCTGGTGTTATTGCTGTTTGTTATCTATATCAATGATTTGGATGAGAATGTATAACCCACGATTCGTAAGTTTGCAAATGACACTAAAATAGGTGGTATCGTGGACAGTGAGCAAGTTTATTAGAAATTGCAGTAGGACCTTGAGCAGCACTTGATGGGCTGAGAAATGGCAAATGGAGTTTAATATGGGTATGTGTGAGATCTTGAATTTTGGAACATCAAATCATGGCGAATATTAGGGCTTCAAGGAGTGAAGTGGAACAGAAGATGCATGGTTCTCTGAAAGTGGAGTCACAGGTAGACAGAAGACAGAAGGTTTTTGGAACACTGGCCTTCATCAGTCAGGGCTTCACATATAGAAATTGGGAAGTTATGTTCTGGTTGTACAAGTCTTTGGCGAGGTGGTACTTGCAGAATTTTGTTCAGTTTTGGTCACCTTGTTATCGAAAGGATGCTGTTAAACTGGAAAGAGTGCAGAAGGAATTTGCAAGGATGTTGCCAGGACTCAATGGTTTTAGTTATATGGAGCGTTTGGACAAGCTAGGACATTTTCTTGTGAGCAGAGGAGACTGAGAGGGGTCTTAGAGAAGTGTATCAGATCATAAGAGGCATGGATAGGGTGAATGCACTCATTCTTTTGCCATGGATTGGAGAATCGAGGACTAGAGGGGAAGGAATAAAAGGGAACCTTAGGGGCAAGTTGTTTTTTTACACAGATGGTGGTACGCAAATAGAACGAGCTAACAGTGGAAGTCGTTGAGGTGAGTACATTATCAACATTTAAAGGGAATTAAGATGAATATTTGGACAGGGAAGGAGTAGAAGGGCATGCACCAAGTGCAGGGAAACAGGGTTAGTGTGGATGGACGTTTACGATGAGGAGTCGTCCCCATCTGTTAATTAAACCAAACACCCAGAACGCCTTGCCTCACCTCGTAATCTGCCAAAATATGAGTGACAGAGATTCCAAAATTCCATTATTTAAAGAAAATTAACAATTTATTTTCTTAAATCTAACGTTGAATACGAAACAACAACTGTTCATAAAATTCAAGCCCCTTTTTTCACACCTTATATTTGATTCCATTTCTATAAAAATATTCTGTTCCACTTATTGAACATTTCATTAACATAATCTCAAGACCACACAGTCTCTGTCTTCTTCGCTGTCTTCAATCATCCATCTGCTGATTTCTCTGTGTTATTTTTCCTTTTGTATTAACTTTTCTTATTATGATGTAATTTAATTGAGAAACGTAACTGGAAAGACATGAGGGAGGAGATGGCCAGAGTTAACTGGAACGGGACCCGAGCAGAGAAGGCCATTGTACATCAATGGCATCAGTTTCTGGGGATAATTCGGAGGCACATCAGAAGTTCATCCCAAAGAAGAAGAAACGTACTCAGGAATGGACAAGGCAGCCGTGAGTGATATGAGAAGTCAGAGACAACTACAAACCTAAAGAGAAAGCATACAATGTAGTGAACATTATTGAGAATCTGAAGGATAGACAGACCTTTAATCACCAGCAGAGAATAACTACTAAAAGCAATAAGGAGGCGAAGATGAAATAGGATATTAAGCTTGTAAATGGTATAACAGAAGAGTGCAAGAGGTTTTTAGATGTGTAAGAGTGAAGGGAGGGAGGGAAGAGCAACCATTTGACTGCTAGAAAATGAGGCTGTCATAGATTGTGGGAAAGAAAGAAATAACAGAGGAGTTGAATAGATACTTTTCATCATTTGTCAAAGTGGAAGGCACCAGCAGCCTACCAGAACTTCAAGAGATTCAGGGGGCAGAGGTAATGGTAGTGACCACCACTAAGGAGAAGGTGCTGGGGAAGCTGAAAGTTCTGAGGATGGATAAATCACCCAGGCATGATGGATCGCACCTCATTGTTCTAAGGAGATAGCTGAGGTGGTTTCAGAGGTCCTATTGGTGATATTTCAGGAAATTTTCACGAATCACTGGAGTCAGGGAGGTTCCAAGAGGACTGGCAAATATAGCCCCTGTTTAAGGAGAGAGGGATGCAGAAGACAGGAAATTACAGGTGGCCAGGCAAGTTGACATTATTGTTAAGAAGGCTTTGTGGATCCTTGGGTTTGTGAATAGTTGTATAGAGTATAAAAAAGCAAGGAAGACACAGAGTTCTGTGTTTAATCTATAGCATTACAAGGGTTGAATTTACAAACGCTACTGCAAAGAGCAGAACTTGCAAGTACGTTTGAAAAAAAGCAAATGAGTTCGAAACAGACAGGAGCATATGTGACAAACAGACTTTTATCTAGACCCGATTGTTAAGATGTGAGGTACAGCTTGTGACTAAACAGACAGACAAAAAAACCCTGTCAAAAAAGCACGACTAAAGCAATTGCTGCTGGAGTCCCAATGATGTCGTCTATTTCGCCATATATTTGGAAAGATGGCTGACACATTCCTCATTCCTGAGCAACCCAACATATACCTTCCGGATGAAGCAGCATTTCTCTTGTACTCTTTAAATCCAGTCTCCTGTCATTGCTGCTCACAATGGTGTCTCCCTTACATTGGGAAGACCAAACAGAGATTGCACGCACGAACATTCTCACTCTGCCTGTAGGTATAATTCTGACCTTCTCATTGCTTCCCATTCCAATAACCTACTTTGCTGGCATCTTAACATTTCGTTCTGGGCTACTGCAATGTTCGAAGGAAGGACAACCTAATAATGAGTAACACCTCACTTTACACTTTTTTGCGTTACAGCCTGTAGGTGTTAATTTTCAATTCCATAACTTCACAACCCAAGCCTATTATGACTGTTAAAAAATTTGCATATATTCTTCCTTCAAGTCTACCTGTGACCGTGTCTTGTTTTTATTGCAATCAATAGAGGGAATCCATTTCTCCCATTCGCACATTAATTTACAACTATTTTATATATATTTCTCTTGCACCATCATTAAAAGCACACTTCCCTTATGCACTGCATCTCCACATCCTTTGATTTCCGTCACCACAACATTCACCTCTGCAGGGGATGGAAAAGCTCATTTCAAATCCTTATAGTTGTGAAGACATGGCACCCTTGACTGGTAAGGTTAACTCTGTTTCTCTGTCTTCGCAGATGCTGCCAGATTTGCTGAGTTTCTCCAGAAACGAATAGGCACTTAAAATTTTCAATAATAGAAGAACTATAGATAATGCATATCTGACACAAAAGCAAAAGTTGATGAAGAAACTAGAAACTTTGACGGGTCACTGAACGTAAAAAAAAATCTGCATTGACTCCAGAATTGCTGCCAGGCCTGCTTAGATTCTTCAGCAATTTCTGTTTGTCAATAAGTTCCACAGGCGTGTATCAAAGCTGCTCAAACGCCCTGTCCAACACAGAGCGCCGCACAGCGGGAAAATAATGATAACGCAAACTGCACAAATGCATTGGCTCTGAAACTACATCAGGCTGGCATCACTGACACTACAGAACTCTTAGATATGTTCGGGAGAGACATAGAGGGAAACACATTCACTTCAAGCACAGAGGATGGCACAACTGGAAAGAAAAAAAGATTCAGATGAATTGGTTAAAGAGTTTTTGAGGGGTGTGACGAATTGGAGCTGTGACACCATGGAGACACCCTCAGCAGAATTAGAACATTAAAATGGAAGTGTTATCGCATCAGAAACCAGAGTAGTTCACTGGGTACAGGACTGATGGGTGAATGGGTCTCGGTATGAATTCGGAGCCGGCAACAGAATTGCATTGCAGATTTTGAAGCTAAGAACCGGATATTCATGTGGTGCTGCAGACCATAGCAGCAGTAGAAGCTGCAATACATATAACCACAATCTGTAATTAATGCCCGAGATAATCTCTCAGTCTGCCATTTCCATGAAGTCGATCTATGTTTCAGTGACAATGTGGGTGAATATGACAGGGTCGGAACCATGTGTACCTGCACCTGATGATAACCCATTAAAGCAACCACACTTGACTGGTTACATTCTAAAGAGCAGAACTAACATTTGATCAAGAGGGCCAAATGACCCTCACACCAATAGATCACATCAAAGCTCTGTAGCCCTGCCACATTGAGTCATAAAATAGTAATGGATGATTAAGCAATTCACTGGAAGAAGGGTTCGCCAAATATTGGCATCTTAAATAACAGAACAGCCTTGTACATCATTTTAAAAGACAAATGTGGTTTATCTACAACATCCTCAGTCAGAATCGTTGAGTCTATGACCCACCAAACCCTTCTCATTATCCCCACAGAATCACTGATGCCAGAATTCAACCAATTCGATTGGCTGCACGTGACATGAAGAAACAGCTGAACACAGTAAATACGACAAAGGCAATGGGCACCGACACCATTCCTGTAATAAGGCTGAAGACTTGTGCTGTACAACAAGCCGTGTCCTGGGGAAACTGTTTCATTCCAGTTTCAAACCTGACAACTTCCTGGGAATGTGGAAAATTACTCCAGTCCACGAAGAAGCGAATAATTACAATCTCACCAATTCTCAGTCCCATGATTACAGTCAAATTGGTGGGAGTTCATTTTGACAGAGCTGTCAAGCAGCAAAGAAATAACCTGCTCAGCGTGGTTTCCGATAGATCCCCATGTGGTGATGGCGCTGTTGTGAAAATGTCACTGGATTACCAATCCAGACCAGGCTACTGCACTGGCAGCTGGTGGAAGTTAAAAACAATTAATAACATATCAAGATGTCAAATCTGCTGTTTGTAAGAGTGACCTTGAAGTCAATTGCGATTGTAAACATCTATTGCCTTTCTCAATGGACTTTCAGGAAGTGAATCTCCTGTGCTTTCCTGGTCTGGCCTAAAAGTAACTCCAGACGCCCAGATATGTGATAAACTCTTCAATGGCTTCTGAAACAGCCAAGCAAGGCATTCAATTGTATCAAACCGCACTGAGGTCTTAACGGATAAAACCGATCTTAACACCCAGCCACAGCCTCAGTATCGGAAAAGGGAACGGGAAACACAGTTCTGTTGACCCTGCAGAGACCTCCTTCCTAACATCTGAGAGATTGTGACAATATTTGCAGAGCTTTCCTACAGACTGCACTGAAACATCGGGAATGGAGTAGTCATACAACACATTGAGCCCTCCCACATTCTCGTTCATGGAGAAAATCTCCTCAATGCACTTATCCCACACAATGTACACATCCCTTAATGTGATGAACCATTGGAAAAAATATAAAATAGGAACTCCTGTAGTTTCTTCGGTCCATAGGGCATTCTACCCCATCCATTATAATGATGGATGATCTGTGTCTCCACAGCATTCTCCTGCCATTTTTATTCTTTTAGAAGCTAGAAATTCTCATTTTGTTTTCAGTGCCTTTGCTTCCACAGCCTTATGTGGGAGAGAATTCCCCAAGTAACCCAGTCTCTGAGCGCAGACATTTATTCTCATCTCAATGCAATATGACCTGCCTGTACCTAATACTGGGGCAACTTGTTTTAGAAGTCCCAGCCAGGGGAATTATCATTCTGCTTCCCATCTGTCTAACCCTGTCAGAGTTTTAGATATTTCACTGAGATCTCCACATTTTTTTCCCAAACCCCATGGCATTCAGGCCCAGTCTCCAAACTCTGCTCCCACAACAAGCCTGTCATACCAGTGATCAGTCTGGTTATCCTTCGCTGCTCTCCCTCAATGTCAGATTTGTCCTTTATTAGGTATGGAGACCAAAACTGCACACAATATTGCACCATGTTCGAGATGGGGTCTCACCAAGGACCTGTACAGCTGCAGTAAGGCACCCTTACTCCTGGACTCAAATCACCTTGAAATGAAGGTCAACACACCATTTATCTTCTGACCTGCTTTATTTTCCTGCAATATTACTTTCAGTGACCGGTGTACAGGGAGACCAGATGCTATTCAATTTTACAGCTACCCATGTGGTGGGACAGTGTATATTGGTCAGCGTGCCAATGCCAATCCTAATATTGACTTCTGGATTCAGAATTCACTCATCTGCATGGGCCTCGGAGGGCTGCACAAAAGGAAACAACAAAAGGGACACAATTCCCTTTGTAGATCAATATGTTTCAACTAATCCCTTTTCAATTGGTAGGCTGCCAAACTATTGTTCCCACCAAAGGACACAGCTTCACGTCTACACAATTTGCTCTCCATCTGCAACATATGTGCCTATTCACCCCATTGTGTCAGTCACCTTGGAGACGTTTTACAATCTCCTCACCCATTTACAATCCCACATCCTTTAGCGCTGTCAGCAGGCTGGGATATATATTGTATTTAACTTCCTCAATCAAATGTTTAATTGGTATTGTGAACGGCTGGGGCCCAAGCACCTCAGCAACCATCCTCTGTTAAAATAAAAGTGTTTTTTTTTTCAATTTATGTATTTTTGTGGATCTGGGTGTCACCAGCATTTATTGCCTGTCCCTAGTTGCCATTGAGAAGGTGGTGCTGAGCTGCCTTGTTGAACCGCTGCAGTCTTGAGTTGGGAAGACGGTGTCTGAGAATCTTTGGTGTATCTTTTCAGTGCAGCTTGTCGATAGTGCACACTGCTGCTGCTGAGCGTTGATTGTGCAACATTGTGGATGAAGTGACAGTCAAACTGGCTGCTTTGTCCTGGATGGTATCACACTTCTTGAGTGTTGTTGAGGATGCACTCATCTAGGCAAATGGGGAGTATTCGATCACACGTCTGACTTATGCATTGTAGATAATGGACAGACATTTGGAAGTGAGGAGGTGAGTTCCTCGCTGCAGAATTCCTAGCTGTTGACCTGCTTTTGTGTTTATGTGGCAAGTCCAGTCAATTTCTGAGCAATGATTACCCCCCAGGATTTTGATATTGCGGGATTGATAGTGGTGGTACCACCATTGAATGTCTAGGGACAGTGGTTAGATTGTATTTTAGTGGTGATGTTCACGGTCTGGCATTTGTGTTGCGTGAATATTACTTGCCACTTGTCAGCCTGGATACTGTCCAGATCTTGTCGCATTTGGACTCTTCAGTATCTGAGGAGCCACAAATGTTGCTGAACATTTACAATCATTGGCGACCATTCCCACTTCTGACCTTTTAATAGAGAGAAAGTCATTGATGGAGCAGCCCTGAAGATGTTTGGGCCGAGGCCACTGCCCAAGGGACACCTACAGACTTGTCCTGGAGCTGAGTTAACCGATCTTTATCAACCATGACCATCTTTCTACGTGTCAAGTATGATTCTAATCAACGGAAAGTTTGCTCTGGATACACATTGATTCCCGTTTTGCTAACACCTCTTGATATCACACTTGGTCGAAGGCAGCCCTGTTTTAAAGGGCTGTCACTCTTACCCCACCTCCGCAATTCAGCTCTTTTGTCCATGTTTGAACCAAGGTAATGAGATCAGGAGCTGAGTGACCATAAGGCAGGCCAAACTGGGCGTCACTGAGCAGGTTATTGCTGAGCAGGTGCTTCTTGAAAGCACTGACAACTTCCATCACTTTACGGATGATCAAGAGTAGACTGATGGGTTGGTAATTGGCTGGATTGCATGTGTTCTGCTTTTTATGTATTGGAGATACTTGGGAATTTTCCATGTAATCGGGGAATTGTCGTTGTTGTAACGGTATTGGAACAGCTTGGCTCGGGCAGTGACAAGTTCTGGAACACATGTTTTCAGTACTATTGCCAGACTGATGTCAGCATGTGTCCCATTTGGAGTATCCAGTGTCTCCAGCCATTTCTGGATATCATGTGGACTGAATCGAATTGGTTGATGGCTGGTAAGTGAATTGCTGTGGACCACTAGAGGAGGCTGAGATGGATCATCCACTCAGCATTTCTGACTGAAGATTGTTGCGAATGCTTCATCCTTATCTTATGCACTGAAGTGCTGGGCTTTTCCATCGTTAACGATGGGGATATTTGAAGAATCTCTTCCTCCAGTGAATTGTTTAATTTTCCCCACCGTTCCTCGACTAGGATGTGAAAGGATTGCAGAGCTTAGATCTGATCTGTTGCTTGTGGGATCACTTAGCTCTGTCTATCACTTACTGCTTATGCTGTTTGGTGCACAAGTAGTCCTGTTTGGTGGCTTCACCAGGCTGACACCTCATTGTCAGGTATGCCCAGTGCTGCCCCTGCCATCCTGCACACTCCATTGAACCAAGGTTGATCCTCTGGCTTGATGGCAACTGGTGCGAGGGGGATATGCCAGGCCATGAAGTTGTGCGGGATTACAATTCTGCTGCTACTGATGACCCAATGCACCTTATGTACACCCAGACTTGAGCTGCTAGATCTGTTCGACGTCTGTCCTATTTAGCACCGTGATTTTACCACCCAAAATGGTGGAAGTTATTCTCAATGTGCAGGTGTGACTTTGTCTCCACAATGACTATGCGGTGGTCACTCTTCCCGATACTGTCATGGACAGACACTTCTGCAACTGGCAGATTAGTAAGGATGAGGTCAGGTATGTTTGTTTTCTCTCTTGTTGGTTCCTTCACCATCTGCCGCAGACACAGTCTAGCTGTTATATTCTTTAGTACCCAAGCAACTCGATCAGTAATGCTGCGGCTGAGCTACTCTTGGTGGTGGACATTGAAATCCTTCACCCAGAGTACATCTTAGTACTTACCACCCTCAGTGCTTCCTCCAAGTGTTGTTCAGCATGGAGGAGTACTGATTCATCAGTTGAGAGAGGCTGGTACATGGTAATCAGCAGGAGGTTTCCTTTCCCATGTGTAAACAAACGCCATGAGACTTCATGGGATTCTGAGTCACTGTTGAGGATTGCCAGAGCAATTTCCTTCCAACTATATCCCACTGTGCCGCCACTCCTGCTGTGTCTGTCCTGTTGGTGAGATAGAAGATATCCGGGGAAGGTGGTGGGGTTTCTGGAACATAGTCATTCTCACAGAATCATACCTTACAGAAAATGTCATTCTGTTGCTTGTCGAGTCTGTTTATTTCAGTTCACTGTTTCCTGCCAGCTGTCCCATTCTAGAAACATGTCCATACATTAGCCCCAATCGACTCAGATTTAAGTTTGCAAACTGGGCTTGGTGTTTTATCAAAACGTTTCTAAACATACACATGTTTTACATCCATTGCTTCTCTTTCATTTGTCTCTCAGTCTACTTCACAAACATAATTCCCATTTCATAAATCTATTTTAGTGTTGCCTATGAACATTACTTCCTTTCCCAATAATTTCCCATAAACCATTTACTTACTATGTTCTATGTTCCATGTACTCTATCATTTTCCCACACCAGACTTGATTTTCCTAGTATTGTTAGAAAGTTCCGTGAAGACAGAACTGAAGTAGCGGCTTCTGCCATTTCCCTGTTCCCCATTCTCTATTCTCTGGAATCAAACTGTAAGGAAGCTGCACGTGTTTTCTCATATTTCTCAAATTGACATAATTTGACAAGCTATTACAGTTCAATCTTATAACTCTTGTGAATATACTCTTCTGAAACCCATCAGTTCCTGCCTTAAGCTGCTCAATGATTGACATTCCATGCCATACACTCACAGGAACATAGAGTCTGTGCCAACAGAAATACAAGCCGATCTATATTATTCCCACTGTCCTACAGCAGGCCCATAGCCTGGAATGTTATGACACTTCCAATTGCTCGTCCAAGTACTTTTTACCCGTGATAATTCCCCTCTCAGGCAGTACATCCCAGACCCCAACATCCTCTGAGTGAAAAAAACTATCGTTGAATCCTCTCTAAACCTCAAACACTTCACTTTAAAAGTGTGCTCCCTTGTTCTTGACTCTAGCTAAAAGTAACAGCTGCTATACATCTCCCCTCTCCATGCTCCCCATAATCTTATCCTTTTGAATCACATCCCCCTCAGCCTCCTCTGCTCCAGTGTAAACAACCCGAGCTTATCCAACCTCTCTCCATAGCTGATATGCGCCATCCCAGGGAACTTCCTGGTGAATCTCCTCTGCACCTTTTCCAGTACAATCACGTCCTTCCTGTAATGTGGCTCCCAAAATTACACACGGTACTCCATATTGGCCTAACGAAAGCCCTGTACAGCTCCTATAATCTATGCCTCTATTAATAAATGCTACACCCAAGGTCCACTTCTTAACTAACCTATTACCCTGTCCAGTCACATTGAGGGATGATTAGAGAAGCAATCTCTGAGCTTCCTAGTGTGCTGTCATTCATTGAGTACTCCCCTGTCTGCTTCCTTCTTCCAAGTGCATCACCTTATACTTATCAGAGTTACATTCCAACTGGAATTGATCTGCTCATCTGACCAATCCATCTGTATCTTTCTGTAACTTAAGTCCTTCCTCCTCAATGCCAACCAACCAGGCAAACACAAACTTACTTATCACAACCCCCACCCCCTCCGCCCACCCCCTTCCATTCACGTCTGTACCACTCATGAATACTTCAAATAATAAGGGACGCAGCACTGATGTCTGTCGTACACCAGGGGACACTGGTCATATTCTAATTAAGATTTTCAGTCAGTGTCTTTACTCCCTTGCTTCCAACAGCAGCCTGTGATACAACTCATTTAGACCTGGCAATCAGTCCAATTTTCTACCAGCCAAAGCCTCAAGTTCGTGCTAGCATTTTACATCAATCTACTCAAGAGCTTCCCCATCCATCTTCTCAAATTCTGTCCCTGCATCCTCCTTCTGCCTCGTAAAACAGTTGTGAAGCTCTCATGTCACAATCTCTCAACGTTCTCGAGCTTCATACACAGATTTCCCCCTTGATTTCTAATAGACACTAACTGTTCACTGATTATTCTGTTCTACTTGGTGACCGCGAAGAATATCATGGGATTCTCCCTAATTGCGCCTGCGTGCACTTCTCCATGTCCCTCTGTTAATCAGTCCCCTCTATGTTTCTAAGTTCCTAAGATTCACTACGATCACCTCTCATTATTTGAAATTCGAAATCACAGGCTGAGTTTCTCAATCAGACAATCTTGCCATCCGAGGGATTAATCTGGAGTATGCCTTTTGCAGTTTCTCTGTACTCTGTATATTATTTCGTAGATGGGGTCTCTAAAACAATACACAATACTCTCAGTTTTGTCTCAACAACACGCTATGCAAAGGGTGCATGGAATCTTCTATATTTCAATTACATTCACATGAATGTAAACCTAATTTTTACTTTCCCATTTGCATATGTTCTTCCCAATGCATTTTGCTTTAACTTTTCTTATGATATTAGTGTGTGAGTTCTTTAAAAAAGCCACCTGAATATCCAACTATACGTTATCCTTTGGTTCCTCATTGCTGATGTCTACAAGAACCATCTTCAACCCATTCCAAGAAAAATGTTTGCCACTTATGGTTTTCCTTTCACCGATGCATTATCGTATTCCCCACTTTTGCCATTGGCTTTTATATATCTAGTAGCATGTTCTTTGAAATAGACCCCAACGGACACCAGACTGCAGATGACAAGTCTGTAGTGCACCATTCTCCAGTTGCATCCGTACTTAAAGTGGCGGATTTGACCTTTTTTTATTGTTGTTACATGCATTGATAGAAGCTTTTTAGCAGTATTTACGTTGTTTTTTTTGTTGGCATGCTTTTTCTCTTTTTGATTTTTTTTCTCAGTTTCTTTGTCCTCCTTTGCTGGGTCCTACATTACCCTGAATCCATTGGCTTACTGCAACACTTGGCATTTTTCTAAGCTGCTTCCTTTGATCTAATAGGTAAATGCCGTTTGAGTACACGACAGTTTTTGATTTATTTGAAGTAACGGATTGCGAATGTGATAGGTCGGAGAGGAGGGTCGTGTTGATAGTTGGAAAGGAAGATGGACATACAGGAACATTCAAGAGGGCGGTGACGAGTTGGAAGATTGGACTGGGATATGGTGGGGGGATTGGGGAATGAAGAAAATGGCGAAATCCAAATTGATCCCCCATGGTTGGAGGGTCCCATGGCGGACGATGAGGCGGATTTCCTCCATGCATCAGGTAGTTAGGGTTTGGTGATGGAGGAGGCCCAGTAGCTGCATGTCCTTGGTGGTTTGTTAGGGGGAGTTAACGTGATCAGCCACAAGGTGGTGAAGTTGGTCAGTGTGACTGTATCAGAGTGTGTCTCTGAAACTATCCATAAGTTGATGCCCTGTCTCGTCGATGTTGGGAGACCACATGGACTTGAATGGATGCAGTAGATGAGGCGTTCTGTCTCCCTTCATCACCTATCACTTTCAACCCCCCCTTCATCTACCTGTCACATTCCTGGCTATGTCCCCCATCACACCTCCCTCCCATTTGTGTCTCAGCTCCCTTGGACCACAAGCCTCATTCCTGATGAAGGGCTTCTGCCCAAAACGTGGATTCTCATGCTACTAATAAGCTGGCTGATCGGCTGTGCTTCTCGAGCTCCACATTCTTATTCTCTGATCTCCAACAGCTGCAGTCCCCACTCTCTCCTCAAATCTTCATGGCTTGCATGACTCAGATTCATAACCGTTACTTCAAATAAAACAAAAACTGTCGTGTACTCAAACGGCATAAAGGAAAACCAACAGAGGCAGCACCGTGACTCATTGTCTAGCACTGCTGCCATCACAACATCAGGGACCACTGTCTGATTCCAGCCTCGCGCAACTGTCTGAGTGCAGTTTGCACATTCTCCCGCATCTGCGTGGGTTTCCTCCGGGTGCTCCAGTTTCCTCCCACAGTCCAAAGATATGCAGGTCAGGTGAACTGGCCATATTAAACTGCTCATAGTGGTAGGTGCATTAATCAGAGGGAAACCGGTCTGGGTGGATTAGTCTTTGAAGGGTTGATGTGGACTTGCTCGTCCGAACGGCCTGTTACCATCCTGTGGGGAATCGAATCTCAAATTAAACGTTGTGGTCACTGTTCCCAAAAGGTCGTTTACAGCAAAGTTTTCAATTTGCTCTTCTGATCATCCAACACCAATTCCTAAGTAACCTGAACTCGAGCTCAGTGCTCGAAATAATGTTAATGCAAGCTGTCTCACATGTGCTCATGGAATCCATTTTTCCCAGCATTAGTATTTCATTGGGTTAGCACAGCCTAGATATAATTTAAATAGTATGTTATTAATGCAGCACACAGAAACGTACACATCCCATTTCCTGTTTTATAACATGTCCAGTATTTGTATTGTATCTTTCACTTTGATATATAACTCCCATCAATGTTTGCTCCTCCTTACTGATTCTGAGCTCCACCTTATATGATTCAATGAAATCTCAGTGAAGTGGGTTCTGGGAGATTAATGGTAGAAACTATCTCGCCACATCACATATGATCTTCTCAAGTTTTATTGTGAGATTTTCTCCAGATCTCCCGTTATGCTGATGGAGTAGAGAAGGACAATGATCTTTCAAAAATGCTGTGTATTCCCTGCTTTTTGATCGGAGTGGCGCTTGAAAAGCACAGCAGGTCAGGCTGCATCTGGAGAGCAGGAAAATCGACGTTTCGGGTAAAAGCCATTCATCATCAATTCGTGTGAAGGACTTTTGCCCGAAACATCGATTTTCCTGCTTCTCTGATGTTGCCTGACCTGCTATGAGTTTCCAACACCAATCTGATCTAAACTCTGGTTTCCAGCATCTGCAGTCCTCACTTTTGCCCTGCGTATCCCTGCGACAGCTGAGCCTGCTGTAACCTCGCTGGGAACCTTACAGCAGGCTGATGAAGCGTTGCTGCTGCTGTACAAGACCATAGTGAGATCACATCTGGAGTAGTGAGTACAGATTTAATCTCCTTACTGAAGTAAGGATATTGTTACATTGGAAGCAGCTCAGAGACGGTTCCCTCAACTGATTAGTGTAATGAAGGTGCTCGCTTCTAAGGAAAAGACGATCAGTTTGATCCATTACACATTGGACTTTACCAGAATGAAAGATGATATTATTTCAACATAGATGACCAGAAGGAGTCAGCCACAGAAACCAGTTACACACACAATGGAGAAATCCATGTCATTCTCCAGCCTGTTACACAGGAACAACAGAAGGATATTCAGGCCTTCAAAACTGTTACACCACAACAGGACGAGGCTGTTCATCCCCTGGATCCTGATATACAGTTACAAGAGAAGGCCAATCAGCCCCTCGAGACTATAACCCTGGACCCAGAGTAGGCCATAACGGAGCAGTATCCTATTACACAGCAACAGGATTAGTCCATTCAGCCCCGTCAAGTCTGTTACTCAGGAACTGGAATAGACCACACAGGGACTGGAGATCGTTATGCTGGGATAACAGGAGGCCATTCAGTCCCACTGAGCCTATTGCAAGTGAATTGGATAAGGATATTAACTATCTGAGCCTTTTTTCATGAGAAAGGAGGCGGTAATTCAGACACGTGTCTGTTGTAAGTGAACATAAGAAGGCCGATCACTCCCTCGATCCATCTCAGGGATGCATGAGGAGACCATTCAGTGTCTCCAGTCTATGATGGTGGATTATGAGAAGGCCCATCAGCCCCAAGAGCTGTTACACAGCAACAGGAAGATTCCATAATCCCCCAACCCTCTAACACATCAATAGGAGGAGATAACCTGGCCTCGGAGACGACAACATGGGAACACCAAAAAGATGTAAGACCATCGATTTTGTACACCAGCAGGGTGATGAGTCCATTCAACCACACATCCCTCTTACACAGAAATTGGAGCACGTGTGCCCATTAAACAGGAATTCAAAGAAAATGTAAAGGTTTTCGAAACGGAAGAACTTAGAATAATGGTATACATTAGGGACTAAAGTGTAACCATAAACTATTGTAATTTAAGGCAAATTGTTAGGGTCCATTGTTCAGGACACTTGCAAAGTCAAACCACAATCCGTCATAGTCAACATGGTTTTACGAAGGCTATATTGTGTTTGAATTGTTTGCTTGAGTCATTTAAAGATGTTATGAACAAGGTCGATCGTGGGTATCCTGGAGATGGAATATATCTCATCTTCCAGAAGGCATTGGATATGTTGCTTCTCAAAAGAGTAAGTGTTAAGATCAGACAACATGCGTTTAGGAGTAATTTATTAGCTTGGATGTAGGATTGGTGAACCAACTAAATGCAATCAGATGGAATAGAAGAGTCATTTTCTTCTGGCAAATGTACCTTGTCGGGTGCCACAGATTTCAATACTCATGTCTTAACTTTTTTTATCAATATGATTACTCGGTTGACAGGCTAGAAAATACTCTAACCAATTTTTCAGATGACACTAACATTGGTGGGAAATTACTTCGGAATGAAGATGTAAGAGGTTTAAAAGTGAATCTGGACAGTTTGGGTGAATGGGCTAACACTTGGCAATGAAAACTAAAGTGCATAACTAAGAGATTATTCAATTTGGCCAGCGAAATAGAAAGGCAAATTATTATCCAAATGGAGAGAAACTTCAAAGTGCTCAGGTGCAGAGGGGTCTATGTGTTCACGTGCACATCACAGAAAACCTGCATGCAGGTACAGCAAGTAATGGGAAAGGCAAGTGTAGCTTTAGTTTTATTTGTAAAAGGAGAGAGTAGAAAGGTAGGGAGTGTTGCTGTTGCTATTCAAGGCATTAGTGAGGCTGCAACTGGAGTAAAGTTTGGGTGCCCTGACTTGCGGAAGGATGCATTTGCATTGGAGGTAATTCAGAAGAGGTTCATTAGATTGATTCCAGAGATGGGGGTTTTGTCTTATGAAGAGGGATTGAGCAGTTCAGGACTATAATCTCAAGTTTATAATAATGAAAGGAGATCTCATTGAGGTCTGTAAAATGCTGAAATAAATTGACAATGTAGATGTGGAGTGGATATTTTCTCATGTGCAGCAATCTACAACAACAGACCAGAGTTTCAAGATGGAGATCGGCAGGAAAGTAGATCAGAGGCCACAATGAAATCGGCCATGATTATATTCAGTGGTGGAGCAGGCTGGAGAGGCTGAATTACTCACCGATGTTCCTTGTTCTTATTTAGCCCTTCGAATGTGTTACACAGGAATGAGGGAGGGCTGGTTATCAAACAGGAAGCTCGCACTCCAGATAATTCAGTCTAAATCATTTTGACAGAACTTCACCGGTGGAGTCACGCAGTGACCAGTCCTCAACTGTTTACAATCTGTATCAATAATCAGGAGGATGGAACAGATGTACTGTATGTACGTTTGGTGATGACTCTGTGATAAGCAAGACATTAAATTATCAAGAGAGGCAGGTGGAGTATAACATGATGTAACCTGTCATTTTATTTACAGGAAGTATGGAAGGGAATATGTTATTGAAATGGAGAGAGATTACAGGGCTTAGTAATACTGTGTACTGGGGAGTTCACTCAGACCAGTTCAGAAATGAGAGGTTTTGCTCCATCTCCCTGATGGTCTTCTCCGTGACATTCCCAGGGGCCCAGTTGCTCTCCGTACATACCAGATATTTTGATGTTGTTGGTTGGCAGTGGGGACAGTGTTTTGAAACGTGTAGCAAGGGGACGGCCTTTAAGATACATTCATTTCTTTCTACATGGAGACCGATGATGAAGAAATGGTCTCACTGCTTCTGAATGAAGAGGCTGTGGCTGCTGCGAGGACAGTGGGTATTCACCAACATTATGTACTGTGCATGCATGGGCTCACTGTAACATTAATGGAGTGAGATGTTCTTCAGTTCCCTTCCATCTCCTCAATGACATGGGGACCCGCAGAGCCATGTACATCATTGGGAATCCCGCTTTACTGGGAAAACAAGGATACACTCGGCAGCTCCCTGCTGAGGGAGAAAACTTTGTTTTCACCTCATCCAACATATATATATCCTCCGTCTCTGAATGGTGACATTGATGTCGAGGTATTGGGAAGTGATGGATATGTTACCCAGTCCTGCCTGGAAAGTTCCGGATCTAGATCTCACAACTCCCCCTTTGTAAAAAAAGAACAATCGATATGCAAAGGTGACATCATTTTAAACTCCTTATTCTTACTGTTTCAGTAGACTATAATACATATATATTGTATTGACACTAAGTATGCAAATATTCACAATTTCATTTTATTACAGTCAGTTTACTCCGGCCACAGAACGCCTTTGTCTTTCTTCTAACAAGTCTCGACAACTTGACAGCAAGTACGGTTTCTCGTCCTGTCACCTGTATAACTTCCAAATTGAATGGCAACAATAATAACCACTATCTGAATAGCCCGGAAGTTTTCTCCCTAAATTTCTCCAAAAACGTTTAGGAGTTATGATCGTATGTAGATTTGTCTTGGGCACGTTATTTACAATTTAAATGCTGGAATGTTGTAACGCCAACACCAAGCTCAAGGCCCAGTTATGAAATATTTCTCTTGATAGTTTAACCGGACACTCCAACCACACATTACATAATGGAGCAAATCTCATCCCCCTTCTCAACGACATGTCTCCTCATGTCTCAGTTTGCAAGATTTACATGCTTCTATACCGCTCAATGCTGGAACCTCTTTACCTGATACTCCTGGCCTAGGCCAGTAAACCTTACTCTCGCAGGTATATATTTTAAGATCTCACACTTTCTTCTCCATCCCTCACAGAAGCCAAACTTTGATTTATGGATCAACTGCTAATCATTAGCGATTTCAGCTCCTAGGCTTGCCAGTTTAACTCTTTGCTCTTCCACACGAGTTCGAACGAAAGCAGAAACTGAGATTTTGAACTCCTCCCAGGTAAGAATCTCTCTGAGAGTGTCATAGAATGTTTTGTTTTTAATATTCTTATCCACCTTTCAAAATTACTTTGTTTGATTCTTTCAAACCCAATGTACGTTTAACCAGGGACGCCTTTTTTAGATTCCAAAAATGCTGTCTGTCAGCTTCTGGCACAAGCTCATATACACTTCAGATGGCTTTTTTCACCCGCTCATACTCATCAGATACTTCCTCCGATAGGGATGTAAATACCTCACTCCTGATACCGATCCGCTTTGTTTGGATCAACTAAATCCACTTGGTCAGTGGCCACTGCATCTGTTTAGCCACTTTCTCAAATGAAATTAAAAAGGCGTCTGCATCCTTCTCATCAAATGTAGACAATGCCTGGATGGATTTAAACAGATCCCCATCAGACCTTTGGCTACTATAGAGTTGCTCATCTTCACGCTTTGCCTCATCCCGCCTACCGTCTGCCTTCATCACCACCCTTCTAAGTCGACTTTCCTCTCTAATTGCTAATGTTTGAAGTTGAAACTCTCTCTTTCTGCTTTTCTTCTTTCTTTTTCTGTCTTTCTTCTTCCTTTCCTTTTCTTTTAATTCTACTTTTAATAGTATTTTAAACTGTTTCAATTCCTTTTTGTGTTCAAACTGCCTCTTCTGCAATTGAATTCCAGACTTTTCCAAAGATTCTGATTGTGTTTCCACCAAAATATAAATGCGAAGCCTTAGCTATAATTATCTCTCCTTTTCTCACAGACAAATACAATCCAAACTACAGCTTGTCTGCCAATTCTAAAAACTTTGACTTGCTCACCTTTTGTAAAATTTCCAACTTCACTTCTTCCACATGCAGAGAACTCTTAGAAAGGTTTGTGAAGATTTGTAGCTCAGGTTGAGTTTTAGGGTGTAGGTTTGCTCGCTGAGCTGTAGGTTTGATATCCAGATGTTTCATTACCTGGCTAGGTAACATCATCAGTGGCGACCTCCAAGTGAAGCTTCACAGAACAATAGACATAGTACCTTCCACTAATGAACTGTTCCAATGTACGATCATCCCTTGGCAAAAAGACATACCCAAGACCAGTCAGTCAGGCATGAAGTTCTCCAATCCTGGGGCAAACAGCTTCAAGACAGATTCAGAGAGAATAGCAGCAAGGGATCATTTGCTGAAGCATCCAACCCTTCTCCCACCCCAGACACCTGGTAATTGTAACAGCTCAGAAAAAAATGGAAAGCCTGGTCTATGCGCTGGCCATTGTTATCACTATTTATAAACAAACCCAAAACGCGTCCTAGGTTATTTACTTCAGACTTTCGCAGTAGGCAGTTTGGCCTTTAAGTTCTCTCTTTAAAGAAAAAGAACAAATAACCTGTCTTAAAGTGACAGCATTGTCAGAGATGTAAGGTATCTGGTCCTTTGCAATAATACTCAAGGGGCTTCCTCGTGTTACTGATCACACGATCAGCTCAAAGGCACAAACACAGAAGTCAGACGTTCAGTGGACAGGCGCAGAT
The DNA here is from genome assembly GCF_047496795.1 of Chiloscyllium punctatum. Lineage (NCBI taxonomy): Eukaryota > Metazoa > Chordata > Chondrichthyes > Orectolobiformes > Hemiscylliidae > Chiloscyllium > Chiloscyllium punctatum. Next base: position 30,020,587 of record NC_092784.1, read on the forward strand.
CAAGATTCAAAGATGTGAGTCAAAGCTGCTGAAACCCCGATCCAACATGGAATAGCACATGACACACACCGGGATGTGAACAACAGCGCGACACACATCCCCCCTGAACATGGAACACCACATGGATCACACTGGGAAGTGAACGACAGCCCGACACACACTGTCCTGAATAGGGAACACCACATGGGACACACCGGGAAGTGGACAGCAGCTTGACACACACCATTTCATTGTCTCTGAGCTTCACAATGCCAGCACTTGATACATTAGGGAGCCAAAACCCAAGGCCAGGGAAAGAATCAGAGGGACAGAGAGATTCACATTAAAGACAGAAACACATAGCTAATTAACTTAGATAAAGTTGTGGAAATATATAGAAAAAGACTGGGTAGTGGGACTAAATGTAGGACTGAACCCTGAGAGAGCAAACTTACAAGAATTAGAACATTAAATAAAGTCATTTTCAGATCAGCTGAAATAGTTGTTTCATCAAATACTGAATCGGCTTCACAGAACACTTCAAGCAGCATAAGGTGGAACAAGATGACAAACCAACATGGAGAGTTGCGCAGGCCATGCTGGTACATTGCTCAGTAAATTCGATTAAATACCCAGCATGAGGAGTATTGCTAACCTTTACTATCATATGGGAACGATACACGTATCAAATACACACAGCAGGGGAAGGTTTCTGTCTCCATTGGAACAGTATAATGTGTGCGTATGTGTGTGTTTGTGTGTGGGTGGCGTGCATTTGGGGTGATTGAATGTGAAAATCATTGCTTGAGAGAAAATGCACCTGAAGAAAAACTGGTCAAATCTGAACAACTGGCAGGGATTTGGATAATCGACACAGAGAGACTGAGGGAAGTTCCATAGCCAGATGCGAAAAGATTCTGAAGAATATTAAAATATAGGCATTGCTAGACACAACAGCGATATATATCAGCGTGCACGTCAGCGTGAATGTCAGACGGATGGGAATTTGGTATGATTTCGAATCAGATTTGTTTCAGCAGGTTTCAACCCGAGAGTGTCAGCAGCAGATTGTTGTCAACATTAAGTCTGGATTTCACAGCTCAAGGTTCAAAGAATAGATGGGTTAAGACAGTGAAGTATATTATGGAGCAGTGAATAGCTAAAATTAGTAATGTTCAGGGCAATGGGATCATCAAAGTTGTGATTCGTCTGTTTCAAACAACATCTGCATGTTTCACCTCCCACCGTGCCCCCGTACCAAGCCACTCACCACCCTGATTTGAAAATATACTGCTGTTCCTTCACAGTCGTTGGATCAAAATCCTGGAATTCCCTCCCTACTGGCATTGTGGGTCAACCAACAGCAAGTGGACTGCATCGATTCAAGAAGGCAGCTCACTCTCACCTTCTCAAGAACAAATAGAGAGGTGCTATCAATGCTGGCCAGCCAGCAACACAGAAGTCCCACAAATGAATGAAAATAAAATACATTGGCCAGGGATAGAATGGAATCCCTGGAAGGAAATGGAGTTAGTAAACATAATAGATGACAATGACCTCCACGCCCCGAACATTTAAATAACAAGGACAGAGAGACAATGGTTCACATCTGCAACTGAATAGGTCAACGTCGAGACCCATGAGTAATACTGTCAGAAGCAAGGAGCGAGACAGGAATTGAATTGGATTCAAAATATCAACAGAAACAGAAATACCAAACAGAATTAGATAAAGCCCTGTCCGTTGTTGGAACATTCCAGTCTAAAGTTATCAGATTCTGATCTCTCTTCCCCGTCTCTCTGGAGCCACTGATGCCTGTTAGCGCTGACTGTGATGCTCCCGCGCATACTGTGGAATAACATGTTGACGGAGCCCATTTATCAGTAAACATGGAAACCCTCCACTGGAATAAATACAATCCAAGGAGACCGACATTGATCACAGTCACTGAAAAACAGGTTCAGTTGACCCCTTCCTTACATCTCATTTCATATCATAGCAAAAGGGAATATTTAGTCATTCTGGATGGAATAGATGAGGGTCACTGACGGAATGACTATAAATCTTTCAATCTTTCTTTTTACCATTTCCTTGTAGCTGGGAGAATTTACAGAGCTGTGCAAGACTGTATAAGTTCCAGTCTGTTTATAAATAGACACAGGGATAAAATAACAGAGCAGCTGCATAAAATGTCTGGTGGGGACATTTGTGGATGCACTAACTCAAGGGAGAAAGTGAGGATTTCAGGTGTAGACGTCAGAGTCGAGAATGTGGTGCTGGAAAATCACAGCCTTTCAGGCAGCATCTGAAGAGAAGAAGAATCCACATTTCATGTGTCAGCCCTTCATCAGGAATGAGGCTTGTCCCCCAAAGGTGCTGCGAGATAAATGGGAAGGGGATGGGAATGGGCGAAGGTAGCTGAGAATGTGATAGGTAAATGAAGTTCGGGGTGGAGGTGATATGTCGGAGGGGAGGGTGGACCAGAAAGGTGGGAAGGAAGATGGGCAAGTAGGACAGGTCATGCGGGCTATGCTGAGTTGGAAACTTAACGTGTTGGAAAGGAAAATGAGGAAACTAGTGAAATCCACATTGATCCCGTGTGGTTGCAGGGTCCCAAGGTGAAAGATAAGGCTTTCTTCCTCCAGGCATCAGCTGGTTGGGGGTGGTGGGAGACGAGGCCCAGGACCTTGGCAGAGTGGGAGGGTGTGCTGAAATGTTTGGTCATGGGGCAGTGCAGTTGGTTAGTGCGGGTGTCCTGGAGATGTTCTCTGAATTGTGCCACATGTTAGCGTCCTGTCTCCCCAATGTGGAGGAGACAGCATCAGGAGCAAATGATACAGTAGGTGGTGCGTCTGGAAGTGCAGGCAAAACTCCGATGGATGTGGAAGTATCCTTTGGGGACTTGGGCGGAGATGAGGGCGGAGGTGAGGACACAGGTTTTGCAATTCCTGCGGTGGCAGCGTAAGGAGCTGCGAGGGGAGATTGCTTTGGTGGGGGGTGTTGACCTGATGAGGTAATCATGGAGGGAATGGTCTTTGATGAATGACGATAGCGGTGCAGAGGGAAATATATCACTGCTGATGGGGTCCATTTGTCGGTGGCGCAAACGGGGGAGGAAAATGCATTGTATCTGGAGGTTTGGTGAGGTGGAAAGTGAGGAACAGGGATGTTATTTTCCTGTTGCATTTGGAGGGGTAGGATTCGAAGGCAGAGGTGTGGGAAGTGGATAAGATGCGCTGCAGGGCATCGTCAACCATGTGAGAGGGAAAGTTGTGGTATTTGAAGAAGGAGGTCATCTGGGATGTACACTAGGTTCAGAATGTGCTGCTGGAAGAGCAAGCGAGATCAGACAGCATCCGAAGAGCAGGAAAATCGATGTTTTGAGCAAAAGCACTTCAACAGGAATCTGACGTTTGCCCGAAATATTGCCTTTCCTGCTCATCGAATGCTGCCTGACATGCTGTGCTTTTCCAGACCACACTCTGGACTCTAATCTCTTGCATCTGCAGTACTCAATTTCGCCTACACACTAGGTTCAGCCACTTCTGTAATACTGCCTTGAATTCTGTTCTCCCTGCAATAGAAAAGATGTGGTTAAACTTGAAAGGGTGCAGTAAAAATTTACAAGTATTTTGCTGATGTGGGGGAGCGGGTGATGTTGACCAACACAGAGAGTGTGAATAGGTTGGGGCTATGTTCCCTGGAGCGTTGAGTCTGAGGAATGACCTTCCTGAGATTTATAGTGTTGAATCCCGATGCTCCAAGGTGAGCAGAGTCAAAGACAAAGGAAATAGACAGGACAGTTATTCACATTATAACTAAACAAATACTGATGGGACGATTTGCCGAAATATGCAAGTAGACTGAAGAATGGGACTGGCCAGAAAATTCAGAATTTGGAGGGTCCAAACACAAGAATGAGAACAAAAATAAAGGAATTGTCATAAAGACTGGAATGACTGGTTATATCACATTCTCAATCCACCTCAAAGAACCAGCCCTGACACCATAAATCCAGAGGAGATATCTGTTTAGCATGAATCTCTGTGCAGACCGCGCTGATGTACTGTACAATAAAAGCCACAATCTGCCCAGAGTGGAAAGGTATGTACACCACAGCAGTGCATTGATCTAAACCCCTCTCATTCACTCCTTCACAGTCACCCGGACACCCTGACACTCACTCCTTCACCGTCACAATGAACCCCTCACACTCACTCCATCACCTTAACACTAACCCCCTCACACCCACTTCATCACCGTCACACTGATCACTTCACACTCACTCCATCACCATCTCTCAGACCTCCTCACACTCACTCCATCATCGTCACCCTGACTCCCTCACATTCACTCCATGACCGTCACACTGACCCCCTCACACTCACTCCATCACTGTCACCCTGACCCCCTCATACTCACTGCATCATCATCACACTGATCTCCTCACACTCACACGACCACCTCCAGCCTGACACCCTCACGCTCACTCCTCACCTTCACAATGAGTTCCTAACACTCACGCTATCACATCACCTTGACCGCCTCACACTCACTCCATCACCATCACACTGATTCCCTCACACTCACTACACCAGCATCAACCTGACCCCCTAACACTCACTCGATCACCGTCACCCGGATCCCCTCACACTCACACTACCACCCTCATCCTGACCACCTCACACACACTCCATCACGGTCACACTGATCCCCTCACTCTCACTCCATCACCGTCACCCTGACCCCCTCACACTCACCCCTTAATCATCATCACCCTGAATCGCTCACACTCACTCCATCACTGTCACCCTGAATCCCCTTTCATTTACTCGTTCACCGTTACCCTGACCGGTTCACACTCACTCCTTCACCGTCACAATAATCCCATCACTCTCACTCCTTCACCATCACCCTGACACCCCTCACACTCACTCCATCATCATCACTCAGACCTCTTCACACTCACTCCACCACCGTCTCCCTGACCCCACACACTCACTCCATCTCTGTTGCCCTTACCCCCTCACTCTCACTCCATCACAGTGGCCCTGACACCATCACACTCACATCACCACCTTCACTCTGACACCCTCAATGCAGTCCATCACCGTCACCTTGAACCCCTCACTCACACTCCAACTTCGTCTCCCTGACCCACTCATTGCACTCCATCACCGTCATCTTGAACCCCTCACTCTCACTCCATCACCGTCGCCCTGACCCACTTGTTCTCACTCCATCACCGTCACCCTTTAACCATCACTCTATCTCCATCACCTTCACACTGAGCCCCACACACTCACTCCATCACCGTCGCCCTGACACCCTCACTCTCGCTCCATTACCGTCTCCCTGACGCCCTCACATTCACTCCATCACCGTCACCCTGACCCCTCACACTCCCACAATTTCGGTCACACTGATCCCCTCATACTCACTCCATCACCGTCACACTGAACGCCTCACACTCACTCCATCACACTCACCCTCAACGTATCACACTCACTCCATCATCGTTGCCTTCACCCACTCACACTCACTCCATCACCGTCAACCTGATCCCCTCACACTCACTCCATCACCGTCACACTGATCCACTCACACTCACTCCATCACCATCACACTGATCCTGTCACACTCACTCCATCACCATCACCCTGACTATCTCAAACTCACTCATTACCTTCACCCTGACGCCCTCAACCTCACTGCATCACCGTCACACTGACCCCCTCTTTCTCACTCCATCACTGTCATCTTGACCGGCTCTCTCTCACTCCATCACCGTAACCCTTGCCCTGTCACTCTCACTCCATCACTGACACCCTGATCGCCTCAAACTGACTCCATCACCCTCACCCTTACACCCTCACACTCTCTCCATCGCAGTCTCCCTCACCCCCTCACTCTTAATCCATCATCGTCGACCTGACCCACTCACTCACTCCATCATCGTTTCACTTACCTCGTTGCACTTACTCCATCACGTTCAAACTGACTCCCTCACACTCTTTCCATCGCAGTCTCCTTGACCCCCTCAGACTCACTCCATCACTGTCACACAGACGCCCTCACACTCACTCCATCACCGTCACCCTGACCCTCTGGCACTCACTCCATCACCATCACACTGATCCCCTCACACTCACTCCATCACCATCACCCTGCCCCCTCACTCTCGCTCCATCACCGTCTCCCTGAATCTATCAATCACACTCCTTTACCGTCACCCTGACCCCCTTATACTCACTCCAGCACCGTCAAACTGACCCCTCACCCTGACATCATCTCCGTCATCCTGACCCCCTCACACTCACTACATCACTGTCACACTGATCCCCTCACACTCACTCCATCTAAATCACACTAACACCCTCACAATCACTCTATCTCTGTCGCCCTGACCCCCTCACATTCAGTCCATCACCGTCACACTGACCCCCTCACACTCACTCCATCACCATCACCCTGACTCCCTTACATTCACTCCATCACCGTCACCCTGACTCCCTCACATTCACTCTCACTGCCACCCTGAGTCCTTCATACTCACTCCATCACTGTCACACTGACCCCGTCACACTCATTCAAACACCGTCACCCGAAACCACTCACACTCACACCATCATCCTCAGCCTGATCCCCTCATACTCACTCCATCTCAGTCACACTGACCCCCTCACACTCACTCAGTCACCGTCACCCTGACCATCTCACTCACACTCCATCACGGTCATACTGATCCCCTAATTCTCACTCCATCACCGTCACACTAACCCCCTCACACTCACTCCATCAGCGTCACCCTGAACCCCTCACATTCACTCTATCACCGTTACCCTGACCTTCTCACACTCACTCTATCACTGTCACCCTGACCTCCTCACACACACTGCGTCGCCATCACACAGATCCACTCACACTCACTCCATCACCTTCACCCTGACCCCCACAAACTCTCTCCTTCACCATCACCCTGACCCCCACACACTCAATTCATCTCCCTCACCCTGACCTTCTCACACTCAGTCTATCACTCTCACCATGACCACCTCACATTCAATCCATCACTGTCACAATGACCCCCTCACCCTCACTCCATCAATGTCACATGACACCCTAACACTCACTCCATCAACGTCAAACTGACTTAATCACACTAACTCCATCTGCGTCACCCTGACTCCCTCACACTCACTCCATCACTGTCACCCTGACCCACTCACACTCATACCATCATCGTCAATCTGACACCTCACACTCACTCCAATAACGTCAACCCGACCCCTTCACTCCCACTCCTTCACCGTCACCCTGACACCCTCACACTCACTACATCACTGTCACCCTGATCCCCTCACACTCACTCCATCAAAGTCACCCTGACCCGCACACACCTACTCCATCTCCGTCACCCGGACCTTCTCACACTCACTCTATCACTGTCACCCCAACCTCCTCACACTCACTCCAGAATGGTCACCCTGACCCCCTCACCCTCACTCCATCCACGTCACAGTGACACCCTAACACTGACTCCATCAACGTCAAACTGACCCCCTCACACTAACTCCATCAGCGTCACCCTGAACCCTTCAAACTCACTCCATCACTGTCACCCTGACGAACTCACACTCATACCATCATGGTCACTCTGAGCCCCTCACACTCACTCTGTCTCCATCACCCTGACACCCTCACATTCAATCCATCACCGTCACACTGATTCCAACACACTCACTCCATCACCGTCACCCAAACTTCCTCACATTCACTCCATCACTGTCACCCTGACTCCCTCACTCTCACTCATTCACCGTCAACCTGACCCCCTCTTACTCACTCCATCTCAGTCACACTGACCCCCTCACACTCACTCAGTCACCGTTACCCTGACCATCTCACTCTCACTCCATCATGGTTACACTGATCAACCTCACTCTCACTCCATCACCGTCACACTGACCACCTCACACTCAATACATCACCGTCACCCTGAACCCGTCGAACTCATGGCTTCGCCATCACACTGATACCCTCACACTCACTCCATCACTGTCACCCTGACCTCCTCACACTCACTCCATCATGGTCATCCTGATCCCCTCACACTCACTCCATCAACGTCACCGTGACACCCTAACACTCACTCCAGCACCGTCACACTGGCCCCTTCACATTCACTCCATCACCCTGGCACCCTCACACTCACTATATCAATGTCACCCTGACTCCCTGACATTCACTCCATCACCGTCACCCTGACTCCCTCACATTCACTCCATCACTGCCACCCTGAGTCCTTCAAACTCATTCCACAATGACCACATCACACTCATTCAATCACCGTCACCCTAAACCACTCACACTCACACCATCATCCTCACCCTGACCCCCTCATACTCACTCCATCTCAGTCACACTGACCCCATCACACTCACTCAGTCACCGTCACCCTGACCATCTCACTCTCACTCCATCACGGTCACACTGAACCCCTCACACTCACTCCATCAGCATAACACTGACCCCCTCACACTCACTCCATCAGCGTCACCCTGAACCCCTCACATTCACTCTATCACCGTCACCCAGACTGTCGCACACTCACTCTATCACTGTCACCCTGACCTCCTCACACACACCGCGTCGCCATCACACAGATCCACTCACACTCACTCCACCACCTTCACCCTGACCCCCACAAACTCTCTCCTTCACCATCACCCTGACCCCAACACACTCAATTCATCTCCCTCACCCTGACCTTCTCACACTCAGTCTATCACTCTCACCATGGCCACCTCACACACAATCCATCACTGTCACAATGACCTCCTCGCACTCACTCCATCAATGTCACCGTGACACCCTAACACTCACTCCATCAACGTCAAACTGACCTAATCATACTAACTCCATCTGCGTCACACTCACTCCATCACTGTCACCCTGACCCACTCACACTCATACCATCATCGTCAATCTGACACCTTACACTCACTCCAATAACGTCAACCTGACCCCCTCACTCTCACCCCAACACCGTAAACCTGACACCCTCACTCTCACTCCTTCACCCTCACCCTGACCCCTCAAACTCACTCCATCACCGTCACCCTGACCCCAACACACTCACTCCATCTCCGTCATCCGGACCTTCTCACACTTACTCTGTCACTGTCACCATGACCAACTCACACTCATACCATCATGGTAACTCTAACACCCTCAAACTCACTCCAACACCGTCAACCTGACCCCCTCACTCTCACTCCAACACCGTCAAACTGACCCCTTCACTCTCAATCCATCACTGTCTCCCTGACTCCCTCACATACACTCCATCACAGTCACTCTAACCCCCTCACTCTCACTCCTTCACCGTCACCCTGACCCCCTTACACTCACCCCAGCACAGTCACACTGACCCACTCCCACTCACTCCATCTCCGTCATCCTGATCCCCTGACACTCACCACATCACCGTCACATTGACCCCCTCACACTCACTTCATCCCCATCACCCTGACACCCTCACATTCACTCCATCACCGTCACCCTGACTCCCTCACATTCACTCCATCACCGTCACCCTGACTCCCTCACACTCACTCCATCACCGCCACCCTGACCCCCTCACATTCACTCCATCACCGTCATCCTGACTCCCTCACACTCACTCCATCACCGTCACCCTGACTCCCTCACACTCACTCCATCACTGGCACCCTGAGCCCTTCATAATCACTCCATCACTGTCACACTCACCCCGTCACACTCATTCAATCACCGTCACCCTGAACCACTCACACTCACTCCATCATCCTCACCCTGACCCCCTCATACTCACTCCATCTCAGTCACACTGACCCCCTCACACTCACACCATCACCGTCACCCTGACCATCTCACACGCACTCCATCACGGTCACACTGATCCTCTCATACTCACGCCATCACCATCGCCCTGACCCCTTCCCAAACACTCCATCACCGTCACTCTGAACATTACACACTCACTCCATCACCGTTACCCTGAACCCCTCCCACTCACTCCATCACCATCACCCTGACCTTCTCACACTCACTCTACCACTGTCACCCTGACCACCTCACACTCACTCCATTACCGTCACCGTGACCATCTCACACTCACTCCATCCTCCTCACACTGAACCCGTCATATTCACACCATCATCGCCTCCCTGACCCTCTCACACATACGACATCACTGTCACTCGGACCTTCTCACACTCACTCTATCACTGTCACCCCAACCTCCTCACACTCACTCCAGAATGGTCACCCTGACCCCCTCACACTCACTCCATCCACGTCACAGTGACACCCTAACACTGACTCCATCAACGTCAAACTGACCCCCTCACACTAACTCCATCAGCGTCACCCTGAACCCTTCAAACTCATTCCATCACTGTCACCCTGATGAACTCACACTCATACCATCATGGTCACTCTGAGCCCGTCACACTCACTCTGTCTCCATCACCCTGACACCCTCACATTCAATCCATCACCGTCACACTGATTCCAACACACTCACTCCATCACCGTCACCCAAACTTCCTCACATTCACTCCATCACTGTCACCCTGACTCCCTCACTCTCACTCATTCACCGTCACCCTGACCCCCTCTTACTCACTCCATCTCAGTCACACTGACCCCCTCACACTCACTCAGTCACCGTTACCCAGACCATCTCACTCTCACTCCATCATGGTAACACTGATCCCCTCACTCTCACTCCATCACCGTCACACTGACCACCTCACACTCAATACATCACCGTCACCCTGAACCCGTCGAACTCATGGCTTCGCCATCACACTGATACCCTCACACTCACTCCATCACTGTCACCCTGACCTCCTCACACTCACTCCATCATGGTCATCCTGATCCCCTCACACTCACTCCATTACCGTCACCGTGACCATCTCACACTCACTCCATCCTCCTCACACTGAACACGCCATATTCACACCATCATCGCCTCCCTGACCCTCTCACACATACGACATCACTGTCACCCCTACCTTATCACACTCACTCCATCACTGCCAATCTGACTCCTTCACACTCACTCCATCATGGTCACCCTGACACCCTCACACTCACTCCACCAACGTCACCGTGACACCCTCACAATCACTCCATCACCGTCACACTGATCCCCTCACACTTACTCCATCACCGTCCCCTGACCCCCTCACACTCACAACATCACCGTCATCGTGACCCCCTCAAATTCACTCGAACACTGTCACCGTAACCCCCTTCCACTCACTCTATCATGGTCACACTGACCCCTCACCCTCACTCCATCACTGTCACACTGACCCCTCACACTCACTCCATCACCTTTACTCTGACGCCCTGAATCTCATTCCATCACTGTCACTCTGACCTCCTCACGCCTACTCCATCATCGTCACCTTGTCCCCTCACTCTCACTCCATCACCGTCACCCTGACCCCCTCACTCTTATTCAATCACCATCACCCTTAACCCATCACTCTCACTCCATCATCGTCCCACTGAGCCCCTCAAACTCACTCCATCACCGTCACACTGACCTCCTCACGCTCACTCCATCTCCATCATCCTGACGCCCTCACACTCACTACATCACCATCATCGTGACACCCTCACATTCACTCGAACACTGTCACCCTGACCCCCTTACACTCATTCTATCATGGTCACTCTGAGCCCCTTACGCTCACTCCATCACAGTCGCCCTGACCCCTCACACTCACTCCATCACCTTTAAACTGACACCCTCAATGTCATTCCATCACCATCACTCTGACCTCCCCACACTCACTCCATCATCATCACCTTAACCCGTCACTCTCACTTCACCAACGTCACCCTGACCCCCTCACTCTCACTCCATCACCATCACCATTACCCCATCACTCTCACTCCATCATCGTCCAACTGACCCCCTCATACTCAATCCATCACCATCATCCTGACCCCCTCACACTCACGCCATCACCGTCACACTGATCCCCTCACACTCACTCCATCACAGTCGCCCTTACCCCCTCACAGTCACTCCATCACCGTCACCCTGACCTCCTCACACTCACTGCGTCGCCATCACACTGATCCACTCACACTCACTCCATCACCTTCACCCTGACCCCCACAAACTCTCTCCATCACAATCACCCTGTCCCCCACACACTCACTCCATCTCCATCACCCTGACCTTCTCACACTCGGTCTATCACTGTCACCATGACCACCTCACACTCAATCCATCACTGTCACAATGTCCCCCTCACACTCACTCCATCAGCATAACACTGACCCCCCTCACAGCATCAGCGTCACACTGACACCCTCACATTCACTCCATCACACTCACCCTCAATCGATCACACTCACTCAATCTCCGACACCCTGATCCCCTCGCACTCACTCCATCATGGCCACCGTGACCCCCTCACACTCACTCCATCAACGTCACCGTGACACCCTCACAATCACTCCATCACCGTCACACTGATCCCCTCACACACAATCCATCACTGTCACAATGACCCCCTCACACTCACTCCATCAATGTCACCGTGACACGCTAGCACTCACTCCATCAACGTCAAACTGACCACATCACATGAACTCCATCAGCATCACCCTGACTCCCTCACACTCACTCCATCACTGTCACCCTGACTCACTCACACTCATACCATCATGGTCAATCTTACCCCCCACCCTCACTCCAACACCATAAACCTGACCCCTCACTCTCACTTCTTCACCATCACCCTGATCCCTTACAGTCAATGCAGCATCGTCACACTGGCCCCTTCACATTCACTACGTGACCGTCACCCTGACCATCTCACACTCACTCCATCACCGTCACACTAACCACCTCACACTCAATCCATCAGCGTCTTCCTGACCCCCTCACACCCACAACTGTACAGTCACCCTGACCCCTTACACTCTCTCCATCACGGTCACACTGACCCCCTCACACTCTTTCCATCTCCGTCACCTGGACCTTCTCACACTCTCTCTATTACTATCACTCTGACTGCCTCATCAACGTCACCGTGACATCCTAAACCTCATTCCATCAACGTCAAAATGACCCCCTCACACTAACTCCATCAGCGTCACCCTGAACCCTTCACACTCACTCCAACAGAATCAACCTGACCCACCCACTTGCATTCCAACACTGTCAACATGACCCTTTCACTATCAATCCATCACCGTCTCCCTGACACCATCCCACTCATTCCAGCACTGTCACACTGACCCCTCACCCTCACACCATCTCCATCACCCTGACCCCCTCACACTCACTATATCACTGTCACCCTGATCCCATCACACTCACTCCATCTAAGTCACCCTGAACCCCTCACACTCACTCCACCACCGTCACCCTGACTCCCTCACATTCACTCCATCACCGTCACCCTGACTCCCTCACATTCACTCCATCACTGCCACCCTGAGTCCTTCATACTCACTCCATCACCGTCACACTGACCCCCTCACACTCATTCAATCACCGTCACCATTCACTCTCACCCCATTACAGTCACCCTGACACCCTCACACTCAGTCCATCACCGTCAAGCTGACCCCCTCACTCTCTCTCCATCACCGTCTCACTGATTCCCTCACACTCCCTCCACCTCCGTCACACTGATCCCCTCACACTCACTCCATCATTGTCACCCTGGCACCCTAACACTCACTCCATCACCATTCCCTGATTCCCTCACACTCACTCCATCTTCAGCACCCTGATCCCCTCACACTCACTGCTTCTCCATCACACTGATTCTCTCACTCTCACTCCATCACCGTCACCCTGACCAACTCACACTCACTGCGTCTCCATCATACTGATCCATTCACACTCACTCCATCACCATCAACCTGACCCCCAGAATCTCTCTTCATCACCGTCAACCTGACCCCCACACACTCACTCCTTCACCGTAACCCTCTAACTCTCACACTCACTCTATCACTGTCAACCTGACCACCCCACACTCACTCCATTACTATCACCCTGACCATCTCACACTCACTCCATTACCATCACTCTGACCACATGCCACTCACTCCATCAACATCAAACTGACCGCCTAACAATCACTACATCAACGTCACGGGCGGCACGGTGGCACAGTGGTTAGCACTGCTGCTTCACAGCGCCAGAGAACCGGGTTCAATTCCCGCCTCAGCCGATTGACTGTGTGGAGTTTGCACGTTCTCCCCGTGTCTGCCCGGGTTTCCTCCGGGTGCTCCGGTTTCCTCCCACATTCCAAAGATGTGCAGGTCAGGTGAATTGGCCATGCTAAATTGCCCGTAGTGTTAGGTAAGGGGTAGACGTAGACGTAGACGTAGACGTAGACGTAGACGTAGACGTAGACGTAGACGTAGACGTAGACGTAGACGGCGGTGTGGACTTGTTGGGCCGCAGGGCCTGTTTCCACACTGTAAGTAATCTAATCTAATCTAGTCACCCTGACCCCCACACACTCACTCCATCACCGTCACACCGACCCCCTTACACTCACAACATCACCGTCACCCTGACGCACTCACACTCACTCCATCATCATCAGAATGACCCCTGCACATTAACTCCATCATGTCACCCAGACCCTCTCACCCTCACTCCATCACCGTCACCCTGACCCCATCACACTTACTGCATCACCTTCACACTGACCCCCACACACTCACTCAATCACCGTCACCCTGACCCCATCACACTTACTGCATCACCTTCACACTGACCCCCACACACTCACTCAATCACCGTCACCCTGGCACCCTAACACTCACTCCATCAACATTCCCTGATTCCCTCACACTCACTGCGTCTCCATCACACTGATCCACTCACACTCACTCCATCACCATCAACCTGACCATCAGAATCTCTCTTCATCACCGTCAATCTGACCCCCACACACTCACTCCATTACCCTTACCCTGACCATCTCACACTCACTGCATTGCCATCACTCTGACCACATCCCACTCACTCCATCAACATCAAACTGAACCCCTCACAATCACTACATCAACGTCACCCTGACACCCTTACACTCACTCCATCACCTTAGCACTGGTCCCCTCATACTCCCGCCATCTCTGTCACCCTGACCCCCTCACACTCACTGCATCACCGTCACCGTGACTCCCTCACACTCACTCCATCATCGTCACACTCATCATCTGACACTCACTCCATCACAGTCACACTGATCATCTGACACTCACTCCATCACTGTCACCCTGATCGCCTGAAATTCACTCCGTCACCGTCACCCTGACCCCCTCACACTCTCTTCATTGCAGTCTCCCTGACCCCATCACTCTCAATCAATCACCGTCTCCCTGACCCACTCACATTCATTCCGTCACCGTCACCCTGACCATCTCACACTCACTCCATCATGGTCACTCTGACCCCCTCACAATCACTACATCAACTTCACCCTTACACTCACTCCACCACTGTCACACTGATCCCCTCACACTCACTCCATCACCGTCACACTGACCCCCTCACACTCACTCCATCACCTTCACACAGACCCCTCACACTCACTCCATCACTTCCTCACTGATCCCCTCACACTCACTCCATCACCGTCACCCTGACCTCTCACACTCCCACCATCTCGGTCACACTAAACCCCTCAGACTCACTCCAACACCGTCACACTAAATCCCTCACACTCACTCCATCACCGTCTCCCTGACCCCCTCACACTCACTCCATCACTGTCTCCCTGACCCTTTCACATTCTTTCGGTCACCATTACCCTGATTCCCTTACATCCTCTCCATCACCGTGACACTCACCCCTCATACTCACTCCATCACATTCACCCTGATACCCTCACAGTCACACCATTACTTACCCCCTCACATTCACTCCATCACAGTGACACTGACACCCTCACACTCACTCCATCACATTCACCCTCATACCCTCACAGTTACCCCATTACCGTCGCACCTATCCCCTTACACTCGCACCATCACGGTCACCCTGACCCTCTCACACCCATTATATCGCCATATCACTGAAACCCTCACAATCACTCCTTCACACTCACTCTGACCCCCAAACACTCACTCAGTCACCGTCACCCTGACCACCTCACACTCGCTCCATTACCGTCACACTTATCCCCTCACATTCACTCGTTCACTGTAACCCTGACCCACTCACAGTCAATCCAACAGCCTCACCCTGACGCCCTTACACTCATTACATCAACGTCAAACTGACCCCCTCGCACTCACTCCATCACCGTCAAATAGAGGTCCTCACACTCACTCCATCACCATCATACTGCCCCTCTCACACTCACTCCATCACCGTCACACTGTCTCCATGAAATTCACTCCATCAGCGTCACACGGACACCCTCACATTCACTCCATTACCCTCACACTGACCCCCTCAGATGCACTACATCAATGTCACATTTACCCCCTCACACTCACTCCATCACGCTCACCCTGACAACCTCATACTCACTCCATCATCGTCTCCCTGACCCCCTCATTCCCACAGTCACTCCAGTACCGTCTCACTTATCCCCTCACACTCGCATCATCAAGGTCACCCTGACCCCCTCACACTCACGTGATTACAGTCACATTGAACCCCTCACACTCACTCAGTCGCCGTCACCCTGAATCCCTCACTCACTACATCACCGTCACCCTGACCCCTCCCACTCACTCGATCACCGTCTCCCTGATACCCTCACACTCACTCGGTCACCATCACCCTGATTCCCTCACGCTCACTCCATCACAGTGACACTGAACCCCTCCTACTCACTCCATCACATTCACCCTGATCCTCTCAGAGTTACCCGGTTACCGTCACACTTATGTCCTTACACTCGCATCATCACGGTCACCCTAACCCTCTCACACCCATTCTATCGCCATATTACTGAAACCGTCACTATCACTCCTTCAGTCTCACCCTGACCCCCAAACACTCACTCAATCACCGTCGCCCTGACCCCCTCACACTCATTCCACCACAGTGACCCTGATCCACTCACACTCACTCCATCATTGTCACTCTGACCCCCTCACACTCACTCCATCACTGTCACCCTGACTCCCACACTAACTCCATCACCGTCACACAGACAATCTCACAGTCACTCCATCACCCTTTCACTGATCCCCTAAGACTCACTCCATGACCATCACCCTGACCCCTTTACACTCACAACATCACCGTCACCCTGACCCACTCACACTCACTCCATCACTGTCAGAATGACCCCCGCAAATTAACTCCATCACATCACCAAGACCCTCTCACCCTCACTCCATCACTGTCAGAGTGACCGCCTCACACTCACTCCATGACGTTAGCCCGTCCCCCTCATACTCACTCCTTCAACGTCTCCCTGACCCCCTCACACTCACTCCATCACCCCCACCCTGACCGCCTCACACTCACCTCAATCTCCGTCAAACTGACTTCATGAAACTCACTCCATCAGTGTCACACTGACACCCTCACACTCACTCCATTATCCTCACACTGACCCCCTAAGATGCACTTCATCACTGTCACATTGACCCCCTCACACTCACTCCATCACCGTCACACTGACACCCACACACTCACTCCATCACCCTCACCCTGACCCTCGCACACTCACTCTAACACCGTCACCCTGACGACCTCACACTCACTCCATTACCGTCACACTTATCCCCTCACATTCACTCGTTCACCATCACCCTGACCCACTCACACTCACTCCAACAGCCTAACCCTGAACCCCTCACACTCATTCCATCAACGTCAAACTGACCCCCTCACACTCAATCCATCACCATCACACTGTCTCCATGAAACTCACTCAGTCAACGTCACACTGACACCCTCACACTCACTCCATCACTGTCAAACTGACCCGCTCACACTCACTCCATCACCATCAAAGTGACACCCTCACACTCACTGCTTCACCGTCACACTGACACCCTCACACTCACTCCATCAGGGACGCATTGACCCACTCAACTTATTCCATCACCATCACCCTGACCACTTCACACTCACTCCTTCACCTTCACCTTTACACCTTCACACTCATTCCATCTCCGTCACACTGACCACATTAAACTCACTCCATCAGCGTCACACTGACACCCACACACTCACTCCATCATCGTCACACTGACCCCCACACACTCACTCCATCACTGTCAAAGTGACCCCCTCACTCTCACTCCTTCACCGAATCCCTGACCCCCTCACACTCACTCCATCCCCGTCACACTGACTCCCCCCCACACACTCCATCAGCGACACAATGACCCCCTCACACTCATTCCATCACTGTTCCCTGACCCCGACACACTCACTCCTTCTCCGTCACTTTGACCTCTACACACACACTCCTTCACTTTCACCTTGACACCTTCACACTCATTCCATCTCGGTCACTGTGACCCCATTAAACTCACTCCGTCAGTGTCACACTGACACCTGCGCACTCACTACATCACCCTCACACTGACCCTCTCAGATGCACTACATCACTGTCACATTGACCACCTCACACTCACTCAGACACCGTCACCCTGATTCCCTCACACTCACTCCATCACTGTCACCCAGACCCTCTCACACTCACTCCATCACTGTCACACTGACTCTCACACACTCACTCCATCACCGTCAAACAGACCCCCTCACACTCGCTCCATCACCGTCACCAAGATCCACTCACACTCACTCCATCACCGTCATCTTGACCCCCTCACTGTCCCTCTATCACTGTCAAACGGACACACTCGAAATCACTCCATCACGTCACCCTGACCCCCCCGCACTAACTCCATCACCGTCACACTGACAACGCCCACACTCACTCCATCACCTCCCTCCTGACCCCCTCACAATCCTTCCAACACTGTCACCTTGACCTCCTCACACTCACTCCATCACAAAGTTTGGAGAAGATTTGTAGCTCAGGTGCTCGTTGTTGTGGTTCTGTTTGCCGAGCTGGGAATTTGTCTTGCAAACGTTTCGTCCCCTGTCCAGGTGACATCCTCAGTGCTTGGGAGCCTCCTGTGAAGCGCTTCTGTGCTGTTTCCTCTGGCATTTACAGTGGCCTGTCTCTGCCGCTTCCGGTTGTCAGTTTGAGCTGTCCGCTGTCGTGTCCAGTATATTGGGTCCAGGTCAATGTGTTTGTTGATAGAGTCTGTGGATGAGTGCCATGCCCCTAGGAATTCCCTGGCTGTTCTCTGTTTGGCTTGGCCTATAATGGTAGTGTTGTCCCAGTCGAATTCATGTTGCTTGTCACTGTGTGTGTGGCTACTAAGGACAGCTGGTCGTGTTGTTTCGTGGCTAGTTGGTGTTCGCGTATACGGATCGTTAACTGTCTTCCTGTTTGTCCGATGTAGTGTTTTGTGCAGTCCTTTGCATGAGATTTTGTACACTACATTAGTTTTGCTCATGTTGGGTATCAGGTCCTTCGTTCTGGTGAGTTGTTGTCTGAGCGTGGCTGTTGGTTTGTGTGCTGTTATGAGTCCTAGTGGTCGCAGTAGACTGGCTGTCAGTTCAGAAATGCTCCTGATGTATGGTAGTGTGGCTAGCCCTTTGTGTTGCGGCATGTCCTCGTTCCGTTGTCACTCCATCACAGTTACCCTGACTCCCACATATTCCCTCCATCACCGTCACTCTGACCCTCTCAAAAGCACTCCATCACCATCACTCTGACCCCCTTAAACTCACAACTTCACCGTCACCCTGACCCCCTAACACTCACTCCATCACCGTCACCATGACCCTCTCACACTCACTCCATCACCGTCATCTTGACACCCTCAAACTTAATACATGACCATCACCTTGACCCCCTCACACACACTCCATCCCTGTCACACTGAACCACACACACTCACTCCATCACCGTCTTACTGACCCCGACACACTCACTCCTTTTCCGTCACTTTGACCACCTCACACTCAGTCCATCACCGTCAAACTGACCCCCTCGCACTAACTCCATCACCGTCTCACTGACAACTCCCACACTCACTGCATAACCTCCCTCCTTACCCCCTCACAATCTTTCCAACACTGTCACATTGACCCTCACATTCACTCTATCATCATCACACTGACCCCTACACACTCACTCCATCACCGTCAAAGTGACCCCCTCACTCTCACTCCTTCATCGAAACCCTGACCCCCTCACACTCACTCCATCCCCGTCACACTGACCCCCCCACACACACTCCATCAGCGACACAATGACCCCCTCACACTCATTCCATCCCCGTCACCCTGACCCCGACACACTCACTCCTTCTCCGTCACTTTGACCTCTACACCCACACTCCTTCACCTTCACCTTGACACCTTCACACTCATTCCATCTCGGTCACTCTGACCCCATTAAACTCACACCGTCATCATCACACTGACACCATTACACTCACTCCATCACCATCACCCTGACAAGCCCCACACTCACTCCATAACCACACTACTGACACCCTCACAATCTTTCCAACATTGTCACTTTGACCTCCTCACATGCACTCCATCGCAGTCACCCTGACTCCCACATACTCACCGTCTCTCTGACTCTCTAACTCTCACTCCATCACCATCAGTCTGACCCCATCACACTCACAAATTCACCGTCACTCTGACCCCCTCACACTCATTGCATCACCGTCACCATGACCCTCTCACACTCACTCCATCAACATCACCATGACCCTCTCACACTCACTCCACCACCGCCATCTTCACACCCTCACACTCACTCCATCACCATCACCCTGACCCCCTCACACTCAAAACGTCACCGTCACCCTGACCCCCTCACACTCACTCCATCACTGTCACCCTGACGCCCTCACACTCACTCCATCACCGTCTCCCTGACCTCGACACTCTCACTCCTTCACTGTCAACCTGACCCAGTCACACTCAGTCCATCACCCTCACACTGACCTCCTTACACTCACTCCATCACCATCACCTGACAAGCCCCGCGCTCACTCCATCACCACACTCCTGACCCCCTCACAATCTTTCCAACACCTTCACCCTGACCCCCTCACACTCACTGCATCATGGTCTCCCTGACCTCCTCACACTCACTCCTTCACCGTCACCCTGACCCCTTCACACTCAGTCCATCACCGTCACACTGATCTCCTCACAGTTACTCCTTCACCGTCAACCTGACACCCACACACTCACTCCATCACCGTCAAGCTGACCCCTTCACACTCACACCATTACCGTCAAACTGACCCCCTCACACTCACTCCATCACTGTCACCTTGACCATCTCACACTCACTGCTTCACCGTCACACTGATCCCCTCACACTTACTCCATCATCGACACAATGACCCGCTCACACTCATTCCATCGCCGTCATTCTGACTCTCTCACACTCACTCCATCACCATCATTCTGACCCCCTCACACTCACAACCTAACCGTCACCCTGACCCCCTCACACTCACTGCATCACCGTCTCCCTGACACCCTCACACTCACTCCCTCACATTCACCCTGAGCCCCTCACCGTCACTCCACTACCGTCACACTTATCCCCTCACACTCACATCATCACGTTCACCCTGACCATCTCACACTCACTCTATCTCCATCTCACTGAACCCCTCACACTCACTCAATCACACTCACCTTGACCCCATCACACTCACTGCATCACTGTCATCCTGACCCCCTCACACTCACTTCATCACAATTACACTGTCCCCAAACACTCACTCCATTACCGTCACACTGATCCCCTCACATTCTCTCGTTCACCATCACCCTGACCCCCTCATACTCACTACATCTCCCTCACTCTGTCCCCGTCACACTCACTCCATCACCGTCAAACTGACCCCTCACACTCATTTCATCACAATAACATTGACCCCCAAACACTCATTCCATCACCGTCACCCTGACCCCGACACATTCACTACTTCTCCGTCACTTTGACCCCTACACACTCACTCCTTCACCGTCACCATGACACCTTCAAACTCACTCCATCTCCGTCACACTGACCCCATTAAAGTCACTCCGTCAGCGTCACACTGACACCCTCACACTCACTCCATTACCCTCACACTGACCCTCTCAGATGCACTACATCACTGTCACATTGACCTCCTCAGACTAACTCCATCACCCACACTCTGACAACTTCACCCTCACTGCATCACCATCAACCTGACCCCCTCACACTCACTCCATCACAGTCTCCCTGACCCCTCACACTCACGTGATTACAGTCACACTGAACTCCTCACACTTACTCGGTCACCGTCACCCTGAATCCCTCACACACTCCATCACCATCTCCCTGACACCCTCACACTCACTCGGTCACCATCATCCTGATTCCCTCACACTCACGCCATCACCGTGACACTGATCCCCTCACACTCACGCCATCACTGTGACACTGACCCCCTCACACTCACTCCATCACATTCACCCTGATCCCCTCACACTCACTCCATCACCCTCAACCTGACCCATTCACACTCACTACCTCACTGTCATCCTGACCACCTCACACTCACTTCATCACAATCACACTGACCCCCAAACACTCACCCCATTACCGTCACACTGATCCGCACACATTCATTCATTCACCATATACCTGACTCCCTCACACTCACTCCATCACCCTCACCCTGACCCCATCACACTCACTCCATCACCGTTATACAGACCCCCTCACACTCAATCCATCACCGTCCCACTGACTCCATGAAACTCACTCTGTCAACGTCACACTGACACCCTCACACTCACTCTATGACCCTTACACAGACCCCCTCAGATGCACTGCATTACTGTCACATTGCCCCCCTCACACTCACTCCATCTCCATCACACTGACCCCATTAAACTCACTCCCTCAGCGTCAAATTGACCCCCTCACCCTCACTCCATCAACGTCACACAGACTCCCACATACTCATTCCATCACCCTCACCCTGACCCCTTCACACTCACACCACCTCCATCACAAAGACTCCCACACACTCACTACATCCCCATCTCACTGATCGCCTCACACTCACTCCATCACTGTCACTCTGACCCCCTCACACTCACTCCATCTCCTTCACACTGACTCCATTATACTCACTCCATCAGAGTCACACTGGCACCCTCACATTCATTCCATTACCCTCACACTGACCCCCTCAGATGCACATCATCACTGTCACATTGACCTCCTCACACTCACTCCATCACCGTCACACTGACTCCCAAACACTCACTCCATCCCCCTCACCCTGTCAACCTCACACTGACTCCATCACCGTCTCCGTGAACCCCTCACACTCACTCCATCACCATCTCCCTGACCCCCTCACGCTCACGTGATTACAGTCACACTGGACCCCTCACACTCTTCTCGGTCGCCGTCACTCTGAATCCCTCACTCACTCCATCACCATCTCCCTGACCTCTCCCACTCACTCGGTCACCATCACCCTGATTCCCTCACATTCACTCCATCACAGTGACACTGACCCCCTCCCACTCACTCCATCACATTCACCCTGATCCCCTCACAGTTACCCGGTTACCGTCACACTTATCCCCTTACACTCGCATCATCACGGTCACCCTGACCCTCTCACACCCATTCTATCTCCATATCACTGAACCCCTCACAATCACTCCATCACTCTCACTCTGACCCCCAAACACTCACTCAATCACCGTCACCCTGACCCCCTCGAACTCATTCCATCACAGTTACCTGACTCCCACACACTCATTCCGCCACCGTCACCCTGACCTCCTCACACTCACTCCATCACTGTCAACCTGACACCCTCACACTCACTCGGTCACCATCACCCTGATTCCTCACACTCTCTCCATCACATTCACCCCGATTACCTCACAGTCACTCCATTGCCGTCACACTTATCCCCTCACACTCACTCCATCACCTTCACCCTGACCCCTTAACTCTCACTACATCACTGTCATCCTGACCCCCTCACACTCACTTCATCACAATCACACTGACTCCCAAACACTCATTCCACATCCATCACCCTGACCCCGACACACTCACTCCTTCTGCATCACTTTGACCCCTTCACACTCACTCCTTCACCTTCACCTTGACACCTTCACACTCACTCCATCTCCGTCGCACTGACCCCAAAATATTCACTCCGTCAGCGTCTCAATGAGACCCTCACACTCACTTCATTACGCTCACACTGACCCTCTCAGATGCACTACATCACTGTCACATTGACCCCCTCAGACTCACTCCATCACCGTCACACTGACCGTGACACACTTACTCCATCACCCACACTCTGACAACTTCACACTCACTGAATCATCGTCAACCTGACCCCGTCACAATCACTCCATCACAGTCTCCCTGACCCCCTCACACTCACGTGATTACAGTCACACTGAACCCCTCACACTCACTCGGTCGTCGGAACCCTGAATCCGTCACTCACTCCATCACCGTCTCCCTGACCCCCTCACACTCACTCAGTCACCATCACCCTGATTCCCTCACACTCACTCCATCACCGTGGCACTGACCGCCACACACTCACTCCATCACATTCACCCTGATCCCTTCACAGTCACTCCATTACCGTCAAACTTATCCCCTCACACTCACATCATCGCGTTCACCCTGACCCTCTCACACTCACTCTATCTCCATCTCACTGAACCACCACACTCACTCCATCACCCTCACCCTGACCTCGTCATACTCACTACATCACTGTCATTCTCACCCCCTGACACTCACGTCATCACAATAACACTGTCCCCCAAACACTCACTCCATTACAGTCACACTGATGCCCTCACATTCTCTCGTTCACCATCACCCTGACCCCCTCACACTCACTCCATCACACTCACACTGACCCCAACACACTCACCCCATCACTGTCACACTGTCCCCTCCCACTCACTCCATCACCGTCAAACAGACCCCCTCACACTCACTCCATCACTGTCATACGGCCCCTCTCACACTCACTCCATTACCCTCACACCGACCCCCTCAGATGCACTACATCACTGTCATACTGCCCCTCTCACACTCACTCCATCACCGTCACAATGAGTCCATGAAACTCACTCCATCACTTTCACACTGACTCCCTCACACTCACTCCATCACCGGCACGCTGACCCCGACACGCTCTCTCCTTCTCAATCACTCTGACCCCCTCACACACCATGACCATCCTCCTGACCACCTCACACTCACTCCTTCACCGTCACCCTGACCCACTCACACTCATTCCATCACCATCACCGTGACGCCGATATACTCGCTCCTTCTCTGTCACTTTGACCCCTTCACACTCACACCTTCACCTTCACCTTGACACCTTCACACTCACTCCATCTCCGTTACACTGACCCAATTAAACTCACTCTGTCAGCGTCACACTGACAGTCTCACACTCACTCAATTACCCTTACACTGACCCTCTCAGATGTACTATATCACTGTCATATTGACCCCCTCAGACTCAAACTTCACCGTCACATTTACCCCCACACACTCACTCCATCACTCACAGACTGACAACTTCACACTCACTGCATCACCAGCACCATGACCCCCTGATTCTCACTCCATCACCGTCTCCCTGACCCGCTCACACTCACGTGATTTCAGTCACACTGAACCCCTCACACACACTCGGTCGCCTTCACCCTGAGTTCCTCACACTCACTCCATCACGATCTCCCTGACCCCCTCCCACTCTCTCCATCACCATCTCCCGGACATCCTCACACTCACTCGGTCACCATCACTCTGATTCCCTCACACTCACTCCATCACCATGACACAGACCCCTCACACTCACTATATCACATTCTACCTGATCCCCTCACACTCACTCCATCACATTCACCCTGATCCCCTCACAGTCACTCCATTACCTCACACTTATCCCCTCACACTCACATCATCACGTTTACACTTACCCTCTCACACTCACTCTATCTACATCTCACTGAACCCCTGACACTCACTCCGTGATCCTCACTCCGACCCCCTCACACTCACTTCATCAAAATCACACTGACCCCCAAACACTCACTCCATTCCCGTCACACTGATCCCCTCACATTCACTCGTTCACCATCACCCTGACCCCCTCACACTCACTCAATCACCATAAAACTGACCCCCTCACACTCACTACATCACCATCAAAATGACTCCCTCACACTCACTGGCTCACCGTCAAACAGACCCCCTCACACTCACTCCATCACCGTCATACTGCCCCTCTCACACTCACTCCATCACCGTCACACTGAATCCATGTAACTCACTATGTCAACGTCACACTGACACCCTCACACTCACTCCATTACCCTCACACTGTCCCCCTCAGATGCACTACAGCCGTGTCACATTGACCGCCTCACACTCACTCCAACACTGTCACCCTGACCCCTTCACACTCACTCCATCACCGTCACACTGATTCCCACACACCCACTACATCACCCTCATCCTGACACCCTCACATTCACTCCATCACCTTCACACTGACCCCCACACACTCACTGCATCAACATCAAACTGACTCCCTCACACTCACTCCTTCACCGTCAAAGTTACACCCTCACACTCACTCCATCACGTCATCCAGGCCCCCTCACACTCAATCCATCATCCTCACCCTAACCCCCAAACACTCACTCCATTACCGTCACACTGATCCCCTCACATTCACTCGTCCACCGTCATCCTGACCCCGTCTCACTCACTCCATCACCGTCACGCAGACCCCGACACGCTCACACCTTCTCTGTCACTTTGACCCCCTCACACAAACTCCATGACCATCATTCTGACCCCCCCACACACACTCCATGACCATCATCCTGACCCCCTCACACTCACTCCTTCACTATTACACTGACCCCCTCACGTTCACTCCATCACTGTCACCCTGACCTACTCACACTGATTTCATCACCGTCACCGTGACGCCGACACACTCACTCCTTCTCCGTCACTTTGACCCCTTCACACTCACAACTTCACCTTCACCTTGACACCTTCACACTCACTCCATCACCATCACACTGACCTCCTCACACTCACTCCATTATCGTCACACTGACCCTGAAACACTCTCTCCATCACTATCACATTGACAGCCTCACACTCACTCCATCACTGTCACCCTGACACCCTCACTCTCACACCATCCCCGTCACCCTGACCGCTCACACTCGCTCCATCACCGTCACCATGATCCTCTCACACACACTCCCTCACCGTCATCTTGACCCCCCAAACTCACTCCATCGCTGTCAGTCTGATGCACTCACAATCACTCCATCACCATCACTCTGACCCGCCTCACACTCACTCCTTCACCATCACCCTGACAACCCCAACACTCGCTCCATCTCCACCCTCCGGACCCCTCAAAATCTGTCCATCACTGTCACCATGACCCCCTCACACTCACTCCATAACCGTTACCCTGACCCCTCACTCTCATTCCAGCACAATCACACTGATCACCTCACTCTCACTCCATCACTGTTACACTGAACCATCACACTGACTCCGTCACTGTCACACGCACCCCCTCACACTCACTCCATCGCTGTCACGCTGACCCCCTCACACTCTCTCCATTACTGTCACACTGACCCTTCACACTCACTCCATCACTGTCACACTGACCCTTCACACTCACTCCATCACTGTCACACGGACCCCCTCACACTCACTCCATCACCGTAACCCTGACCCCCTCACACTCACCTCATCGCCATCACACTGATCCTTTCACACTCACTCCATTAACGTCACACTCATCCCTTCACACTCACTCCATCATTGTCACCCTGACCCCCTCACACTCACTCGATCACCAATCCCCTGATCCCTCACACTCACTCCATCACTCAAACACTGACCACCTCACACAAACTCAATCCCGTCACCCTGAACACCTCACCCTCACTCCATCACTGTCACAATGACCCTCTCATACTCGCTCCATAACCGTCACCATGAACTCCTCACACTCACTACATCTCCGTCACCGTTACCCACTCACACTCATCCCGTCACCGTCACCATGAACCTGTCACACTCGCTCCATCACAGTCACTCCTACTGCCTCATACTCACTCCATCACCATCACCCAAACACCCTCACACTCACTCCATCACCATCACCTTGGCCCCCTCACCCTCGCTCCACCACCATCACTGTTAAACCCTCAAACACGCTCCTTCATCATCACACTGATACCCTCATACCCACTCCATCACCATCACACTGACCCCCTCACATTCACTCCATCACCGTCACACTGACCCCCTCATATTCACTCCATCACTGTCACACTGACCCCCTCACTTTCACTCCATCACCATCACACTCATCTCCCCACACTCACTCCATCCCCATCGCCCTGACCCCCCACACTCATTCCATCACAGACACCCTGACCTCCACACAGTCATTCCATCACCAACACCCTGACCTCCTCACACTCACTTCATCACCAACACCCTGACCCCCTCACACTCACAACATCATACAATGCTCCGCACGACTTCCACCGTCACGCTCACCCCACACACTCCACCACCATCAGACACAAAGCCCCACACCAGCCTCACTGTCTCGCTCACACCGACACACTCAACACCATCACACACACTGCCCCCCACCACCCTCACCGTCATGCTCACCACCACACACTCCACCAAACTCACACATACTGGCCCACACCACCCTCATCGAAACGCTCACCACCACACACTCCACCAAACTCACACTCACTGCACCACACCACCCCCACCATCATGCTCACCCCCACACACTCTGCCACCCTCACACACACTGCCCCACAACAGCCCCACCATCACGCTCACCCCCACACACTCCACCACGCTCACACACACTGCCCCCACCACTCTCACCATCACGCTAACCACCACACACTCCACCAAACTCACACATACTGCTCCATACCACACCCACCGTCACGCTCACCCCATCACACTCCACACACTGCCCCCCACCACCCTCACCATCACACTCAACCCCACACAATCCACCACCCTCACACACACTGCTCCACACAACCCTCACCATCACGCTCATCCCCACACACTCCACCACCCTCACACACCCTGCACCACACGACAACCACCATTACGCTCACACCCAAACACTCCACCACCATCAGACACACTGCCCCACACCACCCCCACCGTCACGGTCTCACCCACACACTCCACCACACTCACACACACTGCTCCACAGCACCCTTACTGTCACGCTCACCCCCACACTCTCCACCACCATCTCACACACTGCCCGACACCACCCCCACCGTCACGCTCATCCCCAAACACTTCGCCACCCTCACACACTCTGCCCCACACAATCCCCACCATCACGCTCACCCCAACACACTGCACCACACCATCCTCACCTTCACGCTCACCCCCAAATAATCCACCATGCTCCCACACACTCCCCTACCGTCGCGTTCACTCTCCCGCACAGTCGCCCAGCATCACACTCGCTCCCCCACATATTCCCGCACCATCACGCTCACTCCCTCGTGCACTCCCCCAGCATCACGCTCACACACCCATGCAGTCTCCCACCATCACACAACTCACACACCTTAAACTGAGCTGCTGGCTGTGAACACCGACCCAGTTGATCCACTCTAAATGGCCTTTAACCCATCCCCATTCTATTCACTGAGTAACAGTCAGTATGTCCTACACACTGTGTTCTGTTTGTGATATCATGTTGTACCATTTTCTGCCACAGCCTATGGTGCCACTCCACCTATTACCCCCTAGTAACGGCTCATGTTCTCACACCCACTATGTCCCCGAGCAATGGCGTTTGGCCCAAGCTCCATACTGTCGCCCTGGCAATGGCCTGACGTTCCGTCCCAATCTCTGTTCCCTAACATCGGCCTGAAGAACGACAACCCACTCCTGTTCCCCCAGCACCGAAGGATTCGAGGAAGACAGTAACATTGGGAGGTTATGATCGCAAGATGGAGAGAGAGTGAATGAGATTGGGGAAGGCAAAGGCAGTGGAATTGAGTGTGTAAATGTAAAATGAGACAGAACTAGCAGTGCAGTGTGAGAGTGGGAGGGATATATGGAGATAGAGGGACAAAGGGAGCAAGGTGATTTCTGCTGAGAGCCAAGTTGGAGTGGGAGACCCAGAGGTGAAAGTAAGGACAGAGGGAGTCAAACCCAGCTCCTGAGCTCAGAGCGCGGTGCCCTCCCCTTCCCTGAGGACCAGGACTTGGGGCTGAGTCTGTCTCTCTCCAACTCAGCTTCTCCAACACAAAGACACACAACAACATCAGTCACTCTGCTCCTCGGCACGCTTTAATCAACATTTTTATTGTTTTCAAATGGCAGTAATGGATACAGTCAGTGGGATGGTGCCTTTTCTCACTGGCCCCTGAGTAGTGAGAAGCATTGAAATGTGTCCCTGTAACCCCCCTGTGGGATAAGATGGACAAGCGAGCTCTACCCTCAGTCTGTTGCCATAGCGACAGGCTGCTCCATCACTGAAACACTGAACTGAAATGAGAAAATCCAGGATGGATTGATTAATGAGGGAATTTGATGGATGGATGGATTTGGGTGAAGGGATATTTCAGCACATTCTTCAGCTGCTGCCTGAACTTAGTCTGGGTCATGGCATAAATCGCAGTGTTTGTGCAGCAACTGAGGAGCTGCAGCATGAATCCCAATTCCTGCACAAAGGAATGGAGATACACAGAACAATACCCAATCCAATTCATCCGGAACCATATTGAGTACAGCATGAACGTTGACCATAACAGGATGAAATTGGCCGATATCACAAACAGTAAAATGATGGATTTTTTTCGGTTTCTCATTTCAGTGTCAGACTGAGCATCCCCATTGGTGTGAGCGCGGAGTCTCCTGCGGGCTCTGCTGGTCACTAAAATGTGTCTGACGGTGAGAACATTGAGCAGCAGAATCAGGAGAAATGGGACACACGGAGTTAGAATGTGGTGGAGGATTTCGATTGTGATCCAGACACTGGAGAATATACCAACGACTGTTACATCACAAAACCAGGGGGTATTCACCAGCCAATACTGAGCCTTGAGCATAAAATACCAGGAAATGTTCTTTAAACAGCTCAGCACAGTCACTGCTCCCAGAACAACAGCAGCCGTTTTCTCACTGCAATATTTACTTTTCAGCTTCTGGCAACAAATGGCCACAAACCGATCAAAGGTGAAAGTGACAGTGAACCAGACAGAGCAGTCAGTGGCTGCATAAAGCAGGACGGCGTGGATATTACACACGGGGACGGAGTCCTTCAGAAAATAAAAGTGTTCCTTATAAACAATGGGAATGTGTCTCAGGATCAGGTCGAGGATAATGACCAGGAGATCCGCCGCTGCCATGGCCCCCAGGTAACGTCTGACACATGGAGACAATCCACAATCTTTATAAAGCAGGACGTAAATGGTCACTACGTTAACTGTGAGGAAGGGAAACAAACCCATTATCCATCAGCCTGGAGAAAAAGGGACCCGTTTGATCAGGGACCCAGTGAGATTTTCAAATGTGTACCTGTATTCAGGGATATATTGAATTAATTGGAGCTGGAATAACAAATGGGAAGGTCGGAATTCCTGACAAAATGTGACTTAAACCATAAGAAACCCTCTCTCCCCAAACACACAGAGACATATCCATAAGGACAGATGGTTTCTAGAACATTCCAACACACTCGATCACTCCAGAGCAGACACAGGTCACTCCTTCCCAGTTCCTAATACGGAGGGTGGAAACGTTTCTGTCCTAAAGGATTCTCTCCCAGTCGCCTGAAGACAAACGTAGTTTTGGAATTTCTGTATTTTGGTTTAAATTGTGATCGATCCTGTGTCGGGAAGAAATTTAAACGCAGGGAAAACGTATTCACCCCTTTCACTGCCTGAGGGGCCTTCGGAACTGTGTCTCCTTCTCCCTGGAACGGGATCTCTTCCGTCAGGATCTTATCGTTTGTTCAATTCACTGACGTCCGGCCGTTCGCAAACAATGTCAGGGACAGACCGTTCCGGGGAATGTCTGTTTCAGAACGTCAGGGGCAGAACGTTCCGGGGAATGTCAGTTTAAGAATGTCGGAGACAGAACGTTCCGGGGAATGGCTGTTATAGAATGTCAGGGACAGAACGTTCCGGGGAATATCAGTTATAGAATGTCGGGGACAGAACGTTCCGGGGAACTCCTTGACCTGTCCATGACCTTCTCCCATCCTCTCTGATCTATCACCTCTCCCCCACCTCCGTCTCTCGATCACATTCCTAGCTCCCTTACCCCAGCCCCAGCCCCAGCCCCAGCCCCAGCCCCAGCCCCAGCCCCAGCCCCAGCCCCAGCCCCCAGCCCTGCCCCCTCCCATTTATCTCTCAGCTCCCCGGCCCACAAGCCTCATTCCTGATGAAGGGATTATGCCTGAAACGTTCATTCCCCTGCTCCTCGGATGCTGCCTGACCTGCTGTGCTTTTCCAGCACCACAGTCAGGAAACAGTTTGACACCGTCATACTCAGAGGATCAGGCCTGATGGGTAATGTATCTTAGATTAGATTACTTACAGTGTGGAAACAGGCCCTTCAGCCCAACAAGTCCACACCGACCCGCCGAAGCGCAACCCACACAGACCCATTCCCCTACATCTACCCCTTCACCTAACACTGCGGACAATTTCCCATGGGCAATTCACCTAACCTGCACATCTTTGGATTGTGGGAGGAAACCGGAGCACATGGAGGAATGCCACGCAGACACGGGGAGAATGTGCATATGCCACACGGTCAGTCACCTGAGACTGGAATTGAACCCGGGTCTCTGGCGCTGTGAGGCAACAGTGCTAACCACAGTGCCACCGTGCTCACCCATAATGTGTCATGAAGCCCCAACACCATCCCTGGGTATATCCTGTCCCACCGGCAGGACAGACCCGTCAGTAGTGGGGACTCCCTGGGATACAGTCAAGGAAGGAGTTACCCTGCAATTCCCCAACATTGATTCCAGAACGCAGTAAATCTCATTGTAACAGATCAGGGTCCACGAAATCGCCTGAGGATGGTTTTCTCCTGCCCCCCACCCCTCCTCTCGGTGATAACTCAGTTCCCCACGATGTTTGAAACAAATCAGAGGAAGCACTGAGGATGACAAGGACACAGACCGTCCTCTGGGTCTGGGTGTGGGACTGCAATGTCCATCACCAGGACTGTCTCCACAGGTCCACCGCTGCCTGAGCAGGGACAGGCTTCAATACACAACAGCCAGACTGGGGGAAATATTATCACCAAACTCCATGTCCCAGATGGATCTGTCCCTGACAGTATCTGTAAGAGCAGTTCGCACACGGTCCTGGTAGAGGGAAAATCTCAGCCTCATACTTGACATACTCAAGATTAGTGTGTTCCTGGAAAAGCACAGCAGGTGAGGCAGCATCCGAGGAGCAGGAAAATCACCGTTTCGGGCAGCAGACCTTCATCACGAATGAGGCTGCGAGCCTCTGGGATGGAGAGATAAATGATATTAACCATACTGCTCTCTGTGTGATGTGGCACACCTTCCTGTGAAGTAGGACATACTTCTAAAGGACAGAGCACATGGAAACTGGAAATCAATGAGGCACTGTGGGCTCGTAACAACTGCAGCATCAATGGCCTTCCCTCCATCATAAAGTCAGAAGTGGCCTATTCACTGATGGTTTCAAAATATTTAACACTACTCACAACTGCACCGATAATGAAACAGGCTATTCAGCACATCAAGAGTTTTAAACAGGAACAGGAAAAGGCCATTATGCCATTGGAGGCTGTTATTCAGGGATTGGAGCAGATCTTGTAATCCCTCTTAGCGATTACACAGGAAATGGAAGGGAACATTCAGCCTTTCAAAGCTGCTAAACAGGAATACGGTTAGCTGTGTAGACCACAGTAGTGCATTGATCTATGAACCAGGACTAGATATCTGTCCAGAACGGGGAGCTGTGTAGACCACAGTAGTGCATTGATCTATAAACCCGGACTAGATATCTGTCCAGCATTGGGAGCTGTGTAGACCACAGCAGTGCATTGATCTGTAAAGCCAGACTAGATAACTGTCCAGGACGGGGATCTGTGCAGACTACAGCAGGGCATTGATGTATAAACCCGGACTAGACATCTGACCAGGACGGGGAGCTGGTTAGACAACAGCAGTGCATTGTTCTATAAACACGAACGAGATATCTGTCCAATAGGGGAGCTGTGCAGTCCACAGAAGTGCATTGATCTATAAACCCGGCTAGATATCTGTCCACGATGGGGAGATGTGCAGAACACAGCAGTGCATTGATCTATAAACACGGACGAGATATCTGTCTAGCATTGGGAGCTGTGTAGACCACAGCAGTGCATTGATCTATAAACACGGACGAGATATCTGTCCAGCATTGGGAGCTGTGTCGACCACAGCAGTGCATTGATGTATAAAGCCAGACTAGATAACTGTCCAGGACGGGGATCTGTGCAGAATACAGCAGTGCATTGATGTATAAACCCGGACGAGAAATCTGACCAGGACGGGGAGCTGTTTAGACAACAGCAGTGCATTGTTCTATAAACACGGACGAGATATCTGTACAATAGCGGAGCTGTGCAGTCCACAGTAGTGCATTGATCTATAAACCCAGACTAGATATCTGTCCAGCACCGGGAGCTGCGTAGACCACAGCAGTGCATTGATCTATAAAGCCAGACTAGATAACTGTCCAGGACGGGGATCTGTGCAGTCTACAGCAGTGCATTGATGTATAAACCCGGACTAGACATCTGACCAGGACGGGAAGCTGTTTAGACAATAGCAGTGCATTGTTCTATAAACACGGACGAGATATCTATGCAATAGGGGAGCTGTGCAGTCCACAGTAGTGCATTGATCTATAAACCCAGACTAGATAGCCGTCGAGCACCGAAGCTGTGCAGAATTCCGCAGTGCATTGATCTATGAACCCGGAATTGATATCTGTCCAGCACCGGGAGCTGTGCAGAAGTCAGCAGTGTATTAATCTATAAACCCAGACTATATATATGTCCAGCACCAAGAGCTGTGTAGACCACAGCAGTGCATTGATCTATAAACCTGGACTCGATTTCTTTGCAGGAAGGGGAGCTGTGCAGACCACAGCAGTGCATTGATCTATAAACCTGGACTCGATTTCTTTGCAGGAAGGGGAGCTGTGCAGACCACAGCAGTGCATTAATGTACGAAACCACACGAGATATCTGTCCAGCACGGGGAGCTACGCAGAAGTCTGCAGTGCATTAATCTATGAACCTGGACGAGATGTTTGACCAGCACCGGGAGCTGTGCAGAATTCAGCCGTGCATTGATCAATAAACACGGACGAGATATCTATCCCGCACCAGGAGCTGTGCAGAATTCAGCAGTGCATTGATCTATAAACCAGACTAGATATCTGTCCAGCACTGGGAGCTGTGCAGAATACAGAAGTGCATTGATCCAAAAACCACGACAAGTTATCTGTCCAGGACGGTGAGCTGTGCAGAATTCAGGAGTGCATTGATCTATGAACCCAGACTAGATATCTGTCCAGCACCGGGGGCTGTGCAGAATTCCGCAGTGCATTGATGTCTACACCCATTACTAGATATCTGTTCTGGACGGGGAGCTGTGCAGACCACAGCAGTGCATTGATCTATAAACGTGGACTCGATATCTGTCCAGCTCCGGGAGCTGTGCAGACCAGAGCAGTGCATTGATCTATAAACCCGGACTAGATATCTGTCCAGCACGGGGAGCTGTGCAGACCAGAGCAGTGCATTGATCTATAAACCCGGACGAGATATCTGTTCAGCACCGGGAGCTGTGCCGAATTCTGCAGTGCATTGATCTATAAACCCAGACGAGGTATCTGTCCAGCACGGGGAGCTGTGCAGACCACAGCAGTGCATTGATCGAGAAACCCAGACTCGATATCTGTGCAGGACGTGGATCTGTGCAGAATTCCGCAGTGCATTGATCTGTTAACGCCGACTAGATATCTGCCTAACACCGGGAGCTGTGCAGAATTCAGCAGTGCATTGATCTATAAACCCGGACAAGATATTGGTCCAGCACCGGGAACTGTGCAGAATTCCGCAGTGCATTGAACTATAAACCCGGACTAGTTATCTGTCCAGGACGGAGATCTGTGCAGACCACAGCAGTGCATTGATCTATAAACCCGGACTAGATATCTGTCCATCCCCGGGAGCTGTGCAGAATTCCGCAGTGCATTGATATATAAACCCGAACCAGATATCTGTCCAGCATTGGGAGCTGTGTAGACCATAGCAGTGCATTGATCTATAAAGCCAGACTAGATAACTGTCCAGGACGGGGATTTGTGCAGACTACAGCAGTGCATTGATGTATAAACCCGGACTAGACATCTGACCAGGACGGGGAGCTGTGCAGACCAGAGCAGTGCATTGATCTATAAACCCGGACGAGATATCTGTTCAGCACCGGGAGCTGTGCCGAATTCTGCAGTGCATTGATCTATAAACCCAGACGAGGTATCTGTCCAGCACGGGGAGCTGTGCAGACCACAGCAGTGCATTGATCGAGAAACCCAGACTCGATATCTGTGCAGGACGTGGATCTGTGCAGAATTCCGCAGTGCATTGATCTGTTAACGCCGACTAGATATCTGCCTAACACCGGGAGCTGTGCAGAATTTAGCAGTGCATTGATCTATAAACCCGGACAAGATATCGGTCCAGCACCGGGAACTGTGTAGAATTCCGCAGTGCATTGATCTATAAACCCGGACTAGTTATCTGTCCAGGACGGAGATCTGTGCAGACCACAGCAGTGCATTGATCTATAAACCCGAACTAGATATCTGTCCATCCCCGGGAGCTGTGCAGAATTCCGCAGTGCATTGATATATAAACCCGAACCAGATATCTGTCCAGCATTGGGAGCTGTGTAGACCATAGCAGTGCATTGATCTATAAAGCCAGACTAGATAACTGTCCAGGACGGGGATCTGTGCAGACTACAGCAGTGCATTGATGTATAAACCCGGACTAGACATCTGACCAGGACGGGGAGCTGTTTAGACAACAGCAGTGCATTGTTCTATAAACACGGACGAGATATTCCCAAGAAAAGAAAGATTAACCGGGGAGGGATTAGACAACCTTGGCTGACAAAGGAAGTCAGGAAATGTATTAAAGAAAAAGAGAGATCCTATAAAGTGGCTAAGAACAGTGGGAAATCAGAAGATTGGTAAGGATAAAAAAGCAAACAGAGGATAACAAAGAGTGTAATAAGAAATGAGAGGATGAAATATGAAGGTAGGCTAGCCAGTAATATTAGAAATAATAGTAAAAGTTTCTTTCAGTACATAAGAAACAAACGACAGGCAAAAATAGACATTGGGCCACTTTAAACTGTTGCAGGAAGCCTAGTGATGGGAGATAAGGAAATAGCAGGAGAACTTAACAAGTACTTTGCGTCAGTTTTCACAGTGGAAGACATGAGTAATATCCCAACCATTAAAGGGTGTCGCGGGGCTGAGTTGAGTATGGTTGCCATTACGAAAGAGATAGTGCTAGAAAAGTTAAAAAGTCTTAAAATTGATAAATCTCCTGGCCCCGATGGGATACACCCTAGAGTTCTGAGAGAGGTGGCTGAGGAAATAGCAGAGGCATTGGTTGAGATCTTTCAAGAGTCACTGGAGTCAGGAAAGGTCCCAGATGATTGTAAGATGGCTGTTGTAACCCCCTTGTTCAAGAAAGGATCAAGGCAAAAGATGGAAAATTATAGGCCAATCAGCTTAACCTCGGTTGTTGGTAGAAATTCTAGAATCCATCATTAAGGATGAGGTTTCTAAATTCTTGGAAGAGCAGAGTCTGATTAGAACAAGTCAACATGGATTTAGTAAAGGGATGTCATGCCTGACAAACCTGTTGGAATTTTTTGAAGAGGTAACAAGTAGGTTAGACCAGGGAAACCCAGTGGATGTGGACTATCTAGACTTTCAAAAGGCCTTTGATAAGGTGCCACACGGGAGGCTGCTGAGCAAGATGAGGGCCCATGGTGTTCGAGGTGAGCTACTGGGATGGATTGAGGATTGGCTGTCTAACAGAAGGCAGAGAGTTGGGATAAAAGGTTCTTTTTCAGAATGGCAGCCGGTGACGAGCGGTGTCCTGCAGGGTTCGGTGCTGGGGCCACAGCTGTTTGCATTATATATTAATGATTTGGATGAGGGAACCGGGGACATTCTAGCGAAGTTTGCCGATGATACGAAGTTAGGTGGACAGGCAGGTAGTACTGAGGAAGTGGGGAGGCGACAGAAGGATCTAGACAGGTTGAGAGAGTGGTCCAGGAAATGGCTGATGGAATTTAACGTGAGCAAGTGCGAGGTCTTGCACTTTGGCAAAAAGAATAAAAGCGTGGACTACTTTCTAAATGGCGAGACAATTAATAAAGCCAAAGCACAAAGGGATCTGGGAGTGCTAGTCGAGGATTCTCTAAAGGTAAACATGCAGGTTGAGTCTGCGATTAAGAAAGCGAATACAATGTTGTCTCTTATCTCAAGAGGGTTGGAATATAAAAGCAGAGATGTACTACTAAGACTTTATAAAGCTCTGGTTAGGCCCCATTTGGAGTACTGTGTCCAGTTTTGGTCCCCACACCTCAGGAAGGACATACTGGCACTGGAACGTGTCCAGCGGAGATTCACACGGATGATCCCTGGAATGACAGGTCTAGCATATGAGGAACGGCTGAGGATACTGGGATTGTATTCGTTGGAGTTTAGAAGATTAAGGGGAGACTTAATAGAGACGTACAAAATAATACATGGCTTGGAAAAGGTGGATGCTCGGAAATTGTTTCCGTTAGACGAGGAGACTAGGACCCGTGGACAGAGCCTTAGAATTAGAGGGGGTCATTTCAGAACAGAAATGCGGAGACATTTCTTCAGCCAGAGAGTGGTGGGCCTGTGGAATTCATTGCCACGGAGTGCAGTGGAAGCCGGGACGCTAAATGTCTTCAAGGCCAAGATTGATAGATTCTTGTTGTCTAGAGGAATTAAGGGCTACAGGGAGAACGCTGGGAAGTGGAGCTGAAATGCGCATCAGCCATGATTGAATGGCGGAGTGGACTCGATGGGCCGAATGGCCTGACTTCCACTCCTATGTCTTTTGGTCTTATGGTCTTATATCTGTCCAATAGGGGAGCTGTGCAGTCCACAGTAGTGCATTGATCTATAAACCCGACTAAATATCTGTCCAGGAAGGGGAGCTGTGCAGATGACAGCAGTGCATTGATCTATAAACCCGGACTAGATATCTGTCCAGGATGGGGAGCTGTGCTGAACACAGCAGTGCATTGATCTATAAACACGGACGAGGTATCTGTCCAGGAAGGGGAGCTGTGCAGACCACAGCAGTGCATTAATCCATAAACCCAGACTAGATATCTGTCCAGCACCGGGAGCTGTGTAGACCACATCAGTGCATTGATCTATAAACCCGGACGAGATAGCCGTCCAGCACCGAAGCTGTGCAGAATTCCGCAGTGCATTGATCTATGAACCCGGAATTGATATCTGTCCAGCACCGGGAGCTGTGCAGAATTCAGCAGTGCATTGATCTATAAACCCAGACTATATATATGTCCAGCACCGAGAGCTGTGTAGACCACAGCAGTGCATTGATCTATAAACCTGGACTCGATTTCTTTGCAGGAAGGGGAGCTGTGCAGACCACAGCAGTGCATTGATGTCCAAAACCAGACGAGATATCTGTCCAGCACGGGGAGCTATGCCGAATTCTTCAGTGCATTAATCGATAAACCTGGACGAGATGTCTGACCAGCACCCGGAGCTGTGCAGAAGTCAGCCGTGCATTGATCAATAAACACTGACTAGATATCTATCCCGCACCAGGAGCTGTGCAGAATTCAGCAGTGCATTGATCTATAAACCGGACTAATATCTGTCCAGCACCGGGAACTGTGCAGAATACAGAAGTGCATTGATCCAAAAACCACGACAAGTTATCTGTCCAGGACGGTGAGCTGTGCAGACCACAGCAGTGCATTGAC
Source organism: Chiloscyllium punctatum (assembly GCF_047496795.1). Lineage (NCBI taxonomy): Eukaryota > Metazoa > Chordata > Chondrichthyes > Orectolobiformes > Hemiscylliidae > Chiloscyllium > Chiloscyllium punctatum. The sequence goes on from NC_092784.1 coordinate 30,060,880, forward strand.
CTATAAGCCTGCAATAGATATCTGTCCAGCTGCGAGGTGTGTGCAGACTACAGCAGTGCAGTGATCTATAACCGCGGACAAGATATCTGTCCTGGATGGGGAGCTGTGCAGACAACAGCAGTGCATTGATCTATAAACCTGGACTCGATATCTGTCCAGCTCCGGGAGCTGTGAAGACCAAAGCAGTGCATTGATCTATAAACCCAGACTAGATATCGATCCAGCACTGGGAGCTGTGCAGAATTCAGCAGTGCATTGACCTATAAACCCGGACAACAAAACTGTCCAGCACCGGGGGCTGTGCAGCATTCCACAGTGCATTGAAATATAAATCCAGACTAGATATCTGTCCAGGACGTGGATCTATGCAGACCACAGCAGTGCATTGATCTATAAACACGGACAAGACATCTGTAGAGGACGGGGAGATGTGCAGAACTCCGCAGTGCATTGATCTATAAACCCAAACTAGATATCTTTCCAGGACGGGGAGCTGTGCAGAATTCCGCAGTGCATTGATCCATAAACCCAGATAAGATATCTTTCCAGGACGGGGAGCTGTGTAGACCACAGAAGTACATTGATGTATAAACCGGACAAGATATCTGTCCAGGACTGCAAGCTGTGCAGAATTGTGCAGTGCATTCATCTATAAACCCAGACTAGATATCTGTCCAACACCGGGAACAGTGCAGAATTCTGCAGTGCATTAATCTATATACTTAGACTAGATAGCTGTACAGCACCGGGAGTTGGTGTAGACCATAGCAGTGCATTGATCTATCAACCTGGACTAGATATCTGACCAGCATTGGGAGCTGTGCAGAATTCAGCAGTGCATTGATCTATAAACACGGACTAGATATCTATCCCGCACCGGGAGCTGCGCAGAATACAGCAGTGCATTGATCTATAAACCCGGAATAGATATCTGTCCAGGACGGGGGGCTGTGCAGACCACAACACTGCCTTGATCTATAAACCCGGACGAGATATCAGTCCGGCACCGGGAGTTGTGCAGACCACAGCAGTGCATTGATCTATAAACCTGGACTAGATAACTGTCCAGCACCGGGAGCTGTGCAGAATTCAGCAGTGCATTGATCTATAAACCCAGACTAGATATCTGTCCACCACCAGGAGCTGTGCCGTCCACAGCAGTGCATTGATCTATAAAGCCGGACTGGATATCTGTCCAGCACGGGGCGCAGTGCAGACCACAGCAGCGCATAGATCTATAAACCCAGACTCGGTATCTGTCCAGGAGGGGGATCACTGCAGACCACAGCAGTGCATTGATCTATAAACCCGGACAAGATATCTGTCCAGCACCGGGAGCTGTGCAGAATTTAGCAGTGCATTTATCTATAAACCCAGACTATATATCTGTCCAGCACCGAGAGCTGTGCAGACCACAGCAGTGCATTGATCGATAAACCCATACTATATATCTGACCAACACCGGGAGCTTTGCTGAATTCAGCAGTGCAGTGATCTATAAACCCAGACTAGATATCTGATCAGCACCGGGAGCTTTACAGAATTCAGCAGTGCTGTGATCTATAAACCCAGACTATGTATCTGTCCAGGACGAGGAGCTGTGCAGAATTCAGCAGTGCATTGATCTATAAACCCGGACGAGATATTGTCCAGTACCGGGAGCTGTGCAGAATTCAGCAGTGCATTGATCTATAAACCCAGACTATGTATCTGTCCAGGACGAGGAGCTGTCCAGAATTCAGCAGTGCATTGATCTAGAAACCCGTTTTAGATAGAGGTCCAGCAGCGGGAACTGTGCAGAATTCAGCAGTGCATTGATCTATGAACTCAGACGAGATATCTGTCCAGCACTGGGGGCTGTGCAGAATTCCGCAGTGCATTGATGTCTACACCCGTACTAGATATCTGTTCTGGACGGGGAGCTGTGCAGACCACAGCAGAGCATTGATCTCTTAACGTGGACTCGATATCTGTCCAGCTCCGGGAGCTGTACAGACCAGAGCAGTGCATTGGTCTATAAACCCAGACTAGATAACTATCCATCACTGGGAGCTGTGCAGAATTCAGCAGTGCATTGATCTATAAACCCGGACTAGATGTCTGTTCAGCACCGGGAGCTGTGCCGAATTCCGCAGTGCATTGATCTATAAACCCAGTCCAGAGATCTGTCCAGCACGGGGAGCTGTGCAGACCACAGCAGTGCATTGATCGAGAAACCCAGACTCGATATCTGTGCAGGACGTGGATCTGTGCAGACCACAGCAGTAGATTGATCGATAAACCCGGACAAGATATCTGTACAGGACGGGGAGCTGTGCACAACTCCGCAGTGCATTGATTTAAAAACCCAGACTAGATATCTGTCCAGGACGGAGAGCTCTGCAAAATTCCGCAGTGCATTGATCTGTTAACGCCAACTAGATATCTGCCCAACACCGGGAGCTGTGCTGAATTCCGCAGTGCATTGATATATAAACCCGGACAAGATATCTGTCCAGCACCGGGAAATGTGCAGAATTCCGCAGTGCGTTTATCTATGAACCTGGACTAGATATCTGTCCAGGACGGGGATCTGTGCAAACCACAGCAGTGCATTGATCTATAAACCCGGACTAGATATCTGTCCAGCACCGGGAGTCGTGCAGAGTACAGCAGTGCATTGATCTATACACCAGACGAGATATCTGTCATGCACCGGGAGCTGTGCAGACAACAGCAGTGCATTGATCCATAAACCCGGATTAGATATCTGTCCAGCACAGGGAGCTGTGCAGACCACAGCAGTGCATTGATCTATAACCCAGACTACATATCTGACAAGCACCGGGAGCTGTGCACAAATCCGCGGTGCACTGATCGATAAACCTGGACTAGATATCTGTCCAGGACGGGGATCTCTCCAGACCACAGCAGTGCTTTGATTTATAAACACGGACGAGATATCTTTTCGGGAAGCGGAGCTGTGCAGACCACAGCAGTGCATTGATGTACAAACCCAGACTAGATATCTGCCCAGCACGGGGAGCTATGCAGAATTCCGAAATGCAGTGATCTATAAACCCGGAGTAGATAGTTGTCCAGCACGGCGAGCAGTGTAGAATTCTGTAGTGCATTAATCTATAAACCTGGACTAGATAGATGTCCAGCACCGGGAGCTGTGTAGCCCATAGCAGTGCATTGATCTATAAACCCGGACAAGATATCTGACCAGCACCGGGAACTGTGCAGAATTCAGCAGTTCAGTGATCTATAAACCCGGACTAGATATCTGTCCAGCACCGGGAGCTGTGCAGAATACAGCAGTGCATTGATCTATAAACCAGGGCAAGTTATCTGTCCAGGACGGGGAGCAGTGCAGACCACAACACTGCCTTGATCTATAAACCCAGATTAGATATCTATCTGGAACTGGGAGATGTGCAGATCACAGCAGTGCATTGATCTATAAACCCGGACGGTATATCTGTCCAGCACGGGGAGCTGTGCAGACCACAGCAGTGCATTGATCTATAAACCTGGACTATATAACTGTAAAGCAATGGGAGCTGTGCAGAAATCAGCCGTGCATTGATCTATAAACCCGCACTAGGTATCTCTCCAGGACGGGGAGCTGTGCAGACCACAGCAGTGCATTGATCTATAAACCCGGACTAGGTATCTGTCCAGCACCGGGAGCTGTGCAGAATGCGGCAGTGCATTGATCTCGAAACCCGCACAAGTTATCTGTCCAGGGCGGTGAGCTGTGCAGACCACAGCAGTACATTGATGTAAAACCCCGGGCTAGATATCTGTCCAGAAGGGTGAGCTGTACAGACCACAGCAGTACATTGATCTATAAAGCAGGACTAGATATTTGTCAAGAATGGGGAGCTGTGAAGACCACAGCAGTGCATTGATCTATAAACATGGACTACATATCTGTCCAGGACGGGGAGCTGTGCCGACCACAGCAGGGCATTGATCTATAAACCCGGACAAGATATCTGTCCAGCACCGGGAGCTGTGCAGAATTTAGCAGTGCATTATCTATAAACCCAGACTATATATCTGTCCAGCACCGAGATCTGTGCAGACCACAGCACTGCATTGATCGATAAACACATACTATATACCTGACCAGCACCGGGAGATTTGCTGAATTCAGCAGTGCAGTGATCTATAAACCCAGACTAGATATCTGATCAGCACCGGGAGCTTTGCCGAATTCAGCAGTGCAGTGATCTATAAAACCAGACTAGATATCTGACCAGCACTGGGAGCTGTGCACAAATCCGCGGTGCACTGATCGATAAACCTGGACTAGATATCTGTCCAGGACTGGGATATGTCCAGACCACAGCAGTGCATTGATCTATAAAACCGGACGAGATATCTTTTCGGGAAGCGGAGCTGTGCAGACCACAGCAGTGCATTGATGTACAAACCCAGATGAGATATCTGTCCAGCACGGCGAGCTGTGTAGAAGTCTGTAGTGCATTGATCTATAAACCTGGACTAGATAGCTGTCCAGCACCGGGAGCTGTGTAGACTATAGCAGTGCATTGATCTATAAACCCGGACTCGGTATCTGTCCAGGACGGGGAACTGTGCACAACTCCGCAGTGCATTGATTTAAAAACCCAGACTAGATATCTGTCCAGGACGGAGAGCTCTGCAAAATTCCGCAGTGCATTGATCTGTTAACGCCAACTAGATATCTGCCCAACACCGGGAGCTGTGCTGAATTCCGCAGTGCATTGATATATAAACCCGGACAAGATATCTGTCCAGCACCGGGAAATGTGCAGAATTCCGCAGTGCATTGATGTCTACACCCGTACTAGATATCTGTTCTGGACGGGGAGCTGTGCAGACCACAGCAGAGCATTGATCTCTTAACGTGGACTCGATATCTGTCCAGCTCCGGGAGCTGTACAGACCAGAGCAGTGCATTGGTCTATAAACCCAGACTAGATAACTATCCATCACTGGGAGCTGTGCAGAATTCAGCAGTGCATTGATCTATAAACCCGGACTAGATGTCTGTTCAGCACCGGGAGCTGTGCCGAATTCCGCAGTGCATTGATCTATAAACCCAGTCCAGAGATCTGTCCAGCACGGGGAGCTGTGCAGACCACAGCAGTGCATTGATCGAGAAACCCAGACTCGATATCTGTGCAGGACGTGGATCTGTGCAGACCACAGCAGTAGATTGATCGATAAACCCGGACAAGATATCTGTACAGGACGGGGAGCTGTGCACAACTCCGCAGTGCATTGATTTAAAAACCCAGACTAGATATCTGTCCAGGACGGAGAGCTCTGCAAAATTCCGCAGTGCATTGATCTGTTAACGCCAACTAGATATCTGCCCAACACCGGGAGCTGTGCTGAATTCCGCAGTGCATTGATATATAAACCCGGACAAGATATCTGTCCAGCACCGGGAAATGTGCAGAATTCCGCAGTGCGTTTATCTATGAACCTGGACTAGATATCTGTCCAGGACGGGGATCTGTGCAAACCACAGCAGTGCATTGATCTATAAACCCGGACTAGATATCTGTCCAGCACCGGGAGTCGTGCAGAGTACAGCAGTGCATTGATCTATACACCAGACGAGATATCTGTCATGCACCGGGAGCTGTGCAGACAACAGCAGTGCATTGATCCATAAACCCGGATTAGATATCTGTCCAGCACAGGGAGCTGTGCAGACCACAGCAGTGCATTGATCTATAACCCAGACTACATATCTGACAAGCACCGGGAGCTGTGCACAAATCCGCGGTGCACTGATCGATAAACCTGGACTAGATATCTGTCCAGGACGGGGATCTCTCCAGACCACAGCAGTGCTTTGATTTATAAACACGGACGAGATATCTTTTCGGGAAGCGGAGCTGTGCAGACCACAGCAGTGCATTGATGTACAAACCCAGACTAGATATCTGCCCAGCACGGGGAGCTATGCAGAATTCCGAAATGCAGTGATCTATAAACCCGGAGTAGATAGTTGTCCAGCACGGCGAGCAGTGTAGAATTCTGTAGTGCATTAATCTATAAACCTGGACTAGATAGATGTCCAGCACCGGGAGCTGTGTAGCCCATAGCAGTGCATTGATCTATAAACCCGGACAAGATATCTGACCAGCACCGGGAACTGTGCAGAATTCAGCAGTTCAGTGATCTATAAACCCGGACTAGATATCTGTCCAGCACCGGGAGCTGTGCAGAATACAGCAGTGCATTGATCTATAAACCAGGGCAAGTTATCTGTCCAGGACGGGGAGCAGTGCAGACCACAACACTGCCTTGATCTATAAACCCAGATTAGATATCTATCTGGAACTGGGAGATGTGCAGATCACAGCAGTGCATTGATCTATAAACCCGGACGGTATATCTGTCCAGCACGGGGAGCTGTGCAGACCACAGCAGTGCATTGATCTATAAACCTGGACTATATAACTGTAAAGCAATGGGAGCTGTGCAGAAATCAGCCGTGCATTGATCTATAAACCCGCACTAGGTATCTCTCCAGGACGGGGAGCTGTGCAGACCACAGCAGTGCATTGATCTATAAACCCGGACTAGGTATCTGTCCAGCACCGGGAGCTGTGCAGAATGCGGCAGTGCATTGATCTCGAAACCCGCACAAGTTATCTGTCCAGGGCGGTGAGCTGTGCAGACCACAGCAGTACATTGATGTAAAACCCCGGGCTAGATATCTGTCCAGAAGGGTGAGCTGTACAGACCACAGCAGTACATTGATCTATAAAGCAGGACTAGATATTTGTCAAGAATGGGGAGCTGTGAAGACCACAGCAGTGCATTGATCTATAAACATGGACTACATATCTGTCCAGGACGGGGAGCTGTGCCGACCACAGCAGGGCATTGATCTATAAACCCGGACAAGATATCTGTCCAGCACCGGGAGCTGTGCAGAATTTAGCAGTGCATTATCTATAAACCCAGACTATATATCTGTCCAGCACCGAGATCTGTGCAGACCACAGCACTGCATTGATCGATAAACCCATACTATATACCTGACCAGCACCGGGAGATTTGCTGAATTCAGCAGTGCAGTGATCTATAAACCCAGACTAGATATCTGATCAGCACCGGGAGCTTTGCCGAATTCAGCAGTGCAGTGATCTATAAAACCAGACTAGATATCTGACCAGCACTGGGAGCTGTGCACAAATCCGCGGTGCACTGATCGATAAACCTGGACTAGATATCTGTCCAGGACTGGGATATGTCCAGACCACAGCAGTGCATTGATCTATAAAACCGGACGAGATATCTTTTCGGGAAGCGGAGCTGTGCAGACCACAGCAGTGCATTGATGTACAAACCCAGATGAGATATCTGTCCAGCACGGCGAGCTGTGTAGAATTCTGTAGTGCATTGATCTATAAACCTGGACTAGATAGCTGTCCAGCACCGGGAGCTGTGTAGACTATAGCAGTGCATTGATCTATAAACCCGGACTCGGTATCTGTCCAGGACGGGGAACTGTGCCGAATTCTGCAGTTCAGTGATCTATAAACCCGGACTAGATATCTGTCCAGCACTGGGAGCTGTGCAGAATACAGCAGTGCATTGATCTAGAAACCCGCACAAGTTATCTGTCCAGGGCGGTGAGCTGTGCAGACCACAGCAGTGCATTGATGTATAACCCCGGGCTAGATATCTGTCCAGGAGGGTGAGCTGTGCAGACCACAGCAGTACATTGATCTATAAACCAGGACTAGATATTTGTAAAGAACGGGGATCTGTGCAGACCTCAGCAGTGCATTGATCTTTAAACATGGACTACATATCTGTCCAGGACGGGGAGCTGTGCCGACCACAGCAGGGCATTGATCTATAAACCCAAACTAGATATCTATCGAGCAATGAGAGCTGTGCAGAATTAAGCAGTGCATTGATCTATAACCCGGACTAGATTTCTGTCCACCACCAGGAGCTGTGCCGTCCACAGCAGTGCTCTATAAAGCCGGACTGGATATCTGTCCAGCACGGGGCGCAGTGCAGAACACAGCAGCGCATAGATCTATAAACCCAGACTCGGTATCTTTCCAGGAGGGGGATCTGTGCAGACCACAGCAGTGCATTGATCTATAAACCCGGACAAGATATCTGTCCAGCACCGGGAGCTGTGCAGTATTTAGCAGTGCATTTATCTATAAACCCAGACTATATATCTGTCCAGCACCGAGAACTGTGCAGACCACAGCAGTGCATTGATCGATAAACCCATACTATATACCTGACCAGCACCGGGAGATTTGCTGAATTCAGCAGTGCAGTGATCTATAAACCCAGACTAGATATCTGATCAGCACCGGGAGCTTTGCCGAATTCAGCAGTGCAGTGATCTATAAAACCAGACTAGATATCTGACCAGCACTGGGAGCTGTGCACAAATCCGCGGTGCACTGATCGATAAACCTGGACTAGATATCTGTCCAGGACTGGGATATGTCCAGACCACAGCAGTGCATTGATCAATAAAACCGGATGAGATATCTTTTCGGGAAGCGGAGTTGTGCAGACCACAGCAGTGCATTGATGTACAAACCCAGATGAGATATCTGTCCAGCACGGCGAGCTGTGTAGAATTCTGTAGTGTATTGATCTATAAACCTGGACTAGATAGCTGTCCAGCACCGGGAGCTGTGTAGACTATAGCAGTGCATTGATCTATAAACCCGGACTCGGTATCTGTCCAGGATGGGGAACTGTGCAGAATTCTGCAGTTCAGTGATCTATAAACCCGGACTAGATATCTGTCCAGCACCGGGAGCTGTGCAGAATACAGCAGTGCATTGATCGATAAACCCATACTATATACCTGACCAGCACCGGGAGATTTGTTGAATTCAGCAGTGCAGTGATCTATAAACCCAGACTAGATAACTGATCAGCACCGGGAGCTGTGCAGAATTTAGCAGTGCATTATCTATAAACCCAGACTATATATCTGTCCAGCACCGAGATCTGTGCAGACCACAGCACTGCATTGATCGATAAACCCATACTATATACCTGACCAGCACCGGGAGATTTGCTGAATTCAGCAGTGCAGTGATCTATAAACCCAGACTAGATATCTGATCAGCACCGGGAGCTGTGCAGAATTTAGCAGTGCATTTATCTATATACCCAGACTTTCTATCTGTTCAGCACCGAGAGCTGTGCAGACCACAGCAGTGCATTGATCGATAAACACAAACTATATATCTGACCAGCACCGGGAGCTTTGCAGAATTCAGCAGTGCAGTGATCTACAAACCCAGACGAGATATCTGACCAGTACCGGGAGCTGTGCACAAATCCGCAGTGCACTGATCGATAATCCTGGACTAGATATCTGTCCAGGACGGGGATCTGTCCAGACCACAGCAGTGCATTGATGTATAAACCCGGACGAGATATCTTTTCGGGAAGCGGAGCTGTACAGACCACAGCAGTGCATTGATGTACAAACCCAGACTAGATATCTGCCCAGAACAGGGAGCTATGCTGAATTACGAAATGCACTGATCTATAAACCCGGAGTAGATATCTGTCCAGCACGGCGAGCTGTGCAGAATTCTGCATTACATTGATCTATAAACCTGAACTCGATAGCTGTCCATCACCTGGAGCTGTGTAGACCATAGCAGTGCATTGATCTATTCACCCGGACTAGATATCTGACCAGCACCGGGAGCTGTGCAGAATTCAGCAGTTCAGTGATCTATAAACCCGCACTAGATATCTGTCCAGCACCGGGAGCTGTGCAGAATACAGCAGTGCATCGATCTATAAACCAGGACAAGTTATCTGTCCAGGACGGGGGGCTGTGCAGATCACAGCAGTGCATTGATCTATAAATCCGCACTAGATATCTGTCCAGGACGGGGAGCTGTGCAGACAACAACACTGCCTTGATCTATAAACCCAGACTAGATATCTGTCTGGCACTGGGAGATGTGCAGACCACAACAGTGCGTTGATCTATAAACACGGACTGGATATCTGTCCAGCACGGGGAGCTGTGCAGACCACAGCAGTGCATTGATATATAAACCTGGACTAGATAACTGTAAAGCACCGGGAGCTGTGCAGAAATCAGCAGTGCATTGATCTATAAACCCGGACTCGGTATCTGTCCAGTTCGGGGAGCTGTGCAGACCACAGCAGTGAATTGATCTCTAAACCCGGACGAGGTATCTGTCCAGCACCGGGAGCTGTGCAGACCACAGCAGTGCATTGATCTATAAACCCGGACTAGATAACTGTCCAGCACCGGAAGCTGTGCAGAATGCGGCAGTGCATTGAACTATAAGCCCGCACAAGTTATCTGTCCAGGACGGTGAGCTGTGCAGACCACAGCAGTACATTGATGTATAACCACGGGCTAGATATCTGTCCCGGAGGGTGAGCTGTGCAGACCACAGCAGTGCATTGATCTATAACCCCAGACTAGATATTTGTCAAGAACGGGGAGCTGTGCAGACCACAGCAGTGCATTGATCTATAAACCCAGACTAGATATCTGTCCAGGACGAGGAGCTGTGCCGACCACAGCAGTGCATTGATCTATATACCCAGACTAGATATTTGTCAAGAACGGGGAGCTGTGCTGACCACAGCAGTGCATTGATCTATAAACCAGGTCTCGATATCTGACCAGCACCGGGATCTGTGCAGAATTCAGCAGTGCATTGAACTATGAACCCGGACTAGATATCTGTCCAGCACCGGGAACTGTGCAGACCACAACAGTGCATTGATCTATCACCCCGGACTAGATATCTGTCCAGGACAGTGAGTTGTGCAGACCACAGCAGTGCATTAATCTATAAGCCAGATCTAGATATCTGTCCAGCATCGTGGGCTGTGTAGAATTCCGCAGCGCATTGATGTATATACCCGTACTAGATATCTGTCCAGCACTGGGAGCTGTGCAGACCACAGCAGTGCATTGATGTATAAACCCAGATTAGATATCTGTCCAGGACGGGGAGCTGTGCAGAATTCCACAGTGCATTGATTTATAAACACGGACGAGATATCTGTCAAGGCGGTGGAGCTGTGCAGACCATAGCAGTGCATTGATATATAAACCCAAATTAGATATCTGTCCAGCACCAGGAGCTGTGCAGAACGCGGTAGTGTATTGATCTATAAACCCACACAGTTTATCTGTACAGGATGGTGAGCTGTGCAGACCACAGCAGTGCATTGATCGATAAGCCCGGACTATGTATCTGTCCAGGACGGGGAACTGTGTAGACCACAGCAATGCATTTATCTATAAAACAAGACAAGATATCTGTCCAGCACCGGGAGCTGTACAGACACAACAGTTCATTGATCTATAACACCGGACGAGATATCTGTCCATGACAGTGAGCTGTGCAGACCACAGCAGTGCATTGATGTATAAACCTGGACAAGATAACTGTCTAGCACGGGAAGCTGTGCCGACCACAGCAGTGCATTGATCTATAAACACGGTCAAGAAATCTGTCTAGGACGGGCGCTGTGCAGACCACAGCAGTGCATTAATCTATTACCCCGGACAAGATATCTGACCAGGACGGGGATTTGTGCAGACCACAGCACTACATTGATCTACAAACCCAGATGAGATATCTGTCCAGCACCGGGGGCTGAGCAGAATTCCGCAGTGCATTGATCTATAAAACCGGACTAGATATCTGTCCAGCACCGGGAGCTGTGCAGACCAAAGCAGTGCATTGATCTGTAAACCCAGACTAGATATCTGACCGGCACCGGGAGCTGTGCAGAATTCTGCAGAGCATTGATCTATAAAACTGGACTAGATATCTGTCCATCACCGAAGCTGTGCAGAATTTCGCAGTGCAATGATCTATAAACCCAGACTAGATATCTGCCCAGCACCGGGAGCTGTGCAGAATTCAGCAGTGCATTGATCTATAAACCCAGACTGGATATCTGTCCAGAAGGGGAGCTGTGCAGAATTCCACAGTGCACTGATCTATAAACCCACACTACATATCTGTCCATCACCGGAGCTGTGCAGAATTCAGGAGTGCAATGATCTATAAACCCGGACTAGATATCTATCTAGGACAGGGAGCTGTGCAGACCAAAGCACTGCATTGATCTATAAACCCGGACGAGATATCTGTCCGCCACCAGGAGCTGTGAAGACCACAGCAGTGCATTGATCTTTCAACACGGACTAGATATCTGTCCAGGCGGTGGAGCTGTGCAGACCATAGCATTGTATTGATCTATAAAGCCGGGCAAGATATCTGTCCAGCACCGGGAGCTGTGCAGAATTCAGCAGTGCATTGGTCTATAAATCCGGACTAGATATCTGTACAGAACGGGGAGGTATGCAGACCACAGAAGTGCATTGATCTACAAACGCGGGCTAGATATCTGCCCAGCACCGGGAGCTGTGCAGAATTCAGCAGTGCATTGATCTATAAACCCAGACTGGATATCTGTCCAGAAGGGGAGCTGTGCAGAATTCTACAGTGCAGTGATCTATAAACCCAGACTAGATATCTGTCCATCACCGGAGCTGTGCAGAATTCAGCAGTGCAATGATCTATAAACCCGAACTAGATATCTATCCATCCCCGGGAGCTGTGCAGAATTCAGCAGTGCATTGATCTATAAACCCAGACGAGATATCTGTCCAGCACCCGGAGCTCAAAAGACACCAGCAGTGCATTGATCTATAAACCCGGAATAGATATCTGTCCAGCACGGGGAGCTGTTTAGACCACAGCAGTGTATTGATCTATAAACCCAGACTAGATATCTGTCCAGGACGGGGAGCTGTGCAGCATTCCGCTGTGCATTGATCTATCAACACGGACTAGATATCTGTCCAGCACGGGGAGCTGTGTAGACCACAGCACTGCATTGATCTATAAACCCGGATTAGATATCTGTCCAGCACCGGGAGCTGTGCAGCATTTCGCAGTGCATTGATGGACAAACCGGGACTAGATATCCATCCAGCACAGGGGGCTGTGCAGAATTCCGCAGTGCATTGATCTCTAAACCCGGACAAGACATCTGTCCAGGACGTGGTGCTGTGCCGACCACAGCACGGCATTGATCTCTAAAACCGGACAAGATAACTGTCCAGCACGGGGAGCTGTGTAGACCACAGCAGTGCATTGATCTTTCAACCCGTCCAGATATCTGTCCAGCAGGGGGAGCTGTGCCCAATTCAGCTGTGCATTGATCTATAAACCCAGACGAGATATCTGTCCAGGATGGGGAGCTGTGCAGAATTCCACAGCGCATTGATCTATAAACACGGACTAGATATCTGTCCAGCACCGGGAGCTGTGCAGAATACAGCAGTGCATTGATGTATAAACCCGGACTAGATATTTGTCCAGCACCAGCAGCTGTGTAGACCACAGCAGTGCATTGATCTTTCAACCGGGAATAGATATCTGTACACCACGGGGAGCTGTGCAGAATACAGCTGTACATTGATCCATAAACCCGGACTAGATATCTGTTCACCACCGGGTGCTGTGCAGAATTCAGCAGTGCATTTATCTATAAACACGAACTAGATATCTGTCCGGCACCGGGTTCTGTGCAGACCACAGCAGCGCATTGATCTACAAACCCGGACAAGATATCTGTCCAGAGCGGGGCGCTGTGCAGACCACAGCAGTGCATTGATCTATAAACCCGGAATAGATATCAGTCCAGCACCGGGAGCTGTGCAGAATTCCGCAATGTATTGATCTATAAAACCAGACTAGATATCTATCCAGAACGGGGAGCTGTGCAGAATTCCGCAATGCACTGATCTATGAACAAAGATTAGATACCTATCCAGCACTGGGAGCTGTGCAGAATTCAGCAGTGCATTGAACTATGAACCCGGAGTAGACATGTGTCCAGGACGGGGAGCTGTGCAGAGCACAGCAGTGCATTGATCTATAAAACCGGACTAGAAATATGTCCAGCACTGGGAGCTGTGTAGACCACAGAAGTGCATTGATCTATAAACCCGGACTAGACATTGGTCCAGAATGGGGAGCTGTGAAGACCACAGCACTGCATTGATGTATAAACCCAGACTAGATATCTGTCCATCACCGGGAGCTGTGCAGAATTCCGCAGTGCACTGATCTACAAACCCAGACTAGATATCTGTCCAGCACGGGGAGCCGCACAGAATGGCAAAGGGCACTGGTCCAAAAACCCGGACAAGATATCTATCCAGCACCGAAAGCTGTGCAGAAATCAGCAGTGCATTGATATATAAACCCAGACTAGCTCTCTGTCCAGCACCGGGAGCGGTGTAGACCAGACCACAGCAGTACATTGATCTATAAACCCGGACTAGATATCTGACCAGCATCGGGAGCTGTGTAGACCACAGCAGTACATTGATCTATAAACCCGGACTAGATATCTGCCCAGCACGGGAAGCTGTGCAGACCACAGCAGTGCAATGATCTATAAACCCGGACTAGATATCTGTCCAGGACGGGGAGCTGTGCAGACCACAGCAGTGCATTGATCTATAAACCCGGATTAGATATCTATCCAGCACCGGGAGGAGTGCAGAATTTCGCAGTGCATTGATCTACAAACCCGGACTAGATATCCATCCAGCACCGGGGGATGTGAAGAATTCCGTAGTGCATTAGTCTAAAAACCCGGACAAGACATCTGTCGAGGACGGGGAGCTGTGCCGACCATAGCACGGCATTGATCTATAAACCCGGACTAGATATCTGTCCGTCACCGGGAGCTGTGTAGACCACAGCGGTGCATTGATTTTTCCACCCGTCTCGATATCTGTCCAGCAGGGGGAGCTGTGCCCAATTCAGCAGTGCATTGATCTATAAACCCGGACGAGATATCTGTCCAGGATGGGGAGCTATGCAGAGCAGAGCAGTGCATTGATCTTTCAACCCGGACCAGATATTGGTACACCACGGGGAGCTGTGCAGAATACAGCTGTACATTGATCCATAAACCCGGACATGATATCTTTTCAGCACCGGGAGCTGTGCAGAATTCAGCAGTGCATTGATCTATAAACACGGAGTAGACATATGTCCAGGACGGGGAGCTTGCAGAGAACAGCACTGCATTGATCTACAAACGCGGACTAGATATCTCTCCAGCACCGGAAGCTGTGAAGACTTCAGCAGTACATTGATCTGTAAACCAGACGAGATATCTGTCCAGGACCGGGAGCTGTGCAGAATACAGCAGTACATGGATCTATAAACCTGGCCGAGATATCTGTCCAGCACGGGGAGCTGTGCAGAATACAGCAGTACATTTATCTAATAACCCTGACTAGGTATCTGTCCAGCATCGGGAGCTGTGCAGATTACAGCAGTACATTGATATTTAAATCCGGATAGATATCTGTCCAGCACCGGGAGCTGACCAGACCACAGCGGTACATTGATCTGTAAAGCCGGACTAGATATCTGACCAGCACCGAGGGCTGTGCAGGATTCAGCTGCGCATTGATCTATAAACACGGCCTAGATATCTGTCAAGGACGTGGAGCGGTGTAGACCATAGCAGTGCATTGATGCATAAACCCAGACTAGATATCTGTCCATCACGGGAGCTGTGCAGAATTCCGCAGTGCATTGATCTATAAACCCGGATTAGATATCTGTCCAGCGCCGGGAGCTGTGCAGAATTTCGCAGTGCATTGATCTACAAACCCGGACTAGACATCTGTCCAGGACGGGGAGCTCTGCCGACCATAGTACGGCATTGATCTATAAACCCGGACGAGATATCTGTCCGGCACCGGGAGCTGAGTAGACCACAGCGGTGCATTGATTTTTCAACCCGTCTTAATATCTGTCCAGCAGGGGGAGCTGTTCCCAATTCAGCTGTGGATTGATCTATAAACCTGGACGTGATACCTGTCCAGGATGGGGAGCTGTGCAGAATTCCACAGCGCATTGATGTATAAACAGGCACTAGATATCTGTCCAGCACCGGGAGCTGTGCAGAACACAGCAGTGCATTGATATATAAACCCGGACTAGATATCTGTTCAGCACCGGGAGCTGTGCAGACCACAGCAGTGCATTGATCTATAACCCCGGACGAGACATCGGTCCAGAACGGGGAGTTGTAAAGACCACAGTACTGCATTGATCTACAAATGCGGACTAGATATCTATCCAGCACCGGAAGCTATGCAGACATCAGCAGTGCATTGAACTATAAACCCAGACGAGATATCTGTCCAGATCCCGGAGCTGTGATTACCACAGCAGTGCATTGATCTATAAACCGAGACTAGATATCTGTCCAGCACGGGGAGCTGTGCAGAATACAGCAGTACATTGATCTAATAACCCTGACTAGGTATCTGTCCAGCATCGGGAGCTGTGCAGATTACAGCAGTGCATTGATCTATAATTGCGGACTAGATATCTAACCAGCACTGGGAGCTGTGCAGAATTCCGCATTGCACTGATCTATAAACCCAGACGAGATATCTGTCCAGCACCGGAGCCGCACAGAATGCCAAAGGGCACTGGTCTATAAACCCGGACTAGATATCTAATGAACATCGGAAGCTCTGCAGAAATCATGAGTGCATTGATCTATAAACCCAGACTAGATATCTACACAGCACTGGGAGCTGTGTAGACCACAGCAGTACATTGATTTATAAACGCGGACTAGATATCTAACCAGCAACGGGATCTGTGCAGAATTCAGCATTGAATTGATCTATAAACCCGGAGTAGACATTTGTCCAGGACGGGGAGCTGTGCAGAGCACAGCAGTGCATTGATCTATAAAACCGGAGTAGATATATGTCCAGCACCGGGAGCTGTGTAGACCACAGCAGTGCATTGATCTATAAACCCGGAATAGACATCGGTCCAGAAGGGGGAGCTGTGAAGACCACAACACTGCATTGATCTACAAACGCGGACTAGATATCTATCCAGCACCGGACGCTGTGCAGAATACAGCAGTACATTGATCTGTAAACCAGACGAGATATCTGTCCAGCACTGGGAGCTGTTCAGAATTCAGCAGAGCATTGATCTCGAAACCGAGACTGGATATCTGTCCAGCACGGGGAGCTGTGCAGAATACAGCAGTACATTGATATTTAAACCCGACTAGATATCTGTCCAGCACCGGGAGCTGAGCAGACCACAGCAGTACATTGATCTAATAACCCTGACTAGGTATCTGTCCAGCATCGGGAGCTGTGCAGAATTTCGCAGTGCATTGGTCTACAAACCCGAACTAGACATCTGTCCAGGACGGGGAGCTCTGCCGACCATAGTACGGCATTGATCTATAAACCCGGAGGAGATATCTGTCCGGCACCGGTAGCTGTGTGGACCACAGCAGTGCATTGATTTTTCACCCCGTCGAGATATCTGTCCAGCAGGGGGAGCTGTGCCCAATTCAGCTGTGCATTGATCTATAAACCTGGACGTGATACCTGTCCAGGATGGGGAACTGTGCAGAATTCCACAGCGCATTGATGTATAAACAGGGACTAGATATCTATCCAGCACCGGGAGCTGTGCAGAACACAGCAGTGCATTGATATATAAACCCGGACTAGATATCTGTCCAGCACCGGGAACTGTACAGACCACAGCAGAGCATTGATCTATAAACCCGGACGAGATATCTGTACACCACGGGAAGCTGTGCAGAATACAGCTGTACATTGATCCATAAACCCGGACTAGATATCTCTTCAGCACCGGGAGCTGTGTTGACCACAGCAGTGCATTGATCTATAAACCGAGACTAGATATCTGCCCAGCACGGGGAGCTGTGAAGAATACAGCAGTACATTGATCTAGTAACCCTGACTGGGTATCTGTCCAGCATCGGGAGCTGTGCAGATTACAGCAGTGTATTGATCTATAAACCCGGACTAGACATCGTTCCAGAACGGGGAGCTGTGAAGACCACAGCACTGCATTGATCTACAAATGCGGACTGGATATCTATCCAGCACTGTAAGCTGTGCAGACATCAGCACTGCATTGAACTATAAACCCAGACAAGATACCTGTCCAGATCCGGGAGCTGTGATGACCACAGCAGTGCATTGATCTATAAACCGAGACTGGATATCTGTCCAGCACGGGGAGCTGTGCAGAATACAGCAGTACATTGATCTAGTAACCCTGACTAGGTATCTGTCCAGCATCGGGAGCTGTGCAGATTACAGCAGTACATTGATATTTAAACCCGGACTAGATATCTGTCCAGCACCGGGAGCTGTGAGACCACAGCGGTGCATTGATCTATGAACCCGGACTAGATATCTGACCTGCACAGAGGGCTTTGCAGGATTCGGCTGTGCATTGACGTATAAACACGGCCTAGATATCTGTCAAGGACGTGGAGCTGTGTAGACCATAACAGTGCATTGATCTATAAACCCAGACGAGATACCTGTCCAGCACCGGGCGCTGTGCAGAATTCTGCAGTGCATTGATCTGTCAACCTGGACTAGATAGCTGTCCAGCCCCGGGCGCTGTGCAGAATTCTGCAGTGCATTGATGGAAAAACCTGCACTAGACAGCTGTCCTGCACCGAAACTGTGCAAAAATTCGCATGCACTGATCTACAAAACCCACACTAGATATCTGGCCAGCACCAGGAGCTGTGCAGAATTCCGCTTTGCACTGATCTATAAACCCAGACTAGATATCTGTCCAGCACGGGGAGCCACACAGAATGCCAAAGGGCACTGGTCTATAAATCCGGACTAGATATCTAACGAGCAGCGGAAGCTCTGCAGAATTCAGCAGTGCATTGATCTATGAACCGAGACTAGATATCTTTGCAGCACTGGGAGCTGTGTAGACCACAGAAGTCGATTAATCTATAAACCCGGACTAGATATCAAACCAGCACCGGGATCTGTGCAGAATTCAGCAGTGCATTGATCTATAAACCCAGACTAGATATCTGTCCAGCATTGGGAGCTGTGGAAACCACAGCAATGCATTGATGTATAAACCCGGGCTAGGTATCGATTCAGCACCGGGAGCTGTGCAGAATTCAGCAGCGCATTGATCTGTAAACCCGGACTCGATATCTGTCCAGCACGGGTGCTGTGCAGACCACCGGAGTGCATTGATCTATAAACCCAGACTAGATAACTATCCAGCACCGGGAGCTGTGCAGAATTCAGCAGTGCATTGGTCTATAAATCTGGACTAGATATTTGTCCAGCACGGGGAGCTGTGTAGACCACAGTAGTGCATTGATCTATCAACCCAAACTAGATATCTGTCCAGGACGGGAAGCTGTGCAGACTTTCGCTGGGCATTGATCTATAAACCCGGACTCGATATCTTTCCTGAACCGGGAGGTGTGCAGAATTCTTCAGTGCATTGATCTATAAACCTGTACGAGATACCTGTCCAGCACCGGGAGCTGTCCAGAATTTCACAGTACATTGATCCACAAACCCGGACTAGATATATATGCAAGACCGAGGGCTGTGCAGAATTCCGCAGTGCATTGATCTATAAACCCGGACTGGATAACTGTCCTGCACCGGGAGCTATGCAGACCATAGCAGTGCATTGATCTATAAACCCGGATTTGATATCTGTCTCGCACCGGATGCTGTGCAGAATTCAGTAGTGCATTGATCTATAAGCCAGACTAGATATCTGTCCAGCTCCGGGAGCTTTGCCGACCACAGCAGTGAATTCATCGGTAAACCCGGGCTAGGTATCTGTCCAGCACCGGGAGGTGTGCAGAACACAGCAGTGCATTGATCTATATACCCAGACTAGATATCTGTCCAGGACGGGGAGCTGTGCAGAATTCCGCTGTTTTTTGATCTATAAACCCGGACTAGATAACTGTCCAGAACCGGGAGGTGTGCAGAATTTCGCAGTGCATTGATCGAAAAACCCGGACAAGATATCTGTCCAGGACGGGGACTGTGCAGACCACAGCAGTGCATTGATCTATAACCCCGGACTAGATATCTGTCCAGGACGGGGAGCTGTGCCGAACACAGCACGGCATTGCTCTATCAACCCGGACTAGATATCTGTCCAGGATGGGGAGCTGTGCAGAGCACAGCAGTGTAATTATCAACAAACCCGGACTAGATATCGGTCCAAACCGGGAGCAGTGTAGACTACAGCAGTGCATTCATCTTTCAACCCAGACTAGATATCTGTACACCACGCGGAGCTGTGCAGAATTCAGCAGTGCATTGATCTATAAACCCGAACTAGACAACTGTCCAGGACGGGGAGCTGTGCAGACGACAGAAGTGAATTGATCTATAAACCCGGACTCGATATCTGTCTTTCCCCGGGAGCTGTGCAGTATTCCGCAGTGCATTGATCTATAAACCCAGACTATATATCTGTCCCGCACCGGGAGGTGTGCAGAATGCCACAGGGCACTGATCTATTAACCTGGACTAGATATTTGTCCAGCACGGGGAGCAGCGCAGACCATAACAGGGCATTGATCTATAAACCCGGACTAGATATCCTTCCAGCACCGGAAGTTATGCAGAATTCCGCAAGGCACTGATCTATTAACCCAGACTAGATATCAGTCCAGCACCGGGAGCTGTGCAGAATTCCGCAGGGAACTGATCTATAATCCCGGACTAGATATCTGTCCAGCACCGGGAGCAGTGCAGAATTCCACAGGGCACTAATGTGCGAACCTGAAAGAAATATCCATCCTGTATATGGAGCTGCACGGACTGCACCAATGCATTATCTATGAACCTCAACCAGTTAATCTGACCAGCACAGCGAGCAGTGCAGTAATCACCTTGAATTAATCTGTAAAAGGGGAGCAGTTACCCTCCCAGCATGTAGGACTGTGTGCACCAACCCACTGCTTTGATCTGAAAACCAGAAGCTGTTACCCTCCCAGAATGTAGGATTGTGTACCACACCCAGTGCGTTGATGTGTAAATCAAGAGCAGTTAGCCCCCCTGCATCTAGGTTTGTGTACCCCAATCCAGTGCATTGATCTGTAAACCAGGATCAGTTACCCTCCCAGCATGTAGGACTGTGAACACAACAGTGCCTTGATATGTAACCCTGCAGGAGCTACCCTCCCAGCATGTAGAGGTATGTAAACCACTCCAGTGCATTGATCTGAAACCCAGCAGCAGGTTCACTCCCAGCATGTAAAACTGTGTACAACACCCCAGTGCATCGATCTGTAAACCAGGAGCAGTTACCCTCCCAGCATGTAGGACTGTGTACTCCACCCCAGTGCATTCATCTGTAACCCAGGAGCTGTTACCCTCCCAGCATGTAGGACTGTGTACGCGACCCAAGTGCGTTGATCTGTACCCCAGCAGCAGTTACCCACCCAGCATATCGGACTATTTACAACAACGCAGTGCATTGATTTGAAAACCAGGAGCAATTACCCTCCCAGCATGCATTGCTGTGTACCCCACCACAGTCCATTGATCTGTAAACCAGGAACACTTACGCTCCCAGCATGTAGAGCTGTGTAACCAATACCAGTGCATTGATCTTATTCCAGGAGCAGGAACCATCCCAGCATGTAGGACTGTGTACACCATCCCAGTGAATTGATCTGTACACATGGAGCAGTTACCCTAACAGAATCTAGGGCTATGTTGACTACCCCAGTGCATTGATCTGTAAGCCAGAAGCAGTTCCCCTCTCAGCATGTAAGACTTAGTACACCGCCCCAGTGCATTGATCAGTAAACCAGGAGCAGTTACACTCCCAGCATGTAGGACTGTGTACCCCACCCCAGTGCATTGATCTGTAAAACAGGAGCAGTTACCCTCCCAGCAAATCTGACTTTGAACACCACCCCAGTGCATTGATTTGAAAACCATGAGCCATTACCCTCCCAGCATGAAGGACTGTGTACATCACCCCAGTGCATTGATCTGTAAACAAGGAGCAGTTACCCTCCCAACTTGTACGACTGTGCACAACACCCCAGTGCGTTGATCTGTAAACCAGGAGCAGTTACTCTCCCAGCATGGAGGACACTGTACACCACCCCAGTGCATTGATATGTAAACCAGGAGCAGTTAACCGCCCAGCATGCAGGACTGGGTTCACCACGCCAGTGCATTGATCTGTAAACCAGGAGCAGTTACCCTAGCCACATGTAGGACTGTTTACACGACCACAGTGCATTGATTTGTAAGCAAGAGCACTTACCCTGCGAGCATCTAGGACTGTGTACATCTCCACAGTGCATTGATCTGTAACCCAGCACCAGCTACACGCCCTACATATACAAGCTGTGTACCCCACTCCAGTGCATTGATCAGTAAACCAGGAGCAGTCACCCTCCCAGCATTTAAGACTGTGTACACCACCCTAGTGCATTGATCTGTAACCCAGCAGCAGTTACCCTCCCAGCATCTAGGACTGCGTACCACACCCAGTGCATTGATCTGTAAACCAGGAGCAGATGCCGCCGCCCCCCCCACCCCCAGCTTGTAGGACTACATACACGACCGCAATGCATTGATCTGTAAACCAGGAGCAGTGACCCTTTCAGCATGTAGGACTGTGTACACTAAGCCAGTGCATTGATCTGTAACCCAGCAGCAACTAGCCTCCCAGCATGTAGGACTGTGTACACCACCCCAGTGCATTGATCTGTAAACCAGGAGCAGAAACCCTCTCAGCATGTAGGACTGTGTACCCCACCCCAGTGCATTGATCTGTAAACCAGGAGCAATTTCCCTCCCATCATGTAAGACTGAGTACACCACGCCAGAGAATTGATCTGTAACCAAGTAGCAGCTAGCCTCCCAGCATGTAGAACAGTGTACACCACCCCAGTGCATTGATTTGTACACCTGGAGCAGTTAACTTCCCTGCATGTAGGACTGTGTACCCCACGCCAGTGCATTGATCTGTGAACCAGGGGTACTTACCCTCTCAGCATGTCGGAATGTGTACATCACCCCCGTGTATTGGTCTGAAAACCAGGTGCAGATGCCCACCCAGCATTTAGAGCTGTGTACCACACCCCAGTGCATTGATCTGTAAACCATGAGCAGTTACCCTACCAGTATGTAGGACTGTTTACACCACCCCAGTGCATTGATCTGTAAACCAGGAGCAGTTACCCTCCCAGCATGTAGGACTTGTGCACCACCCCAGTGCATTGCTCAGTAACACTGTGTTAGATCACTGCCCAACATGGGGAAACTTGCAGCACATGCTTGAACTGACAGGATATACAGCTCCCACCCATTTCCAGCTCCATATCTCCATTGTGCCATGACAAGGGGGTGTTGTGTGTGGGAACATCGCTGCCACAGAGAGGTGGTGGGGGAATCAATGTAATTATCACCACATGGGAGGGGTTTGGGAAATAGACAGAGAGGGGGAGACTGAGAGATAGTGTCATGGAAGGATGTGTTCCCAGGTTTCAGAATGCTGAAATGTAGACACATTGATAACATCCTGTAACATGAGCCAGTCTTCCCAGGAAAGATGGGAAAAATGAATATTTGAGCATTTGTTCTACAGCTTTGTAAATGGGAGTGGTTTCAACAGAATCTATGACTCATTGGGCAGAATCTAACAATAATTTGTCTCAGTGATATTGTCATTGAGTGTGCCAGAAGGATTATCTGCACGAGGCTTAGCTAGTTTCCTGGTGCTATCGCATCAAACTCACCTCATTAACGACCTACCCCATTCCATGGGGTCCTTCTCATTCAATACCACCCCGATTCTCCTACCCATCATGGCTGGAGGTACTCACCTTTGCCCGGATGCCCCGGGATATTCATTGTTCCCTGACACTGGTGCCATCTTTAAAACGCCAATGGGCACACGGTTGAGCTTTCTCAGTTTGGAGTGCCCTGCACAGTTTATCCCGAGCATGGCAGATAAGGGGTAATTACACCACGGTTTGTCGACAGGGGGATGGAGCTCCTGAAGTATGGGCTAGTACAGAGGGGGACCATTCTCTTCCCAGAGGGGGCCACACCACCAGACCCACCGAGCATGGTCTGAGGTCACCACACAGCTCAGTGCAGTATCTGCGGTCTGAGGAAATGTCCAGCAATACAGGATAAGCATCAATAACCTTCCCCGCTCTGTCAGGATAAGGGTCACTGTATTCTCTCTGCTCCCTCACACTCACTGTATATCTGTTGAAGCACCTTTCCCCCCCGCCGTGCTCTCTCTCTCTCTCCCTCTCTCTCCCTCTCTCTCCCTCCCTCCCTCCCTCTCTCCACTTTACCCCCCTACACTAATAACACTGCATGGATACAAATCTGTGGACTGACTCCCACCGGATTCCTCAGCATGACCACGTCCCCCACCTACACCAGCACTCACAACAGGGCCACCCAGTCCCACCCTCCCTCCCTCCCTTTCTCCCATTCCAGGAGAAACAGACTGGAATAGGACCGAAAGGGCCAAGCCGGGTGGTGGAGTGCCCGATATCCGTTGCCTCACACACCCCCCACCCCGCAATGTGGGCAGGACACTGGTAGGAGTTGGAGAGGACCGGGACGCCTCTTGTCCAGATTCTGAAACATCCACGTCCCACCGACCGAGTGAGGAGCAATGTTCAGTGAAGGGCAGTTCTCACTTTAAACCCACTAACAGCTCCTTTTCCCCCCGGCACAACTTAGAAGCCGTGTCTCTGATGCCATCTAACTTTTGTGTTGAGCTGGTACAAATGGAATCCCCGCGGTCTCGGTGGGCAGGAGGGTGGGCTCACAACACATCATCACCACCACCTCACAATGATTTGTGTGACCATCCTCCAAGGTGGACTTCGGGACAGGCAGCAGAGGAAAGTGGCTGAGCAGAGGCTGATAGCTCAGTTCGGTACCCATAGGGAGGGCCTCAACCGGGACCGTGGGTTCATGTCACATTACAGGTGATCACCATTGCACTACACACACATACGGATATTCCTGCACATACACACACATTCTCACAAACACACAGACACAGGTACACACAGACACACACACACCCTTATAGACACACAGACTCCCACACATGCACCCCCTCACAGACATAAGACACACTGCACTCACTACACACACACACTTTCTCACACTCACAACCCCCACCCCAGACAGACGCACGCACAGACAGACAAAGACCCACATGCACACATTTACTACATGTAGTTTGCTCAAAAACTACATACATTCATGTAGAACTCTGAGCTAAAAAACTGCATGAATTTATGTAAAACCTTGTTATCTCACTTTTTAGATTGGAATAAACCTAAACATCAGATCATAGACAGAGAACACAGGGGGCTAACACCTTCAAAATATTTCTAGCTATCACCATTGTTAACAGCTAACCCGAGAATGCAACTTTTAAAAACGGTTTTGTGATTTTCACATGAAAGAAGTGATACTATCACTGTATTCCAACAGATGAAAGGCTTCACAGACAATCAATTCTTCAACGTATAATTTCGGTTACATCACACTGCAAATTTTTCCTATAAATTCTGTGTTACGATCGAGCCCTCCACAATCACCTGATGAAGGAACGTCGCTCCGAAAGCTAGTGTGCATCCAATTAAACTTGTTGGACTATAACTGGTGTTGTGTGATTATTAACTTTGTACCTCCCAGGAAGGGAGCATGGAGACTCCATCCTCCACCTCCTCCTGTGAACAGCTCAGATACTGAACCTAATCTGTGATAGTTACTGCTCTCCTCACTTGTCCTGACATCTTCAACAATCTATTCTCATAAACACACAGTGCTATCTGCTCGTGCACCCCCTTTATAACGGTACGACCTGTATTAAACTGCCTTTCAATGTCCTTCCTACCAAAGTACAATGCTCTGCATTGATCCCAATCTGCCTTACACCTGAACACTACTCACACGTGTCATTGTCCTGCCAAAGTTCCACACTGTCCTCCATAGACTTTACAATTCTTCCAGGTTCGGTTCCATCTACAAGCACTGAGATTGTCATAGCATCACAGTCCCCATGAAACAACTGAAATCCTGCCCACACACTAGCGTGAGCAAGTGAAATACTGATATATTCCCACGGACAGAGTCGAATAATGACATGCTGTCAACGGAGCAACAAAACTCCTGACACATGCGAGACAGAGTTGATGAAATATTGACAAACCACAGAGTAAGAGAAATCCGGATAGGTTCCACTTATCTATATTCACCAGGCTCTAATGTGATGAAGTTGAAAGCGTGTACTGCACCTTTAAGAGAGGGTGAATGCTGTTCTGAACTGAGAGCTTACAAGCTCCTGTGATATGAGAGGATGGCAGACCCAGAAACAATATATTGCTACAGAGCTGGAGTCGGGAAATAAGCAGTTAAGAGAAAGAGAGTCTCAGAGTTGCAAACAGTTAATGTAAAATGTTCACAGCACCATCCAAACTGATGTCTTATCCATGGACTGATCTAAATGTCCTTTAAACGTTGTAACTGTCCCTGCTTTCATCACCTCCTCTGGAAGTTCATTCTACACACAAGCCAGCTTCTGTCTCAAATAATTACCTCTCATGACTTTTGTAAATCTTTTTCCTCGCATCTTAAAATATCCCTCAGTTTTGAATCCCCAACTCTAGGGAAAAGACATCAGCCCTTCAGCTTATCTGTACCCCTCATGATTTTATAAACCTCTGTAAAGATACCCCTTAATCTCATCCTCTCCAGTGAAAAAAGTCCCAGTATACCTAGCCTCGCCTTATAGCTCACTACCTCCATTCCCAACAACATCGAGGTTAATCTGTTCTCAACCCTCTCCAGCTTAATAATATCAAGGTCAATAATATCAAAATGAATAATCAAGGTGTTTTCTAAGGGTAGGGGAATCCAAAACTAGAGGACATAGACTTAAGGTGAGAGGGGAAATATTAAAGTGACCTAAGGGGCAGCTTTTTCACCCAGAGGATGGTGTGCCAATGGAATGAGCGGGCAGGATAACCAGACTGGACACAGTATTCCAGAAGAGGTCTCACCAATGTCCTGTACATCCTCAACATGATGTCCCAATTCCGATACTCAAAGGTCTGACTGATGAAGACAAATGTGTTAAACACCTTCTTAACCACACTATCTATATGAGATGCAAATTCTAAAGAATTATACCTGACGGCCTAGGTCTCAGTTCTACAACACTGCCAAAGGCTCTACTTTTAATTGTATAGGTCCTGCTCTTGTTTGATTTTCCAAATCCAATACCACACATTAATCCAAACTAAACTCGACCTGCCACCCCTCAGTTCAGTGTGTGATATTACTGCCACCTCACCCTCCGCCTTCAACTTTAAAATGCCCATCCTTCTCCAGGATGCCAGCACACCCCGGCCTTAATTTTCAAAAAGATTCTGAGCTTGGTTTGCCTTGTGTGGTTAGAGGGAGCAGGGACAGATTGTTGACACAGTCAGTGGGGAGGAGAGGCTGGACAGTAATCACCGGCCAGGAAGAGGGGAGTCGCACGTTAGAGTTGGCTAAGAGTGATCGGTGTTTTGTGACCAGAGATTAAGCTCTTCTTTCGTCTCTGGTGTTTAGTAATAAATATCCATTTGAGACCCTTCATTAGGCAGAGTGTGGCTGCAGGATTTCTTTCCCGAATATTGCAGACTACAGATAATAGCGATTAGTTAATTTCGATAGCACAGCACATACACTAAACATCCTACAGTTGAGACAAATATCTTGCATTTGTTTAATAATACAAAGTGTATTGTGTAGTTCAGTAATGGTAACCTGATTATAATAAATCCACACCGAGCTGAAAGTGGGCACTAAAATATGACCCAAAATCTGGGTATGGTAGTGCAGTGGGCATTGTCCTTGCCTCTGAGTCAGAGCTCAGGATTTGATTCCAATTTCTGAAATTGTGTGGTAGCGTTCCTAGCTCTGG
This sequence comes from Chiloscyllium punctatum, assembly GCF_047496795.1. NCBI lineage: Eukaryota > Metazoa > Chordata > Chondrichthyes > Orectolobiformes > Hemiscylliidae > Chiloscyllium > Chiloscyllium punctatum. The sequence continues at coordinate 30,088,785 of NC_092784.1, forward strand.
ACGAGAAGGCCTGGATTTAAGTCCTGTCTGTTGCAGAGGTATGTCACAGCATGTCAGAACAGGCTGATGAGCAAACACACAGGAGAATACTGTTACAGCTTGATGGGTATTGTTGAGTGGTGCTAGTGTCCCTGCCTCCGGGCACAAAGGACTGGGTGTAAAGCCCACAGAGGTGTCTCATGATACATCTGAACAAACTGATTAAAATGGATTTAGAATTGGGACTTGATGGGGAAGGAAGAGGTGTCAGTACTGAATTTAAGAATTTAGGCCCAGGATGAATGAAAGTACAGTTACTTGTGTTGATTGAAGTCACATTTCGCAGCAGTAAAGATTTCTAAAATCAGAACGGTCCTGGATAGGGTGAGTAGTCAGGGATTTTCCCCAGTTTTGGGGCGTCCAAAACTAGAGGGCATTGTTTGAAAGTGAGAGGGGAAAAGTTTTGATGAGGCCTAAAGGGCACCTTTTCACGCAGAGAGTGGTGTGCGTATGGAATGAGCTGCCAGAGGAAGTGGTGGAGGCTGGTATAACTGCAGCATGTAAAAGGCATCTGGATGCTGACAGACCTGCCGAGCTTTTATAGAATCCCTGCAGTGTTGAAACAGGCCCTTCGGCCGAACAACTCCATACCAACCTTCCCAACCCATTCCCCTAACTAATGCACCTAACCTAGAATTCCCTGAACACTACAGACAATTTAGCATGACCAATCCACCAAACCTACACAGTTTGAGCTGTGGTAGGAAACTGGATCACCCATTAGAACTCACACAGGAAAGTGGAGAATGTGCAAACTCCACAGAGACAGTCACCCAAGGCTGGAATCGAACCCAAGTCCCTGGTGCTGTGAGGTAGCAGTGCTAACCACCGTGCTACCCTTTGGGTGCTCCCTGAGCAGAATTCATTGGAATCTACTCACTGTATAAAGCAAAGGGAATTCAGCCAAATCCAACTCTCCCAGGATGAAATCCGATTGCTAGCAGCTTGTGTGAGTACAATATCTTCAGAAGCAGAATAACGTTTTGGACAATCTCAATTTTTACTTTTGTCATGAGTTCCAATAATATCTGTAAAATGTTCTTTTAAATTAAATTTACAGAAATTTTGTTAATCTGTGTGTGTGTTTGTGTGTGTGTGTGTTTGTGTGTGTGTGTGTGTGTGTGCGTTTGTTTGTGTTTGTAAGTGCGTTTGTTTGTGTGTTTGTGTTTGTGTGTTTGTACGTGTGTATATGTTTAGAAAGGGATGTATTAGACCATAAGACCATAAGACATAGGAGTGGAAGTAAGGCCATTCGGCCCATCGAGTCCACTCTGCCATTTAATCATGGCTGATGGGCATTTCAACTCCACTTAACTGCATTCTCCCTGTCGCCCTTAGTTCCTTGTGACATCAAGAATTTATCAATCTCTGCCTTGAAGACATTTAGCGTCCCGGCCTCCACTGCACTCTGCGGCAATGAATTCCACAGGCCCCACCACTCTCTGGCTGAAGACATGTTTCCGCATTTCTGTTCTGAATTGATCCCCTCTAATTCTAAAGCTGTGTCCACGGGTCCTAGTCTCCTCACCTAACGGAAACAGTTTCTTAGCGTCCATCCTTTACAAGCTATTGATTATATATTTGCAATACCCAAACTGTTTCCCATTCATCTCTCCACCATAGTTTGAGTAACATTGCTCTGGATCATAAACGTGTTGTTTTAGCAGATTAAAGAAACTAGCCTGACTTATTGCTAAAACTGACCCTGACCCAGTCTGAGACCGATATCATCAGCCATATCACCGACCTGGTTACATTTAACATTTGTCATGAGCAGTGGAGGAGTGGGACTAGAAAAAGAAGCAGTGACTCCAAAAAGCCGTGGAACTATGGACCGGTGAGCCTGATGTCAGTGGTGGGTAAGTTGTTGGAGGGGATTCTGAGGGATAGCATTTACATACGTTTGGGAAGGCAAGGGCTGATCGGGGTAGACAACATGGGTTTCTGCATGGGAAATCATGTCTCACTAATTCGGTTGAGTTTTTTGAAGAGGTGACAAAGAAGATTGATGAAGACAGTTTGGTAGACATTGGTAGACATTTGGTAGACAGTTTGGTAGACTTCAGCAAGGTGTTCATTTAAAGAACAAAGAGCAAAGAAAGTTTACAGCCCAGGAACAGGCCCTTCAGCCCTGCAAGCCTGAGCCGATCCAAATGTACTGTCTAAATCTGTCTGTCAATTCCTAAGCATCTGTATCCTTCTGCTCCCCACCTACTCATGCATCTGTCCAGACTCATCTTAAATGAATCTACCGTGCCTGACTCTACCACCTCTGCTGGCACCAGTTCCAAATGCCCACCACCCTCTGTGTGACGTACTGTGTGTATCGCCCTTAAACATTCCACCTCTCATCTTGAAAGCACGAACTCTCGTTATTGAATCCTTCACCCTGGTAAAAAGCCCCTCTCTATCCACCCGGTCTATACCCTTCATGATTTTGTAAACCCCAATCATGTCCACCCTCAATCTCCTTTTTTCCAGTGAAATTAAACCTAACCGTCTCAGTCCCTCTTCATAGCAAGTATTTCATTCTGATTGGTAGACAAATGAGTAAGGTTCGGTCACATGGGATACAGAGGAAGCTAGTCAAAATTGGCTTGAAGGAAGAGGGATATTTTTCAGACTGGAGACTTGTGAGCAGCAATGTGCTGCAAGAATCAGTACTGAGTTCACTGCATTTCGTCATTTATGTAAAGGATTTAGATGTGGATATTGGAGCCATAGTTAGTAAGTTTACAGATTACATCAGAAAGGTGGTGCAGTAGAATTTCTCAGAGTACAACGAGACCACAAATAGATGGGACAAAGGGGCAAGGATTTAGAGATGAAGTTTGATTTAGATAAATACGAGGATTTGCATTTTGTGAACGCAAACCAGGGCAGGAATTATACACTTGATGGTAAGGTCCTGGGGCGTGTTGTGAAACAAAGGGATAGGGCTGCAGGTACATTGTTCCTTGAAAGTGGAGTCGCAGGTAGACAGAGTGGGACAGAACACATTTGGCACATTTCCCTTAATCAGTCAGAGCATTGTGTATAGGGGTTGTGGTGGTATGTTACATCTGTACAGGATGTTGATGAGGCCACTTTAAGAATACTGCATACAACTCGGTTTTCTGCAGAAATGATTTAGACACAGATGTTCCAGGACTGGAGGTTTGAGCTGTAGGTAGAGGTTGATTAGGTTGAGGTGTTTCTCCCTGGAGTGTCAGGGGTTGAGGGGTGACATTATAGAGGTTTATAAAACCATCAGGGGCATGGATATTCCGAACAGCCACGTTTTGCTCCCCAGGGTAGGCGAGTCCAGAACAAGAGAGCATAGGTTGAAGGGGAGAGGGCGAATGATTTAGAAGGGACCTGAAGGTAAATGTTCCACACAGAAAGTGATGTGTGTACAGAAAATGCTGTCAGAGGAAGTGCTGAAGGCGGTTACAATCGCACATTTAAAATGTATCTGAAAGAGGAGGGATATTGGCCAAATGCTGGTATATGGGACTAGATCAGATTTGATATATGATCGGAGTCAACAGATTGGACTAACGGGTCTGTTTCCGTTTTGCATGACTCTGATTCTATAAGTGGGATGACAAAAAATTCTGAAAGGACCTTTCAAGTGGGAATTCTCTTCACTGGAAGTTTATCGTGCCTCCATGCTCACATTGATTGAAAGCTGCATTAGTTAAATATTTGACAGAGAAGTGAGTAATGCATAATGGGACATAGACAAGAAAGCGGGTCTGAGACCCCAACCTGATCAGCCACAATCTTAGTGCCTGGTGGAGAAGGCTCAAAGTATCTAATGACCCACTCCTGCTCCTCAGTCCCATTTTTCTGTATTCCATTCAGTCCATCAAACCTGCTAGACAGGAGCAGTTGGAGGCCAGTTACTGCTATAACCTGGTGCACAGAAACAGAGGAGACCATTCAGCCCTTCAAAACTGTCCCACATGCTTTTGAGGTGATTTGAGAAATGCAATTGGAAAACCCAGGCACAGGTATGAAAGAGGCCCCTCATCTATCTTTACAGAGCTTCACCTATCTGCAACTATTGCTTCATTTGTTGGTCATGTTGTAGGCCCAGATTCACTGTGAATACAGCCCCTATACCTCACCCAGAGATGGCTCACAAAATCATCTGGTCTCCCTGACTGCAATAGGCAAAAACATAACATTCATGAAAATAACACCCACTAACTTTCCAATAACAGAATGTGGGAACATCAGAAACAGGGGCAGGTCGTTCACTCCCCAACCCTGCCTTGCCCTTCACTAAGGTTATGGCTGATCTGCTCTCGATCTGAAATCCTCTTTAATGCACAATTCCTCATAGCCCTCACCTCTCTGACAGATCAATATCTATCTACCTCTGCTTTAAATACTTTCAGTTATCTCATTCCCTGAACACTCTTGAAAACAGAAATCCTGACATTCAATACCACCTGTTTGAAGAAAACACTTGCTGCTCCTATATCATGGCTTATTGATATGAACAAAAGTGTTTGAGACAAAGGTTCAGGTGAAGTGGACTGGCCCTGATATCAAGGCTGCAGTTGCCTTCTGTTGACATCAAGGAGCTGAACAAAACTGGTCTTCATTGGAATCAGAGTAACCTCTCCAATGTTTGCAGTCAAACATGGCACAAAAGAAGATGGTCATCATCTCAGTCCTGGGTCAGCTCTGTGGGAGATCCTCAGGGTAGCTTCCTCTTCACAAACAACTTCAGCTGATACATGAATGTCTCCCATTCCCACCCTCCCCACCATAGGATCAGAAGTGCGAATGGTCACTGAAGATTCCACAATGTTCAGAACATTTTGTCCCCCCTCAGCTCCTGAACTGGTCTGTATCAGTGTGCAGCAAGACCCAGACTCCATTGAGAGTTGTGCTGTTAACGTGTCAGTAACATTCATGGAACAGCACTGCTTGACACTGCACATTGCCACAGTAAAACAAGAATTCATTCAGCACCTCACGCTGGATTCACAGGAATATGAGGAAGCCATTCAGCCCATTAACACTACTGGAGAAGAACAGGGACAGCCCATTCAGGGCCTCCAGTCTATTACTCAGGAAGGGAAGGAGTCCAGTGTGATGGACCACACCAGAGTCCCTCGAAAATATTGGAAGGCAATAGCCTAGATTCTAATGTGTTCTTATTTTAAGGGAAATGTAAAGGGTCTTTTCCAGACGCAATGTGACAGCATCATGAGAAAATTCAGTGAGAGTATTAGCCAGGAGACATTCCCTGAAGCTTCCAACTCTGTTGAGACCCCTATAGTTTTTGATGTTACTGAGAAACAAAAACCCAGAGATCCTAATCTGTGAGAGCTGGCCACACCCTTTCAGGCTGCATTAAAATAAACCGAAGGCATCCCTAGATGTTACTCAAGCGTGTTAACTAACCAGCTTGGTAACGATCATTCAATCTCTCTCTTAAAAGAAACCAGGACAAAATAACCTCTTAAAGCTACAGCATCATCACACTTGTCAGTATATTGAGCTATCAAACAGGAACCAGGGATAACCAGTCAGGCCCTTGGCCCTGTCCAATCGGACGAGGAAGAAGTCATTCAGCCCCTTGAGTCACTAAAAGAGGAACAGTAGGAGGCCATTCCCACCTCAATACACTTACACGGGGGCAGAATGAGACAATTGATGATGATTCCTGATGAATGTCTTATTCCCGAAACGTTTATTCTCCTGCTTCTAGGATGCTACCTGACCTGCTGTGCTTTTCCAGCAATCGACGCTCTACTCTTATCCTGGATTATTGGTGCTGGAAGAGCACAGCAGTTCAGGCAGCATCCGAGGAGCAGTAAAATCGACATTTCGGGCAAAAGCCTTTGAGGAGGAAAACTTATTCAAGGCAGGCATCCTTGCAAGAGGATTCGCAGTAGGGTTAAAATCAACTCGGTAAAACCAATGACGAGATGCTGGAAACTCTGATCTTCAGCATCGGCGGTCTTAAGTGTCTCCAGATTGATGCTCCAACACGATGAACAAGTGGAGCAGAGGCTGCACAGACAGACTGATCCACGTTGTTCCTCCTGGCTCCGTTGCTTATGTTACACGCGTGGGACTTTAACGTGGTTTTCTAGTGGTGAGCAGGGAAGCCATATGTCTTGTATGAAGTCTCAAGAAGGCATCATTCATCCCCGAGAAGCCAGCCTGGTGTTCTTTATGCAGGGCGGAAGCTGATGGGAATGGCTACCTGTTTCAGATCGAAGGTATTGTGGCTGCTGTTGGGAATTGTTACAACATGGCGTTCAGTTCGGGTTCACACGTCGACTGCACAATAACGTGGGGAGAGTTAATTAAGGCATATAAACTATTAGGAAAGTCACGTTAGACTGATGAATGGACTCTCTATGTTCAAATAATGCTGACCGTGTTCATGTTGATCTTATCTAGTGCATGTCCTGTTCCATGTAATCTGTATACCTTACTCTGTCCAAGTCTATTTCCACCCTATGATCTGTCTGGCCATGCTTACAATGCCTGCCTCCACTGCTCATAAATAAAGTATTTCCCGTTACTGAGGTACACGTGGAAATAAATCAAACGAATCAATCCTGGGTAAAGTATGGAATTTCTCTCCCTGTCAATGTCTGTTTTGGAAATAAGTGATCGCTGCCACTCCTCGAGTTTCAGCGTCACCATTTCCTCGTCTATCACAGCTCCACAGATTAAACACTCAGCTTCTTTACTCTATCCTCATGTTACCATCACCCGTGTCTGTGGTAAGGAGATCAAACCTTACAAAGGAGATCAAATCTGTACAGAGTGCCCCTAATGCTCTCTCAGCAAAGCTCTACAACAGCAGGAAAATGGTTTTACTTATGTACTCGAATCATCTTACAATGAAGGACAGCATACCATTGACTGCACTCATTAGGTACACAGGGTTTGATTCGGAGCAGTCAGCATAAACTTGTGAGTAGAAGATCATGCTTCCCAAATTGTTCGAGTTCTTTGATGATGTGACCAGGAAGGTTGACGATGACAGAGCGGTAGACGTAGTCTCTATGGATTTCAGTAACGCATTTGATAAGGGTCAATATGGTAGGCTGCTCAGGAAGGTTACATCGCATGGAATGCTGGGGTAACTGGCCAATTGGATACGCAGTTGGGTTGTTGTTAGGAAGCAGAGGGTTTAGTGGAAGGATGCTTGTCAGACTGGAGGCTGGGTCCATTGTTGTTTGTTATCTATGATTATCTATGATTATCTGTGTCAGCAGACACATAGACATGGGATAAAACTTTTCAATGATCTCTGAATCAGCCAAGCAAGACACTCTATTGTATCAAACTGCTCTGGGGTCTTAAAGGATAAACCTGGAGAGATCACCCGGCCCCAGCCTCAGTATCGGATAATGGAAAGGGAAACACAGTCCTGTTGACACTGCAGAGACCTCCTTCCTAACATTTGAGAGCTTGTGACAATAGACAATAGACAATAGATGCAGGAGTAGGCCATTCTGCCCTTCGCGCCTGCACCACCATTCAACATGATGATGGCTGATCATTCCTAACCATTATCCTCTTCCGCCTTATCTCCATAACCCTTGATTCCACTATCTTTGAGAGCTCTATCCAACTCTTAAATGAATCCAGAGACTGGGCCTCCACTGCCCTATGGGGCAGAGCATTGCAAACAGCCACCACTCTCTGGGTGAAGAAGTTTCTCCTCATCTCTGTCCTAAATGGTCTACCCCGTATTTTTAAGCTGTGTCCTCTGATTCGGCACTCACTCATCAGCGGAAACATGTTTTCTGCCTCCCGACTGTCCAATCCTTTCATAATCATATATGTCTCAATCTGGTCCCCTCTCAGTCTTCTAAACTCAAAGGTGTACATGTCCAGTCGCTCCAGTCGTTCAGTGTAAGGTAATCCCACCATTTCAGGAATTGACCTCGTGAATCTACGCTGCACTCCCTCAATAACCAGAATGTCTTTCCTCAAAGTTGGAGGCCAGAACTGCACACAGTACTCCAGTTGTGGTCTCACCAGGCCCTGTACAGCTGCAGAAGAACCTCTTTGCTTCTATACTCAATTCCACTTGTTATGAAGGCCAGCATGCTTTTAGCCTACTTCACTACTTGCTGTACCTGCATGCTTACCTTCATTGAATGGTGTACAAGAACACCCAGATCTCTCTGTACTGCCCCTTTACCTAAATTGATTCCATTGAAGTAGTAATCTGCCTTCCTGTTCTTGCCACCAAAGTGGATAACCATACACTTATCCACATTAAACTGCATCTGCCATGCATCTGCCCACTCAACTAACTTGTCCAGGTCAACCTGTTATTTCCTAAAATCCTCATCACATTTCACCCTGCCACCCAGCTTTGTATCATCAGCAAATTTGCTAATGTTTTTGCTGATACCATCTTCTATATCATTAACATATATTGTAAAAAGCTGCCGTCCCAGCACGGATCCCTGCGGTACTCCACTGATCACTGCCTGCCATTCCGAAATTGACCCGTTTATCACTACCCTTTGTTTCTTATCAGCCAACCAATTTTCAGTCCAAGCTCGTACGTTGCCCCCAATGCCATGCGCCCTAATTTTGCTCATTAACCTCTGATATCAAAAGCTTTCTGAAAGTCCAGTTACACTACATCTACTGGATCTCCCTCATCCATTTTCAGAGGTACATCCTCAAAAAAGTCCAGAAGATTAATCAAGCATGATTTCCCCTTCTTAAATCCATGCTGACTCTGACCTATTTCGTTAATACTATCCAGATGTGCTGTAATTTCATCCTTTATAATAGACTCCAGCATCTTTCCCACCAGTGAGGTCAGACTAACTGGTCTATAATTTCCTGCTTTCTCTGTCCCACTTTTCTTTCAAAGTGGTATAACTTTAGCCACCCTCCAATCTGAAGGAACTGACCCCGAATCTATCGAACTCTGGAAAATAATCATCAACGCATCCACGATTTCTCGAGCCACCTCCGTCAGTACCCTGGGATGTAGACCATCAGCCCCCGGGAACTCATCATCCTTGAGACCTAACAGTCTCTCCAACATCAAATCCCCGCAAATATAAATTCCCTTAAGTTCAGGTCCTTCAGCCACTATTACCTCAGGGAGATTGCTTGTGTCTTCCCCAGTGAACACAGATCTGAAGTATGCATTTAAGTCTTCTGCCATTTCTTTGTTCCCCGCAATATATTCCCCTGTTTCTGTCTTCAAGGGCCCAATTTTAGTCCAAACCATTTTTTTGCCTTGCACATACCTAAAAAAGCTTTTACTATCCTCCTTTATATTATTAGCCAGTTTATCTTCATACCTCATTTTTCCTCTGAGTATTTCCTTCTTAGTAATCCTCTGTTGTTCTTTAAAAGCTTCCCAGACCTCAGTTTTCCCACTTATCTTTGCTATGTTATACTTTTTCTCTTTTAACTTTATATGTTTCTTAACATCCCTCGTCAGCCACGGCCACCCATGCCTCCTCCAAGGATCTTTCTTCCTTTTTGGAATGAATTGATCCTGCAACTTCTGCATTATACACCGAAATATCCGCCATTGTTCCTCCACGGTCATCCCTGCTAAGGTATTGCACCATTGAACTTTGGCCAGCTCCTCTCTCATAGCTCCATAGTTCCCTTTATACAACAGAAATACTGTCACTTCCGACTGCACCCTCTCCCTCTCAAACATTTACACAGCTTTCCCACAGACTGCACAGAAACATCAGGAATGGAAAAGGCCATACAGCACATTGAGCCTTCCTCAATGTTGTTTATGTTCAAACATCTCAACAATGCACTTATCCCACACAATGAATATATACGTTAATATGATTAACCTTAGGAAGCTATGAAATAGTAAGTGCAGTCGTCCCTTTGGTCCATCGCGTTTGCTACCGAATTCAATATAATGATGTCTTGCCCTTGATTTCCACATCGTTCTCCTGCTCTCCCACCATTCCTTTACTGTCTCTAAATCCTTATTTATATTCAGTGTGTTGGCTTCCAGGTTCGAGTGCCTTCCCCAGGTTCACCAGTCGCTGAGTGCAGACATTTATTCTCATCTCATTGCAGAATGGTTGTCTGTATCTCATACTGTGACCCCTTGTTTTAGACACCACATCCTGGAGAATTATCATCCCTGCTTCCAATCTGTCTCACCCTGTCAGAGCTTTATATATCTCACTGATACCTCCACCCATTTTCCTAAAGCCCATGGAATACAGGCCCAGTCGCCCCAAACTCTGCTCCTACAACAAGCCTGCCATCACAAAGATCGGTCTGGTCATCCTTCACTGCTCTCCCTCGATGTCGGTTTTTTCCTTTATGAGGTACAGAGACCAAACCTGCGCACAATACTGGACAGTGTTTGAGATGGGGAGTCACCAAGGTCCTGTATAACTGCAGTAAGACACGCTTCCTCCTGGACTCAAATCCTCTTGGAATGAAGGTCAGCACACCATTGATCTTCCTAACTGATTTCTTTCCTGCAATATTGCTTTCCGTGACTGGTGCACAGGGAGATCCAGATCCTTTACAATGTTACAGCTCCCCACTTGATGGGTCTATGTACCCTGGTCAGCGTGCGAATGCCATTCCCAGTATTGCCTTCTGGGTTCAGACCTCACTGCGCTGCAGGGACCTCGGAGGACTGCGCAGAAGGAAACAACAAAAAGGAGCATACGTCCCTTCTGTAGATCAACATGTTTCAAACACTCCCTTTTCAAAGGATAGGCTTCCAGTCTATTGTTCTCACCAAAGGACACACCGTCACCTCTACCAACATTGCTCTCCATCTGCCACGTATTTGCCTATTCACTCCACTTGTCTTAGTCACCTTGAAGCTTTGTTTACAACCTCCTCGCCCACTCACAATCCAACATACTTTAGTTCTGTCAGCAGGTTGGGATATATTGTATTTGATTCCTGCAACCAACTGTTTAATGAGTATTGTGAACAGTTGGGGCCTGAGTATCGATCTCTATGATATCCCAGCAACCTTCCTCTGTTATGTTATTAAAAAATAATATTTATTTCCTAAATCTGGGTGTGACTGGCTGGGCCAGCGTTCATTGCCTGTCGCTGGTTGCCCCTTGAGAAGGTGGTGGTGAGCTGCCTTGTTGAACCGCTGCAGTCCACTGTGGATTCAGTGACAGTAACACCACTGAATGACAAGCAGCAGTGGTTAGATTTTATTTTAGTGGTGATGGTCACGGTGTGGCATTTGTGTGGCGTGAATATTACTTGCCACTTGTCAGCCTGGATACTTTCCAGATCTTGTCGCATTTGGACATGGCCTGCTTCAGTATCTGAGAAGCAACAAACATTGCTGAACATTGTACAATCATTAGCGCACATCCCCACTTCTGACCTTATAATAGAGGCAAGGGCATTGATGAAGAAGCCCTGAAGATGCATGGGCCTAGGCCACTGCCCGACAACTCCTACAGACTTGTTCTGGAGCTGAGTTGACTGGCCTTTATCAACCATAACCATCTTCCTATGTGTCAGGTTTGATTCTAACCAGCGGGGAGTTTGCCCATGATAACCATTGATTCCAGTGTTGCTAAGGCCCCTTGATACCTCACTTGGTCGAAGGCAGCCTTGTTTTAAAGGGCTGTCACTCGATCCCCACCTCTGGAATTCAGCGCTTTTGTCCATGTTTGAAACAAGGTAATGAGGTCAGGAGCTGAGTGGCCCTGCTGGAGCCCAAACTGGGCGTCTTTGACCCGGTTATTGCTGAGCAGGTGCTGCTTAAAAGCACTGACACCTTCGGGAGTAGACTGATGGGGTGGTAATTGGCCGGATTGTATTTGCTCTGCTTTTTATGCATAGGAGATACTTGGGGTAATTTTCGACGTAATCGGTGAAACGTCGTTGTTGTAACGGTATTATAACAGCTTGGTGAGGGCAGTGACAAGGTCTGGAGCACAACTTTTCAGTACTATTGCCAGAGTGTTGTCAGGGTATGTACCCTCTGTGGTATCCAATGTCTCTAACTGAATTGGGATGTCACGTGGACTGAACAAAATTGGCTGATGACTGGTAACTGAATTGCTGAGGACCACTGGAGGAGACTGAGATGGATCATCCACTCAGCACTTCTGACTGAAGAGTATTGCGAATGCATGAACGTTATCTTTTGCACTGAAGTGCTGGGCTCTTCCATCATTCAGGATAGGGATACTTTTGGAATCTCCTCCTCCAATGACGTGTTTAATTGTCCATACCTATTCTCAACTATAACTGGAAGGACTGCAGAGCTGAGATCTGATCCTTTGCTTGTGGGATGACTTAGCTCTGTCTGTCACTTACTGCTTATGCTGTTTGGCACACAGGTAGTCATGGTTGGTGGCTTCACCAGGCTGACATCTCATTTTCAGGTATTCCCAGTGCTGCTCCCGCCCTCCTGCACACTTTCCATTGAACCAAGGTTGATCCTCTGGCTTGATGGTAATTGTTGTGAGGGGGATATTCCAGGCCATGAGGTTGTGCTGGAGTACAATTCTGCTGCTATTGATGACCCACAGCACCTTATGGAAACCCAGACTTGAGCTTCTAGATCTATTTGAAGTCTGTCCTAGTTAGCACGGTGTTAGTGCCACCCACAATTGTGGAGGTTATTCACAATGTAAAGGTGTGATTTTGTCTCCACAATGACTATGCGGTGGTCAATCTTACCGATACTGTCCTGGACCGATACTTCTGCAACTGTCAAGTTAGTAAGGCTGTGGTTAAATATGGCTTTTCCCTCTTGTTGGTTCCTTCACCACCTACCGCAGTCCAAGTTGAGAAGTTATATCCTTTCGGACCCAACCAGCTCAATCGGTAATGCTGCTGCCGAATCACTCTTTTTGTGAACATTGAAATCCCCCACACAGAGTACATTTTGTGTCTTTGCCACCCTCAGCGCTTTCTCCAAGTGTGGTCAGCATAGAGGAGTACTGTCTCATCAGTTGAGAGAGGCTGGTACATGGTAATCAGCAGGAGGATCCCTTTCCCATGTGTGAACAAACGCCATGAGACTTCATGGGATACACTCACTGTTGAGGACACCAAGAGCAATTCCCTTTCAGCTGTATCTCACTGTGCCACCACTTCTGCATTGGCTGTCCTGCTGGTGAAACAGGATATATCCGGGGAAGGTGACGGGGTGTCTGGGGCATAGTCATACTCACAGAATCATACCTTACAGACAGTGTCAGGCTGTTGCTTCACAAGTCTGTTTATTTCTATTCACTGTTTCCTGCTTGCTGTCCCACTCGAGAAGCTTGTCCATATATTCGCCCCAATTCACTCAGATTTGATTTTGCAAACTGGGCTTGGAGGTTTATCAAACCTTTTCTGAAAATCCACGTGTTTTACATCCATTGCTTCTCTTTCATTTGTCTCCCAGTCAGTTTCTCAAGCATAATTCCCATTTCATAAATCTAAGTCAGTGTTGTCTATGACCATTACTTTCAGTCCCAATAATTTCTCCCAAACCATTTACTTACTATGTTCTATGTTCCATGTAGTATTTCGTTTTCCACACCAGACTGGGTTTTACTGGTATTGTCAGAAAGTTCTGTGAAGACAAAACTGAAGTAGTGGATTCATAGTTTTGCCATTTCCCTGTTTCCCATTCTCCATTCTCCGGTTTCAAACTAGAAGGAACCCGCACTGATTTTTCATACTTCTCACATTGACATAATTTGACAAGCTATAACAGTTCACTCTTATAACCTTTGTGAACATTATCTTCTGAAACCTATCAATTCCTGTCTTAATCTGCTCAGCTCCACATCATACACGCACAGGAGATAGTCTCTGTACCAACAGAAATACAGCACGATCTATATAAGTCCTACTTTCCAACACCAGGCACATAGCCTGGAATGTTATGACACTTCCAAGTGCTCGTCCAAGTCCACTTAACGATTGAAAGGTTAGCCGTGATAACTCCCTTCTCAGGAAGTGCATACCAGACCTCAGCACACTCTGGGTGAAAACAAGTAATCTTTAAAGCCTCTCTGAACGTCAAACCCTTCACTTTAAGGTGTGCTCCCTTGTTCCTGACCCTCTGTCTAAAAGAAACAGCTACTGTCTATCCACCCTCTCCATGCCCCTTGTTAACTTATCCTTCTGAATCACATCCCCCGCAGCCTCCTCTGCTCCAAAGTAAACAACCCGAGCTTATCCAGCCTCTCTCCATAGCTGATATCCTCCATCCCAGGGAACATCCTGGTGAATCTCCTCTGCAACCACTCCAGTACAATCACATCCTTCCTGTAATGAGGCTCCCAGAACGACATACAGTACTCCATAATGGACTAAACCAAGCCCTGTATAGCACTTATAATCTACTCCCTGATTAATAAACGCTCCACCCAAGGTTCAATTATTAACTAGTCCATTACGCTGTTCAGTCACATTCAGGGATGAGTGGAGAAACACCCTGTGAGCTCCCTATTGTGCTGCCTATCATTGTGTATATCCCATGTCTGGTTCCTCCTTCCAAAGTACATCACCTCATATTTATCAGAATCACATTCTATCTGCCATTGATCTGCCCATCTGATCATTCCACTTGTATTTTCCTGTAAAATCAGAACTTCCTCCTCCCTGCCAACCACCCGGTCAATCTTTGTGCCAAACACAAACTTATTTATCACAACTCCCACCCCTCCACCCACCCCCTTCAGATTCACACCTATACCATTTATGAATGCAACAAATAATAAGGGACACAGCACTGATCCCTGTGGTACACCAGGGGACACTGGTCTCCAGTCTCACAAACAGCCTTCTCCCACCACTCTCTGCCTCCTGACACGAAGACAATTTCCGTTGTAACTTTTCAAGTTATCCTTGATACTGTGAGATTTTACTTTATTTTTCCAATTTCCCATGTGGAACTTTGTCAAAGGCCTTGCTGCTAAACTAAATAAGAGACCTCCTCAAACTAATTCAATTAAATTCATTAGATGGGACTTCACTCTGATAAAGTCATGATGATTTTCCCTGATCAAACCTTGCGACTCTGATTGGAGTTCGATTTTCCTTCTCTATTTTCTCCAGTAGTTTCCCGAACAGTGATCTAATACTCGCGAGTCCATAGTTACCTTGGCAAATATCTACCACCCTTACTGTGAAGTGGAATCAGATTAGCTGCTATCCAGTCCTCTGGCACATCCCCTGTCGTCAAATACCAATTAAAATTTCCTCCCTTGACTCAAACAGAATCCAGACCTGCGGATTTGTCCAATTTTATATCAGACAAAGCCTCAAACCCCTGCTCGTATTTTACATCAATATCTTCAAGAGCTTTCCAGTCCATCTTCTCGAATTCTGTACCTGCATCCTCCTTCTCCCAAGTAAAACAGCTGTGATGTTTACATGTAACAATCTATCAATGTTCTATGGGTTGACGCACTGATTGCCCCCCTTTGGTTTCTAATGGACACTAACTGTTTGCTGATTATTCTGTTCTACTTGTACGTGTAGAATACCATGGAATTCTCACTAATCTTGACTGCTTGCACTTCTCCATGTCCCTCTGTTATTCAGTCCCCTCTATGTTTCTAAGTTTCTAAGTTTCACTACAATCACCTGTCATCTTTTGAAACACGGGATCACAGGCCGAGTTTCCCCATCAGACAATCTTGCCATTTTAGGGATTAGTCTGGAAAATACCATTTGCAGTTCCTCTGTTGTCAGTATATTATATCTTAGATTGGGACTCCAACTGGTACACAATGCTCTAAGTTTAGTCTCAGCAACACTATATGCAGCTGGTGCACGACATCTTCTATCTTGCAATTACATACACATGAATGTAAACCTAATTTTTCGTTTCCTATTTGCATGCGTTCTTCCCAATTCCTTTCACTTTAACTTTTCTTATGATGTTAGTGGGAGAGTTCTTAAAAAAAGGTCCTCCTGACTATCCAACGATACGTTATCCATTAGCTCCTTGTTGCCTACGTCCACAAGAATCATCTTCAAACCATTCCAAAAAATGTTTGCCACTGATGGTTTTCATTTCATCGATGCATTATCATCCTCCCCAGTATTCCCATTACCTTCTATATATCCAGTAACACGTTCTTTGTAATTCAGCCCAAGAGAACCTGACCGCGGATGACAAGTTACTGGTCTGTACTTCACCACTCTCCATCTTCATCCTTAAACTGTTCGATAATATTAATAACTTTTGCCATATCCAGATTGGCTAAATATCTTTCCGGAATGTATTGGAAAATAACATGGAAATCTGAGAAGCAATCAATACGTCTATTGCTGCTTCCTCTGAAATTCTTGTATGAAGTACATCTGATCTGTCACATTTATAAATACTCAATCCAGCTTTCTTTTCAAAGATGACCTTAACACTGATAAGAATGGTCTTAGACTTTACTTACACAAGTCCCATGGTCACTTGGTATTTCTGCCAGAATTTCTGGATATTCTGCCTTGAAGATAGACACAAAGAAACTGTTTCTTTCCCCTGTGATTTCTCTGCTCTCTTCAATAAATTACCCTTGCCACACACCTACTGTTCCACATTTGACCTTGTTTTTACTTTTGTTTCATACACGGATGAACGTTTTTTTTTAGCAGTCTTTATGATTTTTTAGCAGTCTTTCTGTTTTTCTTTAGCAGTCTTTATGGTTTTCTTTTGTTTGCATGCTGTTTCGCTTTTTGATATCCTTCTCAGTTTCTTGGTCATCCGTTGCTGGGTCCTCCATTTCTCCGAATCCACTGGCTTACTACAACACTTGGCATTTTTCTAAGCTGCTTCCTTTGACCTAATAGGTAGTTAAAGGTGAGGCTGAAAGGGTTCGGTCGGAGAGGAGGGTGGACCAGATTGATGGGAAGTAAGATGAACACATAGGAACGTTCAAAAGGGGGAGTGTGCTGAGTTAGAATATTGGAATGGGATAAAGTGGAGTTAGGGGAAATGGGGAAACTGGTGAAATCTACATTAATCCCCTGTGGTTGGAGGGTCCCAAGGTAGAAGAGAAACCTTTCTTCCTCCATGCTTCAGGTGGTTAGGGTTTGGAGATGGAGGAGGCCCAGGACTCTCATGTCCTTGGCAGAATGTAAAGGAGAGTTCAAGTGTTTAGCCACAAGGTGGTGGAGTTGGTCAATGTGGCTGTTCCAGCGATGTTCTCTGAAATGATCCACGTATGTCTCGCCAATGTAGAGAAGACCACACTGAGTTTAAAGGATGCAGTAGATGCGGCGTTCTGTCTCCCTTCATCACCTATCACTTTCAACACCACCTTCATCTACCTATCGCATTCCGAGCTACCTGCCTCCTGCCACACCCCCTTCTTATTTATCTCTCAGCTCCCTTGACCCAGAAGCCTCATTTATGATAAAGGGTTGTGCCCGAAACGTCAATGCTCCTGCTCCTTGTACGCTGCAAGATTGTGCTTTTCCAGCGCCACTGATCTCCAGCAGCTGCAGTGCCCACTTTCTCCTCACACCTTTAGGGCTTGCATGATTCCGATTTATAACAGTTACTTCAAATAAAACAAAAACCACCGTGTACTCAAACAGCATAAAAGAAAAACAATGCATTGTGGTCACTGTTCCCAAAAGGTCCTTTTAAAGCAAAGTTTTCAATTAGCTTTTCTGATCATCCAACATTAATTTCTAAATAACCTGATCTCTAGCTCAGTGCTCAACAAAATGTTAATGCCACCATCTAACACATGCTCATGAAATCCATTTTTCCCTGCATTAGCATTCAGTTGGGTTCACACAGTTCTGATATAATGTCAACAGTACATTATTCCTGCAGTAGCCACAAATGTGTATATCTTATTTTCCTGTTTTATACCCTACCCAACATTTGTATTGCAGCTTTCACTTTGATATATAACTCCATTCAATGTTTCCTTCTCCTTGCTGTTTTTACGCTCCACCTTACAAGATTCTGTAGATTCTGAGTGACGTGGACTTTGGGGAGATTAATGGTAGATATCATCTCGCCACATCATTTATGATCTTTTTAAGCATCATCGTGACATTATCTCCAGATCTGCCGATATGCCAGTGGAGTAGAGAAGGACAATGATCGTTCAAAAATGTTCTATATTTCCCCCAGATAGTTGAGGCAGCTCTAACCTGGGTGACAACCTTACAGCAGGCTGGTAAAGCATTGCTGCTGCTGTACAGGATCTTAGTAAGATCACATCTGGAGAGGTGTGTAAAGATTTAGTCTCTTCAATGAAGAAAGGATTTTGCTATATGGAAAGCAGCTCAGAGATGGTCCCCTCAACTGATTCCTGCAATGAAGGTGCTAGCTTATAACAAAGGGATGATCAGGTTGATCCAATAGCCTTTGGAGTTTACAAAAATGAAAGAAGTTCTTATTTCAACATAGATGACAGGAAAGAGTCAACAACTGAAGAGAATTACACAGATAATGGAGGAATCCATTCCGTTCTTCAACCTGTTACACACGAACAACAGAAGGATATTCAGGCCTTTGACTCTGTTACACCAGAATAGAACGAGTCTGTTCAGCCCCAGGAGCCTGATGGATAATTACAGGAGGAGGCCAATCAGCCCCTTGAATCTATAACACTGGCCCCAGAATAGGCTATGCGGCACCAGTATCATATTACGCAGCAACAGGATCAGTCCATTCAGCCAACTCAAGTCTGTAACATAGGAACTGAAAGCGGTCACACAGTGACTGGAGATTTGTTACACTGGGATAACAGGAGCCCATTCAGTCCCACCGAGTCTGTTGCAAGGGAATTGGATAAGGATAAAAACTATCTGAGACTAATTTCATGAGAAAGGAGGAGGTAATTCAGACACGTGTCTGTTGTATGGGAACAAGAGAAGACCAATCGCTATCTTGGTCCCATTTCTGGGATACATGAGGAGACTGTTCAGTATCTCCACCTATTATGGAGAAATATTAGAAGACCCATCAGCCCCTCAAAATGTTAAAACAGCAACTGGAAGTTTCCATAATCCCCCACCCCTCTAATACATCAACAGGAGGTGGTCATTCTGGCCTTGGAGTTGACAACATGGGAACGCCAGAAAGACTTCATCCCATCGATTTTGTACACCAGCAGGATGATGAGTCCGTTCAGCCACACATACCGCTTATGCAACAATTGGAGAACATCTCTTAAAACCCTTTTGCCCATCAAACAGGAATTCAAAGAAAACGTAAAGGTTTTAGAAAGTGAAGAACTTATAATGACTGAATACATTAGGGAGTAATATGTAACAATAAAGTATTGTAATTTAAGGCAAATTATTCGAATCCATTGTTGTGGACATTTGCAAACGTAAACCACAATTCATTGGAGTCAACATGGTTTTGCAAAGGATAAATCATGATTGAAGTGTTTTCTTGAGTTATTTAAAGATGTGACAAACAAGGTGGATAGTGGGAATCCTGGAAATGGAATATATCTGGTCTTCGTGAAGGATTCAGATACGTCCCTTCTCCAAAGAGTGAGTGGTAAGATCAGACAGCATCGGTTTCGGAGTAATTTATTGGCTTGGATAGAGGATTGATTAACCAACAAAATGCAGTCAGATGAATTAATTGTGTCATTTTCTATTGGAAAATGCAATTTGTTGGGTGCCATAGATTTCAGTTCTCATACTTCAACCGTTTGTGATCGACGTTATTACTCGGTTGACGGGCTAGAAAATGCTGTAGCTACATTTTCAGATGACACTAACATTACTTCGAAATGATAATGCAAGAGATTTAAAAACTATATGTATAGATTGGGTGAATGGGCAAACATTTGGCAATGAAAATTAAAGTGGATAAATATGGGGTTATTCAAGTTGGCCAGGCTAATAAAAAGGCAAGTTATTATCTAAATGGAGAGAAACTTCAAAGTGCTTAGGTGCAGAGGGATTTGGGTGCCTGCTTGCATATCACAGAAAACTTGCTTGCAGGTACTTGAAGTAATGAGGAATGCAAGCATAATTTCAGCGTTTATTTCTAAAAGGATAGAGTAGAAAGATAGGGAGTGTTGGTGTCGCTATGCAAGGCGTTAGTGAGGCTGCAACTGGAGTACAGTTTGGGTGTCCTGCAGAATGAGGTATTTCCATTGGAGGCAATTCAGAAGAGCTTCATTAGATTGATTCCATATTTGAAGTGTTTGTCTTATGGACAGAAATTGAGCAGTTTAGGCCTATTTTACTCTCGAGTTTATAAAAATTAAAGGAGAGCTAATTGAGATCTGTAAAATGCTAAACGTAATTGAAAGTGTAGATGTGGAGTGGATATCTTTTCTTGTGGTGCAATCTACAATAAGAGACTATAGTTGTAGGATGGAGAGATGACAGGAACAGAGGCCGCAATGACATCAGCCATGATTGTATTCCATGGAGGAGCAGGTTCGAAGGATTGGATTCATGACTGATGCTCCTTGTTCATATTCAGCTTTACGACTGTGTTACACAGTAATGGGGGAGGATTATGTATCAAACAGCAAGCAGGCACTCCGGATAAATCAATCGAAATCAGTTTGACAGAACGTCACCAGTGGAATCACACAATGACCAGTGCTTGGTCCTCAACTATTTACAATCTATATCAATGATCAGGAGGATATAACAGATATACAGATACTGAGTTTGGTCATGTTGCTGTGATAAGCAAGAGATTAAATTATCAAGAGAGGGTGGAGGGTCTAAGATCAATACAGAGAGGTAAAGGCAATGGAGAATAATTTGGCAGCTGCAATATAACATGATATAATCTGTCCTTTCATTTACAGGAATAATCGAAGGCAGTATGTGACTGAAATGGACAGGGATTACTGGGATCAATGATACTGTGTACTGGGGGGTTCACTCAGACCCGTTCAGACATGGGAGGTTTTGCTCCATCCCTGATCGTCTGCTCCTTGACGCTCCAAGTGACTCCATTTCTCTCCGTACACATGGAATGCTTTGATGTGTTTGGTTGTTGATGTGGGATGCTGTTATCAAACGTGTATCAAGGGGATGGACTTTATCCAAGATACATTCATTCCTTTCTACATAGAGATCTGAAGACAATGGGAATGGCTGTCTGCTTGTGAAGGAAGAGGCTGTGGCTGCTGTCAGGACTGGGAAATTCACCAACATGATGTACTGTGATGAGCACGCTGCACGATTAATACAGAGTGTGCTCCTTCAGTTCCTCTACCTCTCCCCATTGACACGGCTACTCCGCAGATGCCATGCACACCATCGGGAATCCCACTACACTGGATACACCCGGCAGTTCCCTGCTGAGGGTGAAACAATGCATTTACCTCATCCACCATATATATCCTCTGTCACTGAATCGTTACATTAATGGCAACATACTGGGAGATGATGGATATGTCACCCAGTCCAGTTTGAAAAGTTCCAGAACATAAAAGCTGAATGAAACAGTGACCCTAACAGCCACTGGCAGCACCGTCCTTTCCCCTGGGGTGAAGCTGCAGGACGTGTTAAAGGAGGTGACACCGCTCTGTGACCAGCTCCTTGTTCAATCAGTGTCCCCTCACACTCTGCTCCTGGGTTAAGTGGAGCTTGGGAAGCTGTTCCTGGAAAATCCGGGGTGGACACAGCAGATCCCTTTTCCCACACACACTCACTGCGTGGTTTCAAAGCTTCCCCTCTCTGCAACCTCTGCTTCATTTGTTGTTCAAGTTACAGACCACGATGTTGTAACTACAGTCCCCAGGCTCCATCCAAAGTTGGGTCACCAAATCCTCAGGTCTCTCTGAATGTCTGAGGCAGCTCACAGCACAACCTCCAGCAAACCATCCGCAGCTGCTGCACTAACTTTTCAATAACAGGGGTCAGTTAGAAACCCCTCGTCTGTAAGTGTTGTGGCCCAAACCAGATTCCCGCAAAATATTTTAAGAAGGCCGCTTAGACCCAAACCTTTCGTTATTTTGAATATAGATGTGAAGTGTGCTTTCCAGATATGTTGTGACTGGTCAAACTACTCGACATAAAGCAAAATCTAATCTATTTCAATGCTTTAGTTAAAATACAATCAAAGAAAATGACATTTCCTGATAGCTTATATGTTGGAACACTTACACAAACAATAGATACCGTACCTTATTAGTATACACCGCTTGGCACAAAGACATATTCAAATACAGATTCTTCCATGCAGTTTTCTGATCCAGGGGAAATCAACATCAACAGAGATCTCAGAGAGAAAGGCAGCTATGGATCATGTATTGACTCTTCCAACCCTTCTGGGATCTCCAGCAGCTTCTGAATGCTACAGCTAAAAACAAAACGAGGAAACCTGGTCTGGGAGAGCTGGCTACTGCCCTTCCATTGTTATGGCCGTTTTAATAAAACCTAAAGGCTTTCTCAGTTATTTACTTAAACTGTTTTCAGACAGCAGTTCTGCACCTCTGCCTTTAAAACCTGTCTACAAAAAAAACCCAAGAGAAAACAACCTTTTTACAGTGATAGTATCCTCACAACTCCACCTTTAATACAATAATCCATCAATATACAACGGTGGTTTCATTTTAGACCACCTAATCTTCCTCTATTAGTAGACTGGAAGGAATATATATTACATTGCCTCTGAGCATACAAATGTTCACAGCTAGTTTCGATTTCAGTCATTTTACTCCTGCCACACAATGCCTTTTGTCTTTCTTCGTCCAAGTTTCCACAACGTGTCAAAAATTACTTTTTCTCGCCCTGTCAACTTTATAATTTCAAATTTAATGGCAGCAATAATACACTCAATAAAAACAGACTGGTAATTTTCTCCCTAAACTTCTCCATAAACTTTAAGGGGTCAAGATCAGTGATAAAGATTTGTCTCATATATGTTATTGGCAATTTATTTGCTGAAATATTATGACGCCAACACCAAGCTCAAGGCCTCCTTCCCCATTGTGGAATAAATCTGTTGATGTTTCCACTGGACACTCTGACCACACGTTACATAACGGAGCACTTCTCATCTCTCCAATAGTCCTCTGAATGACATAGCTCCTCATGTCTCAATATAAAAGAATTACATGCTTCTGTACCTCTTAATGCTGTAACCTCTTTACCTGCTACTCCTGGTCTATGCCAGGAAACCTTACTCTCACAGGGATATGTTTTAAGAAGATCTCACACATTCTTCTCAATCCCTCACAGAAACCAAACTTTGATTTCTGAACCCAATCATCATCATCAACCATTTCTAAGATTGCCATTGTAACTCTTTGCTCTTCCACACGAGTTATCCCGACAGCAGGAAGTGAATTGTTGATCTTCTCCAAAATTAGAATCTCTGTCAGAGTGTCATAGATTTCCTCTGTTTAAATACCCTTCCCCACCTTTCAAAATTACTTCGTTTGATTCTTTTAAACACAACGTGTGTTTAACCACGGACGCTCTTTTAGATTTCTGAAACACTGTCGGCTTCTGGCACAAGCTCATATGCACTTTAGATGGCTTTCTTCACCTCCTCCGATAGGGATGCAAGTACCTATCAGCTGTGTTTGGATAAACTAAATCCATATGTTCTCTGGCCACTGCACTTGTTAAGCCACTTTCTGAAATGAAATTAAAAAGGCTCCGCCATCAATCTCATCAAATTTAGATAATGCCTGGATGTATTTAAACAGATCCTGATCAGGCCTTTGGCTACCATAGGGTGGCTCAACCTCACTATCCTCTAATGAAAATCCATACAAAATGAAGAGGAATTTAGAATAACTTAACTATTGGAAAGGTTAACCGAATAATGGATACAGTACATTCTACAAATCAACTGTTCAATCTATTAACATCACCAAAACACACCCCTTGGAAAAAAGGAACATTCAGACATGCATTCTTGCATACAGTTCTCCAATCCAGGAGGAAACACCATCAAGTGAGGCTTTAGACAGAGTAGCAGCTAGGGATAATTTGCTAAAACTTCCAACCCCTTTGGGACCCCAAGCACCCAGTGATTGTTACAGCTACAAGAAAAAACAAGCAAGAAAGCCTGGTCTGTGCGAGCTGGCCATTGTTACTACTATTTATTAAAATCCATAAAAGCCCCATAAGTTATTTACTTGAACCGTTTTCAGACGGCAGTTTGGCCTTTAAGACCTCTTACTAAAAGAAATGAGAAACTAACGTTTTATTTAAAAAAAGTGACAGCATTGTCACACAATTTAGATGCATGGTCCTTAAGTCAGTGGGCTTCCTCGTGTTACTTATTGCAAGTTCACCTGAGAGGGACAACCACAAGTACAGACCAAGTTACAAGGAGGTATCTCATGACTTCTGAAACAAGCCTGTCCATGGACCATCACATGGGACATACCGGGAAGTGAACAACAAATTGACACACACCATTTCAGTACTTCTGAGCTAAACAATGCCAGCACTCGATACGCTGGGGAACCAAAACCCAAGGCCAGGGAAAGATACGGAGGGACAGAGAGATTCACTTTAAAGACAGAAACAGTCAGTTAATTAACTGAAAAGATGTTGTGGAAATATGTGGAAAAAGACAGGACAGTGGCACTAACTGGAGCAGTGAGGTCTTCGTGAGTAAAATGACAAGAATGAGAACATTGAATAAAGGCATTGTCAGATCCGCTGGAATGGATTGTTACATCAAATTCTGAATCTGCTTCACAGAACACCACAAACAACATAAACTGGGACAAGATGACAGCCCAGCATGGAGAGCTGTGCACACCATGCTCGTGTGTTGCTCAGTAAACTGCACTATCTGCCCAGCATAGAGAGTATTGCAAACTTTACTGTCATATGCTAACTATTCTCGCATCAGGTTACTGCCTGCAATGGGAAGGTTTGGTGTGTGTGTGTGTGTGTCTGTGTGTGTGTGTGTGTGTGTGTGTGTGTGTGTGTGTGTGTGTGTTTGTGTGTGTGTGTTTGAATGCGAAACTCATTGTTTGAGAAGGAACGCACATGGAGGAAACTATTTTAAATACGAACAGCTGGCAGGCTTTTTATTAATCAACAGAGAGAACGAGGGAAGTTTCATGGAAAGATGAGATGAAGTGTTTGAGAATGTTAAAATAAAGTCATTGCCAGACACAACAGCAACATACAGCAGCGTGCACATGAATGACAGATGGATGGGATTTTGGTTTGAGGTCTAATCTGATTTGTTTCGGCAGGGTTGAAGCCAGGAGTGTCAACAGCAGATTATTGGCTTCATTAAGACGGTATTTCATAGCTTAAGGTTCAACCAGCAGATGGAATAAACCAGTGAGATATATTCTGGAGTGGTGAGTATTGCAAGTTAGAAATGGTCAGGGTATGGTGTCAAGAATCAGCTCATAGTCAAAGAGATGTCCCACAGTTGTGACTTGTCTGATTCAGTTGCAGATATTGGCCAGGGATGGGATGGAAACAGTGGAAGGAAGTGGAGTTTGTAACCAGAGCAGTAGACGGTGACCTCCATGCTCTGAACAGCAAAGGCAATGATACAATGCATTGTAGTTCTCCCCTGAAACTGAATAGATCAACATAGAGACTCATGAGTAACACTGCCAGAGCAGAGAGCGAGACTGTAATTGAACACATTCATTAATGTAGTTAGTAGTGGTCTGTAGAGTGAATATCTGGATTGAGAGATTCAACAGGAACAATAGTGGCAAGATGTGTAGACTATATGAAATAACAATAGTACAGTCATAACTGGTTTATAGAAAACAGAATCTGGACAGTGACACGCATCAGGAACACCAACGATAGTCAGGAAGGGATAATAAAAATATTGAATAATGAGGAGAGCGTAATAGATCTGCGATGATAACGAACACCAATAAAATGCAGAAAGATACCAAACATAATCGGATAAACTCCTGTATATTGTTGGAATATTCCAGTCTAATGTTCTCAAATTCTGATCCACTGTTGGCACATTCCAGTCTAATGTTCTCAGATTCTGATCTCTCCTGCCCCTCTCTCTGGATCTGCTGATCCCTGTCAGTACTGTCGGTGATGCTCCCGCTCATGTTATGGAATAACACATTGAACGGAGCCCATTTATCATTAAAAGATGGAAACCCTCCTCTGGCATAATTAGAATCCATGGAGATTGGCATTAATCGCACTTACTGAACAAATAGGGTCAGTTAACCTGTTCAAAACATCATTTTTCATTCACTGTTTTTTTGATGGAATGGATGAGGCTTGCTGAAGGATGGATCATAAATCTTAAAATATTTTAAATCTTTCTATTAACTTGTATATGAGAGTATTAACAGGACACTGCAGGCATCTATAAATGTTCCACTCTGTTTATGAAAGGAAGCAGTGATAAAATAACAGATCGGTTGCATAAAAGAAAATTGGGTGGGCAATCTTCTCGATACCTGAACACAAAGTACGGTACTTATTGACCAGTGTGGGGCCACTCCTGGTTTTAATGCCCTGTTGTCAGATGGCGTTATGCCCTTGAGATAGAGCATTGGGACTGCTGCTCAGGAACAGGCCGAAGCAATTCTGTCCCTATGGACCTCTTATAGAGGGATAAGAGAAGGCCATTCAGCCCATATTAGCCTGTTGCTACTTGAAAAGGTGGAAAGCTGGAATATTGGCACATTTTGCCGAAAGAATCATTCAAAACAGAGATGTGTCGCTGCAGCTGTATGAAGTGTTACTGAGAGGGCACCTGGAGTACATTGTGTTGTTTGTGTTTCTGTAACTGAGAAGGAATAGAACTCCATTAGATACAGTTTAACAGCTGCTCAGAATCCACGGGTTGCTGTCTCACTTAATATCTCGGGTCTGTTACACAGGGACAGGAGGAGCCATGAAGCCTCTTGAGTCTATTTCAAAGGGAGATGAGGAGGTCATTCAGCCTCTCCAGTCTATCACAGAGGGACGGGAGGAGCCTATTCAGCCTCTTGAGCCTAAAGAGGGGCAGGAAGTGTTTATTTAACATTCAAGTCTGTTGCACATAAATATTAGTTTTAAACTAGTTGTGGAATAGGAAAGACCTGATGTAAACATTAAGGTTCTAACTTTGAACAAGGCCAATTTTGAAAGTGTTAGGTGAGCCCTGTGGAAGGCAGGTTGGGATACCCTATTCACAGGTAAAGGGATGGTTGGAAAATGCAAGGCTCTCAAAACGTGGTTTCAGAGAGTCCAGAGCCAACGTGTTCCTATTAGTGAGATGGGCAAGGTTGGTGGGTGCAGGGAGTGCTGGATGGCCAGATATATTGATGCTCTGGTCAAGGTAAGGAAGAAGTCATTGGTCAGGTAAACAGAGTTGAGATCAATTGAATCCCGAGAGGAGTCTAAGGGCAATACGTGTATAGTCAATGGGAAAATTGGGCCAGAAAAATGTGGACATGAGATGTCTTCAGAAATAGGGTTAAGGAGGCCTTGAAGCAACTCTACACATCCTTTACTTGCAAAATATTAACTAGGGAGAGAATAGGGCACCTTAAAGATCAGTAAGGCTAGGTATAAGTGGAACCATAGTTGATAGAAGGGATACTAAACAAGTATTTTTCCTAGTATTTAATGTAGAAGAGTTTACAAGAGCGAGAGAATGAAGAAATACATAGTGATATCTTGAAAAGTATCTATATTACAAGGAGATGTTGGACATTTTAAAATATATAAAGGTGAACAAATCCCTGGGACCTGATCAGTTGTATCCCAGAATATTGTGGGAAGCTCGGAAAGAAATTGCTCAGCCTTTTGCTGATATATCTGTAACATTGATTTCCACAGGTGAGGTGGCAAAAGACTGGAGGGTTGCTAACATAGTGTCATTATTTCAGAAATTAAGGAAAACCCAGGTAACTATAGATCGGTGAGCCTGACGTCAATGGTGACTAAATTGTTGGAGGTAATTTTGAGGGAAACGATGGATATGCATTTGGAAAGACAAGGACTGAAGAGGGCTTTGAACATTGGAGATCACGTCTCACTGACTCGGTGGAATTTTTTGAGGAAGTGAAGGTGGTGATTGATGAAGGCAGGACAGTGGATGTTGTCTTCATGGAATTCAGTAAGAAAAGCAAAATGTTCTACATGGTAGACTGGTTAGCAAGGTTAGGCTGCCTGGGATCCAGGGAGAACTCACCATTTAGGTCCAAACGTTTCTTGAATATCGGACACAGGGTGTGTCAGTTGGCATTTGTTCATTAAACTTGGAGATCTGTGACCAATGGCGCTGTTCGCAAAGATCAATAGTGGGTCCATGTCCTTTTGTTACTTATACAAATCATTTGCACTTGAGTATATGAAGTATAGTCAGTAAGTTTGTTGATAATTCCAAATTAGGTGGTGTAGTCGAAAGTGAAGAATGATCTCTCAGAATATAATGGGAACGTAATTAGGTGAGCTGAGGAGTGGCAGATGGAGTTCATTTTAGATAAACGTGAGGTGTTGCATTTTGGCAAGAAAAATCAGGGCCAGACATATAGGTAGGGTCCTGTCGAAAGTTGCCAATCAAGGAGAACTCCATAGAAAGTATAGAATCCCTAAAGTTAGGAAACAGGATTTTCGGCCCATCGAGGCCACACCGTCCCTCTAAACAGTATCCCACTGGACAAACCCCTACCCTATCCCTCTCAGCCTGTATTTCCCATGGCTAATGCACATCCAAGGGTACTATGCACGATTCAGGATGGCCAACCTACCCTTATCTGTATATCGTTTTACTGTCGGAGGGAAACATTGCATCCGGAGGAAACTCACACAGACATGGGGAGAATGTGAAAACTCCACACAGCCAGTCATTCGAGGATGGAGTTAAACCCAGATTGCTGCCCTGTGAGGCACCTTGTGGTGTAGGCTCTCCGTTCCTTGAAAGTGTCGTCATAGGTCTGCGGCACAGTGAAGAAGGCACTCGGTGATCTTCCCTTTATTGGTGCGTACTTTGAGTCTATGCGTTTGCATGACATGTTGCATCTGTACAGGACATTTCTTTGGCCACTTTTGTAATACTGCCTTTAATTCTGGTCAACCTGCTGTCGGAAAGATGTTGTCAAACTTGAAATGGTGCAGAAGAGATTTAAAAGAATGTTGCAGGTGTTGGAGGGTTGGAGTTACAGGGAGAGGTCAAATAGGCTGGGAGTATTTTCAAGTGTTGAGGCTGAGGGTGGACCTTAAAGAAGTTTATAAAATCAGGAGGGGCATAGAAAAAGTAAACAGTCAATGTATTTTCCCAGGATAGATAATTCCAAATATAGAATATAAAGGCTTAAGGTGACAGGAGAAAGATTTAAAAAGGGACGTGAGGGACAACATTTTCACACAGGGTCTGCTGCGTGTTTGGATTGAACAGCCAAAAGAGGCGGTGAAGGCAGGCACAGTTACACCTTCTAAAAGGCATTTGGATGGATACATGCATGGAAAGTGTTTAGAGGGAGATGGGGCAAGTTCTGGCAAGGGAGACGAGATTAATTTAGGATATTTGGTTGGTATAGATGACCAGACTGAAGGATCTTTTTCCATGCTATTCATCTCTGTGAGTATATTGACTCTTGAGTGTTTAACACGGGAACAGGAGGAGGCTATTCAGCTTCTGAATTCTGTCAGTCAGCTGGTTTACTCAATTACTGACAGTCAAATACAAAAATAAATCATTCAGATGGTGTTTTACAGGAACAGGAGAAAGGCTTTTAGTCAAGAAAAGCTGTAAAGAATGTGAAGAGGCCATTCAGTCCCTCACCTCCATTCCACAGGAGCAGCAGGTGAACACAGAGCTATTGGAGCCTGTTACTCTATAGCAGGAGGAGGACATCTACTTTCACAATTCTTCGATTAGGAGGCAGTCACTCAACTGCTCGAGACTGGGACACAGGAACAGGAGGGAGTCACTCAACCGCTCGAGACTGGGACACAGGAACAGGAGGGAGTCGCTCAACTGCTCAAAATGGGACACAGGGAAATCTAGAGGCTAGTGAGGCCCGAGGATCCTGTTAAGCAGGAACAGGAGGAGGGGACTCACTCCCCACCAGTATGGGACACTGGGAGAGAAGGGGACTTTGCTTGGAACAAACACAAATATATGAATAAGTTTCATTCGTTGTCCAGACAATCCTGCCCCAACATTCACTAAGACCATGGCTGATCTGATTGTGATTCCCTCATTCCATTTTACGGACACTGTCCTCTCTGCAGCCTCTGCTCCATTTGTTGGTCATATTGCAGACTCAGATGCTGCAACAACAGTCACCATGACTCATTCAGAGCATCGGGTGTAACCGGATGAGTCTGGATTTGAAGGGTCCAATAGCAAGAATGAAAACATAAAATAAAGGGAAAGCCAGATGTTTAGTTCTCTCACATTCGCAATCCAACTCACATAACCAGCCCGTCCATTATACTTTCAGAATGGAGCACTGTGTAGATATGGCGAGCGTACTGCATAATACAATCCAGCAATGTCCAGAATGGAACTCTGTGCAGCCCACACCAATACTTGATCTATAATCATGGGCTAAATGTCCAGCGTGGGGAGCTGTGCAGACCACACTGGTTCATTCATATATAAACCCAGGCTGTTGAATTATTCGTTAACACTGTGTTAGATCACTGCCCAGTAAGGGGCAACTTCCAGCCAATGTTGGAAGTGACAGCTCCATATCTCCACTGTGCCTTGATAAGGGGTGCCATAGATGTGAAAACCACTGCGATATAGAGATGTAAATGGAAACTGTTTAAGTACCATTAGTTCTGATTAAGGCGAGTTTCACACCAGTATTTAAAGTTGAAATACCTGAGATAATATCCAATGAGGTTTCGTGAATGGTGTAAAGAAGTTAGAGGGGGATGGTAATGTTATTGTGGTTGCACTCTAATCAGCAATGTGAATTAGTGGAACAAACATGCAGAGGGATTGGGGAGACTTGCAGGAACAATAGGGTTGTTATAATAGATGATTTCAATTTTCCTACCATGGACTGGGGCTTCCAGATGGTTAAGAACTTAGATGGTACGCAATTTGTTAAGTGTGTTCAGCGAAGTTTCCACAAACAATATATAGAATATCTTACTCGGGAAGGGACAAACTCGACCTACTGTTGGGAAATAGGGCAGGATAGGTGAAGGAGATAAAGTGGGGGAGCATTTTGGTCAAAGTGATTAGAGTTGTATTAATTATAAAATAGTTATGGTAGGGACAAAATTGGTCCAAAGATTCAAGTTCTAAATTGGGGCAAGGCGTATGTTGTTGGAGTTAGACAGGAGATTGCAGGAGATGATTGGAGTTGTTTGATTCCAGGTAAAAGGAGCTCGGGCAAGTGGGAGGGCTTTAAAAGTGAGATAGCTCGACTTCAAGGTTTCCATTTTCCTGTGAGGGTGAAGGTTATGTGAGACTGGAAGAGAGAACTCTGGATGTCAAGAGACATTGAGGCTTTGACCAGAAAAATGGAGGCGTGGCTCATGTTCAGAAGCTCGTATCAAGGGAATCCCTGAAGGTATACATGGGATAGAGGAGTTGACTGAAGAAGGATATCAGCAAGGCCATAAGGGGGTATGAGGTAGTCTTGGCTGAGAAGACTAGAGTGAATCCAAATTCAGTATAGTTAAGGTAATGAGCAACTAGAGAGAGAATAGGATGCTTTAAAATTCAAAATCAGCAGGCATGCGTAAAACCTCAAGAGATGGGTGAAGTCCTCAATTTCCCCTCTGTGTTTATCATGAAGAAAGACATGAAGATCTGTGACATTTAGGAGGTCAGTTGTCATGCAGGAACAACTTCGATTCCTGCATGAATGCCTAAAGAATCGAATCCTTCATCCATGTGTCAGATACAGACCACCAGTCAACAATCCACAAGCCAGGGACACAGCCAGGCAGAAGGGATTCAGGATGATCCAGGTAATGATTACAGACGCTTACAACAGACTACACAAATACAGACAAGGAATTGCGAGCCAAAAATCGTTAATTCCAACAACCACCAATCAGGAATGGACCCGGACCATAGAACAGGCCGTCACCATCGGACAGAGCAGGACCACACACCGCAAAAAAACGGCACGAAAAGAAAAAATGGCCAAACTAACACACAAAGAAGAGGACACCACAACACACACCTTGGTTAAAAACCTTTCCCATAGACAGCTCACAGACACGGAAAGAACAATACTGGCCAAGGGACTCAGCTCCAATCACAGGGACGCCAAGACATCAGACTTCATAGCAGCACTAGAATGCACACTCAGGAACAATGGACTGACAGAAGAGACACAACAAACAGTGAGACAAAGTATCATACTGCTGATAACAAGAAAAAGACAAACACATAACTCAACACCAAGGTGAAGGAAGCACGAAAATCACTAAGAAACGATAAGAACATAATTATTCTACCAGCAGACTAAGGCAGAATGACGGTCATCCTGGAGAAAGCAGAGTACATGCAAAACGCACAACAACTACTTGCAGATACCAACACCTACCAAAAGAGGGAGTTTGACCCCACCCCAAGCTCACCAATAGGATAAACATCACAATGAGGAATCTACAACAAAAACGGACAGATAACCAGGTCTGACCTACAAAGAATGAAACCTGAAAGCAATAACACCCCCAGATTCTATGGACTACCCAAAGTGCACAAACCAGACATCAAACTCAGACCCATAGTCTCACTACCAGGGACACCATCACACAAACTGGCCAAAGAACTGCAGCAGAAACTCAAACACCTGATCAGCGGATCCAGACAATCTATGCAATCGGCACAGTAATTCTTGGACATCATCAGAAATATACACATAGACAAAGAAGAAACTATGGTCTCATTCGATGTAACGGCACTGTTCACCTCCATCGACAAATCCCTAGCCAAAGAAACAACAGCCAACCTGCTGGACAGACGTAACAGACAACAGGACGTTGAACCTATCAACACAGACGGAATACTTAAACTACTGGACTTGTGCCTCACAACACACTTCACATTCAACAACCAAATATACGAACAAATCAACGGAACACACATGGGCTCACCGATCTCTGGACTCATAGCAGAAGCAGTAATGCAAAGGTTAGCACAAATTCAACCCAAACTCTTGGTCAGATACGTGGATGACACCTTTGTAATAATTAAAAACACAGAAATAGAGAACACACACCAGATCATCAACGCCACACTCACAGGAATCCGATTCACTAGAGAGAAAGAAAAGGACAACCAACTCCCATTCCTAGAAGTGACGGTACAGAGAACACCGAACGGAGAATTCACCACAAAGGTTTACAGGAAAGCCACACACACAGACCAAGTCCTAAACTATGAAAGCAACCACCCCAACACACACAAACGAAGTTGCATCAGGACACTATTCAAAAGGGCTACAACACACTGCAGCACACCAGAACTGCAAAAAGAGGAAGAGGTACACCTATACAAGGTATTCGCCAAAAACGGATACCCCCGCAATTTCATCAACAGATGCCTAAGGGAGAGACAATGGAACGAGGACATGCCGCAACCCAAAGGACTAGCCACACTACCATACATCAGGAGCATTTCTGAACTGACAGCCAGTCTACTGCGACCACTAGGACTCATAACAGCACACAAACCAACAGCCACGCTCAGACAACTCACCACAACAAAGGACCCGATATCGAACATGAGCAAAACTAATGTCGTGTACAAAATCCCATGCAAGGACTGCACAAAACACTACATCGGACAAACAGGAAGACAGTTAACACTCCGTATACATGAACACCAACTAGCCACGAAACGGCACGACCAGCTATGCTTAGTAGCCACACACACAGACGACAAGCAACATGAATTCGACTGGGACAACACTACCATTATAGGGCAAGCCAAACAGAGAACAGCTAGGGAATTCCTAGAGGCATGGCACTCATCCACAGACTCTATCAACAAACACATCGACCTGGATCCAATATACCGGCCACTACAGCGGACAGCTCGAACTGACAACCGGAAGCAGCAGAGACAGGCCACTATAAATGCCGGAGTAAACAGCACAGAAGCGCTTCACAGGAGGTTCCCAAGCACTGAGGATGTCACCTAGACAGGGGACGAAACGTTTGCAAGACAAATTCCCAGCTCGGCGAACAGAATCACAACAACGAGCACCCGAGCTACAAATCTTCTCCCAAACTTAGTTGTCATATCTTGGTACTGTCCATATCACAGTAGAGTTGCTGTTGGACATATTAGAACGCACAAAGTCAGAGAAATCTCTTGGTCCTGACCAGATATATCTAAGAGCACTGTAAGATGCGATAGAAAAAGCTTAGGGACCAAGATCCGGGAAGACTGGTTGGTAGCAAATGTTGTGCCCTTTTTCAAGAAGGGCTGCAAAGAAAATCCCAGGAAATATAGACCAGTAAGCTTCACACCTGTTTTCGATAAACCACTTGAGAAGGTTCTGAGAGATAAGATTTGCATGCATTTGGAAAGACAGAGTTTGACTTGGAGCAGTTAGCATGGCTTTGTGTGTGGCGGATAATGCCTTAAAAATTTTGTTAGAGATTTTTGAGGAAGTGACCAGGAAGGTTGATGAGATCAGGGTTGAAGACATATTCTATATGGATTTCAGTAAGGCCTTTGATAAGGTTCCACATAGTAGGCCGCTCTTGAAGGTTAGATCGCATGGAATCCAAGATGAACTGGCAAATTAGACTGAGCTGCCAATGGAAGTGGTTGAAGTGGGCACACGAACAACATTGAAAAGGCAATTGGACAAATACACAGATAGGAAAGGATTAGATAGATCCAGAGCAAAGACAGGGAAATGGCAGAGTGGTAGATAAAGGGCAATTACACCATGGTTTGTTGATGGAGCACGGTGGGCGTATTGGATGGGCGAGTGCAGAGGAGGAAAATTCCCATCCGAGGGGATGCCACACCAGACCCACCGAGCATGGTCTGTGCTCACTACCGAGTTCAGTGCAGTATTTGAGGTCTGAAGAAATGTCCAGCAATACAGGATAAGCATCAATAACCTTCCCCGCTCTGTCAGGATAAGGGTCACCGTATTCTATCTGCTCCCTCACAATCACTGTATATCTGTGATTGCAACTACTCCCGAACAAGGCTCATGATCCCCCACTCTCACGACTGCATGCGACATCTTCTCTCTCTCTCTCTCTCTCCTCTTTGCAATACCTCCCACACAGTCATAGAATATTCTGGAGAATGCTGATTATAGAATGTTCCAGATAATGTTCCAAATATTTCCCAGTTTCAGGAAAATGGTAATGTCCCAGTGTATAACACATAAGAGTCACTTGACTCACCTTAATGATATTAAACCATAAACAACTTCTAAGCACGTCTTGCTATAAATACAATTTCGAGCAGAGAACATTTTTACCCTCAGGTGATATCTTGTCCGTTATCTGAAATGTACAACTTTACATGTTGTTTCTCTTACCCTTTGTCTGTGACTGTTTCTGTCTGTAACGACTACACAGTCTCCCACTCAGTTGGCAGGATGACAGGTTTGTGATGTAGAGGGAGGGCAACAGCGCAGGTTCAGTTCCTCACACTGACAGAGATTACCATGAAGGGGACACTCTCAGCTTCACGCCATCACCCAAGATGTGGTGATCCTCAGGATAAACCACCATATGTGGTATCGCTAATGAGAGTTTTTTGGGACTGTATTCTATCACTGTTAGCATTTTAATTTTAAAAAATTAAAAAGAGATTTTTAATATTATAATAAACCAACAACAACACAACTCAAATATCTGAAAAAAATTACATCCAATTGCATGTACATACAAAACAAGTTAAAACACTACACAGATAGAAGAAAAAACAAAACTAAACAATAAATAATGAATAAATAATACAGCTCAGCATAACAAAAGGACAGCTCTCGTTCATCAAGAGCATTTACTGATACACATTTTTATGTTCATAGTTCATCCTCTCTGGGGGTGGGGGAGTTCAGACATCCAACACAACAGAATATTTATCCTATCACAGAAAGTACGGATTGTAAGGATATGATTTTTTTCCCATATTCATCTGTGGAAAGTACCTTGGGCAGACGCAGGAAAACAGAAACCAAGTCCATTTCCAATTCAGTCCCCTAGACCCACTCTATCACATCTGACACAGTGCTCCAATATATATGAAGCCTGCAGCAGAACCACAAGCAACGAGTAAGAGTGCCTGTGGTCATTCTACACTCAGGACATGCTGGAGATAATCCCACTTTGAATTTTGAGGGACATTTTGGGGTCAAATAGACCGTACGAAGAATTTTCAACTGCAAGGAATGGGTCCTATTACAGATCAAAAGCCTTCGAGCATTTTCACAAATATCCTCCCATGACTCCGAAGTGTTCTGAACCCCCAACTCTATCGCAGACATCACAAAGCTGCACAGTCTCGTCTGAGGGGTCACTCTCCAACTAATGATCAAGGGTCCTGACAGAGAGTGTATTCTAAGCAATAAGCACCCTCTTCCCTCGATCGGATCTGTAAGAATGTGGTAAAAGTGTGTTTTTTTTAAATTAAATCTCTGATCTGGAAAAAAATACAGAAGAGGTCTCTACTAGGTAGTCCATATGTACGAGTTATTTGATCAAATGATATCATTGTTTCTCCATCAAATAACACGTGGTGGCTCAGTGGTGAGCATTGCTGCCTCACAGCACCAGGGTCTCGGCTTTGGTTCTGGCCTTGGGTGACTGGCTGTGTGGAGTTATCATTCTCGCCGTGTCTGTGTGGGTTTCCTCCCACAGTAAAAAGATGTGCACGTTAGATGAATTGGTCTTTGGTAAATCACCCATGGTGTTCAGGGATGTGTAGGTTTGGGCATTAGTCAGGGTAAGTATGGGATGGTAGAGGAATGGGTCTGGGTGGGTTACTCTTCAGAAGGTCGAAGTGGACTTGCTGGGCCCAAGGGCTTGTATCCACACTGTAGGGATTCTACTAACTCAAGCAAGGTACACCCCTGTCTGCCCTCAGTTTAAACTGGAACCCATTATCCCCGGATGACAACCAGGTATACCAATTACAAGGGTACGAAACATGATTTTGGCTGCATTGCCGTCGATCTGACGCATTGTCATTCATGCTTTAACATTATTGATAATTATTGAGGTATGACAATACTTCATAAATTTTGTCAATTTAGCTAAGAAAAACAGACTAATAAAGGTTCATTTTATCTGATAGGGTTCAATATCTCACAGTATTGACACCGAGTCCTCATCAGCCCAGGCACTAACGTAGGGTAAAAAAGAGCTTAATCGATAGCTTTTATCTGGGCGATCTACTCCGCACAATCTGGGGGTAGTTGCAACTTGGTTAGCTTGATAAAGAGTCGCTTATGGTGCCAAATAAAGGAGTTAATCCAGCCATTTTGTCTACTAAATACCTATGTGGGAAACATAAAAGGAAGCATTCACGTGGGGTATAGTAAATGAGGAAGGACATTCTTTAATAAGAGCTATCCGACCTAGCCAGGATATTGGAAGTGCCTCCCATCTTTGAAGGTCTTGTTTAATTTTGTCAAACAAATAGACATCGTTCCCGTGAAATAGATGATCAAAGACGGGTGTAATGAATATTCCGAAATTGGGAAACCCTCCCCCACCACACCCCCCGTGCCCATTTAAAAGGTAACCAGATTTGCCCTCAGCAGGTATTTCCCCAAGACCTCGTACAGGCATGGCCTCTAACGTTGTAAAATTAATCATAGAGCCCGAAAAGGCGACAAGCGAATTATTGCATTGAATCATGTGAGTTGCCGAAATTGCAAGATTTGACAAAAATATAAGACCATCTGCATACAACATAATTTTATGTGACTTTTATCCCACTTCTGGGGCAGGTATGCTGGGGTAATATTCGCAATTGTGCAGGATGGCATCGAATCTAAGATTGTTGCAGGGATGGGGAAGAGATCAATCCTCGTGTGCCATTTATGCGGGTTAAAGAAGAAAATAAAATCCCTACTTCTGAGGTAGATCTGCCTCCAGACATCCACCAGCTCTAGTTCTGCACACAAATCCACTAATTGCTTACTTTATAATGAGTGTATTAGGGGACCTTTGGACATTCTGTCCATCGTGGGGCCATAAGACAGTCGAAATCTCTTTCTACAATCATGTGCCATGATGCAAGATAACTGAATTTGGAAAATGCATCTACCAGGATTTTAAGAGGGTGCACCGGGTGGCAATAAACATTTAAAATACTGTATTAATTCCCGTAGTTCAAGACTTTGCGATTATAATCCTTCCATGGGTGTTAATACATTTAGTAATTTAAATGAAAGATATTTCCTATCCATTATGACTTTCCCCCCACTCTTAGTATTAAAAGACGAGAAATAAACCTGATCAAACCCGCCCTGCTGTAACGTCAAATGTTCCTTTTCATCAAGGTGCATCTCCTGCAATAGGACCACTCTCTCTTTTTTAAGAGGAGAAAATATATTTTTCCTCTTGACTGGACGATGCCCCCCTTAATGTTCCAGGTACACCAATTAAGCACATCAATATCCATAACACACTGCAGCAACATTTGAACTCTGGAGAATTTCATATCGAATTACACATCGCTGAGCATTGACTCATCGAGCCTAAAATCTGTACAAAGTAAAACTACTGCAACTAACAAGCTCTCAAAATTTTCCAAAGCTAAAAGCATAAAAAGTAACGAAAAAAAATCCAAAGTGCCAATGACACTTGATACGGTTTCTACGCACCCTCCACCCCCACCCCCACCCCCCTCCCCCCACCCCAATGGGCTCGCTGACGGCCTA
This sequence comes from Chiloscyllium punctatum, assembly GCF_047496795.1. Lineage (NCBI taxonomy): Eukaryota > Metazoa > Chordata > Chondrichthyes > Orectolobiformes > Hemiscylliidae > Chiloscyllium > Chiloscyllium punctatum. The sequence goes on from NC_092784.1 coordinate 30,127,517, forward strand.
GGACTCTGTTCTACAACACTGACAAAGATCCTAGATTTAATTGTATAGGTCCTGCTCTTGTTTGATTTACCAAATCCAATACCTTGCATTAATCCAAACTAAACTCCATCTGCCACTCCTCAGCCCAGTGAGTGATATTACTGCCACCTCACCTTCCCCGCTTAATTTTAAAATTCCCTCCCCCTCTCCAAGAGGCCTGCGCACTCCGGCCTTGATTTTCACAAAGACCCTGAGCTTGGTTTACCTTCTGTGATTAGGGGGAGGAGGGACAGATTGCAGACACAGTCAGTGGGGAGGAGAGGCTGGACAGTAATCTACGCCCGGTATCATTTCATTGTTTTAGGAAGAAGGCAGTCACACGTGAGAGTTGGGTAATACTGAACGGTTTTTTTTGGGGATCAGAAGTTATGGTCTTTTTTCCGTCTCTGGTGTACAGTAATGAAAATCTATTCGAGACCCTTCATTGTGCAGAGTGTGTCTGCAGGATTTCTTTCCCTAATATTGCAAACTACAGATAATAGCGATTAAAGCTGTTCAAAGTTAACTTCGATGGCACAGCACGAACACACAACAAAGTTAAAAACAATGACTGTAGATGCTAGAAACCAGATTCTGGATTGGTGGTGCTGGAAGAGCACAGCATTTGAGGCAGCATCTGATAAGCAGTAAAATCGACGTTTCAGGCAAAAGCCCTTCCTGATGAAGGGCTTTTGCCTGAAACATCAATTTTACTGCTCCTCGGATGCTGCCTGATCTGCTGTGCTCTTCCAGCACCACTAATCCCATACACTCAAAATCCTACAGTTGAGACAAATATTTTACATTTGTTTAACAATACAAAGTGTTTTGTGTAATTCAGTAAAGGTAACCTGGTTATAATAATTCCACACCGAGCTGAAAGCTGACACTTAAAAAATGACCCAAAATCTGGATATGGTACTGTCGTGGGAAATGTCCCTGCCTCTGAGCCAGAGGTCTGGATTTGATTCCTGAACATGCGTGGTGGTGTTCCAAGCTCTGGACTAGACGTTCTGGATTCAAGTCCTGCCTGTTGCAGAGGTATGTCGCAGCATGCCAGAACAGGGTGATGAGCAAACACACAGGAGAATAATGTTACAGCTTTACGGGTATTGCTGAGTGGTGCTAGTGTCCCTACCTCTGGGCACAAAGGTCAGGGTGCAAATCCCACAGAAGTGTTTCATAACCCCCATGAACAAACTGATTAAAACGTATGTAGAATTGTGGCTTGATGGAGAAGGAAGAGGTGTCAGTATTGCATTTCAGAATTTAGACCCAGGATGATTTAAAGCACAGCCATTCGTGTTGATTGGAGTCACATTTTGCAACAGTAAAGGTTTATGAAATCAAAATGGTTATGGATAGGGTGAGTAGTCAGGTTTTCCCCCAGAATGGGAGTCCAAAACTAGAGGGCATTGGTTGAAATTGAAAGGGGAAAGCTTTTGACGAGCCCACGAGCACCATTTCACGCAGAGGGTGGTGTGCATGTGGAATGAGGTGCCAGAGGAAGTGGTGGAGGCTGGAACAAATACAGCATGTAAAAGGCATCTGGATGCTCACAGACCTGCCGAGCTTTTCCAGCAGTACCTGTGTTTCTTGCAAAATGCATTCATTTTAACACAATATTCTGAATACATTAAACATTTTATTTTTTAATGACGCAGCGACATATAAACATATCTTCAAATCGACCGAGACCAGTTTCTGCCAAGGGTATGACACTGTGTATGACAGCAACAATGATGCACCTACATGGAACAGGGAATGTACAAGGAGACCTCACATGTTTGGGAGAGGATGACATTACTGTGTGATTCAGCTCAGAGAGAGAGAAAATGTAATCTGCCTGAGAAGGAACGGCCGATTACACTCTCTCTCCTTCTTTGTTCCTCATGACAGCAATGTGTGCGAGCTAAAACAAAAAATCTACAGTCATCGTTACCATTCTTATTTTTATAGAATCCCTACAGTGTGCAAACAGGCCCTTCGCACAAACTGTCCATACCAACCTTCCCAGGCTCGCTCCCTTCCATTTACCCCGACCGATGCACCTAACTAAGAAAACTCTGAACACTTCGGAAAAATTATCATTACCAATCCATCCAAGCAGCACAGCTTTATACTGTGGAAGGAAGCTGGAGCAACCATTAGAAGGGGAGAATGTGCAACCTCTACACAAGTAATCACTCGAGCCTAGAATTGAACGCAAGGCTCTGGCGCTGTGAGGCAGCAGTGCTAAACACTGAGCCACTGTGGACCCGTGGGCGGTCCCTGGCCAGAATTCATTGGAATCTCTTCACTGCGTAATGCAAAGGGAATTCAGCCAAATCCAACTGTTCCAGGATGAAGTCCCATTGTTAGCAGCTTGTGTCAGTAAAATATGTTCAGAAGCAGAACAACATTTTTAACAATCTCTCCATTTTTCCTTTTGTCATGAGTTACAATAATATTTGGACAAAGCTCATTCAACTTGAAATTGCAGAGATTTTATGTGTGTGTGTGTGTGTGTCTGTGTGTGTGTGTGTGTGTGTGTGTGTGTGTGTGTCTGTGTGTCTGTGTTTTTAGAAAGGGAAATATCGATTCTTTATTTGCAATATCCAAACAGTTTGCCATGCACCTTTCCATCATAGTTTGAGTAACATTGCTCTGGATCATAAAGGTGCTATTTGAGCAGATTAAAAAAACTAGCCTAACTTGTTACTAAAACTGACATTGACCCAGTCTGAGACCGATATCATCGGCCATATCACCAATCCCCGGTTACATTTGACATGTGTTGTGAGCAGTGGAGCATTGGGAATGGAAAAGGAAGCAGTGACCCCAAAAGCCGGGGAACTATCGACCGGTGAGCCTGATGTCCGTGGTGGGTAAGTTGTTAGAGGGGATTCTGAGGGACAGGATTTACATACATGTTTATGCCGAAACGTCAATTCTCCTGCTCCTTGGATGCTGCCTGACCTGCTGTGTTTTTCCAGCAACACATTTTTCAGCTCATACATTTGGGAAGGCAAGAGCTGATCGGTGTTGTCAACGTGGCTTTCTGCATGGGAAATCATGTCTCATTAATTTGATTGAGTTTTATGAAGAGGTGACAAAGAAAATTGATGAAGGCAGTTTGGTAGACATTGTCTATATGGACCTCAGTAAGGTGTTCACAACATTCCGATTGGTAGGCAGATGAGTAAGATTCGGACACAAGAGATAAAGAGGAAGCTAGTCACAATTGGCTTGAAGGAAGAGGGATATTTTTCAGACTGGAGGCTTGTGAGCAGCAATGTGCTGCAAGAATCAGTACTGAGTTCACAGCATTTCATCATTTATGTAAAGGATTTAGATGTGAATATTGGGGGCATAGTTAGTAAGGTTTCACATTACATCAGAAAGGTGGTGTAGTAGATTATCTCAGAGTACAACGAGACCACAATTAGATGGGACAAAGTGACAAGGAACGACAGATATAGTTAAATTTAGATAAATACGAAGTTTTGCATTTTGGGAAGGCAAATCAGGGCAGAAATTATACACTTAATTGTTAGGTCCTGGGGCGTGTTGTGGATCAAAGGGGCATAGGTCTGCAGGTACATAGTTCCTTGAAAGTGGAGTCGCTGGTAGACAGAGTGGTGTAGACCACATTTGGCGCATTTGCCTGAATTAGTCAGAGCATTGAGTATAGGAGTTGTGGTGGCATGTTGCCTCTGTACAGGAAGTTGGTGAGGCCACTTTAAGAATACTGCGTACAACTCGGTTGCAGAACTGGAGGTTTGAGGTTCAGGTAAAGGTTGATGAGGTTGAGGTGTTTCTCTCTGGAGTGTCAGAGGCTGAAGGGTGACATTATAGAGGTTTATAGAATCATCAGAAGCATGGATATTCTGCTCCCCAAGATAGGGGAGTGCAGAACAAGAGGGCATAGTTTGAAAATGAGAGGGCGAATAATTTAGAATGGACCTGAAGGTAAATGTTTCACACAGAGAGTGGTGTGTGAACAGAATGTGCTGTCAGAGGAAGTGGTGAAGGCGGCAACAATCGCACAGTTAAAATGTATCTGAAAGAGGAGGGATATTGGCCAAATGCTGGCAAATGGGACTTGGTCAGATTTGATATCTGATGGGAGTGAATAGATTGGACTAACGGATCTGTTTCCGTTCTGCATGACTGTCAGATTCTATGAGAGGGATGGCGAAATATTCTGAAAGGACCTTTCAAGTGGGAATTCTCTTCACTGGAAGTTTATCGTGCCTCCACGTTCACAAGAATTGAAAGCTGTTTAATAAAATATTTGACAGGGAAGTGAGTCACGGGTAATAGTATACAGACAGGAAAGTGGGGCTGAGTCCATAATCTTAGTGCCTGGTGGAGAAGGCTCAACGTTTCTCATGTCCCACTCCTGCTCCTCAGTCCCATGTTTCTGTATTTCATCCAGCCCCGCATACCTGCTAGATAGGAGAGGTTGGAGGTCACTTACTCCTATAACCTGTTGCACAGAAACAGAGGAGACCATTTAGCCTCTGAAGACTGTCACACACGCTTTGAAGTGATTTTGGAAATGCAATTGGAATGTCCAGGCACGGGTATGAAAGAGGCCCCTCATCTCTCTTTACAGCGATTCCCCTCTCTGCAACTTGTGCTTCATTTATTGGTCACTGAGAAAAGAACCCCAATACCTCACCCAGAGATGGCTCACAAAATCCTCTGGTCTCCCTGCCTGTAACATTCCATAACAGGCATTCATGAAAATAACACCCACTAACTTTCCAAGAACAGAATGTGAGAACATCAGACACAGGAACAGGCCGTTCACTCCCCAAGCCTACTTGGCCCTTCACTAAGATCATGACTGATCTGCTCTCTGTCTCAAATCCTCTTTCATACCCAATTTATCATTGCCCTCAACTCTCTGACAGATCAATATCCATCTACCTCCTCTTCAAATACTTTCAGTCATTTTGCTCCCCAACACGCTTTAGAAGCGAAATCCTGACATTCAATCCCACCTGTTTGAAGAAAACACTTGCTGCTCCTATATCATGGCTTATTGATATGAACAAAAGAGGTTGAGACAAGGGTTCAGGTAAAGTTGTCTGGCCCCGATATCAAGGCTGTGGTTGCCTTCTGTTGACATCAAGGAGCTTAACAAAACTGGACTTAATGGGAATCAGAGTAACCTCTCCAGTGTTTGGAGTCAAACATGGCACAAAGGCAGATGTTCATCATCTCAGTCCTGGGTCACCTCTGTGCGACATCCTCAGGGTAGCTTCCTCTTCACAAACAGCTTCAGCTGCTTCATGAATGTCTCCCCTCCCCACCCTCCCCACCATAAGACCAGAAGTGGTCACTGAAGATTCCACAATGTTCAGAACATTTTGTACCCCCATCAGCTCCTGAACTGTTCTGTGTCCATGTGCAGCAAGACCCAGACTCCATTGAAACTGTGCTGTTGAATGGTCCGTAACATGCATCTACCAGCGCTGCCTGACACTGCATATTGCCACAGTAAAATAAGAATTCATTCAGCACCTCACGCTGGTTTCACAGGAATATGAGGAAGCCATTCAGCCCATTGACACTATTGGAGAAGAACAGGAACAGACCATTCAGTGCCTCCAGCCTATTATTCTGGAAGAGAAGGTATCTAATGTGAATGACTACACGAGAGCCCCCCGAAAATATTGGAAGGCGTTAACCTAGACTCTATTTTTTATTTATTTTGAAGGAAATGTAAACTGTCTGTCCCAGATGCAATGTGACAGGTCAAACTACTCGGTGTGATGCAAAACACTATTTATTGAAACACGAAAGATACAATGAAAGCAAAGAAAGAGGAATTTAGAAAAACGTAATTCTATTGCACAATTTAACAGAATAACAAATCCAGGAACTATTACTAATGAACTGTTCCAATATAGGAAAATCCCATAAACACAGCCCCTGGCAGAAAGGAAAATTCAAACTCAGATTGTCACAAACATTTCTCTAATCCAGGAATTTAAAACAGCACCAAGGGAAAATTCAGAGAGAGTAGCAGCCAGGAGATAGTCACTGAAGCTTCCAACTCTGTGGAGACCCGAATAGTTTCTGATGCTACTGAGAAACCAAAACCCAGAGACCGTAATTTGTGAGAGCTGGCCACACCCATTCAGGCTGCGTTAAAATAAACACACGGTCTCCCTCGCTATTTACTCAAGTGGTCTTAACAAGACGGCTTGGTAATGATCATACAATCTCATACAATCTCTCTCTTAAAAGAAACCAGGACAAAATAACCTCTTAAAACTGCAACATTATCACACTTGTCAGCACTTCGAGCTGTCAAGCAGGAACCAGGGGTAACACAATCCGGCCCTTGGCCCTGTCTAATCGGAAGAGGAAGAAGCCATTCAGTTTCTTGGGTCACTTACACAGCAATGGGATGAGGCCATTCAGCCCCTTGAGTCACTTTCACAGGAACAGTAAGAGGCCATTCCCCCCTCAACGTACTTACACAGGGACAGAATGAGGCAATTGATGCTGATTCCTGATGAATGGCTCATGCCCGAAACATTGATTCTCCTGCTCTTCGGATGCTGCCTGACCTGCTGTGCTTTTCCAGCAATCGACGCTCTACTCTGATCTCCAGCATCAGCAGTCCCACTGTCTCCTAATTGATGCTCTAACATGATGAACAAGTGGAGCAGAGGCTGGACAGACAGACTAGTCTACGTTGCTCCTCTTGGCTCCATTGCTTATGATACACACGTGGGACTTTAACGTAGTTTATAAGTGGCGAGGAGAGAAGCCATATGTCTTGTGTGATGTCTCAAGAAGGCATCTTCCATCTCCTAGAAGCCAGCCTGGTGTTCTCTATGTAGGGTGGAAGCTGATGGGAATGGATACCTGTTTCAGATGGAAGGTATTGTGGTTGCTGTTGGGGATTGTGAGCAACATGACGTTGAGTACGGGTTCACACCACAACTGCACAATAACTTGGGGAAAGTTAGTAAAGGCGTATAAACTATTAAGAAAGCCACGTTAGACTGATGAATGGACTCATTAAGTTCAAATAACGCTGACCGTGTTCAAGTTGATCTTGTCTAGTGCACGTCCTGTTCAGTGTTACCTGTATGCCTTACTCTGTCCAAGTCTATTTCCACCTTATGATCTGTCTGGCCTTGCTTACTATGACCTGTCTCTACTGCTTAAAGTTTTTCCCTGTACTGAAGCACACATGGCAATAAATCAAACCAATCAATCCTGGGTAAAGTATGGAATGTCTCACCCTATCAATGTCTCTTTTGTAAGTAAATGATCGTTGCTACTCCTCGTGTTTCAGCGTCACCATTTCCTCGTCTCTCACAGCTCTCCAGATTAAACATCCAGCTTCTTTACTCTATCCTCATGTTATCGTGTCTGTGGTAAGGAGATCATTCGTTACAAAGTAGATCAAATCCATAGAGAGTGCCCCTAATGCTCTCTCAGCAAGGCTCTACAAAAGCAGGAAGATGGCTTTACTTATGTACTCGAATCATCTTACAATGAAGGACAGCATACCATTGACTGCACCCATTACTTACGTAGCGTTTGATTCGGAGCAGTCAGCATAGACTTGTGATTGGGAGATCATGCTTCCCAAAATTCTTAGAGTTCTTTGATGAAGTGACCAAGAGGCTTGATGAGGCCAGAGCGGTTGACGTAGTCTCTCTGGATTTCAGTGAGGCCTTTGATAAGATTCCACATGGCAGGCTGTTCTGGAAGGTTCCATGACGTGGAATGCTGGGGGAACAGACCAGTTGGTTACACAGTTGGTTTGCTGGCCGGAAGCAGAAGTTTTAGTGGAAAGATGCTTGTCAGACTGGAGGCTGGGTTCATAGCTGTTTGTTATCTATGAACTGGTTGAGAATGTACAAGGCATGATTAGCCAGTTTGCAGGTGAGAGTAAAATAGGTGGGAGCATGATCAGTGAGGAATTTTATCAGAAATTGCAGCAGGACCTTAATCAGGTGGGGAAGTGGGCCGAGTAATGGCAAATGGAATTTAATATTGATGCGTGACGTCTTGCATTTTGGAAACTCAATTATAGATAGGGGTTTCATGGTGAATGGGAGGGCCTTAAGGGGTGTAGTGGGGAGGGAGACCTTGGGGTTCAGGTGCACGGTTCCCTGAGAGTGGAGTCAAAGGTAGACAGGGCAGAGAAGAAGCTTTTGGCACATTGGCCTTCATCAGTCAGGATATTGAATATAGAAGTTGGGAATTTATGTTGCAGTTGCACAGGTCTTTGGTGCGGCCACACTTGGAGTTTGTGTTCAGTATTGTCACCTTAATATAGGGAGGATGTTATTAAATTAGAAAGAGTGTAGAAGAAATTTACAAGGATATTGCCAGTACCAAATGATCTGAGTTATAGGGAGGGGGTGGACAAGCTAGGCCCTTTTTGCTGCGAGTAGGTTTGACATGAACATGTATCTTTGATAGAGAGTGTTTGAAATGGCCAGTTAGCAGTCTACTCTACAGCAGTTACTCTGCTGTTGGATGGCAGTGGCTCTCCCTCTAGTGTTCAAAATGCTGGGTTTATATACTCCCCATTATACAATACTTCTCATAATTTGATTGCTTTCTAGATGTCCAAACGATGATATTCAAATTCGTTCAGCTTCTTGTATCCTTTGGTTGTATTTGAATGGCCGACAAAACAGCAACCAAAACTCAGGTATCCATTTCCCAGCTAATGGTGACATGTGGAACAGACTTACCTTTAGCTGGCATCTGTCGCTGTACTTTCTATTCAACAAGACCCATTCTGTCTTAAACTGACCAGACATGTTTTCGGCTTCATAACACCTCCCCCCCTTCAGAAAAGAAAATGAACCAGCAGAATGAAAAGATGGCATCATTCCTTTTCCTCTAATTCTTAATCCCATTATTATGAAATACAAAAGTATTAATCTCAGTTATACCATTCATATTAATTCTACACACCTATATAACACTGGTATAAGTCAAATCTTATCGAAACGTTTTCCTTTAAATCTGAGATAACACATCTGCTGTCACATTTTAGGACCAACAGCATGTACATTTTGTAAGTTTAAAGTTGGTAACATAAGACTCCAATGAAATAGTCTCATATTCTGGTCTTTAAAGATTCCAAAAAAATGCGAGAGATTTTTCATTGTCCACAAACATCTCCGACAATTTGTTTGTCATATAAACATTAAAATATTGTCAGGCCAGCACGAAACCTAATCATTCTTTTTCAATTATGGAGATTTTGTATTTTGTCTGGTGGATATTGAGGTTTTTCGACAGGTAGCCAATTGGCCATTCAATTCCATCATCATCTTTCTGTGTCAATACATCTCTGACCCCTATATCCTGAGCATCAAACACAATTTTCAAACGGTTTCAAAATATTTGGTGTATCTAAAACAGGTGCAGTGATTCATCCTGATTTAAAATTCTCAAATGCCTCCTGGCATTGTTCTGTCCACCACAGTTCTGTGTTCTTCCTTAATAAATCCATTAGAGGTGCCAATAGGCTGCTGAAGTTTGCAAAAAAAAAATCCGATAGAATCCACTCAGTTCCAAAACTTTCGAGGATGGTCGTGGAAATTCCTCAAAGCCCTTCATCTTTGTTTTCCATGGGGTCAACCTTCTATGTTCAATTTCATGTCCCAAGAACATCACTTCTAACTTCGCGAATTCTATTTCCACTAAGTTTATTACAAAGTTTGCTTCTTGTAATCGTTCAAAATGCTCTACCAGCTGTAACGTGAGGTTTCAATCACTTGCTAAAGATCACTACATCATACAGATAAGATGCACAATTTATTCATCTGACTACAACTCTCTTCCTGAATCTTAAATGTGTCTGGAGCATTATTCATTCACATGACATTCTCTAACTTTTTTTGTCCTTTGCGGTATCTTTATCAGATAGTTTAACCAACTCAACAATTTTGTTAACTTGAAAGGTGCCACTAAACCTGGCTTTGAAGGGGTTTCCTACCACTGGTGGCAATACTAATATGTCATCAACATGGGAAATTGTCAAAGTTCCAGAGTTTTTATCTGCCACCTGCCTAACTCTATGCTGTGCCCTCGTCTGGTGCTGTTTAGTAACTCACTTACTCCATCTTATTTCTTCCTCACCTCAGATACGTAATCCAAGTGTGATATCTCCGACTTCAGTCCTGCCAATTTATGTTTAATTAATTTCAAAGTGCCTCTCACTTTATGTTGGAATATTAACTCAAATGAAGTAAACTGAGTAGATTTATTTGGGGCATCTCTAATGGCAAACAATATAATGATACGCCTTTATTCCAATTATTCGGGTAATTCTGACAGTACGCTGTTAATATTGTCTTCAGCATCTGATGCCAACTTTCTAAGGCTCCCTGGGATTCGGTTTTGGAATGCACTTGCTTTAAACTGCTGTATGCCAAAGCTATCTATGACGTCCTTAAACAACTGCGCGATAAAATGAGACCCGTGATCTGACTGAATCACACTGTGTAGCCCACAGTGAGTAAAGAAAGCTACTAACCCGTCCACCTCCCTTTTTGCCTTAACACCCCATAATGGAATTATCCCTGGAAATCGAGTAGACACATCCATTATGATCAGCAGATATCGCTTTCCACTTTTATTTTAGAAAGGAGAGCTCCACAATTAATCATAACCCACGTGAAGGGTTCTTCGAATACAGGAACTGGCAACAAAGATGCTGGTTTTATTACTGCCTGTGACCTACCTACCATTTGGCATGTATGACATGTACAACAAAGAATGAACCACGTCCTTGAGCATTCCAGCCACTAGAAATGCTTTAGCCTGAGTCTTCCGTGCATCAACTCCTTTGTTTTTTTTCTTTCGGTTTTCCTTCCTGTTGTAACGTATGATAGTGAGATCTTATTACTACATAGTCTGGAAAAATCCCTTGGATTTTTTCTTTCAATTCCCCAGTTCCGTAGTTTTACTTTGGCTATTCCACCACAAGGGGTGCCTCTCCAACATTGAATCCTGCTAAGTAATTCCCAAGAACAAACTGTATTCCTGGAACTGACACTCTATCACTCACTCTCACTGTTACTTCCCCAAACTTGATTTGGCACTCCAACGTAATGATACACAAGGGAATGCTTAATTTCTTTCCACATTCCACAAATTATCATGCTATTGAGTAACATGTCAGAAAGAGTGAAAATACTTCCATCTCTTACTATTAGAGGCTGACGGACAGTAAGGACTGCAGATGCTGGAGATCAGAGTTGAAAGGTGTGGGGCTGGAAAAGCACAATACGCCGGCAGCATCCGAGGGGCAGGAGAGTTGACGTTTAAGGCATTCGTCCTTCATCAGGAAAGTGAGGGGTAAGGGAGGGGGAAAGCGGCTGAGAATTAAATAGGAGGATGGGAGTGGAGCTGGGTGGAAGGGAGCTTGGAAGGCGATCAGTAGATGCAGGTGCTGTCTGATGGTGAGAGGTCGGAGAGGAGGGTGAAGTGGATAGATGGTAGGACAGTTGGAACCCTCAAACTATACAGCATCAATGTTGACTTCACCAATTTCTAAATCTCCCCTTCCCCAGCCTCAACCCAGATCCAACCGTTCAACTTAGCTCTGCCCTCTTGAACTGTGCTAACTGTCCATCTTCCTTCCCACCTATCCACTCCACCCTCCCCTCCAACATATTGCAATCACTCCCACCTACATCTTCCTAACGTCCTCTCAGTGACCCTCCCGCCAGCCCAGCTCGTACCCTCTTATTTATCTTTCAGCCCCCTTGTCCCCCCGCCTCATTACTGACGATGGGTTTATGCCTGATGTGTCGATTGTCCTGCTCTTCGATCGCTGCCTGATCTGTTGTGCCTTTCCGGCCCCTTGCTTCTCAACTATTAGAGACTGAGCAGATCCCGTATCTTGGAAAATTGTAACTACTTGTCCTCCCCCCACATCCCGGTTTTCCTTATTAAGGTTAATCTACAGAGGCGAAGTATTTATCGAGATCAGGCACTGACCCCATACCAGCCCCTGCCAAGGCTGTGCACACTCCTGCAGTTCCTCGGCTCCACTTGGGGACACCTTTACCAGGTTCACTAATGCCACTGGCTTAAACCCCTTTATAACATCTTTTCCCAAAGTGTCTTCCTTGAATGCCCAGCACTGTGTGTCCCAGCTTACTGCAGTGAAAACACCTTTTCATAGTGCCCTTCTTAAACCATCGGCACTGTTATTTTTATGTGTTCCACTACGTTATTGTAAGAACACCTGAGGCCTTTCACTGCCTTTCAACTCCTTGGACTTGTTTTTTCACCTGTGGTAAACTATTGCCAGTGTGCTTTTCTCTATGTTTTGTAGCGTAGGATCTCCCCTTCTCCCAATTCCTATCCCTCATAGAATGAAAATCCTCCCAGAAGCTAAATTTCATCTCATGCACCAATGCATACTCACCTGCCATTTCTGCCGTGCTTCTCACTTCTTGAACTTTCTGTTCATTCACATGAATTTTTACCGTCTCTGGTAGTGAGTCTTTAAACTCCTCCAGTAGAATAATCTCCCTTCGAGTCTCACAGGTCTTATCCATGTTTAAGACCTGCACCCTTCTATCAAAATGACTGTGTTTAATTCTTTCAAACTCAATATAAGTCTGACCTGGATCCGTCTCTATATTTCTGAACCGCTGTCTATATTCTTCTCGTACCAATTCATGATCACTCAAAATAGCCTGTTTGACATCTGCGTAATCTCTTGCTCTGTCATGTGACAGCACCGCACATACCTCTCAAGCTGTACCCACCAGCTTAGTCTGAACTAGCATTACACACAGGTTCACTGGACATGCCATCTGCCGAGCCAATTTCGCAAATGGAATAAAAACAGTTTTGACATTTTTCGCACCAAAATATGGCAATGTATTAACATAGTTGTATACATCCCTACGTTCTCCCTTCATCTTCATCCTGCTAATTTAACTTTCTTATCTAATTCCAAACTTCTGAATTTCAAATTTTCCCTCTCTTCCTTTTTCCTCTCTTTCTCTTTCTGAATCTTCTCTCTCTTTCAGTTTCTCTCTTTATCTTCTAACTCCAGTTCTCATATTTGCAATTTAAGTTTTTTTTTAACTCGACTGCTGTTGCCAGCTTCTCTGATACACCAAAGTGCTTGACCAACTCCATTATGATCTCAGCTTTCCTTTTGTCTCTGATGAAACTCAATTGTAATTTACATGTTAATTCTAAAAGTATGCCCTTTCTTTGTCTTTCTACACTTTCTTAGCAAATTTGGGTACCATCTTCAAACCTCAGAACATTTTTAGTAATATTAAAAGGCATTTCTTTTAAATTAACCAACCACAAGGAAACAAAATTAAATGAATTTTCTCACCTTTTTATTTGAAGACCTCGGTCACTAACTGCCAAGTGATGGAATCTGCTGGGTCCTTTTGTACCCCAAATCTGTTCAAATCTGTCTAAATCCCAGACGACAAGCCCTCAAACTGTTATGATGTCGATGTTGAACCCCTCTGTAAATTAAAACCACACACCCAGAAAAGCTCACCTCGCCTCGTACTCTGTTAAAACATGAGTGGCAAAGTAGTCGCAAATTCCGATTAAGAGAGAAATAACCATTTATAAGTATGTATGTTAACTCGCTGAACATGAAGGTTTGTTTCAGATGTTTCGTCACCATGACTAGGTAACATCATCAGTGAGAGTCTCTGGTGACGCACTGGTGGTATGTCGTGTCTTTCTATTTCTAGTTCTTGGTTTCTAAAGTTGCGTGATGTCATTTCAAGTTTTTTGTTCAAGGGAAGGTAGATAGGATCTAAATTGATGTGTTTATTGATGTGTTTCTGGTTAGAATGCCATGCTTCTAAGAACTTTCGTGCGTGGCTTTGTCCTAGGAAGTGTGTGTTGTCACGGTCAACATGGTGTCCTTCTTTTTCTCTATGTATGGAAACTAGTGAGATTGGGTCATGTCTTTAGGTAGCCAGTTTGTGTTCATATATCCTGCTAGCACGACAACAGGTCAGTCTGAAATGGAGGAAAAATGATTTTTTATACACTGTTTAATCAGTGTGTGTTCAGATCAGGAAGATTGTTCATATGTGTACAACACATTCTGAATTAACAACGGAGACACAGTTAACGAAAAATGATGCACACGATGTATAAAATTTATAAAGCATTATAACATTATTTGATCCTCATCTGAAATGATACCTTCCCTTTTGTCTCAATGTTCCCCCTTTTCTGGGATTCCCAACTCTTGTCTCTCATTCTTATCAGGATGTGTGTTATAAATTCTTGCTTCTGGTTTCCCAACTTATTTCAGTTAATCCCCTTTTTTTTTACCAGGAATTAAATATGTTGGCCTGCTGGGTACTTTCCAAAGCTAGAGTCTGTCATATTGTGGGAGAGAAAAGTTATGGCATCAGAACCAGCATTTGAACATATTGCTCTGTTGTACGTGCACTGTACAAAGGACCACAGCACACAGGAATTGCCAAAATGTTGAGGGAAGTATATCTACTTCTTTCGATAATATAGTTTCCACATCTCCATATCTATATCCTCTCTCTCTCTCTTATTCTCCCTTTGTATCTAGTTAAGAAATCCACCAGTCATTCTTCGTGGCCGAGCTCTCAAAACTCCTTCTTTCAGTTTATACGCAATGCTTTCTTCAAGATGTAATGTGGTTATAATTAAGCAATGTAACTAAAAAGACATGCGGGAGGAGCTGGCCAGAGTTAACTGAAAGGGGAGCTGAGCAGGAAAGACCATGGAGCGGAAATAGCAGAAGTTTGTGGGGATAATTTGGAAGATAATACCAGAAATGCAAGCCCAAGAAGATGGAACATACTCATGGGAGAACAAGGCAGCCATGAGTGACAAGGCATCAAACCAAAAGAGAAAACATACAATGTGGTGAAGATAATTGGGAATTCAGAGAATTCATTGGCTCTGAAACTACATAAGGCTGGCATCACTGACACTACAGAGCTCTTAATCGTGGTCTGGAAGAGAAACAGAGAACACACATTCACTTTATACACAGAAGATGGTATTTCTCAAGGAAAAAGATTCAGGTGAATTTAATAATTGAATTAAGATCAGTTAAATGCTTTTGCAGAATGTGTCAGATTGGAAGCAAGACCCGGGGAGACAGACCCTCAGCAGAATGAGAGTTTGAAAATGGAAGCATTTCCACATCAGAAACCAGGTTAGGTCACTGAGTGCAAAGCTATGGGTGAATGGGTCTCAGTGAGAATTGGGGAACAGACAGCAGATTGCATTGCAGATATTGCAGCTCGAAACTGCGTATTCATGTAGTGCTGTAGACCACAGCAGCAGGAGAAGCAGAACAGCATTCAACCACAACCTGTAACTTTTTGCCAGGATGACACCTCAGTCTGTCATTACCATCAACACCATCTATGGCTCAGTGACGAGTGTGGGTGAACACGTCAGAGTCAGAATCACATGAACCTTAACCTGATACTAACTTATTAAAGCTACCGTACTTAACCAACAGATCTGAACGAAGCCCTGCAGCCCTGCCACATTCAGTCATAAATTGTGATGGATGATTAAACAAATGACTGGAGGAGAGGGTTCCACAAATATCCCCATTCTAAATAATGGAACAGACCTGCATATCAGTGCAAAAGAGAAGGATGTTTCATCTGCACCATCCTCTGCCAGAGGTGTTGAGTCGATGATACACCTCACCCTCATCATGATGCCCACAAAATCACAGATTCCAGTCTTCAACTAATTTTATTTGCTGCACGTGAGAAGAAGAAATAGCTGAACAAAATAGATACGACAAAGGCAATGGGTCCTGACCCCATTCCTGCAACAGGACTGAAGCCTTGTGCTACACAACAAGCCGTGCCCCTGGGGAAGCTGTTTCAGTCCAACTCCAATTCTAACATCTCCCTGGCAATGCGGATAATTACTCAGCTATGTTCAGTCCCCTAAGAGGGGAATAATTACAATCTGACCAATTATTACCCCCTCAGTCCCATCACGACAGTCAAATTGGTGAGAGTTCCTTTTGACAGAGATGTCAAGCAGCACAGAAACAACCTGCTCAGTGTAGTTTCCGATAGGTCTCCATGTGGAGATAGTGTTGTGGAAATGTCACTGGATTACTAATCCAGACAAGGCTCAAGCTCTGGCAGCGGGTGCAAGTTAAAAACAATTAATAAAATATTAAGATCTAATATCTGGGATCAGTAACAGTGACCTTGAAGCCAATATGGATTGTAAACAGAATTTCCTTCTCCAATGTACTTGTAGGAAGTGAATCTCCCATGATTTCCTGCGCTGGGCAAAAAGTGACTCCATAGACCCTGACATGTGATAAACATTTCAATGGTCTCTGAAATTGCCAAGCAAGGGCACTCGTTTGTATCAAACTCCTCCAAGGTCTGAAAGGATGAAACCAGACAGAACACCCGGCCTCAGCATCAATGTCGGAAAACGGAATGGGAACCCAGTCCTGTCGATTCTGCAGAGATCTCCTTCCTAACATCTGAGAGCTTTTGACAACATTTCCAGAGTTTTCACACAGACTGCACAGAAACAGCGGAAAAGGAGGAGATCATACAACACATTGAGCCTCCTCCATTCTAGTTCATGAAAAAAATCTTCTCAGTGCACTTACCCCACACGATATACATATCCGTTAATGTGAGTAACCTTGGGAAGCTATAAAACAGGTGGTGCAATAGTCCGTTTGGTCCATCGAGTTTGCTAACCAATTCAATATAATGATGGTTGGCCCTTCATTTCCCCACCGTATTCCTGCTCTCCCCCCATCCCTTTACTGTCTCTAAATCCTTATTTATAATCGGTATCTTGGTTTCCAGGTGCGAGCAAATTTCCCCATTTTCACCAGTCAGTGTGTGCAGACATTTATTCTCATCTTAATGCAGAGTGACCTGCTTGTACTTAATACTGTGGTTCCTTGTTTTAGAAGTCCCAGCCAGGGGAATTATCATCCTGCTTTCAATCTGTCTCACCCTGTGAGAGTTTTGTATATTTCACTGAGATCTCCACTCATTTTCCTAAAGCCCATGGAATACTGGCCCAGCCTCCTAAACTCTGCTCCCAAAACAAGCCCGTCATCCCAGCGACCAGTATGGTCATCCTTCACTGCTCTGCATCAATGTCAGGTTTGTCCTTTATTAAGGAAGGAGACAAAACTGTAAACAATTCTGCACAATGTTAAAGATGGTATCTCTCCAAGAGTCTGTACAGCTGCAGTAAGACACCCTTTCTCCTGGACTCGCATCCCCCTGAAATGAAGATCACACCATTTATCTTCCTCACTGCTTTCTGTTTCTGCAATATTGCTTTCAGTGACTG
Source organism: Chiloscyllium punctatum (assembly GCF_047496795.1). Taxonomy (NCBI): domain Eukaryota; kingdom Metazoa; phylum Chordata; class Chondrichthyes; order Orectolobiformes; family Hemiscylliidae; genus Chiloscyllium; species Chiloscyllium punctatum. The sequence goes on from NC_092784.1 coordinate 30,144,881, forward strand.
GTGTACAAGGACATCCAGATCTTTTTCAATGTTGCAGCTACCCAATTGGTGGGTCCATGTAAACTCGTCAGCGTTCCAATGCCATGTCCAGTATTGACTTCTGGTTGCAGAACTCACTGCGCTGCAGGGACCTCAGAGTTTTATGCAGGAGGAAACAACAAAAAGGAGCATACGTCCCTTTGTTGATTAACATATTTCCACCAATCCTTTTCAAATGGTAGGTTGCCAATTTATCATTTCCACCAAAGGGCACACCTTCACCTCTATCCACATTGTTCTCCAACTGTCACGTATTTACCCATTCACTCCACTTGTCTTAGTCTTCTCGGTTCGTTTTTACATCCTCCACACCCACTCACAATCCCACATCCGTTAGTGCTGTCAGCAGGTTGGGATATATTGTATCTGATTCCAGCAACCAACTGTTTAAAGGGCATTTTGAACAGCTGAGCCCCAAGCACCGATTCCTGCGACACGTCAGCAACCTTTCTCTGTTAATTTATATTTATTTATTTCATGAATCTGGGTGTCACTGGCTGGGCCAGCATTTAGTGCCTATCCCTAGTTGCCCTTGAGAAGGTGGTGGTGAACTGCCTTGGTGAACTCTACAGTTCACCTACTATGGTTGCCGTCCAATGCCATTAGGGAGTGAATTCCAGGATTCTGATCCAGCGACTGTGAAGGAGCGGTGATATATTTCCAAGTCAGGATGGTGAATGGCTTGGAGGGGAACATAAAGATGATGGTTTTTCCATACATCTGCAGCCCTTGTCCTTCTAGATAGACGTAGTTGTGATTGGGAAGATGGTCTCTGAGGAGCTTTGGTGAATCATTTAATTGCAGCATGTAGATAGTAAAACACTGCTGCTGCTGCTGAGGGTTAATGGGGGAGCATTGTGGATGAAGGGACAGTCAAACTGGTTGCTTTGTCCTGGATGGTATAAAGCTTCTTGAATTGGGAGTGGTCTATCACATTTCTAACTTATGCATTGTAGATGATGGACAGACTTTTGGAAGTCAAGATGTGAGTTAGTCGCTGCAGTATTCCTAGCTTCTGACCTACTCTTGTAGTTACTGCGTTTATGTGGCGATACCAGTGAGTTTCTCAGCAATGGTTACCCACTAGGACTTTGATACTGGGGGATTCATTGATAGTAACACCATTAAATGCCAAGGGGCAGGTTAGATTGTATTTTATTGGTGATGGTCACGGTCTGGCATTTGTGTGGCCTGAATATTACTTGCCACTTGTTAGCCTGGATACTGTCCAGATCTTGTCGCATTTGAACATGGTCTGCTTCAGTATCTGAGGAGCCACAAATGTTGCAGAATATTGTACTATCATTAGCGAACATCCCCACTTCTGACCTTAAAATGGAGGGAAGGTCATTGATGAAGCAGCCCTGAAGAAGTTTTCAGCCATTGCTCGAGGGACTCCTACAGACTTGGAGCTGAGTTGACTGACCTTCATCAACCATGACCATCTTCTTACGTGTCAGGTATGATTCTAACCAGCGGGGCGTTTGACCCTGATACCCATTGATTGCAGTTTTGCGAAGGCTCCTTAATCCCACACTTGGTCGAAGGCAGCCACGTTTTAAAGGACTGTCACTCTCACCCCACCTCTGGAATTCAGCTCTTTTGTCCATGTTTGAACCACAGTAATGAGGTCAGGAGCTGAGTGGCTCTGGTGGAGCCCTAACTGGGCATCATTGACTCGGGTATTGCTGAGCATGTGCTGTTTAAAAGCACTGAGACCTTCCACCACTTTACTGATGATCGAGAGTAGACTAACAGAGTGGGAATACCATCATATTTAGGTTCTCTTCCAATCCATTCACCATCCTGACTTGGAAATATATTTGCTTTTTATAAACATGAGATGCTTGGCGTAATGTTCCACATAATCGGGGAAAGCCATTATTGTCACTGTATTGAAACAGTTTGGCTTGGCTATTGGAAAGTTATGGAGCACACGTTTTCAGTACTATTGCAAGAATGTTGTCAGAGTATGGATTCTTTGGAGTATCCAGTATCTCCAATCGTTTCTAGATATCACGTGGACTGAATCGAATTGGTTGATGACTGGTAACTGAATCGCTGAGGACCACTGGAGGAGGCCGAGATAGATCGTCCACTCAGCACTTCTGACTGAAGATTGTTGCGAATGCATCAGCCTTATCTTATACACTAAAGTGCTGGGGTCTACAATTATGGAGGAAGGGGTTATTTATGGAATCTTTTCCTCCAGTGAATTGTTTAATTGTTTAATTGTCTCCAACGTTTCTCAACTGGATGTGGAAGGACTGCAGAGCTTAGATCTGATCCTTTGCTTGTGGATCACTTAGCTCTGTCTATCACTTACTGCTTATGCTGTTTGGCATACACGTTGTCCTGTTTGGTGGCTTCAACAGGCTGACACCTCATTTGCAGGTATGCCCAGTGCTGCTCCTGCCATCCTGCACACTCCACTGAACCAAGGTTGATCCTCTGGATTGATAGTAATTGTTGTGAGGGGGATACGCTAGGCCATGAGGTTGTGTAGGTGTACAATTCTGCTCCTATAGATGAACCATAGCACCTTATGGACACCCAGACTTGAGCTGCTAGATCTGTTCGAAGTCTGTCCTATTTAGCACCGCGATAGTACCAGCCAAATTGGTGGAGGATATTCTCAATGTGCAGGTGTGACGTTTTCTCCACAATGACTATGCGGTGGCCACTCCTACTGATACTGTCATGGACAGATACTTCTGCAACTGGCAGATTACTAAGGCTGTGGTCAATATGTATTTTCCTCTTGTTGGTTCCTTCACCATCTGCCGCAGTACCAGTCTAGCAGTTATATCCTTTAGGACCCGGCCAGCTCTATCAGTAATGCTGTAGCTGAGATATTCTTGGAGGTGGACATTGAAATCCTCCACCCAGAGTACATCTTGCGTCCGTGCTACCCTCAGTGCTTCCTCCAAGTGTTGGTCAGCATGGAGGAGTACTGATTCATCAGTTGAAAGAGGCTGGTACATGGTTATCAGCAGGAGGTTTCCTTTCCCATGTGTAAACTCATGCCATGAGACTTCATGGGATACGGAGTCAAGAGCAATTCCCTTCCAACTGTATCCCAATGTGCCGCTACTTCTGCTGTGTCCGACCTGCTGATGAGACAGGAGATATCTGGGGAATGTGATGGGGATTCTGGGACATAGGCTGAAATGGATCATCCACTCAACACTTCTGACTGAAGATTGTTGCTAATGAATCAGTCTTATCTTATACACTGATTTGATGGGCTCTTCTATCATGGAGGAAGGGGTTATTTGTGGAAACTCTCCCTCCAGGGAATTGTTTAATTGTCCCCAAAGTTTCTTGACTAGATATGGAAGGACTTATACCTTACAGAATCATACCTTACAGACAATGTCAGGCTGTTGCTTGACGAGTCTGTTTATTTCTATTCACTGTTTCCTGCCAGCTCTCCCATTCTAGAAACATATCCATATATAGCCCCAATCCACTCAGATTTGATTTTGCAAACTGGGCTTGGAGGTTTACCAAAACTTTTCTAAAAATCAAAATGTTTTACATCTATTGCTTCTCTTTCATTTGTCTCCCAATCTGTTTCTCAAACATAATTCCCATTTCATAAATCTATGTTAGTGTTGTCTATGATCATTACTTTCAACCCCAATAATTTCTCCTAAACCATTTACTCACTATGTTCTATGTTCTATGTACTCTATCATTTTCCCACACAAGACTTGGTTTTCCTTGTATTGTTTGAAAGTTCTGTGAAGACAGAACTGAAGTAGTGGCTTCATAGTTCTGCCATTTCCCTGTTCCCCATTCTCTATTCTCTGGTTTCAAACTGTAAGGAAGCTGCACTTGTTTTCTCATATTTTTCACATTGACATGATTTATCAAGTTATTACAGTTCACTCTTATAACCCTTGCGAATATACTCTTCAGGAATTCATCAATTCCTGCCTTAAACTGCTCAATAATTGACCTTCCACACCATATACTCACAGGAGCATAGCCTCTGTGCCAACAGAAGTACAGCACGATCTATATTAGCCCCACTTCCCTACAGCAAGCCATAGCCTGGAATGATATGACAATTCCAAGTGCTTTTCCAAGTACTTTTTAATGATGGTGAGCTTACCCGTGATAATTCCCCTCTCAGGAAGTAATCCCAGAACACAATACCCTCTATGTGAAACAAAGTTTAAATCCTCTCTGAACCTCAAACGTTTCACTTTAAAAGTGTGCTCATTTGTACTTGACTCTCTGACTAAAAGGAACAGCTGCTGTCTATCCACCCTGTCCGTGTCGCTTATAATCTTATCCGGCTGTATCATGGACCCCTCAGCTTTCTCTGTTCTTTATTCTGATCGACTTGTCCGCGTAGAATATCGTGGAATTTTTCCTGATCTCGCCTACTTGTACTTCTCCATGTTCTACTGTTATTCAGTCCGCTCTATGTTTCTAAGTTTCACTGTAATCACCTCTCATGTTTTGAAACTCGAGATCACAGGCTGATTTTCCACATCAGACAATCTTGCCATTTTAAGAATTAATCTGGATAATACCTTTTGCAGTTCCTCTGTAATCAATATATTATTTCTTAGATTGGGACTCCAAACGATACAAAATACTCTAAGTGTAGTCTCATGAACACTCCATGCAACTGGTGCACGACATCCTCTATATTCCAATTACATTCACATGAATGTAAGCCTAATTTTTACTTTCCCATTTGCATATATTCTTCCTAATACCTCTCGCTTTAACTTTTCTTATGAGCTTACAGTGTGAATTCTTTGAAAAAAGCTCATGAATATCCAACTATACGTTATACATTGGTTCTTCATTGCCTATGTTCAGAAGAATCATCTTCAAACCATTGCAAAAAAATATTTGCCACTTCTGGTTTTCCTTTCATCGGTACATTCTCACACTTCCCAGTTACGTTATTACCTTCTATATATCTCGTAGCATGTTCTTTGTAATGGAGTCCAACAGATACCTGACTGTGGATGACAAGATAAGTGGTCTGTAGTTCACCATTCTCCAAATTCATCCTTTCTTAAACTATTGGATAATATTTGTAACCTTTGCCTTATCCAGACTGGCTAAATGCCTTTCGGGAATGTGTTGGAAAATAAAGTGAAAATCTGCGATGCACTCAACATGTCTATTGCTGCTTCTTCTGAAATTCTTGTATGAAGTACATCTTGTCTGTCAGATTTATAAATACTCAATCCAGCTTTCCTTTCAAAGATAACCCCGACACTGATAAGAAGGATGTTAGACTTTACTTACACAAGTCCCATGGTCACTTGGTACTTCTGAGAGAATTTCTGGACATTCTTCCATGAAGATAGACACAAAGAAACTGTTTCTTTTCCCTGCGATTTCTCTGTTCTCTGCAATAAATCATCCTGAACGCACACCAACTGCTCCACATTTGACATTTTTTTTTCATACATTGATAGATGCTTTTTAGCAGTCTTTATGTTTTTCTTTCGTTTGCACGCTTTTTCTCTTCTTGAGTTTCTTCTCAGTTTCTTGGTCATCCTTTGCTGGATCCTACATCTCTCTGAATCCACTGGCTTACTGCAACACTTGGCATTTTTCTCAGTTGCCTCCTTTCATCTAATAGGAAGATGAAGGTGGAGTCGAAAGTGATAGTCGGAGAGGAGGGTGCACCAGACTGATAGGAAGGAAGGTGGACACATAGGAACGTTCAAAAGGGCGGTGCTGACTTGGAAGGTTGGAGCGAGATAAGAAGGGATTAGGGGAAATGGGGAAATGGGTAAATCCATTATGATCCCCTGTGGTTGGAGCGTGCCAAGGCAAAAGAGGAGGCTTTCTTCCTACAGGCTTCTGGTGGCTCGGTTTGGCGATGGATCAGGCCGAAGGCCGTCATGTCCTTGGCAGAGTGGGAAGGGGAGTTAAAGTGCTCAGCTACAAGGAGATGGAGATGTTCAATGTGGCTGTCCCAGAGATGTTCTGTGAAATGATCTACAAGTTGACCTCCTGCCTCGCCAATGTAGAGAAGACCACATTGGGTTTAATGGATGCAGTAGATGAGGCATTCTGTCTCCCCTAATCACCTGCCACTTTCAACCCCACCTTCATCTACCTATCGCATTCCCAGCTACCTCCCCCCTGTCGCACCCCCTTTTCATTTATCTCTCAGCCCTCTTGGCCCATAAGCTTCACTCCTGATGAACGGCTTATGCCCGAAACAACGATATATCTGCTCTTCGTATGCTGCCTGACTGTGCTTTTCCAGCACCACTTTCTTCGACTCTGATCTCCGCATCTGTAGTCCCCATTTTCTCCTCACACTTTCATGGCTTGCATGACTCAGATTTCTCACGGTTACTTCAAATAAAACAAAAAAAAAACTGTCGTGTACTCAAACAGCATAAAAGAAAACCAAGACGTTGTGGTCACTGTTCCCAAATGGTCCTTTCCAGCAAAAGTTTCAATTAACACTTCTGATCACTGAACACCAATTCCTAAATAACCAGATCTCGAGATCAGTGCTCAACATAATGTTAACACAAACCATCTCACACGTGGTCATGAAATCCATTTTTCCCAGCATCAGCATTCAATTGGGTTAACAAAGTTTAGATATAATGTAAACACTACATTATTACTGCAGTATCCACAAATGTGCATATCTCATTTCCTGTTTTATAACACGTCCAGCATTTGTACTGCAGCTTTCACTTTGATATATAACTCCCATCAACGTTTGCTTCTACTTTCTGTTTACTAGATTCCTCCTTACTCGATTCTGCGGAATCTGAGCGACGTGGGCTCTGGGGAGATAACTGGTGGATATCATCTCGCCATATCATTTATAATTTTCTCAAACTTTAATTTCTCCAGATCTCCCGTTATGCTGATGGAGTAGAGAAGGACAATGATCTTCCAACAATGCTCTATATTCCCCCAGAGAACTGAGACTGCTCTAACCTGGTTGGGAACCTTACAGCAGGCTGGTAACGTGTTGCTGCTGCTGTGCAGGGTCTTAGTGAGATCACATGTGGAGTAGTGTGTACAGATTTAATCTCTTCAATGAAGAAAGGATGTTGTTATATTGGAAGCAGCTCAGAGATGGTTCCCTCAACTGATTCCTGAATTGAAGGTGCTAACTTATAACAAAAGGATGATCGGGTTGACCCAGTAGCCATTGGAGTTTACAAATAATAAGGATGATCCTATTTCAACATCGATGACAGAAGGAGTCAACAAGTAAAGCAAATAACATGGATACTGGAGGAATCCATTCCGTTCTCCAGCCTCTTATACCGGAACAACAGAAGGATATTCAGGCCTTCGAATCTGTTCAACCAAAACAGGACGAGGCCACTCAGCCCCTGGAGCCTAATATACATTTACAGAAGGAGGCCAATCAGCCACTCTAGCCTATAACAGTAGGCCGTGCTGCACCAGTATCCTGTTAAACAGCAACAGGATCAGTCCATTCAGCGTCCTCAAGTCTGTAACATAGGAACTGGAAGAGGTCACACAGTGACTGGGGATTGTTACACTGGGATACCAGGAGGCCATTCAGACCCACCGAGCCTATTGTAAGTGAATTGGATAAGGATAAAAAACTATCTGAAACTTCTTTCATGAAAAAGGAAGAGGTAATTTAGGCACGTGTCTGTTGCATGGGATCAAGAGAAGACCAATCAATCCCTCGGTCATATCTCCAGGATACATGAGGAGATCGTTCAGTATTTCCATCTGTAATGGAGAAATATGAGAAGACCCCTCAGCTCCTCAAAATGTTAGACAGCAACAGGAAGATTCCATATTCTCCCAATCCTCTAAACATCAACAGGAGGAGGTAATTCTGGTCTTGGAGATGACAACATGGGAACACCCGAAAGACATCAGCCCATCGATTTTGTACATCAGCAGGATGATGAGTGCATTCAGCCACACGTGGCTCTTACTCAGTAATTGGAGCACATCTCTCAAAAACGTTTGCCCATTAAATAGGAATTCAAAGAAAACACAAAGGGTTTCGAAAGGGAAGAACTTATAATAATGGTATACATTTGGGACTAAATTGTAACAATAAACTATTGTAATTTAAGTCAAATTGTTAGAGTCCATTGTTCAGGACATTTGCAAATTTAAACCACAATTCGTCAGAGTCAACATGGTTTTACGAAGGCTAAATCGTGTTGAATTGTTTGCTTGTGTTAATTGAAGATGTCACAAATAACATGGATAGTGGGAGTCCTGGAGATGAAACATATCTGGTCTTCCTGAAAGTATTGGATATGTCGCTCCTCCAAAGAGTAAGTGGTAAGATCAGACAACATGGGTTTAGGAGTAATTTATTAGCTTAGATGAAGGATTGGTTAACCAACAAAATGGAATCAGATGGAATAAATGTGTCATTTTCTTTTGGCAAATGCAATTTGTGGGGTGCCATTGATTTCAGTACTCATGCCTCATACATTTGCGATCGATGGTCGTGTACTCGGTTGATGGGATAGAAAATGCGATGCCACATTTCCAGATGACACTAACACTGGTAGGAAATTACTTCGGAATGATGATGCAAGAGATTTAAAACTATATGGATAGTTTGGGTGAACGGGCCAACATTTGGCAAGGAAAATTAAAGTGAAGAAATATGGGCTATTCAAGTTGGCCAGTATAATAGAAAGACAAATTATTATCTAAATGGAGAGAAAGTTCAAAGTGTTTAGGTGCAGAGGGATCTGGGTGTCTGCTTGCATATCACAGAAAACCTGCCTGTGGGTACTGCAAGTAATGAGAAATGCAAGCATAATTTCAGTGTTTATTTATAAAAGCAGAGAGTAGAAAGGTAGGGAATGTTGGTGTAGCTATGCAAGGCATTAGTGAGGCTGTAACTGGAGTACAGTTTGGGTGTCCTGCAGAAAGAGGTATTTCCATTGGAGGCAATTCAGAAGAGATTCATTAGATTGATTCCATATTTGAAGTGTTTGTCTTATGAAGAGAAATTGAGCAATTTAGGCCTATTCTCTCGAGTTTACAAGAATGAAAGGAGATTACATTGAGGTCTGTAAAATGCTAAAAGTAATTGTATGTGTAGATGTTGAGTGTATGTTTTTTCATGTGGTGCAATCTTCAACAAGAAACTAGAGTTTGAGGATGGAGAGATGGCAGGAAAGTGGAACAGAGGCCGTGGTGACATCAGCCTCATCGAGGGGTTGGATTCTTCACAGATGTTCCTTGTTCTTATTCAAACCTTCGACTAGGTATCATACAGGAGCAGGCTCTCAGGATAAATCAGTCTCAATCAGTTTGCGAGAACGTAACCGGAAGGGTCACACAGTGACGAGCGCTGTGTTCTCAACTATTTACAGTCGATATTAATGACCAGGAGGATGGAGCAGAAATACAGATGCTGAGTTTACTGTGGTAAGCAAGAGATTAAGTTATCAAGAGAAGGTGAAGAGTCTGCAAATAGATTCAGAGAGGTAAAGGCAATAGTTAATAATTTGGAAGGTGGAATTTAAGATGATATAACCTGTCATTTCATTTACAGGAATAATAGAAAGCAATATGTAACTGAAATGGAGAGGGATTACAGGACTTAATGATAATGTGAACTGGGGGGTTCACTCCGATTCGTTCAGACATGGGAGGTTTTGCTCCATCCCTGATCGTCAGCTCCCAGACAGTCCAAGTGACCCTTTTGCTCTCCGTGCACATGGAATACTATGATGTGGTTGATTGGTGGTGGGGATGGTGTTTTGAAACGTGCATCAAGGGGACGTCCTTTATCCAAGATATATTCATTTCTTTCTCCGTGAAGACCCGATGACGATGGGAATGGCTGACTGCTTCTGAATGAAGAGGCCGTGACTGCTGCCAGGGCAGGCGGTATTCACCAACATGATGTACTGTGCATGGACACACTGTAACATTAATAGGGAGAGAGAGATCCTTCAGTTCCTCTACCTCTCCCCATTGACATGGATACCCTGCAGATGCTATGTACAACATCGGGAATCCCACTATACTGAATACACCCGGCAGCTCCCTGCTGAGGGAGAAACAATGCTTCTCATCCATCACATTTATCCTCCATCAGTGAATGGTTAACATTGATGTTGAGATACTGGGAAATGATGGACATGTCACCGAGTCCTGCCTGGAAAGTTCTGGATCATAGAAGCTGAAGAGACAAGTGACCCTAACAGCCACTGTCAACACCATCCTCCCCCTGGTGTGAAGCTGCAGGTCGTGTTGAAGGAGGTGACACCGCTCTATGATCAGCTCCTTGTTCAGTCAGGGTCCCCTCACACTCTGCTCCTGGGTCAAGTGGATCTTGGGAAGCTGGTCCTAGAAAACCTGCGGTGGATACAGCAGAGCCCTTTCCCCACACGCACTCAGTGCGTGGTTTCAGAGCTTCCCCTCTCTGCAGCCTCTGCTACATTTGTTGTTCACGTTTCAGGCTCAGATGTTGTAACTACAGTCCCCATGCTCCATCCAGAATTGGGTCGCCAAATCCTCAGGTCTCCCTGAATGTCTGAGGCAACGTACAGCACAACCTCCAACAAAACATCCCCTGCCCCTCCACTAAATTTTCAATTACTGGAGTCAGTCAGAAAACCCTCGGCTACAAATGTTATGAACCAGACCAGATCCCCGCAAAATATTGTAATAAGGCCAAACCTTTCCTTATTTTGAATATAGATGGGAAGTGTGCCTTACAGATATGTTATGACTGGTCAAACCACTCGACATTAAGCAAAATATAATCTATTCAAATGCTTTAGTTAAAATACAATCAAATAAAAGAACATTTGGGGATAGCTTATATGTTGGAACACTTACACAAACAATAGATACCGTACCTTCTTGGTTTACATCGCTTGGCACAAAGATATATTCAAATACAGATCCTTACAGCAGTTTTCCAAACCAGGAGGAAACAACATCAACAGAGATCTCAGAGAGAAAAGCAGCTAGGGAACATGTATTAAAACTTTCAACCCTTTTGGGATCCCCAGCAGGTTCTGAATGCTGCAGCAAAAAACAAAACGAGAAACCCTGGTCTGGGAGAGCTGGCCACTGCCCTTCCATTGTTACCACCGTTTTAATGAAACCTAAAATCTCAGATATTTACTTAAACTATTTTCAGACAGCAGTTCTGCACTTCTGCCTTTAAAACCTCTCGTCAAAAAAAAAACTGAGAGAAAATCACCTTTTTACAGTGATAGTATCCTCACAACTCCAGCGTTAATAAATATACAACGGTGGATTCATTTTAGACCTCCTAATCTTCCTCTATTAGTAGACTGAAATGCATACACATTATATTGACTATGAGCATATAAATGTTCACAACTAGTTTCGATTTCAGGCATTTTATTCCTGCCAAGTCTCCACAACGTGTCAAAACATAGGTTTTCTCGCCCAGTCACCTGTATAATTTCAAACTGAATGGCAGCAATAATAAGCTTAATCCAAACAGACTGGTATTTTTCTCCCTAGACTTCTGCAAAAACTTTGCCGGGCCACGATCAGTGATAAAGGTTTGTCTCATGTCTGTTATTCACAATTTAAATGCTGGAATGTTGTAACACCAACACCAAGCTCAAGGCCTACTTCCCCATTGTGAAATAAATCTGTTGTTGTTTCCACTGGACACTCCAACCACACGTTACATAATGGAGCACTTCTCATCTCTCCAATAGTCCTTCTGAATGGCATAGCTCCTCATATCTCAGCATAAAAGAGTTACATACTTCTGTATCTCTAAATGCTCTAACCTCTTTACCTGCTACTCCTCGCCTATGCCAGTTAATCTTACTCTCACAGGTATGTGTTTTAAGAAGATCTCACACATTCTTCTCAACCTTTCAAAGAAACTAAACTTTGATTTCTGAACCCAATCATCATCCTCAGCCATTTCTAAGCTTGCCATTTTTACGATCTGCTCTTCCACATGAGTTCTCACGACTGCAGGAAGTGAATTGCTGAACTTCACTCAAATAAGAATTTCTCTAAGAGTGCCATAGGTTTGCTCTGTTTTTAATACCCTTCCCCACGTTTCAAAATTACTTTGTTTGATCCTTTCAAACTCAATGTGTGTTTAACCAGGGACCCTTTTTGAGATTCCTGAAATGCTCTCTGTCGACTTCTGGCACAACCTCATATACACTTCAGATGGCTTTCTTCACCACAGATACTAGCCAGATACCTTCTCCGATAGGGATGCAAATACCTATCAGCTTTGTTTGGATAAACTAAATCATATGTTCAATGGTCACTGCATTTGTTTAGCCACTTTCTCAAATGAAATCCAAAAGGCTTCCCAATCCTTCTCATCAAATTTAGATAATGCCTCGATGCATTTAAACAGAACCCCATTATGCCATTGGTTACAATAGGGTTGTTCAACCTCACTATCCTCCTCATCCAGCCTACCGTCTACCTTCATCTCCGCCTTCTACGTCAACTTTCCTCTCTAATTGCTAACTTTTTAAGTTGAAACTCTCTGCTTTTCTTCTGTTCTTTTTTCTCTTTCTTCTTCATTTTCTTTTCTTTCTACTTTTCATCAAAATTCAAACTGTTTCAATTCCTTCTCATGTTCAGAGTGCCTCATTTGAAATTGAATTCCAGCCGTTCCAAAGAGTGTGAAGGCGGTTCTACCGAATGTAATTGCCGAGCTAGAGCTGTAATTATCTCTCATTTTCTCACAGACAAACGCAACCCCACCTCCAGCTTGTCTGTCAATTCCTAGAGCGTTGCCTTCATTACCTTTTGTAAAACCGCCAACTTCACTTCCTCCACACCAAGAGAGCTCTTAATGACTGAAAGAATCTTTATGAACAAAACACTGTTTAAACCAACCGAATTCAACATCCACAACTATACACAGTAACAGCTATCATACAAGACCTTTGAACACAATAGTCTCCCGCTGCATAATCTCCAGTGTCTGTATGAGCTTATTCTGGATTCTCTGGTTTCCTCCCACAATCCAAAGATGAGCATGTCAGGTAAATTGGCCATTCATAGTTTTCAGGGATGTGTGGGTTAGGAGCCTTACTCGGGGTAAATGCATAATAATAGTGTAGAGGAATGAGTCTGGGTAGGCTACTCCTCGGAGTGTCGGTGTGGACTTGTTGGGTCGAATGGCCTGTTTTCAGACTGTAGGGATTGTCATTCTAAACCCAATTTGGTATTATCGATTTAGAACGAGACAAGAGTCCCGAGTTTGCTACAGACCAACCAGACTGCCTCAAACTATTTTAAGAGGGTGGCTTGGATGCAAAACCTTTCTTATTTTAAAGGTAGATGTGAAGTGGGTGTTCCAGATGTGATGCTACTAGTCAAACGACTCACCATTAAGCAAAACACAATATGTTTAAACTCTCTAATGTAAATCCATTCAAAATGACGAGGAATTTAGAATAATTTAACTATTGGAAAACTTAACCGAATAATGGAACAATGAACTGTTCCAATACACTAACATGCCATAACCACACCCCTTGGCAAAAAGGTACATTCAGACATACAGTCTTGCATACCGTTCTCCAATCCAGGAGGAATCAGCATCAAGTCAGGTTTCAGAGAGTAGCAGCTGGAGATAGGTTACTAGGCTGGTGTTACTACTATTTATTAAAAACCCTAAAAGCGTCGTAAGCGATTTCCGTGAGGCGTTTTCAGCAGGCAGTTTGGCCTTTAAGATCTCTTATTTAAAAAATGGAGAATATAACTTTTTTAAAAAGTGACAGCATTGTCACACAATTTAGATGCCTGGTCCTTTACTCGAAAGGCTTCCTCATGCTACTGATCGCAAGGTACCTGAGAGGGACAGATTCGGGTACAGACCAAGTTATAAGGATGTGTCTCATAACTTCTGAAACACACCTGTCCATGGACCATCACATGGGACATACCGGGAAGTGAACAACAGCCTGACACACACCATTTCAGTGTTCCTGAGCTTCACAATGATTGCACTCGAGACACTAGGGAGCCAAAAGCAAAGGCCAGGGAAAGATACAGAGGGACAGAAAGATTCATATTAACGACAGAAACAGATAGTTAATTAACTGAAAAGATGTTGTGGAAATATGGGGAAAAATCCAGGGCAGTGGGACTAACTGAAGAATTGAGATCTTCGACAGAAAACTTACAGAATGAGAACATTGAATGAAGGCATTGTCAGATCAGCTGGAATGGTTTGTTACATCAAATTCTGAATCTGCTTCACAGAACACCACAAATAACATAAACTGGAACAAGATGACAGCCCAGCATGGAGAGCTGTGCAGACCATGCTAGTGTGTTGCTCAGTGAACAGCACAAACTGCCCAGCATAGAGAGTATTGCAAACTTTACTATCATTTGCAAACTATACTCGCATCAGATTACTGTCTACAATGGGAAGATCTGCTGCGTGTGTGTGTTCATCAGAAACTGACGGAAAGTGCGTGTGTGTGCGCGATAGGCGTGGTTGAATGTGAAACTCATTGTTTGAGAAGGAATGCACATGGAGGAAATTATTTTAAATAAGGACAACTGGCAGGCTTTTTGTTAATCAACAGAGAGAGAACGAGGGAAGTTACATGGACAGATGAGGTAAAGTGTTTGAGAATGTTCAAATAAAGGCATTGCCAGACACAATAGCAATATACATCGGCATACACATGAATGACAGATGGATGGGGGTTTGCTGTGAGTTCGAATCAGATTTGCTTCGGCAGGTTTGAAGCCGGAGCGTCAGCGGCAGATTTGTGGCTTCATTAAGCCTGTATTTCATAGGAGATGGACTAAACCAGTGAGATATATTGTGGAGTGGTGAGTATTTCAAGTTAGAAGTGGTCAGGGTATGGTGTCAGGAATCAGCTCATGGTCAAAGGGATCACCCACAGTTGTGACTTGTCTGCTTCAGCGTTAGATATTGGCCAAGGATAGGAAGGAAACAGTGGAAGGAAGTGGAGTTTGTAACCAGAAGAGTAGATACTGACCTCCATGCTGTTAATACTTCAATAACAAGGGCAATGATACAATAAATTGCAGTTCTCAGCTGAAACTGAGTAGGTCAACATCGAGACCCATGAGTAACAATGTCAGGGCAGAGAGGGAGACAGGAATTGTACACATTAATTGATGTAGTTGTTAGTAGTCTGTAGAGTGAATCTATGGATTGAGAGTTTCAACAGGAAGATAATTGGGACAAGAAGTGTAGACTATATGAAAGAACAGTAATATAGTCATAACTGGTTCATAGAAATAAAAATCTGGACAGTGAGACTTACCAGGAACACCGACGATAGCCAGGAAAGGATAATAAAAATATTGAATAATGAGAAGAGCGTAATTGATCCGCAAGAATAATGACCACCAATTAAATGCAGAAAGATACCAAACATAATTAGATAAACTCCTGTCTATTGTTGGAACATCCCAGTCTAATATTCCCAGATTATGATACATTTTTGGAACATCCCAGTCGAATGTTCTCAGATTCTGATCATTGTTGGAACATTCCAGTCTAATGTTCTAAAATTCTGATCCATTGTTGGAACATTCCAGTCTAATGTTCTCAGATTCTGATCTCTCCTCCCCCTCTCTCCAAATCTGCTGATCCCTCTCAGTGCTGTCGGTGATGTTCCCGCCCATGTTATGGGATAACACATTGAACGGTGCCTATTTATCATTTAAAGATGGAAACCCTCCACTGGAATAATTAGATTCCATGGAGATTGGCATTAATCACAGGCACTGAACAAACACTGGGAAACTGAGCAAAGGCTATGACAACAGATGAATGAGCACCGCACAACAATCAAAAGACTGGAGTGTTCCCTCCCAGTTGGGGAACACTTCGGTGGTCCAGGATATTCAACCTCGGACCTTCTGGTGACCATCCTCCAAGGCGGACTTCAGGACAGGCAGTAGCGAAAAGTGGCCGAGCAGAGGCTGATCGCTAATTTCGATACACATATGGAGGGCCTCAACCGGGACCTTGGATTCATGTCACATTACAGGTGACTACCATTGCACTATACACACACACACAGGCACTCCTATACACCTAAATATATACGGACACACGTGTACACAGACACGGACACAGACACTCACACACACCCTTTCAGACACACACACTCCCACACTCACACGACATCCTCTCAGAGACTTAGACCACTCTACACTCATGCACACACATATACACTCTCTCTCACTGCTTGTCAATACCCCCACCCCAGACAGGCACACACACTCCCACACTCCCACATGCACCCCGTCACAGACGTAAGACACTCTACATCACTACACACATATATACATTCTCTCTCACACTCACAACCCCCTAACCCAGGCAGACACAGACACACAAACCGACAAAGACCCACATGAACACATATATGATATGGGATGAATTTGTACTTGCAGAGTGACATTGCAGTTTGCTCAAAATCTTCATGAATTCATGAAAAACTCTGAGCTCAAAAACTGCACTTTTCAGATTAGAATCAATCTAAACATCATGGCATAGACACAGAACACAGAGGGCTAACACCTTCAACATATTGTCTGGCTGAAACTCACTGTTACAGCTAACCTGAGAATGCAACATTTTTTAAAAAAAAAAGATTTTGTGATTTACACGTGAAAGAAGTGAAACTATCATGGTATTCGAACAGATGAAAGACCCAACAGACAATCAAGGTATTTTTCAAGGTATAATTTCAGTTACATCACACTGTAAATTTTTGTTATAAATTTTGTGCCTTTGAATTGTGTCCTCCACTATCACCTGATGAAGGAGCGGCGCTCCAAAAGCTAGTGTGCTTCCAATTAAACCTGTTGGACAATAACCTGGTGTTGTGTGATTTTTAACTTTGTACATCCCAGTCCAACACCGGCATCTCCAAATCATGACTGAACAACAGGATCAATTAATCAGTTCCACGCATCACTTTTCATATAACTACAAAAGAGAACATTTCCTGGGTTTGGATGGAATGGATAATAAAAAATGGAATGGACCATAAATCTTTAAATCTTTTTTTAAACTTGGATATGAGAGTATTAACAGAACACTGCAGGGGTCTATATATGTTCCACTCTGTTTATGAAAGAAGCAGTTATAAAATAACAGATCGGTTGCATACAGAAAACTCGGGTGGGCAAGTTTCTAGATTCCTTATTGACCAGTGTGAGGCTACTCCTGGTATTAAGTGCTCTGCTACCAAATCCTTTCATAATCTTGAGATAGAGCATTGATATTGCTGCTCAGCAACAGGCCGAAGCAATTCTTTCCCTATGGGACTCTTAACAGAGGGATAAGGGACGGCCATTCAGCCCATATTAGCCTGTTGCTACTTGAAAAGGTTGAAATCTAGAACTTTGGCACATTTTGCCAACAAGGAGAAAGTGAGGACTGCAGATGCTGAAGATCAGAGCTGAAAAATGTGTTGCTGGAAAAGCACGAAACGTCGATTCTCCTGCTCGTTGGATGATGCCTGACCTGCTGCGCTTTTCCAGCAACACATTTTTCAGCACATTTTGCCAACAGAATCATTCAAAACAAAGAGATGTGTCGCTAAAGGTATATGAGGTGTTACTGAGAGGGCAACGGGAATACATTGTGTTGGTTGTGTTTCTGTAACTGAGAAGGGATGGACCTCCATCAGATACAGTTTAACGGCTGCTCGTAATCCACGGGTTGCTGTCTCATTTAATGTCTCGAGTCTGTTAGACAAGGACAGGATGAGGCCATTCAGCCTTTCCAGTCTATTACAGAGGGCCACGAGGAGCCCATTCAGCCTCTCGAGCCTGTGACAGAGGGGTAGGAAGTGTTTCTTTAACTTTCTGTTACGCATAAATATTAGTTTTAAATTAGTTGTGGAATAGGAAAGACCTGATGTAAACATTAAAGTTCTAACTTTGAACAAGGCCAACTTTGAAAGTGTTAGGTGAGCCCTGTGAAAGGCATATTGGGATACCCTATTCACAGGTAAAGGGATGGTTGGAAAATGCAAGGCCATCAAAGCGTGGTTTCAGAGAGTCCAGAGCTAACGTGTTCCTATTAGTGAGAGGGGCAAAGCTGGTGGGTGTAGGGAGTGCTGGATGGCTAGATATATTGATGCTCTGGTCAAGGTAAGGAAGGAGGATTATGTCAGGTAAACAGAGCTGAGATCAAGTAAATGCCGAGAGGTGTATAAGGGCAGAAAGTGCATAGTCAATGCGGAAATCTGGCCAGAAAAATGTGGACAAGAGATGGCTTTAGAAATAGAGTTAACAAGGCGTTGAAGACATTCTACAAATCCTTTACTGGTAAAAGAATAACTAGGGGGATAACAGGGCCCTTAAAGGTCAGTAAGACTACCTATGTGTGGAACCACCCGAGACTGGAGGGATACGAAACAAAGAATTCTCCTCAGTATTTAATGCGGAGGAGGTTACAAGAGCGAGATAATGCGTAAATATATAGTGAAACATTGAAAGGTGTCTATATTACAAGGAGGTGTTTGACATTTTAAAACACATAAAGGTGAACATATCCCTAGGACCTGATCAGTTGTACCCAAATGTTTGTGGGAAGCTCGGAAAAAGATTGGTCAGCATTTTGCTGATATATTTGTATCATTGATTTTCACAGGTGAGTTGTCAAAAGACGAGGGCTGCTAACATAGTGTCATTATTTTAAAAAGTAAGGAAAAAAACAGGTAACTATAGATTGGTGAGCCTGACGTCAATGGTGACTAAATTGTTGGAGGGGATTTTGTTGGAAAGGATGTGTATGCATTTGAAAAGACAAGGACTGAAGAGGGCTTTGTACATTGGAGGTCACGTCTCACTGACTCGGTGTAATCTTTTGAGGAAGTGATGAAGATGATTGATGAAGGCAGGAGAGTGGATGTTGTCTTTATGGAATTCAGTAAGATTACCAAAATGTTCCACATGGTAGACTGGTTAGCAAGGTTAGACTTCCTCGGATCCAAGGACAATTCGCCATTTAGATCCAAAATTTACTTGAATATTGGAGACAGGGCGTGACAGTGGACATTTGTTCAGTAAACTTGGAGACCTGTGACCAGTGTCGTGCCGCAAAGATCAATAGTGGGTCCACTGCATTTTGTCACTGATACAAATCATTTACGTTTGAGTATATGAAGTATGGTCAGTAGGTTTGTAGATAATACCAAATTTGGTGATGTAGTCGACAGTGAAGAATGATCTCTCAGACTATAAAGGTGAGCCGAGGAGTGGCAGATAGAGTATATTTCAGTTATATGTGAGGTGTTGCTATTTGGCAGATAAATCAAGGCAAAACATATAGGTAGTGCCCTGTTGAAAGCTGCCAATAAAGGATAACTCTATAGAAATGATCGAATCCCTCCAGTTAGGAAACAGGCTTTTCGGTCCATCGAGGCAACACCGAACCTCTAAACAGTATCCCACTGGACAAACACCTGTCCTATCCCTCTGAGCCGACATTTCCCATGGCTAATCCACCTCCCCTACACATCCCTGGTTACGTTGCACAATTTAGCATGGCCAATCTACCCTTACCTGTATATCCTTATACTGTCAGAGTAAAACATAGTACCTGCACGAAACTCACGCAGACACGGGGAGAATGTAAAAACTCCACACAGCCACTCATTCAAGGATGGAATTAAACCCAGGTCGCTGCCCTGTGAGGCAGCAAAGCTAGACTCGTGGTCCAGGTTCTACGTTCCTTGCAAGTGCTGTTACAGGTAGACAGCGCAGTGATGAAGGCATTTGGTGATCTTCCCTTTATTGGTGCGTGATTTGAGTCGAAGTATTTGCATGACATGTTAAATCTGTACAGGACATTGGTTTGGCCACTTTTGTAATATTGCCTTTACCTCTGGTCACCCTCCTGTCCGAAAAACATTGTCAAACTTGAAAGGGTGCAGAAGAGATTTAAAAGAATGTTGCAGGTGTTGGAAGGTCAGAGTTACAGTGAGAGTTTGAATAGGCTGGGACTATTTTCAAGTATTGAGGCTGACGGTGGGGTTGGGGGGGGGGACCTTAAAGAGGTTTATAAAATCATGAGGGGCATAGATATGATAAACAGTTTTTTCACAGGATAGACGAGTCCAAAATTAGAAGACAAAGGTTTAAGGTGAGAGGAGAAAGATTTAAAAAGGGAAATGAGGGACAGCATTTTCACACAGGGACTGCTGTGCGTATGGAATGAACAGCAAAAAGAGGTGGTGGAGGCAGGTAGTGTTACATCATTTAAAATACATTTGGATGGATACATGCATGGGAAGTGTGTAGAGGGAGATGGGCCAATTTCTGGCAAGGGGGACGAGATTAATTTCGGACATTTAGCGGTAGGGATGACCTGACCGAACGATCTTTTTCCGTACTGTACATCTCTGAGAGTCTATTGACTCTTCAGTGCATAACACGCGAACAGGAGGAGGTTATTCAGCATATCTATTCTGCCAGTCGGCATGTTCGCTCCATTGCTGAGAGTCAAATACAAAAATACATCATTCAGATTTGATGGTGTTTTCAGAAACAGAAGAATGTCCTTTCATCAAGAAAAGCTGTAAAGAATGTGAAGAGGCCAGTTAGTCCCTCACCTCCATTCCAAAGGAGCAGCAGGTGAGCACAGAACTGTTGGAGCCTGTTACTCAGGAGCAGGAGGAGGACATGTATTTTTACAAACTTGGGATCAGGAGGCAGTCGTTCAACTGCTTGAAACTGGGGCACAGGGACAGGAGACAGTCACTCAACTGTTCGAGACTGGAACACAGGAACAGGACGGTTGGAGCAAGAGCGCCTCATCTTCCCTCTCTTTCTCTCTTGCCTTTCTAATGCCCCCCACATAGTTATATACTATTCTGGGGAATGTCAATTATGGAATGTTTCAGGAATTGTTGCAACTTCTTCCCAGTTTCAGGAAAATGGCTGTGCCCCAGTGTGTAACACGTAAGAGGATGGAGTAGAGATGCACGTTTTTCAAATCACACACAATTAAAATCCATCATGAGGCCATTCAGTACTTCAAATATGCTCCAACATTCAATACGTTTGGGGGTGATCTGATGGTTTTCTCAGCTTCATGTTACAGGATCTTTCAGTCATTCAACCCCCAGGTTCCTGTTACCGAGCAGACGATTCTCAGACACTTCATACCCCGGGTTTCTTCTAATATGTGTTCAGAAGGCATTTCCCATGGGGATGGATTCTCCTTACAATATATTTCATCTGATTTATAAATTCATGCAACAGTCAGCATGCTTTCCACAGACCATTCAAAACACGCACTTATTTTATGGTTATTTCACTTGTCTCACCTTATTGTATTCAGCCAAAGACAGCTTCCAAACACTTGTCTCATTATAAAATACAATTTCTAGCAGAGAACATTTTTTGTCTCAAATACACCTTTTTCCTTGTCATTAAAATTTCTCTTGACCTTTTTCTCCGGCTGATTCTATGTGCAGCAGTTACACAGTTTCCCACTCAGTTTGCTGGATGGTTGGTTAATGATGCAGAGTGAGGCCACCAGCGCATGTTCCATTCCCCACACTGACAGAGGTTACCATGAAGGGGATGCTCTCTCAACCTCACCCCATCACCCGTGTGGTGACCTTCAACGTAAACCACCACGATTGGTCTCTCTAATGAGAGTTATTTGGGACTCTAATCTATCAATGTTAGCATTTTAATTTTTTAGCAACATTTTTTTATTGAAAAAGATATTTTTATTATTATATTAAACCAATAACAAAACAACTCAAATAACTGAACAAAATTACGCCCATGTGCATGTATGTACAAAATAAGTTAAAGTCTCTAAACGGACAGAAGAAAAACAGAAATAACCAACAAATAATAAATAAATAACACGGCTCAGCATAACAATGTGATAGCTCTCGTTCTTAGAGAACATGAACTGACAGACATTCATACGTTTATAATTCCTAATATGTGATTCATTAGACAACAGCGTCATGGCTATATAAAAGCCCTTTTTAGAGTGGCAGATAAGCCTGTATCGCGGTAATCCAAAAAGGGTTTCCATATCTTATATAAATCTCTGCTTTCCGGTGCGCACATACTGGTGAGAATATCCAAAGGGATATTCTCCGTGACGAGCTTACAACCACCTAACAGACCCGGGGGGGTTTTCATACATCAAGAACAACAGAATATTTTTCCTAGCACAGGAAGTATGGGGGAGATACGAAAGGAGTATTGTGCATCAGTATTTACTTTGGAAAATGATATGGAAGATATAAAATGTAGGGAAATAGATGGTGACACCTTGCAAAATGTCGATATTACAGAGGAGGAAGTGCTGGATGTCTTGAAACGTATAAAGGTGAATAAATCCCCAGGACCTGATCAGGTGTCCCGTAGAACTCTGTGGGAAGCTAGAGAAGTGATTGCTGGGCATCTTGCTGAGATATTTGTATCATCGATAGTCACAGGTGAGGTGCCGGAAAACTGGAGGTTCGCTTACGCTGTGCCATTGTATAAGAAGGGTGTTAAGTACAAGGCAGGGAACTATAGACCAGTGAGCCTGACGTTGGTGATGGGCAAGTTGTTGGAGGGAATCCTGAGGGACAGGATGTCCATGTATTTGGAAAGGCAAGGACTGATTAGGGATAGTCAACATGGCTTTGTGCGTGAGAAACCATGTCTCACAAACTTGGTTTAGTTTTTTTGAGGAAGTAACAAAAAGGATTGATGAGGGCAGAGGGGTAGATGTGATCAATATGGACTTGAGTAAGGGCTTTGATGAGGTACCCCATGGGAGACTGAATGGCATGGTTAGATCTCATGGAATAAGTGGAGAACTAGCCATTTGGATACAGAACTACCTCAAAGGGAGGCTGGTGTCAATGAATGTGGGGTTGGTATGTGTCAGACAAGGGGAGATTGGTGTCAGTGACTGTGGGTCTGGATTATGTCAGACAGGGGGAGATTGGTGGTGGACGGTTGTTTTTCAGACTGGAGGCCTGTGACAAGTGCAGTGCCACAAGGATCGGTGCTGGATTCAAAACTTTTTTCATTGACATAAATGATTTGGATGCAAGCATAAGAGGTACAATGAATAAGTTTGCAGATGACACCAAAATTGGAGGTGTAGTGGGGAGCGCAGAGGATCACCTCAGATTGACCAAATGGCCAATGGGCTGAGAAGTGGCAGATGAAGTTTAATTCAGATAAATGCGAGGTTCTGCATTTTGGGAAAAAAATCTTAGCAGGACTTACATACTTAATAGTAAGGTCGAAGGGAGTGTTGCTGTACAAAAAGACCTTGGAGTGCAGATTCATAACTCCTTGAAAGGGAAGTTGCAGGTAGATAGTTTCATGATAAAGGCGTTTCCTTTATTGGTCAGAGTATAGAGTCGAGGAGTTGTAAATTCATGTTGCGGCTGTTCAGGACACTGGTTAAGCAAGTGTTGGAATATTGCGTGCAATTCTGGTCTCCTTCCTATCGGAAATATGTTGCGAAACTTGAAAGAGTTCAGAAAATATTTCATGGATGTTGCCAGCAATGGAGGATTTGAGCTATAGAGAGAGGCTGAACAGACTGGGACTGTTTTCCCTGGAGCGTCGGAGGCATAAGTGCTGACATAATAGACTTTTAAAAAATTATGAGAGGCATGGATAGAGTAAATAGGTAAAGTCTTTTCCCTGGGGTTGGTGAGTCAGAACGAGAGGGTATTGGTTTAGGGTGAGAGGGGAAAGATAGAATAGAGAACTACGGGGCAGCTATTTCACACAGAGAATGGTACGTGTATGGAATGAACTGCCAGGTGATGTCGGGGAGGCCGATACAAGTGCAACATTTAAGAGACATTTGGATGTGTTAATGAATAAGAAAGGTTTGGAGGGATATGGGCCGGGTCCTGGCAGGTGGGACTCGATTGGTTTGGGATATCTGGCCAGCATGGACGGGTTGGACGGAAGGGTCTATTTCCATGTGGTACATCTCTATGACTCTATGACTTATATTGATCTCTGTTTTTTGTTGCACCATGCCTGTGTGAAAGTCCAAAGGGATATTCACCAGGATGAGCTTACAAAGTCCCAGCAGACCCGGCGAGTTTTCAGACATACAACACAAGATAATATTTTCCCTAGCCCAGAAGGTAAGGATATATTTTTTCCCATGTGCATCTGTGTAAGATACCTGGGCAGGCCCAGGAAAAGAGAAACCAGGTCCACCTCCAATTCGCTCCCCAAGACCCACTCTACCATACCTAACACAGAGCTCCAATATATACGAAGCCTGCAGCTGGACCTCATGCTATGAGTAAGAGTGCCTGTAGTCATTCTGCATTTAGGACACGCTGAAGATAATCCCACTTTGAATGTTGAGAGAAAATCTGGGGTCAGATAGACCCTGTGAAGAAATTTCAACTGCATGGAATGAGTCCTATTTCGGATCAAAATTCTTAGAGCATTATCACAAATATTCTCCCATGTCTACGAAGACATCTAAACCCCCAACTCTCTCGCACAGACGTCACGAAGCTGCACAGTCTTGTCTGCGGGGACACTCTCAAACAAATGGTAAAGGGTACGGACAGAGAGTGTATTCTTTACAATAATCACCTCCTTCTCTGTATTGGATCTATAAGTGTCTTTTAAAATTGTGTTTTTTAATCAAATCTCTAATCTGGAAAAAAAACCGAAATCGTCTCTACTAGGTAGTCCATAATTACGAGTTATTTGATCAAGCGGTATTATTGTTTCTCCTTAAAGTAACACGTGGCATCTCGGTGGTTTACACTGCTGACTCACCGCTCCAGGGTCACGGGTTTGGTTCCAGCCTTGGGTGACTGGCTGTGTGGAGTTAGTATATTGTCAACTGTGTCTGCGTAGGTTTCCTCCCACAGTCACAAACATGTGCATGTTAGATGACTTGGCCATTGCTCAATCGCTCATAGTGTTCCAGCATCTATAAATTGGGGCATTAATCAGGGTAAATATAAGATGGTCGGGGAATGGGTGTGGGTGGGTTACTCTTCAGAGGATCGAAGTAGACTTGCTGGGCTCAAGGACCTGTTTCTACACTGTAGGGATACTCCTAATTCTAAATCACCCAAACAAGGTATCGCCCTCGCTGCCCATAGTTTAAACCTGAAATCCATTATCACCAGTATACCAATTATAGGGGTAAGGAATATGGTTTTGTCTGTATTGCCTCGATCTGACGCATTATGCTTCAAGTTTTAACAGTATTGATAATCATTATTTTATGACAAAATTCCATAAATATTGTCATCTTATCGAAGAACAACTGACTAATAAGGGTTCACTTTGTCTGAGAGGGCTCAATGTCCAGCCATATTGATGCCGAGACCTCAGCGGCCCAGGCACTAACATACGATGAAAAAAAAAACGTAATTTATTGCTTTTAATCGGGGAGATCTACTCCTCACAATCTGTGGGGAAGTTGCAATTTTGTAAGCTCGATAAAGAATCGCTTATGGTGCTAAATAAAAGAGCGAAACCAGCCATTATGTTTCCGAAATATCTGTCTGGGAAACATCATAGAAAGCATTTGAACTGGGTGTTGGAAATGAGCAAGGACTATCATTTAATAACAGCTATCTGACCGGGCCAGGATATCGGAAATGCCTCCTGTCTTTGAAGGTCTTGTTTAATTTTGCCAAACAAATGGACATAGTTCACGTTAAATAAACGATCAAAGACAGATGTAATGAATATACTGAAATAGGGAAATCATACCAGGGACCATTTAATAGGAAACCAGGATTTGCCTCATTATCAGGTATTTCCCTAAGACCTCCCATTGGCATGGCCTCCAACTTTGTAAAGTTAATCTTATTGCCCGGAAAGGCAACAAGCGAATCAATGCATTGCATCACATGAACTACCGAAATTGCGGGATTTGACAAAAAACATAAGACCCTAATCTGCATACAATGTAATCTTTCGAGACTTCGATCCCACCACTGGGCCAGATATGTTGGCATCCCTACGGATGGCCTCCGCCAGTGGCTCAATCCCCAACGTAAACAACAATGGCGAAAGGTGTCACCCTTGTTGGCTGCCTGGAGAAATGTTAATATTACTGGTTGGCACACCATTAGTGAGAACCACAGCCAGAGGATCATGGTAAAGGACCCTCACCCACTTGATAAAGACTTTGCGTATACCAAACCATTCTAATGTACAGAAGAGATCCGGCCACTCAATCCAATCAAATGCTGTCTCTCATCTAAAGAGATCAATAATCCCTGGACAGCTTATTGTTGACACTCTTGGATCATATTGAGTAACCTTTTAAAATTGTAGGAAGATCTGCGGCCCTTTATAAAGTATGTTTGGTCTTCTTTGGTAACGGAAGGCAGCAAAGTTTCCACTTTAATGCACGGATCTCAGACAGGATTTTGAGACCAACATTTAAAAGTGAGATTGGCTTATATGGAGCACAATCCTCCGGGGTCTTCCTTTCTTTAGCATCAGAGAGATATGAGGCTCTCTTAAGAATAGAGGGAGGGGTTTGTGACTGTATGAGTGAAGGAACATGTTAAACAGCAGCCCTGACAATAGGTTTATAAATTATTTATAAAATTCACTAGAAATTCCGTCAGAAACGTGCGCCTTTACATTCTGAAGCTGCTTCACACTCTCGTGCGCTGACAATGGTGCATGACGGCACAACGCCTATTCAGGGGTTACTCCTGGAAAACCCAGGTTCTTGAAAAATGACTCCATCTTAATCCATCTATCCTCAAAATGTTCAGTTTGAAATAATGCGGTGAGAAATCTCGGACAGGAGACAATAATCTTTTTGGAATTCAAGGTAAGGATCCCAATACCTTCCCTAATTGAGTTAATGGCTGAAGAGGGGCGATCATCTTCCTGGCAAGATAGAATAAATACCTGCCTGGCTTATCACCATGTTCAAACAGCCTTTGTTTTGCAAAAGTAAGTTCCTTCTTGGCTTTCTGTGTGAGCGTGGAATTCACTGTAGACCGAAGCGTTGTGATCCTCTTCAGCATAGTCACTGAGGGACAATCACAGTATGAACTCTCGGCTGCCCTCAGCTTTCCCTCAAACCAGCGTTCCTGCTCCCCCTTCTGCTACATCATAAGGAATAATTATTCCCTTGGCATAAGCCTTAGCAATTTCCATAGAGGGGGTGATTTACTGGTTGAATCTGAGTTAATGGCTAAGAAAGGTCTGTGCTCAGCGCCGTGGTCAGCCTAGTGGCACAATGGTTATCACTGCTACCTCACAGCGCCCGAGACCCGGATTCAATTCCTGTTTCAGGTGACTGTCTGCATGGGTTTCCTCCCACAATCCAAAAATGTGCAAAGTTGAAAATCGTGCAACACCAGGTCATAGTCCAACAGGTATAATTGGAAGCACACTAGCTTTCGGAGCGACGCTCCTTCATCAGATGCGTGTGGAGGGCTCGTCTGGAACACAAAATTTACAGCAAACATTTGCAGTGTGATGAAACTGAAGTTTTCCATTGAAGAATTGATTATCTGTTCAGCCTTTCATCCGTTTCATTCTAACAGATGAAAAGCTTAACAGACAATCAATTCTTCAATGTATAATTTCAGTTACATAACAAAAATTTTTGCTATAAATTCTGTATTACGATCGAGCCCTCCACAATCACCTGATGACGGAGCGTCGCTCCGAAAGCTCGTGTGCTTCCAATTAAACCTGATGGACTATACCCTGGTGTTGTGTGATTTTTAACTTTGTACACCCCAGTCCAACACCGGCATCTCCGAATCAAAAATGTGCAGGTTAGGTATATTGGCCATGCTAAATTGCCTGTACTGTTATGTGAAGGGGTAAATGTCAGGGGGCTGGGTCGGTGGGGACGTTTGGGCCGAAGGCCCTGTTTCTACACTGTAAGTAATCGAATTTAACCACTCAATTAACCAATTAGTCTTAAGAATAAAGGGATACATTCGCTAGTGTCTTGAATCTATTATATTGCCCTTAATCTTAATCAATAAGTATACTGCTTCATGGTCAGAAATGGTAATATTCCCAATTGTGCAGGAATGGGGAAGATATCAACCTTCGTGTGGCATTTATGCCGGTTAAAATAGAAAATAAAATCCCTACTTGTGATGTGGATCTGCCACCAGACATCCACCAGCACTCGTTCTGCACACATATCCACTAATTGCTTACATTATAACGAGGGTATTGAGGCACCTTTGGACATTCTGTCCACCGTGGGGCCCATAAGACTTTTGAAAACTTCTACAATAATGTACCACGATGCAAGATAACTGAATTTGGAAAATGCATCTACCTAAATTTAAGAGGGTACGCTGGCAGTTGGTGGGGAGGTGGGGGGGGGGGGTGGGGGGAGGTGGTGAAATAAACATTCAAAATACTATATTCTTCACTATAGTTCAAGGCTTTGGGTATCATGAGCCTCTGGTGAGTGTCAAATACAATCTAGGAGGTTAAATGGAAGATTCTCTTTATCCATTATGGATTCTCCCCTCCTCCTAATATTAAAAGACGAGAAATAAACCCGATCATACCCGACCTGCTGTAATGTCAAATGTTCCTTGTCATCAAGGTGCATCTCCTGCAATAGGACAACATCCACTCTCTCTTTTAAAGACTAAAAAATATTTTTTTTCCTTTTTTCTGGCCAATGGCTCACCTTGATGCTCCAGGTAGACCATTTAAACACATCATTATCCAGAACACACTGTAGCAACATTTGAACTCGAGAGAGGCAGAACTCGAATTACTGATCATTAATAAACAAAGTCTCACAGAGCTTAAAAACTACACAAACTAAGACTACTACAACTGCCAACTCTCAAAACTTTCCAAAACAAAGCATTTTAAGTAAATGGCTGGGATGGAGTGGGTTAGGGAACCACTTTGCCCGTGCTGTGATGCAGAGCACAACAAAGCAGACCTTCCAGATCGCCACCATCTTGCATTTCCCCTTAACATTTTATCGATATTAACATTTCATTTTGCATTATATTCCTGGATGTGCTGGAGCAGTGTGATTATTCTTACCACTGTCAACATTTCCCCAACACTGCACATTCCTGCCATTCCACAATAATCCTTGACTCCGTTATTCTTTATGAAACTTCTGTCTGTGCCTCAAACATATTCAATATCTCTGCCTCCAATCCTCTGCAAGGAAGAGAGCTCCAAATACTCTGACCATTGAGAAAACAAAAAAATAACTTCATCTGTGAGAGAGATTATTTTTGTCTCCTTACCTGAGAAAGGACATAATTAAATTGGAAGCAGTTCGGAGATGTTTCACTTCATGTATTCCAGGGATGATGGTCTTATATTATGAAGGCTTTAACAGGTTACTCTTGGAATGAGAGGTGATCATATTGAAACATACAAAACCTAGAGGAGAGTGCTCAGATAGATACCAACGGGTGTTTGTATCCTCCAAACTTCTTGTTGTTTTTATAGAATCTCTACAGTGTGGAAGCAGGACATTCCGTCCATCAAGTCCACATTGACCCTCGGAACAGTATCCCCCCCGCCCCGGACCTGCCCCCCCACTCTATCCATGTAACCCTGCATTTCCCATGGCTAACCTATCTAACCTCACATCCCTGGGCACTATTGGCAATTTAGCATGGCCAATCCGCTCTAAGCTGCATATCTATGGACGATGGGAGGAAAGTAGAACACTTGGAGGGAACCCACACAGACATGGGGAGAATTTTCAAAATCCACATGGAGGGTTGCCCGAGGTTGGAACTGAACGCAGCCACTTGGTTACGGGAGGTATCAGTGCTAACCACAGATCCACCATGCGCATCCGTTAGTTTTATTAGTTCCTTGTGACAAACTAAAGAAATCTGCCTGACTTGTTCCTGTCATTGAACCTGACTCAGTCTGAGAACTTTATCATCGGCCATATCACCAACCTGATTGCATTTAAAATTTGGTGTCAGCAGTGGAGGAATGGGATGAGAAAAGGAAACAGTGACACCCTCCAAACTCCGTCAGAGTAGGAATTAGGAGAACTGCACAAAGTGGGATTTCAGTCAAGTGGTATTTCTCTTTCCCAGAAGTTTGGGGTTGCTGGACCTTTATATTACATCGAAGTTGGCTTTGTCTGATTTTTCCATGGACTGCTGAATCAGGGATAATGGTGCATTGAAAGAAAAGTGCAGCTGGAATTACAATGAGATTAGGCATGACCTTATTTACTGATGGAGTAGTGTGAAATGGCCGAATGGCCCACTTGTGCCCCTCAGCCCTATGTTCTGATATTCCATTCAGCCCTCGTACATGCTAAACAGGGTCAGATCGAGGCCACTCCAATGGTTAGGTGTAGTTTTGGAAATGTACTTGGAAATTCCAGGCTGGATCAGGAAGTGACCATCACCCCCACGCCCCAGTCCCTGTTTCCAGGCTTCCCCTCTCTGGAACATTTGCTCCAGATGTAGGTCATGTTGCAGACCCAGATACGCTGGGAATACAGCCACATACCCCACCCAGGGTTAAAATAACAAATCCTCTGTTCTACCTGAATGCAACATTGTACAACACGATTTCCAGCAAGATAACCCTTTACTTTCCAAAACCATAGCACGTGAAATTAATAAATAGGAACAGGAGTAGGTCAATTGGCCCCTCACGCTAACCCTGTCATTTAATAAGGACATGACTTATCTACTCCAGGTCTCAACTCCACTCTCTTGCCGACTCCTTGTATCCCTCCACACCTCTCTGAGTTAGGGAATTCCAGTCATTCACTACCTTTGGAGAGAAGACATTACTCTGCATCTCAGATTGAAATCGATGTTCCTTATTCGGTATCTATATCATCGAGTTCGACACTTTGCTCAAGAATGGAAAAAACTTCTCAACATCTACCTTCTCCAACCCCTACTGTGTCTTGTAGGTTTCAGCATTATCACTCCTTATTAATTTAAACCCCAATGAATTATCGCCTCACCATCTTAGAGATTCTCAATAACTCAACCCTTTCTTCCCAGGAAACCGCCTAATGTACCAACCGAGTTCCTTGCTGCATCATCATGCTGACTTTATGTTTTATACACAGGAAGACTCCAATGCCTTTACTGTTCCTTTTCTGGAAGTCCTCTCCTTTACGTAACAGCCTGCCTTTTGATTCTCAGTGTCATCCTCAAACTCGGATGTATTTTGCACTCAGCTCCCTCCTTCAGGCTGTCAGTTTAGATTGCAAATAATTGATGCCATCAGAATGATATTTGTGGTACTCCAGCGGATAAACCTTTACCATAAAGATCCATTAATCCTGACTCTCTGATTTCTGTGTTAAACAATCATCATCCCATGTTAATGCAGTATCCGATGTCCTGGAGCTTCTGATTTGTGTTAGAACTTTTGTTTTGTAATACCTTGTGGAAAATCTCTGGAAAGCCTCGAGTCCACCAGAACCCCTTTATCAATTCCGTTGTTACATTTTCAGGCATCTCCAAAAATACTTTGCATGATTTTACAGGGCGAAATATCATTTCCTTTTCACAAAACCACCCTGACTCTGCGTGAAGCTTTTCTAAATGTCCATGCTTGCCAGGTGTTCCAAACTATACTCGTCCTATCTGTTTTCCTTAGGTCCATGTGCCTCCAAATGTTTCCCATTCATATGTTTGTCCAAATGACTTTTAAATGTTGTAGCTGTCCTTGCATCTCCCACTCTTCCTCTGGAAGCTCAATCCGTACCCACACAACCCTCTGTGTAAAAAATCTGCCCCTTAGTCCCTTTTAAATCTACCCTTTTTCACCTTAAACCAATTCCCTCTATGTTTCGATTCCCCTACCCTTTGGAAAAGACCTTGGCTATTCACCTTATCATGATTTTATAAGTTTCTATAATTTCACTCCTCCACCTCTTACTCTCCATTTGATGCTAACTTCAAGAAAAAGCGTTTAAAGATAAGCACTGCAAAATTGAAGCAATATTAAAAATGACAGGTGACCAACACTCAGCCCAAACGTCATACTGTGATTTGTGTTTCTCTATATTACAATACTAAGGCAGCATGAAACGCTTACTAGTGCCAATAAGAAGTCAAGCTGCTGAATTCCTTTATCTAAAGGGGGTGATGATGACGACAGTGAAAACGTATCTGTGGCCAGATCTATATAATACCACATGGTCAACATTCTCCCTCCTGGCCTACGTATAACGTTGTGTGGTTGTGTCTTTTTTATATTGCATTCAATAGAGAGAACGCCTTTCCCCCATTCACAGTTTAAATTCGATCCGTTATACAGAATATTTTCGTTCACCACCGCTAAAAGCCCGTTTTTCTTTTGCCACACTCTCTTTTCCCTGCCACCCATCCTCCACATCTGGCAAGAGATTAAAAGACCATTTTGCAATTGTATTCAGTTTTGAAGAATTGTCTCACTGGACTGGAAGCGCTAACTCTGTTTCTCTTTCTCTGCAGATGTTGACAGACCTGCTGAGTTTCTCCAGAAATGAATAGGCGCAGAACAATTTTTCAATTAAATAAATAATTATCGATACTGGAAATAAAAATAGAAAAAAACCGTTGAAATGGTCCACTGGACCTGAAAGTTTAACTCTGCATTTACTCCAGAAAATTTTGCAATATCTTTCCCAATGTCTTCAGCAATTTCTGTTTATAAACAATTTCCAACGACATATTATCAAAGATGCCCAAACATCCTGTCCAACATGGATCCTCGTACACTGGGAACTGAACAGAAACACATGGTAACAAGTGCATTGACTCTGAAACTGCATAAGGCTGGCATCACTGATACTGCAGAGCTCTGAATAATGATAAGGGAGAAAAACAGAAGGAAACACATTCACTTCAAATACAGAAGATGACATTACTGAAAGGAAAAGATTCGGATTAATATTATTTATTAAATGGATATTGTTTATGTAACAAATTGGGGGAGTGACACCAAGGAAAGACTTCCAGCAGAGTGAGAATATAAAAATGGAAGTATCTCCGCATCAGAAACCAGAGTAGGTCACTGAATACAGAGCTGATGGGTGAACTGGGCGGGGGGGGGGGGGGGGGGTAGGGGTCGTGGGGGGGGGGGGAGGTGGGCATTCAGTAGAATTGAATTGTAGATATTGCAGCTAAAACTGGTTATCATCTGATGATGTAGATTTCAAGGACAACCTGTAACTTTTCCCCCAGGATAGTCCATCCATCTACCATCAAGCCGATCCATCGGTCAGTGACGAGTGTGGGTGAACATGGTCGGGTCGGAATCACGTGCACCTACACTTATGACAATCCATTAAAGCTACTACACTTGACTGGTTACACTACGAACAGCAGGACTAACATCTGATACAGAGAGAGAGATGATCCCAAGACTAACAAATCAGATATAAGCTCTCTCGTCCTGTCAAATCCATGCATAAAAGTCGATGGACCATTAAACAACTTACTGGAGGAGAGGTCTCCACAAATATCCCCATCCTAAATAATTGAACAGCCCTGTGCATCCACGTAAAAGATGCAGTATCTGCACTATCCTCAGCCAGAAGTGTGGAGTCGATTACCAACCTCACCCTCACGATGATATCTCAGAATCAGAGATGCCCGTCTTTAACCAATTCAATTCACTGCACGTGACATGAAGCAACAGCTGGACATTGTAGATACGATAAAGGCATTTGGCCATGACACTATTCCTGCAATAGGACTGAGGACTTTTGCTACAAAACAAGCCGTGTACCTGAGGAAGCTGTTTCTTTCCAGCTCCAACTCTGACAACTCCCTGGCAATGTGGGTAATCAGCAATTGCAGTCTTCACTTTCTCCTATTGTGGGTAATTACTCAACTATGTCCCAACACCGAAGAAGGGAATAATTACAGTCGGATCAATTACCACGCCCTCAGTTCCATCACGATAGTCAAATTGGTTGGGGTTATTTTTTATAGAGTTGTCACACAGCACAGAAATAATCGGTTCAGTGTGGTTTCTGATAGGCCCCCATGTGGAGATGGCGCTGTTGTGGAATTGTCATTGGATTGCTAATCCAGACCAGAATAATTCTTTGGCAACTGGTGCAAGTTAAAAACAATTAATATAATATCCAGATCTAAGACCTGGTGTCAGTAATAGTGATCGTATATTCATTGTCGATTATAGATGTCAATCTCCTTCCCCAGTGTACTTTCAGGAAGTGAATCCCCCGTGCTTTCCTGTCTGGCCTAAAAGTGACTCCAGACACACAGACATGTGATACACTCGTCAATGGTCTCTGAAACGGGCAGGCAAGGAACTCAATTGTCTCAAACTGCTCCGAGGTCTTCAAGGATAAACCCGGAGAGAACAGCCGGCACCAGCCTCGTTATCAGAAAAGGGAACGGGAAACACAATCCTGTCGAACCTGCAGAGACCTCCTTTCTAACAGCTGAGAGCTTGTGACAACATTTCCAGAGCTTTCCCACACGCTGCACAGAAGCATCGGGAAAGGAATACGTCATACAACTCATTGAGCTTTCCCTATTCTCGTTAATGGCCGACCATCTCCTCAACGCAGTTTTCTCCATACAATAAACATATCCCTTAATATGTTTAAACATTGTGAAACATAAAATGTGAACTGCGGTAGTCCATTCAGCCCATCAGTTTTACGCCTCCATTCTATGTACAGGCAGTTCACTGTTAACGTGTGTTGATAATATGCATTTCGTCTGCAATGCAATTCATGAACCTTTTTCTATAAAGTGAACTGGCGTTCACTGTAACACGATTCCTTGTCGGGCACCAGCTGAACAGCAAATCCTGCCTCAGAAACCCTCTCTCTACAAAAGGTACAATCAATGTTTTCAGCAAAAGCAGGAGTGCAATCGACTCTGCAGGCCTTGAAACTGAGCCTGAAACTGGGAATTGTAGTCTATATTTTGAAAGAACTTTATTTTAAACTGATGGGAGAATCTTGGGGAGAACTGGAATTCGGCATCGGCATCACATGGTCAGTCAGCCCTCGCGCGCTTTTTGGTGAAGATTGTGGTGAAAGGTACAGTGCACCAGTGAGTGACTGTAGTGTGAAAGCGTTACATTTACAGCACTGTTCCATTACAACATGTAATTTAAAGATTTATTTAGACTGTCCTATTGTGTGTTAGATCAAATTTAATTTTTGGTTTTTACTGATACTTTTAGGGGTTCACCACTTACCTTCTTTTTTCCATAGACCCCATTATTAATATTGCACGATTTTGTACAACACCGTGTTGCACAGGAACACAGTTATTGCGTTATTGGAGAACAACCTGGAATGATAGCTGAGTTTCTATCTTCACACCATACTCCTGCTATCTCCCTATCCCTTTAGTTTCCAGAAATCCTTATTTATATTCAGCCCTTTGACTTCCACAGCCTGATGTGGGAGAGAGTACCCCGGTTCGCCACTCTCTGAGTGCAGGCATTTTTTCTCATCTCAATGCAAAGTGGCCTGTCTGTACCTAATATTGTGGCCCCTTGTTTTAGATGTCCCAGCCAAGGGAATTGACATACCTGCATCTAATCCGTCTCGCCCTGTCAGAGTGTTATATATTCACTGAGATTTCCACTTATTTTCCTAAACCCCATTGAATACAGGTCCAGTTGCCCCAAACTCTGCTCCCACAACAAGTCTGTCATCCCAGAGATCAGCCTGATCATCCTTTGCTGCTCTCCCTTAATGTCAGATTTGTCATCTGTTAGGAAAAGAGACCAAATCCGCACACAATACTGCACAATGTTCTAGATGGGGTCTCAACAAGACCCTGTACAGCTGCAGTAAGATACATTTACTCCTGTACTCAAATCCCCCTGAAATGAACGTGAATACAGCATTTATATTTCTTCCTGCTTTCTGCTCCTGCAATATTGTTTTAAGTGATTGGTGTAAAGGGGGATCCAGATTCTTTTCAAAGTTACAGTTCCCCACGTGCTGGGCCTACATACAATGGTCAGCATGCCAATGCCATTCCCAGTATTGACTTCTGGCTTCAGGACTCACTCCCACACATGGACTCTGAGGCCTACGCAGAAATAAACAAAAATGCAGATTAAGTTCATTTATAGTGAAACATTTTTCAACCACTCCTTTTTCAAATGAGAGGCTGCCAGTCCGTTGTTCCTATCAAAGTACACAACATCTCATCTCCCCCATTACTCTCCACCTGCCACGTATTTGCCCAGTCACTTCACTTGTCTCAATCACCTTGAAACTTTTTTACATCCTCCTCATCCACTCATAAGCTGACATCTTTTAGTACTGTCAGCAGACTTGGGAATAGTGCATTTGCGCCCCTCACCCAAAGATATAATGTGTATTGGGACTAGCTGGAGCCAAGACACGATCTTTACAATATCCACCAAGCCTTCCATTTAAAAATAAAACATTGTTTTATTTCTACTCACTGTTTCCTGCCGGTTCTCCCATTCTAAATCTATGACCATATATTAGCCCGAGTCCCATAGGATTCGAATTTGCGCAATAGGCTTGGGGCTTTATCAAAAATCTTTCTGCGATTCCACTCGTATGGCATTGATACCTCCTACATAATTTTACGAACAGCCACTTTCTCAAATATGATTCCTATTTCATAAATCTCTGTTGACTTTTTCTACGCCCATTAATATCAGTCCAATGCTTTCTCTAAACGGTTTAGTGGCTATTTTCATTCTATTCCCGTTTTCTCACAAGACTAAAGTTCCCTAGTATTGCTAGGAAGCTTTCTTTTTTGTTTTGTTTTCTTCTGTGAAGGCATAACTAACGTATTTGCTCCATAGTTCTGCTATTTCCCGGTCCTCAGCTATATGGCATCAGACTGTAAGAAATCTGCAACTTTTTTCTCTTAATTTTGCCATTGATGTATTTCCAGAAAATATTACAAGTTCTCTCTTATCAATTTTGTTAAGATATTCTTCAGAAATCCATCAATTCGTACCTTAGGCTACTCAATGATTGACCTTCCACAGCCATCCAATCACAGAAGCACAGACTCTGTACTACCAGAAATACAGCACGGTCCACTTTAGGCCCATTTTCCGACACAAGAAAATCGCCGTGAATCTTAAAGCATTTGAAGTGCACAAGCGTGTCGTTTCTAATGGTTTGAGGTTACCATGACAACTCCACTCTCAAGAAATGCATTCAAGACCCCAACACCCTCTGGTTGAAAAACAATTCAGGGTTACATTCCATCTGCCATTGATCCACCCATTTGACCATTCCATCAGTATCTACCTGTAACATAAGGCCTTCCTCCTCACTGCCAACCACCCAGCCAATCTTTGTATCAAATACAAACTTATTTATTGCACACCCCACCTCTTGTCCATATTCACAGCTGCATCATTTTTGAATACCACAAATAATAAGGTTAAAATCTCTCAACATCAATTACATCACGTGGTTGTGCACTTTGATG
Source organism: Chiloscyllium punctatum (assembly GCF_047496795.1). Lineage (NCBI taxonomy): Eukaryota > Metazoa > Chordata > Chondrichthyes > Orectolobiformes > Hemiscylliidae > Chiloscyllium > Chiloscyllium punctatum. The sequence continues at coordinate 30,182,314 of NC_092784.1, forward strand.
AAGAAGCAGCGTTTCGAAAGCTAGTGCTGCTGAATAAACCTGTTAGACTATCGTCTGATGTCATGCTATTTTTAGATTTGTCCACCTCAGCCCAACACTAGCACCTCCGAATCACAAATAACAAGGGACCCAGCACTGATGCCCGTGGTACACTAACCTCCAGTCACAAAAACAGCCTTCTACCACTCCCCTCTTCCTCCTACTAATAAAGTTGATTTAGATGCAACTTGGCAATTCACTAATGAGTCTTACGTGTTCACTGGTTATCCTGTTCCGCTCGACACACTTGTAGGTTATCTTGATTCTCTGTAATCTTGCCCTGCCTTGCCCCTGTGTTAGTCAGTCCCCTCCACGCACAGAATTTCCTCTTTATTGCAGTCTTAAATGGTTTGCCCCTTATCCTGCCATTATTTGCATTGAATATAGATAAGGCAGCCTGATAAACTTCCTGTTTATTTTCAACTTGTCGTATGTTTTGTGAGTTTCATAAAGTTCACAGTGATCCATCGCTGATTCGTTGAAACTCTAGCGAACATAGGCCGAGTTTCCTCATCACGCAATATCACCATCTGAGGGATTTATGTGGATAATGTCCATTACACTTCCTCTGTGGTCAGTATATTCTTTCTTCGATTTGGTCACCAAAACTGTTCTCAATACTCCAGGTCCAGTCTCACCAACACTCTGTGAAACTGCTTCAACATGTCTTTACATCTATATTCTGACTCCCTTAAAGGAAGGCAAACCAAACTTTAAGTTTCCACTTACATATATTCCTCCACATGCCCTTCACATTCATTGCATTTTCGAACTCACTTTGTGAGTTCTTATGGAAAGCCTGCTGATAATCTAAAATCTATACCAATTCTACTGGCACCCCATTATCTATGCTGAAAGAATCAACTTAAAACAATTCGAAAGTTTGTCAAGTATGATTTCCCTTTCAGAAATGCATACTGAAATGTATAAATATCCAATATCACATCCTGTATAATAGATGCCAACAGTTTCCCGACAAATGTCAAGTTAATTTGTTAGCAGTTCTCCACACTATCTCTTCTTCTCTTTGTAGATGCTTGGATCACGTTTACTAATGTTCATTTATCTACAACAGCTTCCAGACTCTGCAGGATGTACAGGAAAATAGAACGCAGTCATCGACAATGCAATTAATACTTCTATTTGTGATTTATTTCTGAAGATTTTGCTATGAAGTATATCTGGTTGGTCAAGCTTAGCAATGGTCAATCCAGCTGCATGTTCAATATTGCCTTGTTACTGATATGAATTGACTTAATGTCTTTACTTCCACAAGTCCTATACGATCACTTTGTATTTCTGGGTAATTTTCTGGATCTTACTCCATTAAGACAGATGTAAAGGAACTGGTCATTTGCTTTGCCATTTCCCTGTTATCCACCATAAACTCGTCTCTCCCGATTGCAAATTTCCAATTTGACTATGTTTTTTTAAAAATATAGATCATGGAATTTTGCAGTCTTTGTGTTCCTGTTTGTTTGCATGCATGTTCGCTTTTTGGTTGCCTTATCAGTTTCATGGCCCTCCTTTTCTGGATTGCAATTTTCTGAAAATTCTTAGGATTCCACAATGTGTGTATTCTTCTGAAGTCACTTCCTGTAATTAATATTTTGGTTAATTTTTTATGTCAATCATCACTAAGTCACATTCTCACTCTTTGGTGTTTTCAACTGAAATAAGTAGACATATCTTTCAGATTATGCAGTATTTCTACAAATCTCCTGGTCTTGACCAGATATATTCAGGAACACTGCAGGAGGACAGAGAAGTAATAGTGGGGGCCGTGGTTGGTACTTATGCATCATCGATAGCCAACGGGTGATGTCCCGGAGGACTGGAGGGTAGCGAATGCTGTGCCCTTATTCAAGAAGAGCTACAAAGAAAAACCTGGGACATATAGACCAGTAAACCTGACACCTCTAGTAGGTAAGTTACTTGAGAAGACTCTGACAGAGACGATATACATGCACTTGGCAAGGCAGGGTGTGCTTATGAGCAGTCAGCACGTCTTTTTACATGAGGGAGTCATGGCTCAAAAATTTGTGAGAGTGCTTTGGTGAAATGACCAGTACCTTTGACAAGGGCATGATGGTATACGTAGTGTATATGGATTTCAGTAAGGCCTTCATTAAGGTTCCACATGGTAGGCTGCTCTGGAAGTTTAGATCATATGGAATTGAGGGGGAGCTGGAAAATCAGATCCAAACTTTGCTTGATGGTAGGAAACATAGAGAAATAGTGGAAGTATTCTTGTCGGAGTGAAGGCTTGCGATGAGTGGGGTCTGTTCTGGGACTATTACTGTTTGTTTTATGCATGTATATTGTATATATATATTTACATATGACCCACATCTAGATGAGAATTTACAGGCATGAATTATAAGTTTCAAGGTGACACAAAAATAGGTGGTATCGTGGACAGTGAGGAAGATTACCAGAAATTTCAGAGATTACAGTCGTGTCTTGATCAGGTGAGGAATTAGGCCAAGAAATGGTAAATCGAGTTTAATACAGATAAGTGTCAGTTCTTCCATTTTAGAAAGTCAAATAAGGTAGGAGTTTCATGGTGACTGACAGGGCCTTAAGGAGTGTATGGAGACAAAGGGACCTTGGAATTCAGGTTCAAGGTTCTCTGAAAGTGGAGTCACAGGTAGATAGGGCAGTGAAAAAGGCATTTCTCACACTGGCCTTCATCAGTCAGAGTAATGAGTATCGAAATTAGGGAGTTATGTTGCAGTTATACAGGATGCTGGTGAGGCAATACTGGTAGTGTTGTGTTCAGTGTTGTTCACTTTGCTATAGGTTTAATGTTATTAAACTGGAAATAGTGCAAAAGAAATTTATAAGGAGGACGCCCGGACTCAATGGTCTGAGATATAGTGAGAGGTTGGGCAAGCTAGGACTTTTTACTTGAGAGTGTGAGACTGATAGAAGTGTATAATATCATGGGAAGCATGGATAGAGTGAATGCAGTCAGTCTTTTTTACCACAGGATTGAGCAACCCACGGACGAGAGGGCATCAATTTAAGATCCGAGGGGAAAGAGTAAAAGGGAACCTGAGGGGCAATTTCGTTTACACACAGTGTGGTATTCACATGGAATGAGCTGCCAGCAGAAGTGGTTGAGGGACGTACATTTATAAAATTTAAAATGCATTTGGACAAATACACGGATAGGAAAGAATAAGACGGATATGGGGCAAGGGCAGGGAAATGGGGATAATGCGAATCGACATTTTGTTCGGAATGGACAAGTTTGGGCTGAAGGGCCTTTCTCCGAGCTGTCGAAATCTAAGACTCTCACAATCATTGCTTCTCCCATTGAATGCTATATTATACTTCCCCAATGCATTGGAGCGTACTTGGCCCTCTAGCCTCCGGGCTTCCATGATGTTTGAACAGAATGTTCTAACATTCGATATTGTATTCAGACGCCGTGTAAAAATGCAGCATATTGATGTCACTATTCCTTCAAAGCTGCTTCAGAGCAAGGTTATTAATTAGTCCTCCTGACCACACAACACCACATCCAGAATAAGCTGCTCTCTAGTTTGGTTCACAACATATTGTTCAACCTACCTAATGCACACTTACGGAAGTTTTTCTTCACAGTATTAGTAGTCACTGGAGTTTCGGTGCAACGTGAGACTATCCATTATTACTGCAGCACCCACGATTATTTGTTACTCATTCACAGGATGAGGGCGTCGCTGGATAACCAGCATTTATTGCCCATGCCAGAGAGCAGTTAAGAGTCAGCAGCGTTGTCTTGAGTCTGGAGTCACATACAGGCCACACCAGGTAAGGACAGCAGTATCCTTCCCTCAAGGACATCAGTGAACCAGATGAGTTTTTCTTACATTCACCAGTGGATTCCTGGTCATTATAAACCCTTGATTCCAGATATATATTGAATTCAAATTCCACCATCTGCTATGGCAGGATTTGAATTCATGTCTCCTGAATATTGCCTGTGTCTCTCGGTTAAGAGCCCTGCGATAATATCACTGTGTCATTGATCCCCCTGGCATATACTTGCATACCTAATTTCCATAGTATATGATGTAAAGTATTTACGTGACAGATTTGATTTTTATATATAACACATTAATGTTTGCTTCACCTTGCTATTAGTAACATCCACCCAAGCTAATTCTGTGGGAAGTAAGGGAAAGGGTCTGTGGCGTTATTACTGATAGACTTGGACAAGACGTTCAGGGAAACTCACCTCAACGCTGAGATGATCTGAAGAATTGGTCAGCAATGCAGGACAGGCATCAATAATCTTGCCCCCCACTTTGCCAGGATAAGTATTCTTCTGCTCCCTTGCATTCACTGAAAATCTGTAATAGCACCTACCCCCGAACAAGGCTCACACTCTATCTGCAAATAAGGCTCAAGCACGACCACACTCACTGTTGAATTCAGTACCTTCCTTCCCCCACTTTTTCTGTCTCTGACGCAATAGTCCCGCACACTACTACTACTGTATGGATACAACCCTGTGGTCAGACTCCCTCCGGACATCTCACCCTTCCCCTATACCAGAATTCACAGCAGGGACACCCAGTCCCACCTTCACTCCGTCCCTCCGCTTCTCCCATTCCAGGAGAAACATCCTGGAATAGGACATAAATGGCCAAGCAGCGTGTTAGAGTGCCTGATATCCGTTCCCTCACCCTATACCTCGACATGTGTGGAGGATCCTGGAAAGACCCAGAGAGGACCAGAACATCTTGTGTGGAGATTCTGAAACATCGACGTCCCACCAACCACGTAAGCAGTAATGTTCAGTAAAGAGCAATTCTCAATTTAAACTCGCTGGCATTTCCAATCTCATCTCTCTCACTTTTCAGGCTTAGTTAAAAGCATTAATGAAAGATTAAAAATAAAAATAATGTTTATTCTCTTCAGTAAAAATGTTAAAAAGAAAAAAATAAATGATGTAAGTTAATTACGAAAAATCTAAAACATGACGTTCATTCAAAATTACGGGCAATCCTCGTTAATCCTCAACATCATTTCTCTCTCTAAATCTTCTTACCAGTGTTTGTATTCTCGCATCTGCTTCTTTAATTTCAACGGAATATCGTGCCCTGCTATCAAATGCTCATAGTAAATGTCCCTTCCTCTCTGAACTTTTCTTAAACTGTCAATATATTTCCAAATAACTGGATGTTCCACATCAAGTTCGCATCTCCTGCATTATTGTTTGTTTTGTCCTCATTGTTTAAAGTCCTTTCATATAAATTCCACATTCCAACTGAAAAAAGCGTTGAATGCCGACCATTTCCTCTGCGTAATCTTCTACCTACATAGTTATCCTCGAACCAGGCCAGCAGTGGTTGCAGTTCATCTGGAAGTGCATCAGACAAATGTTCAATAGCTTCATGAATGTTTTCAATGTGAATAAATGCAAGACCAATTGTCATTCTACCTCTGAAATAAAACTCTGAGTCAATGTTATACTTACTCAAGCGTCTTTTTATCATTTTTACTGAAGGGAATAAGCAATATTTTTATTTTTATTGCTTTGATTAATGCTTTTATCTAAGCCTGAAAAAGAATAAATATGAGCTGCGCTGAAATAGTTCTGCACCTAAATGTGTCTGCGGCAAAATGGGCCACACCAAACAGAATGAAGTACTCAATAAATAACACAGCACAGGAGGTCGCCATATAACCATCCCAGGCTGCTATGCAGAAGCAGAGACGCCCTGGATAGCTGTCAGGAAATACAGAGTAGAGATCATTACTCATTTTGTGTTTGGAAAGCTGGAACAAGTGGAATTCTTCAGGGATCTGTGTGAGCTAATCAAAAAATTGTAATCTATTCTAATGAACCGGATGAAAGATATGGAGCTCAGTTTGCTCATGCACCAGGATAGTCATTCAATAAGATGTCAAATCGAGACAGAACGTCTGCAATGGGATACAGACGGGGGAGGCCAGAGCGTCTGCAATGGGATACAGACGGGGGAGGGCAGAGCGTCTGCAATGGGATACAAGCAGTGGAGAGAAGACTGTCTACAGTGGGATACAGACAGGGGAGGGAATAGTGTCTGCATTGGGATACTGATGGGTGAGGGCAGAGCGTCTGCAATGGGATACAGACAGGGGAGGGGAGAGCATCTACAATGTGATACAGACAGGGGGAGAGCAGGGCAACTGCAATGGGATACAGATGGGGGTGTGCAGAACGTCTATAATGGGATATGGACAGGGGAGTCATAGCGTCTACAATGGGATACAGACGGGGGGAGGGCAGAGTGTCTGCAATGGGATACAGACGGGGGAAGGGAAGAGCGAGGGGAGTGCGTCTACAATTGGGATACAGACAGGGGAAGGGAAGACCGTCTGCAATGGGATACTGATTGGTGTGGGCAGAGCGTCTGCTACTGGATACAGACGGGGAGGGCAGAATGTCTGCAGTGGGACACAGACGAGGGCAATGAATAAACAAATCGTTGGGAGTCTGAAAGAAAATGAGAAGCTGAGGTCTCGCAGGTTGTGTGGTGCAGGGAGACACGGATATTCACAGCCAGGAATTACATCAAGGGTGAGAATGTTAAATTTTTGCTTGCAAATAGGAGCCTTTTGATGGATCAGCAAGTTTTGGTACAAGTGAGCACTCGGGCAGTAGGGTTTTAGATACTCTTGAGATTGCATGAAAGTTGAAAGTGGGAGGCTGGCCAGGAGTGTGTTTGGATAATGAAGCCTGGAGATAACACAGGGATGCACGAGTATTTCAGTAAATGACCTGAGACTAGGGTGGTGTTGGGTGACGTCACTAATGTAGAAATAGTGCTTTTGGAGTTGGGCTGCTCCTCCTCATCACTCCCCATCCTTAGTTCACCGATATTGTTCCTTGTTCTCTCTCTCTGCCTTTTCTGGTTATGCCCTTCTCTCCCATTCTGCTACGAACTAATATTTGACACCACAGTTGTTAGAAAAACCTACTCGATCCCTAGTCTCCCTTTCCTTTCTGAATTCCTTGTATTTGGTGTCCCTTAAGGATCTCTCCTCGGTCCCTCCTGTTTCTCACCTACATACTGCCAGGAGGTCACATCGTCCAAAATCACCGTGTTAGGTTTCACATGTACATTGACAATGCCCAGCTCTCCCTCCCCATCATCCCTCTCCATTACTCAGTTATCAAACTGCTCAGCACGCTCCCAATACGCGATTGGCTGCAATTTCCTGCAACAGAACGTTGCAATGGTTAAACCCATTGCCTTCAGTTGCTATTACAAATTACTTTCCCTTACTGCTGAGCCCCTTCCTCTTCTTGGGAACTATCTGAGACAGAACCACACTCTTCACAATATTGCTTTCATATATGACCCCAAGGTGACCTTCTGATCAGACATCTACACAATCACAAACATCAGGAATTCCAATCTCTTAAAGTGTTGCTTGTCTCCACCTCACCCCAGCTCCATTGCTACTGAAACCCCTCACCTGTGTAGGTGTTGCCTTAAACTTGACGAATGCAAAACAGGACCCGTGATTCCGTGACTGACCCAGAATCTGGTTCCAGACTTCCTCATGATGGGGAGCATCCTCTCAGTATCTACCCAGTCAAACTCCTTTAGAAACCGACATGTTACAATGAGATCACCTCTCGTTCCTCCCAAATCCAGTGAGTAGAGTCCCAACTTCTTCAACCTTTTCTTAAAAGATAATCCCTTCAAACCAGGGTTCATCCCAGTCAATTTTCTGTGAAATGCCTCAGACGAAAGATGCATTTCCTGAAATAAAGGGACCAAATTCTATCATTACTCCAGATGTAGTCTCACTCGCACTTTATAAAGTTACTCTCAGGTATATACTGCAAACAACTTCCTTTAAAATTACACAGATGTTGTTGGAAATGCTCAGCAGGTCATGCAACATCTGTGAAGAAAAGTCAGTTAAAGTTTTGGGTCTGGTCACCCTTCCTCAGATATGTTAACTCTATGTTTTTTCACAGATGGTGCTAGACTTGCTGAGGTATTCCAGAAACTTATTTATTGTGGGAGCAGAGTTTGGGGTGTCTGGGCCAGTATTCCATGGGGTTTAGGAAAATGAGTGGAGATCTCATTGAAATATACAGAACTCTGACAGGGTGAGACAGATTGGAAGCAGGGATGATAATTCTCCAGGTTGGGACGTCTAAAACAAGGAACCACAGTATTAGGTACAGGCAGTCACTCTGTATTGAGATGATAATAAATGTCTGCTCTCACTGACTGGGGAACCTGGGGAATTCGCTTGCACCTGGAAACGGAGACACTGATTATAAATAAGGATTTTGAGACAGTAAAGGGATGGGGGGAGAGCAGGAGTACGGTATGGAAATGAAGGGCCAACCATTATTACATTGAATTGGTTAGCAAACTCAATGGATCAAACGTACTACTGCACTACCTATTTTATCGTTTTCCAAGGTTATTAATATTAACAGATATTTATATCATGTGAGGTAAGTGCATTGAGGAGATTTTTTCCATGAACTAGAATGGGGAAGCTCAATGTGATAGATGGCCAACTCCTTTCCCGCTGTTTCTGTGCAGTCTGTGGGGAAGTTCAGTAAATGTTGTCACAAGCTCTCAGGTGTTAGGAAGGGGGTCTCTGCAGGGTCGACAGGACTGTGTTCCCATACCCTTTTCCGATACTGATGCTGAGGCCGGATGTTCTGTCCGGTTTCATCCTTTTAGACCTCGGAGTAGTTTGATACAAATGAGTGTCCTTGCTTGGCCGTTTCAGAGACCATTGAACTGTTTATCACATGTCAGTGTTTTTGGAGCCACTTTTATGCCAGCCCAGGAAATCACGGGAGATTCACTTCCTAAAAGTACATTGGAGAAGGAAATTCTGTTTACAATCGATATTGACTTCAAGGTCACTATTACAGACACCAGATTTTTTATCTCGATATTTAATTAATTGTCTTTAACTTCCCACCCACTGCCAGAGCATGAGCCTGGTCTGGATTAGTCATCCAGTGATATTTCCACAACAGCACCATCTCCACATAGGGACCTATCACTGAGCTGGTTATTTCTGTGCTGCATGACAGCTCTGTCAGTTATAACTCACACTAATTTGACTGTCGTGATGGGACTGAGGGGGTGGTAATTGGTCAGATTGTAATTATTCCCGTTTTAAGGGACGGGAGTTAGCTGACTAATTTTCCACACTGACAGGGAGATGTCAGAGTTGGAGCTGGAATGAAAAAGCTTCCCCAGGAACACAGCTTGTTGTGCAGCCCAATCTTCAGTCCCATTGCAGGAATAGTGTCAGGGTCCATTGCTTTGTCGTATTTATTGTGTTCAGCTGTTTCTTCATGTCACGTGCACCGAATCCAATTGTTTGAAGACGAGTATCTGTGATTTTGTGGGCATCATGATCAGGGTGAGGTGTATCATCGACTCAACACTTTTGGCAGAAGATGGTGCAGATAAAACATCCTTCACTTTTACACTGATATGCCAGGTCTGTTCCATTATTTAGGATCGGAATGTTTGTGGAGCCCTCTCCTCCAGTCATTTGTTTAATAGCCCATCATCATTTATGACTGAATGTGACAGGACTGCAGAGCTTCGATCAGATCTGTTGGTCCAGTCTGGTAGCTTTAATGAGTTAGCATCAGGTTAAAGTTCATGTGATTCTGACTGACCTGTTCACCCACATAATCACTGAGCCATAGATGGTGTTGATGGTAATGGTAGACTGAGGTGTTATCCTGGCAAAAAGTTACAGGTTGTAGTTGAATGCAGGTCTACTTCTCCTGCTGCTGTGGTCTACAGCAGTATATGAATACGCAATTTCGAGCTGCAATATCTGCAATGCAATTCTGCTGTCTGTTCCCCAATTCTCACTGAGACCTATTCACCCATCAGCCCTGCACTCAATGACCTAACCTGGTTTCTGATGTGGTAATACTTCAATTTTCAAACTCTCATTCTGCTGAGGATCTGTCTCCCCGGGTGTTGCTTCCAATCTGACACATTTCGCAAAAGCATTTAACTGATCTTAATTCAAATGTTTAATTCACCTGAATCTTTTTCCTTGAGAAATACCATCTTCTGTTTAAAGTGAATATTTTTCCTCTTTCTTTCCCTGACCATGATTAAGAGTTCTGTCGTGTCAGTGATGCCAGCGTTATGTAGTTTCAGAGCCAATGAATTCTCTGGATTCCCAATCATATTCACCACATCGTATGTTTTCTCTTTTGGACACTCTGGCAGGAGGGAACATATTTCCGTTGATGGGGGAGTGCCGAACCAGAGGACACAACTTAAAAATACGGGGTAGACCATTTAGGACAGAGATGAGGAGAAACTACTTCACACAGAGAGTGGTGGCTGTGTGGAATGCTCTGCCCCAGAGGGCAGTGGAGGCCCAGTCTCTGGATTCTTTTAAGAAAGAATTGGATAGAGCTCTTAAAGATAGTGGAGTCAAGGGGTATGGAGATAAGGCTGGAACAGGATACTAATTAGGAATGATCAGCCATGATCATATTGAATGGCGGTGCAGGCTCGAAGGGCAGAATGGCCTACTCCTGCATCTATTGTCTATTGTCTATTGTCTATTGGTTTGATGCCTTATCACTCATGGCTGTCTTATCCTCCCATGAGTATGTTTCAAGTTCTTGGGGTTGCATTTCTGGTATTATCTTCCGAATTAACCCGAGAACCTCCTCCCATTGCTGCTGCATGGTCTTTCCAGCTCAGCTCCCCTTCCAATTAACTCTAGCCAGCTCCTCCCGCATGTCTTTGTAGTTACATTGCTCAATTATAATTACATTACATCTTGAAGAGAGCGTTAGATATAAACTGAAAAAAGGAGTTTTGAGAGATGGGACAAGAAGAATAATTGGTGGATTTCTTAACAAGATACAAAGGGTGAAGGAGAGAGAGGATAAAGGTATGGAGATGTGAAAAATGTTAAACTACATTATCAAAAGAAGTAGATGAACATCCCCCAATGTTTTGGCAATGCCTGTGTGCTGTGGTTCTTTGTACAGTGCAAGTACAACAGAGTAGTATGTTCAAATGCTGAGTCTGATGCCAGAATATTTATCTCCAATAATGTGACTGACACGAGCTTTGGAAAGAACCCAGCAGGCCAACATTTTGAAACCCCGGTAGAAAGGGGATTAACTGAAATAAGATGGGATACTAGAATCAAGAATTTGGAGCACACATCCTGGTAAGAATGAGAGATTAGAGTTGGGAATCCCAGAAATGGAGGGAACGTTGAGAGGATCAAATCATGTTTTAATGCTTTATCAATTTTATACATCGTATGCATCAGTTTTCGTTAACTGTGTCTCTGTTGTTCATTTACAAAGTGTTGTGCACATGTGAAAAACGCTACATACTGCACACTCACATTCATTAAACAGTGAATATAAAACCACTTTTCCAACATTGACACTGTCCTGTTGTCGTGTTACGAGGATACACGAACACCAACTGGCCACCAAAAGACATGACCCACGATCACTAAGTTCCATACATATAGACAAAGAAGGGCACCACTTTGACTGGGACAAAGCACACACACATGCGAAGACACGCAAGGACCTTCTTAGAGGAATGGCATTCTAATCAGAAGTGCATCAATAAACGCATCAATTTCGATCCTGTCTACATTCTCTTGTTATAATAACCGTAAACGACATCACCCACTTTAAGAAACCAAGACCTACAAATAGAGAGGCGGGACATACCACCAGAGCTTCAGTAGAGACTCTCACTGATGATGTCACCTAGTCATGGTGACGAAACCTCTGAAAACATACCTTCAAGCTCAGCGAGCTAACTTGCACACATATAAATTGTTATTTTTTGTTTATCAGTGGAATTTAGGAATTCTCTGTCGCTCACGTTTTAACAGATTATGATGTGAAGTGAGCTTTTCTAGGTGAGGGGTTTTAATTAACAGAGGGGTTCGACATTGATGTCATAACAGTTTGGGGCCTTGCCATGTGGGATTTGGACAGACTTGAACAGACTTGAGATACAAAAGTTCCCAGAAAATTCCAACTCGTTGCAATTAGTGACATTGATCTTCAAATACAACCAGTGGGAATATTTGTTTAATTTTGTTACTTGTGGTTGGTTAAATTAAAAGTGAGGGAAATGTCTTTTAACATTACTAAAGAGGTTCCCAAACTTTGCAAGAAATTTTAGAAAGACAGAAGGAGGACATTTTTTTTTAGAATTCGCAAATAGGTTGCAATTGAGTTTAACCAGGAAGAAAAGGGAAGCTGAAATTGTAATGGAGTTGATAAAGCACTTTGATGTATCAGAGAAATAGGCAACTTCAGTAGAGTTAAAAAAAACTTAAGTTTCAAATGTGGCAACTGGAGTTAGAAGATAAAAAAAGGGACGAAAACAGAGAGAGACGAAAGAGAAAGTGAGGAAAAATAAAGAGAGAGGGGATTTGAAATTCAGAAGTTGGGAATTAGACAAGAAAGTTAAATTAACAGGATGGAGATGAAGGATGAACGTAGGGATGTATGCAACTAGGTCAGTAACTCGCCATATTTCGGTGAGAAAAATGTCAAAACCTTTTTTATTTCATTTGAAAAAATGGCTCGGCAGATGACGTGTCCAGTGAAGTTGTGCGTAATGCTCGTTCAGACTAAGCTGGTGGGCACAGCTGGTGAGGTATGTGCAGTGCTGTCAGATGAGGGGTCAAGAGATTATCAAGATTTCAAACTGACTATTTTGATTTGTTATGAATTGGTACTAGAAGCATATAGACGGAAGGTCCGAAAAATAGAGACGGAACCAGGTCAGACTTATATTGAGTTTGAATCAATTAACCACAGGCATTTTGATAGGTGGGTGCTGCCATTAAAAATGGATAAGACGTGTGAGGCTTGAAGGGAGATTAATCTGCTGGAGAAGTTAAATGATTCACTTCCAGAGATCGTAAGAATTCATGTGAATGTACAGAAAGTTCAAGAAGTGAGAAGTGCGGCGGAAATGGCAGGTAAATAGGCAGGTAAAATTGGTATGTGATGAAATTTAGATTCTGGCAGGATTTTCATCCTGTGAGGGATAGAAATTGGGAGAAGGGACGATCACACATTACAAAGCGAACGGTAGCGCACAATAGTTTACCACAGGTGAGGAAAGAAGCCCATGGGGGTTTGAAAGGTGGTGAAAGGCCTCAGGTTCTCTCACTATAAGGGAGTGCAACACATAATATTGCAGTGTTGGTGGTTTAAGAAGGGCACAGGGAATAAGTTGTTTTCACTGCAATAAGCTGGGACACACCGTACTGGGCGTTGAAGGAAGACACTTTGGGAAAAGATGTGGTAGAAGAGGCTGAGCCCAGTGGCATTAGTGAAACTGGTAAAGGAAACCCCAAGTGGAGCCGAGGAGCTGCAGGAAATTGCACGTCCTAGGCATGGGCTTGGTATGGATTCAATGCCTGATCTCTCCAAAGAATTCACCTCTGTTGGTAAAGTTTACTCAAAAAGAACAGGGGGAGAAGGACAAGACGTTATAATTTTGTGATATACGGGATCTGCTCAGTCTGTAATAGTTGAGAAGTGAGGAGCAGGAAAAGCACAACAGATCAGGCAGCATCCGAACAGCAGGACAATCGAATATCGGGCAGAAACCCATCATTCGGATTGTGGTGGGAGGATAATGGGGCTGAAAGATAAATTCGAGGGTAGTAGCTGGGCTGGTGGGAGGGTCACTGTTAGGCAATAAGAAGATGTAGGTGGGAGTGATCGTGATATGTCAGAGGGGAGGGTGGAGTCGATAGGTGGAAAAGAAGATGGCCAGTAAGGGCAGATCAAGAGGGCAGTGCTAGGTTGAACGGTGGGATCTGGGAGAGGTTGGTGGAGGGGAGATTTGGAATTTGGTGAAGTCAACGGGGATGCTGTACAGTTTGAGGGTTCCAGCTGTCCTAACTCCGATAGGTGTCCTATCACCCTCCTCTCCGACCATTCACCATCACACCACACCTGTATATACCTATCGCCTTCCAAGTTCCCTTCCACCAAGCTCCACCCCAGCCTCACATTTATTTCTCAACCTCCTTCCCCCTCCCTTACCCCCTCCCCCACTTTCCTGATGAAGAATTTATGCCTGAAATGTTAACGCTACTGCCGCTCGGATGCTGCCGACGTGCTGTGCTTTTCCAGCCCCACATTTTTCAACTCTCATCTCCAGCATCTGCAGCCCTCACTTTCTCTCACCCTCTAATAGTCAGAGATGAAAGTTTATTGACTCTTTCTGGCATGTTAATCAAGAGAGTGTTAATTTGTGGAATGGGGACAGAAATTAAGCATCCCCTTGTGTAACATCAGGATGGAATGACAAATCAAGATTAGGGAAGTAACAGTGACAGTCAGTAACAGAGTGTCAATTCCAGGAATACAGTTTGTTCTTGGGAACGATTTAGCAGGAGGCGAGGTGGGAGAGGAACCCCTTGTGGTGGAGAAGCCAAAGGAAGACTAGGGAATTGGTGAGTTAAAAGAAAATTATCTAGGAATTTTTCCAGACAGTATAATAGCAAGATCCCACTGTCATTAGTTACAGCAGGAAGGAAAAACGAACGAAAAAGACAAATGAGTTGATGCTCAGTGAACTGACCCCCTGTTTGATGTAACGGTGCAGGAAAAAAAACCTGAACAGGCAGAGGATCAGGCAGAGGTGTTTAGTACAGAAAGGCTAATGGACTTACAACAGATATACACATACACACACTCATGCACACACACAGAAAATGAATCAGAATATATTGTTGAACGTTATTAACTTAAAGATAGAATCCTAAAATTAAAATGGAGACCCTGATAGGTTACTGCAGAAGGAAATTGGGCTGAAATGCACCAGATTGCATTACCGGTAGCATGCAGTGTTATGGGTTGCACATAAACTAACTGCAGGCGGTCAGCTAGGTGTACGGAAGACTTAGGCTAAGGTACAGAAACATTTCTAGTGGCCTGGAATGCACAAGGACGTAGTTTCTTTTGTACATGACATACATACCATGGTAGGCAAGTCACAGACAGTAATAAAACCAGCACCTTTGTTGCCAACTCCCGCGTTCGAAGAACACCACGTGGGTTATGATTAATTGTGGAGCTCCCGTTTCTAAAATAGAATTGGAAACCAATATTTGCTGACCATAATGGATGTGTCTACCAGATTTCCAGAGGTAAATCCATTACGGAATGTTTAGATAAAAAGGGAGGGGAAGGGGTTTATAGCTTTCTTTACTCGCTTTGGGCGACACAGAGAGATTCATTCAGACCAAGGGACTAATTTTACCGCTCAGCTGTTTAAGAAAGTCATGGATAGATTCAGCATACAACATTACAAATCAAGTGCGTCCCATCCTGAATCCCAGGGAGCTTTGGAAAGTTATCATCAGACGCTGAAGACCGTGTTAACAGCGTACTGTTATGATTAACCGAATGATTGGAATAATTTTGTCCCATTATATTGTTTTGCCATGAGAGATGACCCAAATAAATCTACTCAGTTTACTTCCTTTGAGATAACATTCGTACATTAGGTGAGAGGTCCTTTGAAATAAATTAAATATAAATTGAGAGGATCGAAGCTGGAAATCTCGCACTTGGATTATATGTGAGAGGTGAAGGAGAGTGTAGATGGAGTAGGTGAGTTAGCTAAACAGTATCTGAAGAGCGCAACATAAAGTGAAGCAGGTGGCAGTTAAAAGCTCTGAAACTTTGAAGATTTCCCGTGGCGATGACATATTAGTATTGCCACCAGTGTTAAGAAATTCCTTCAAAGCCAGGTTTAGTTGCCAATTTCAAATTAATAAAAAAAGTGGAGTCAGTTAAGCTATCTCGTAAAGATACTGGAGATGACAAAAAACGTTATCGAGTATTCCATATGGATGAATAATGCAACATCCACATTTAAGACTCAGGAACAGAGCTGTGGCCAGATAAACAAATTGCGCAGTTTGCATGATGTAGTGATCTTTAGTAAGTGATTGAAAGATTACATGTTACAGTTGGCAGAGCATGTTGAACGATTACAAGAAGCAAACTTGGTAATAAACTTAAAGAAAACAGAATTTGCGAAGGCAGAGGGACATTCTTGAGACATTGCATTGGACATGGGAGGTTGACCCCATGGAACACAAAGATGAAGGGCTTTGAGGAATTTCCACCACCATTCTCGAAGAGGTGCATTTATTTTTGGAACTGAATGGATTCTATCAGAAGTCTGTTGCAAACTTCAGCAGCATATTGGCACCACTGCTGGATTTATTAAAGAAGAATGAAGAATTGTGATGGACAGAACAATGCCAGGAGGCATTTGAGAATTTTAAAGCAGGTCTACTCACCGCACCAGTTTTATCTGCACCGAATATTTTGAAATTCTTCGAAAATTGTGCCTGATGCCAGGGATATAGGTATTGGAGATGTATTGATACAGAAAGATGATGATGGAATTGAATGGCCAATTCGCTACTTGACGAAAAACCTCAACATCCACCAGAAATAAATACAACATCGCCATTATTGAAAAAGAATGATTGAGTTTTATACTGGCCTGACAGTATTGTAATGTTTACATGACAAATAAATTGCTGCAGACTGTTGTGGACAACAATGACAATCCTCTCGCAATTTTCTGGATAGTTAAAGACCAAACTATGAGACTATTTCATTGCTGTCTTATGTTACCCACTTTAAACTTACAAAATGCATATACTGTACGTCATAAAAATGTTATAGCAGATGTGTTATCGTGAATTTAATAGAAGAAGTTTAGATAAAATTTGACTTATTCCAGTGTTATATATGTGTGCAGAAATAAGATGAATGGTATAACTGAGATTAATACTTTTGTATTTCATAAAAATGGGATTAAGAATTAGAGGAAAAGAAATCAAGCCATCTTTTCATTCTGATGGTTCAAATATGTTTTCCTGAAGAAAGGAAACGTTATGAAGATGAAAGCATGTCTGGTCACATGAAGACAGAACGGATCTTGCTGAATAGAAAGTACAGCCACAGTTGCCAGCTAAAGGTCAGACTTTCAAAATGTAACAATTAGCTTGGAAATGGATAGCTGAGTTTTGGTTGCTGTTTTGACAGCAATTCAAATGCAATCAAGGAGTTTAAATAACTCTCAGGATACCAGAAGTCAACGGAATTTGAATATTGTTGTTTGGACACCTGGAAAGTAATAGAACTATGAGAATTATTGTATCATGGCAAATATATAAACCCATCATTTTGAACATTAGAGGGAGAGCCACTGCCATCCAACAGCAGAGTAACTGCTGTAGAGCAGGAGTGCTAACTGGCCATCTCAAACACTCTCTATCAAAGATACATGTTCATGTCAAACAGCGGGGAAGATGGAGACTGCGTGGTCTTGAGATTGTAATGTTTCATATGTGCGTTGTTGGAACAGCATATGTTTACAGAATTTGAGTCAGATAGTAAGCAGTTAAGGAAGGAGGGGCTTGTATTTGTGAATAGTCGTTGTTTAGTGTTCACTATTAAAGTTAAGAAACTAACTTGGTATTTTTTTGTTTAAATGGTGGAAGGTAGGAGATCTGTGCCACTCATATTTTAACAGATTGCAAGGTGAGGTGAGCTTTTCTGTGTGTTAGGTTTTAATTAACAGAGGGGTTTTACTCTACCTTGTAAATGTCCATCCACACTAACCCCATTTCCCTGCAGTTGGCCCATATCCTTCCAGTCGTTCCTTTCCACATATTTATCCAAATGTTTTTGAAATGTTGTTAATGTACCCCCCTCAACCACATCTGCTAGCAGCTCATCCACGTACCAGTCTCTGTGCCAAGAAATGGCCCCTCAGTTTCCCTTTTGTTCCTTCCCCTCTAACCTTAAACTGGTCCCCTCTAGTCCTCGATTCTCTACACCTTGGAAAAAGATTGAGAGCATTAACCCTATCCATAACCCTCATGATCTTGTACAGCCCTATAAGGTCCCCACTCCGTGTCCTACACGCTAAAGAAAGTGTCCTACCTCTCCCTATAACTCAGACCATTGGCTCCTGGCAATGTCCTTGTAAAATTATTCTGCGCTCTTTCTAATTTCATAACATCCTCCCTATAACAAGGTGACAAAAGTGAACACAAACCTCCAAGTGCGACCTTAACAAAGTCCTGTGTAACTGCAACGTAAATTCCCAACGTCTATACTCAATGTCCTGCCTGATAAAGACCAGTGTGTCAAAAGCCTTCTCACCGCCCTGTCTAACTATGACCCTACTCTTAGAGAACCATGCACGGAACGGCAAGTTGTTTCTGCCCACTGCCAACCTTAAGGCCCTCCCATTCACCATGAAACTCCTACCTTGATTTGAGTTTCCAAAATGCAAGACCTCACGCATTTATATTAAATTCCATTTGCCATTTCTCGGCGCACTTCCCCACCTGATTCAGGTCCTGTTGCAATTTCTGATAACATTCCTCACTGATCACGCCCTCACTTATTTTAGTGTCATCTGCAAACTTACTAATCATGCCTTGTACATTCTAAACCAAATCATAGGTACCAAACAGTTATGGGCCCAGCCTCCAGTATTACAAGCATCCTTCCACTAAACCCTCTGCTTCCTACCATCAAGCCAACTGTGTATCCAATTGGCCAGTTCCCCAAGCATTCCACGCGATGTAACCTTCCTGAGCAGCCTGCCGTGTGGAATCTTTTCAATGGCCTTACTGAAATTGTCTACTACACTGTCCTCGTCAACCTTCTTGGTCACTTCAACAAAGAACTCTAATAAATTTGGGAAGGATGATCTCCCACACACAAGTCTATGCTGACTGCTCCGAATCAAACCCTCTGTAAGTAATGGGTGCAGTCAATGGTATGCTGTGCTTCATTGTAAGATGATTCGAGTACATAAGTAAAGCCATCTTCCGGCTGTTGTAGAGCCTTGCTGAGAGAGCATTTGTGGCACTCTCTACAGATATGATCTCCTTTGTAAGGAATGATCTCCTTACCACAGACACAGGTGATGTTAACATGGGGATATAGTGAAGAAGCTGAGTGTTTAATCTGTGGAGCAGTGAGAGACAAAGAAATGGTGACGCTGAAACACGAGGAGTGGCAGCAATATCTCTTTTATTTATTAAAGAGACACTGATAGGGAGAGAAATTCGATACTTTCCCCAGGATTGATTGGTTTTATTTATTGTCACGTGTATCTCAGTACAGGGAAACACTTTGTTTATGAGCAGTGGAGGCAGATCATAGTCAGCACGGCCAGGCAGATCATAGGGTGGAAATAGACTTGGATAGAATAAGACATACAGGTTACACTGAACAGGACGTGCAGTAGACAAGATCAACATGAACAAGATCAGCACTATTTGAACTTAGAGAGTCCATTCATCAGTCTAATGTGACTTTCCTAATAGATTACAAGCCTAAATTAACTCTTCCCAAATTATTGTGCAGTCGGCGTGTGAACCCGTACTGAACATCATGTTGCTCACAATCCCCAACAGCAGCCACAATACCTTCCATCTGAAACAGGTAGCCATTCCCACCAGCTTCCACCTTACATAGAGAACACCAGGCTGTCTTCTCGGAGATGGAAGATGCCTTCTTGAGACTTCACACAAGACTTATGGCTTCCCTGCTCACCACGAGAAAACCACGTTCAAGTCCCACATGTGTATCATAAGCAACGGTGCCAAGAGGAACAACGTGGAGCAGTCTGTCTGTGCAGCCTCTGCTCCACTTGTTCATCATGTTATAGCATCAATTAGGAGGCAGTGAGGACTGCCGATGCTGGAGTTCAGAGTAGAGAGTCGATTGCTGGAAAAGCACAGGCAGCATCCGAGGAGCAGGAGAATCGATGTTTCGGGCATAAGCCGTTCATCAGGACTCAGCATCAACTACCTCATTCTGTCCCTGTGTAAGTGCGTTGAGGGGGGAAAGACCTCGTACTTTTCCTGCCTAAGTGACTCAAGGTGATGAATGGCCTCCCCTTGTTCCTGTAGAAGTGACGTAAGGGGCTGAATGGGCTCATGCTTTTGCCGTGTAAGTGACTGAAGGGACTGACTGGCTTCTTCTTCGTACAATTGGACAGGGCCAAGGGCCTGACTGGGTTACCCCTGGTTCCTGTTTAACGGCTCCAAGTGCTGATGAATGTGATGATGCTGTAGCTTTAAGAGGTTATTTTGTCCTGGTTTCTTTTAAGAGAGAGATTAAATGACCGTTAATAAGCTGGCTAGTTAAGATCACTTGAGTAAACAGCGAGGAAGGCCTTCGGTTTATTTTAATGCAGCCTGAATGGGTGTGACTGGCTCTCACAGATTAGGATCTCTGGGTTTTGGTTTCTCAGTAACATCAGAAACTATTTCGGTCTCAACAGAGTTGAAGCTTCAGTGAGTGTCTCCTGGTTCTTAGTCTCTCTGAATTTTCTCTTGATGTTGATTTTACTTCCTGGATTGGAAAAATGTTTGTGACAATCTGTATCTGAATATTTCTTTTTGCCAAGGGCTGTGTTTATGGGAGTTTCCTATATTGTGACAGTTCATTCGTAATAGTTCCACGATCTATTATTCTGTTAACTTGTACAATAGAATTACGTTATTCTATATTCCTCTTTCTTTGGTTTCATTTTATTTTTCGTGTTTAAATAAATGGTGTTTTGCTTCATACCGCGTAGTTTGACCATTCACATTGTATATGGAACAGACACTATACATTTCCTTTAAAATAAGAAAACATTAGAATCTAGGTAACTGCCTTCAAATATTTTCGAGGGACTCTGGTGTGGCCCATCACACTGGACTCCTTCCATTCCTAGGTAATAGGCTGGAGGCACTGAGTGGGCTTTCCCTATTCATCTCCAATAATATCAATGGGCTGAATGACTTCCTCATATTCCTGTGAAACCAGTGTGAGGTGCTGAATGAACTCTTGTTTTACTGTGGCAATGTGCAGTGTCCGGCAGTGCTGTTACATGAATGTGACGGACCCTTTAACAGCACAAGCCACAATGGAGACTGGGTCTTGCTGCACATGGACACAGAACAGTTCAGGAGCTGATGGGGGACAAAATGTTCTGAACATTGTAGAATCTTCAGTGACCATCCCCACTTCGGATCTTATGGTGGGGAGGGTGGGGGTGGGGAGACATTGATGAAGCAGCTGAAGCTGTTTTTGAAGAGGAAGCTACCATGAGGATCTCCCACAGAAGTGACCCAGGACTGAGATGATAAACATCTTCCTTTTTGCCATGTCTGATACCAAACAGTGGAGAGTTTACTCTGATTCCCATTAAGACCAGCTCCGTAATTTCAACAGAATCAACCATTGCCTTGATATCAAGGCCTGCCATTTTTACCTGAACCCTTGTATCAAATTCTTTTGTTCACATCAATAGGCCATGATAGATGAGCAGCAAGTATTTTCTTCAAACATGAGGTATTGAATGTCGGGGTTTCTATTCTCAAGAGTGTTGGGGAGCGAGATGACTGAAAGTATTTGGAGAGGAGGTCGATGGATATTGACCTGACAGAGAGTTGAGGGCTATGAAGAATTAGGTATGAAAGATGATTTGAGACCAAGAACATATCAGACATGATCTTAGTGAAGGGCAAGGCAGGCTTGGGGAGTAAATGACCTGCCCCTGTTTCTGATGTTCTCACATTATGTTATTAAAAAGTTAGTGGGTGTTATTTGCATTAATGTTCTGTTATTGAATGTTGCAGTCAGGGAGACCAGAGGATTTTGTGAGCCATTGCTGGGTGAGGTAGGTGGACTGTATTCACAGTGAATCTTGGTCTACAACAGGATCAACAAATGGAGCACAAGTTGCAGAGAGGGGCAGCTCTGTAGAGATGTGGGGCCTCTTTCATACCCAGCCTGGGCTTTCCAATTACATTTCCCAAATCACGTCAAAGAGTGTGGGACAGTACTTAGGAGCTGAATGGTCTCCTCTATTTCTCTGCACCAGGTTATAGCAGTAAGTGGCTTCCAACTGCTCCTGTCTAGCAGGTTTGAGGGGCTGAATGGAGCACAGAAGTATGTGACTGAGTAACAGGAGTGGGTCATTAGACACTTTGAGCCTTCTCCATTAGGCACGAAGATTGTGGCTGACCTGGTTGTGGACTCAGTCTCTTCCTGTCTGCGTCCCATTATCCGTGAGTCCCTGCTCTGTCAAATATTTAACTAACTCAGCTTTCAATCAATGTGAACATAAAGGCACAATAAACTTCCAGTGAAGAGGATACCGATTTGAAAAGTCCTTGCAGAATTTTTCGTCATCCCTCTAATAGAATCAGAGAGTCATGGAGAACGGAAACAGACCCGTTAGTCCAATCCGTTCGCTCCGATAAGATATCAAATCTGATCCAGTCCTATCTTCCAGCATTTGGCCAATATCCCTCCTCTTTCAGATACTTTTTAAATGTGCGATTGTAACCGCCTTCCCCACTTCCTCCGACAGCACTTTCTGTACACACACCACTCTCTGTGTGAAACATTTATGTTCAGGTCCCTTCTAAATCTTTCGCCCTCTTGTCTTCAGCCTATGCCCTCTTGTTCTGGACTCCCATATCCTGGGGACCAGAGCGTGGCTGTTCAGAATATCCATGCTCCTGCTGGTTTTCTAAACCTCCATAATGTCACCCCTCAGCCTCTGATACTCCAGGTGGAAACACCTCAACCTAATCAACCTCTCCCTGAAACTCAAACCCTTCAGTCCTGGAAGATCCATGTAAATCTTTTCAGTATTCTTAAAGTGGCATCACCGACATCCTGCACTGTTGCAACATACCACCACAACTCCTATACTCAATGCTCTAACTGATTAAGGCAAATGTGCCAAATGTGTTCTGCACCACACTGTCTACCTGCAACTCCACTTTCAAGGAATAATGTACCTGCAGCCCTTGGTCCCTTTGTTCCACCACGCTCCCCAGGACATTACCATTAAATGTATAACCTCTGCCATGATTTGCCTTCTCAAAATACAAAACTTTGTATTTATCTAAATTAAACTTCATCTGTCACTCCTTGCCCCTTTTTTCCCATATAACTGTGGACTCGTTGCACTCTGAGATAATCTACTACACCGCCTTTCTGATATAATTTGTAAATTTACTAACTATGTCCCCAATATTCACGTCCAAATCCTTGATATAAATGGTGCATGCAGTGAACTCAGTACTGATTCTTGCAGAACAGTTCTGGTCACAACTTCCAGTCTGAAAAATAACCCATTTATCTTCAAGCCAATTGTGACCAGCTTCCACTGTATCCCATAAAATCTAATTTTATTAATCTGTCTATCAATCGGAATGTTATGAACACCTTGCTGAGGTCCATATACACAATATCTACCAAACTGCCTTCATCAATATTCTTTGTCACCTCTTCATAAAACTCATTCAAATTAATGAAGCATGATTTGCTATGCAGAAAGCCACGTTGTCTACCCCGATCAGCCCTTGCCTTCCCAAATGTATGTAAATCCTGTCCCTCAGAATCCTCTCCAACAACTTACCCACCAGTGACATCAGGCTCACCGGTCTATAGTTCCCCGGCTTTTTGGGTCACCGTTTCCTTTTCTAGTCTCACTCCTCCACTGCTCACAACAAATGTCAAATGTAACCCGGTTTGTGATATGGCCAATGATATCGGTCTCAGACTGGGTCAGGGTCAATTTTAGGAAGAAATCAGGCGAGTTTCTTTAATAAGCTGAAATAGTACGTTTATGATCCAGAGCAATGTTACTCCAACTATGATGGAATGATGAATGGCAAACGATTTGGATGTTGCAAATAAAGAATCAATATTTCCGTTTCTAAAAACACTGGCGCGTACACACACACACACACACACACACGTAAACAACATCTCTGCAATTTCAAGTTGAAAGAACTTTGTCCAGATATTAGTGTAACTCATGACAAAAGTAAAAATTGAGAGATTATCCAAAACGATATTCTGCTTCTGAAGATATTCTACTCACACAAGCTGCTAACAATGGGATTTCATCCTGGAAGAGTTGGATTTTGCTGAATTCCCTTTGGATTAGGAAGTGAGGAGATTCCAATGAATTCTGGTCAGGCATTGCCCAAAGAGTAGCACGGTGGCTCAATGGTTTTCGCTGCTGCCTCACAGCACCAGCGACTTGGGTTCATTTCCAGCCTTGGGCAACTATATGTGTGGAGTTTGCATATTCTCCCCCTGTCTGTGTGAGGTTCTAATGGGTGGTCCAGTTTCCTCCCGCGGTTCAGGTTGGGATGATTGTTCATGCTAAATTGTCCATAATATTCAGGGATTTCGAGGTTTGTTACATTAGTCAGTGGTAAATGTAAGTGAACGAGCCTGGGAAGGTCAATCTTTGGATGGTTGGTATGGGCTTATTGGGCTGAAGGGTCTGTTTCCACACTGCAGGGTTTCGATAAGAATGGTAACGATGCCTGTAGAGTTTTTTTTTTGTTTTAGCTCACACACATTGCTGTAATGAACAACAATAAGGGAGAGAAAGTGCAATAGGCCGTTAAGTCTAGGGCAGATTGCATATTCTCCCTCGACGAGTTTAATCATACAATAATGTCATCCTCTCCCAAACTGGACCATGTGAGGTCTCCTTGTTCATTGTCCAAACTATGTCCTCATCACATTCCCTGTTCCATGTAGGTGCATGAATGCTGCTGTCATACACAGAGCCATACCCTTAGCAGAAAATGGTCTTGGTCGATTTAAAGACGAGTTTTCATATCCCTGCATCATTAAAAAAAATTAAATGTTTAATATATTCAGAATACCTGTGTTAAAATGAATACATTTTGTTAACAAATAAAGAAATTGCTAGAAAAGCTTGGCAGGTCCGTAAGCATCCTGATGCCTTTTAGATGTTATAGTCGTACC
The DNA here is from genome assembly GCF_047496795.1 of Chiloscyllium punctatum. NCBI lineage: Eukaryota > Metazoa > Chordata > Chondrichthyes > Orectolobiformes > Hemiscylliidae > Chiloscyllium > Chiloscyllium punctatum. The sequence continues at coordinate 30,207,230 of NC_092784.1, forward strand.
ACACTGGTACCACTTCCTCTGATACCATTCCGTACACACACCACCCTCTGCATAAAAAAGGTGCCCCTTTGGTCTCTTCAAAATCTTTCCCCTCTCACTTTCCACCAAATACCCTGAAAACTCAACCAATCCATGACCATTCTGATTTTATAAACCGCTACTGCTGGTAAATGTGACTCCAATCAACACGAATAGCTGTACTTTCAGTCATCCCGGGCCTAATATCTGAACCTCAATGCTGACACCTCTTCCTTCTCCATCAAGTCACAATTCAAAATCCATTTTAATCAGTCTGTTCAGATGTATCATGAGACACTTCTGGGGATTTACACCTGGACCTTTGTGCCCAAAAGTAGGGACACTCGCGTCACTTAGCAATACCCATAAAGCTGTAACATTATTCTCCTGTGTGTTTGTTCATCAGCCTGTTCTGACATGCTGTGACGTACATCTGCAACAGGCAGGACTTGAATACATGCCTTCTAGTCCAGAGCTAGGAACGCTACCACACAAGTTCAGGAATTGGAATCAAATCCAGATCTCTGGCTCAGAGACAGGGACACTACCCACTACATTTACATACTCAGATTTTGGCTCATATTTTAAGTGCCCGCTTTCAGCTCGGTGTGGATTTATTATAATCAGGTTAACATTACTGAGCTACACAAAACATTTTCTTTTGTTAAACAAATGCAAGATATTTGTCTCAACTGTAGGATATTGAGTGCACGTGCTGTGCTATCGAAATTAACTATGAACATCTTTAATTGCTATTATCTGTAGTCTGCAATATGAGGGAAAGAAATCCTGCAGACACACTGAGCCCAATGAAGGGTCTCAAATAGACATTTATTACTGAAGACCAGAGACGGAGAAAGACCATAATTTCTGGCCCCAAAACACCGATCATTATTACTCACATCTAACGTGCGACTGGCCTCTTCCTAAAACCATAAAATTATACAAGGCTGGTGATTACTGTCCAGCCTGTCATCCCCATTGACAGGGTCTGCAATCTGTCCCTCCTGCCCCTAAACACACAAGGCAAATTAAGCTTTGTGAAAATCAAGGCCAGAGTGTGCAGACCTCCTGGACAGGGGCAGGGAATTTTAAATTATACGGGGAGGGTGAGGAGGGGGTAGTATCACACACTGGGCTAAGGGCTGGCAGATGGAGTTTAGTTTGGATTAATGCAAGGTATTGGATTTGGTAAATCAACAAGAGCAGGATCTGTACAATTAAACGTAGGGTCTTTGGCAGTGTTGTAGGACAGAGACCTAGACGATCAGGTATAATTCTTTAAAATTTGCATCTCATATAGATCGTGTGGTTAAGAAAGTGGTTAGCACACTTGTCTTCATAGGACAGACCTTTGAGTATCGGAATTGGGATGTCATGTTGTGGTTGTACATGAAATTGGTGAGATTTCTTCTGGAATCCTGTGTCCAGTCTGGCCATTCTGCCCGCTCATTCCATAGGCACACCACCCTCTGGGTGAAAAAGCTGCTCCTTACGTCACTTTTAAATGTTCCTCCTCTCACCTTAAGCCTTTGTCCTCTAGTTTTGGACTGCACGTATCCTTAGAAAATACCTTGACTATTCACTTTTATATTATTGACCTTGATATTATTAACCTGGAGGGGATTGAGAAGAGATTAACCTGGATGTTTCTGGAAAAGGAGGGAGTGTGCTTTCATCAGAGGCTGAATAGGCTGAGACGTTTTTCACTGGAGAGTATGAGATTAAGGGGTAACTTTGAAGAGGTTTATAAAATAATGAGGGGTACAGATACCCTGGAGGGCTGATGTCTTTTCCCTAGAGTTGGGGATCCAAAACCGAGGGATATTTTAAGCTGCGAGGAAAAAGATTTTCAAAAGTCATGAGAGGTAAATATTTTAGACAGAATCTGGCTTGTGTGTGGAATGAACTTCCAGTGGAAGTGGTGAAAGCAGGGACAGTTACAATGTTTAAAGGACATTTAGATCAGTACATGGATAAGACATCAGTTTGGATGGTGCTCTGAGCAGCTGCCCTCTTCCTCCCCTCTCTGAATGAATCCCTGTTGGTTTTCACTCTCTGCCAATGCCTGTGCAGTGGCGCGTGGAGGCCAGCAGAGGGTGGCATTGCATCACTTTCAGCACAACAGAGTCTGCCAGACCTGCCCCACACAGAGACACACAGATACACACACAGCAATTGTTAGAGCACTGCGTCAAGCTCATCTGGTAACTTAAACGAAACATAAAGAAATGCTCAATTCGTCTCGTAAACTGTTAAAATATGAGTGACAGAACTGCCAAATTCCACTGTTGAAATAAAAACATCAATTTATTTTTTCACTCTGAAAGTAAACATATTGCATTAGCTATTCACAACTCTGAGACCCCCAACCTTTTAACTGCTTATTACCCGACTCCCGCTCTATAGCAATATACTGCTCCTAGGTCTGCCATCCTCTCATATCACAGGAGCTTGTCAGCTCTCATTTCAGAACAGCATTCACCCTCTCTTTAAGGTCCAGTACACACTTTCAACTTCATCCTATTATACCCCGATGAATATAGATAATTGGAACCTATCCGGATTTCTCATGCTCTGTGGTTTGTCAATATTTCATCCACTCCCGTCTCGTGTTTGTCAGGATATTTGTTGCTCCATTGACAGCATGTCATTATTCGACTCTGCCCGTGGGAATATAGCAGTATTTCACTTGCTCACACACGTGAGTGTGGGGCAGGATTTCAGTTGTTTCATGGGGACTGTGATGCTATGACAATCACAATGTTTGTAGATGGCACCGAACCTGGAAGAACTCTGAAGTCTATGGAGGACAGTGTGGAACTCTAACACGACAGTGACACGTTGGTATAGTTGTCAGCTTTATGGCTGAAAGCGCTGAGCAGGGCGAGGTGATGCACTTTGGTTAGAAAGACAATGAAAGACAATATAAAACATTCTGTACCATTATAAAGGGGGTGCGGGAGCAGAGGGCGCTGCGTGTGTATGAGCACAGACTGGTGAAAATGTCAGGACAAGTGGGGAGGGCAGTTACTATCACAGATTAGTTTCAGTATCTGAGCTGTTTACAGGAGGAGGTGTAGGAGGGAGTCTCGGTGTTCCCTTCCTGGGAGGTGGTGGTGACGATGTGTTGTGAGCCCACCCTCCTGCCCACCGAGACCGTAGGAATTCCATTTGTACCAGCTCGACACAAAAGGGAGATGGAATCAGAGCCACGGCTTCTAAGTTGTGCCAGGGGGAAACGGAGCTGCCAGTGGATTTAAAGTGAGAATTGCCCTTCACTGAACATTGCTCCTTACTCGGTTGGTAGACGTGGATGTTTCAGAATCTCCACACGAGGCGTCCCGGTCCTCTTCGGTTCGGACCAGGGTCATCCTCACATGTTGGGGGGAGAGGGGTGAGGGAACGGATATCAGGCACTCCACCACACGGCTTGGCCCTTTCTGTCCTATTCCAGGCTGTTACTCCTGGAATGGGAGAAAGGGAGGAAGGGAGGGTGGGAGTGAGGGTTGGAGAGGGTGGCCCTGCTGTTAGTGCTGGTGTACGTGGAGATAATGGTAAATCGTGAGGCTTTCAGAGGGAATCTGTTGACAGCGTTGTATCCATGCGGTGTAATTGATGTGGGGGGTAAAGTGGACGGGGTGACAGAGAGAGAAAGAGAGACAGTGAGAGAGAGAGAGAGACAGAGGCAGACAGAGACAGAGAGACAGAGACAGAGACAGACAGAGAGAGGGAAGGTGGTGCATGCGGAAGTGAGAGTGGTGGAGCATGAGCCTTGTTCGGTGGTCGGTGCTGTAACAGATATACAGTGAGTGTGAGGGAGCAGAGAGAATAGAGTGACCCTTACCCTGACAGAGCGGGGAAGGTTTTTGATGCTTGTTCTGTTTTGCTGGACATTTCTTCAGACCACAGATACTGCACTGAGCTGGGTGGTGAGTTCAGACCATGCTCGGTGTGTCTGGTGGTGTGGCCCCCTCTGGGAAGAGAATGGACCCCCTCTGTACTAGCCCATCCAACAGGACCTCCGTGCCCCTGTCGACCAACTATGGGATAATTGCCCGTTATCTGCCATGCTCAGGGTAAACTATGCAGGGCAGCTCCTAACACATAAAGCTCAACCGTGTGCCCCTTGGCCTTTTAAAGATGGTGCCCGTGTCAGGGATCATGGAATATCCAGGGCACCCGGGCGTTGGTGAGTACCTCCAACCATGATGGGTGGGAGAATCAGGCTGGTATTGAATGAGAGGGATACCCACCCATGGGGTGGGGTGGGTAGTTAATGAGGTGAGTTCGATACGATAGCACCAGGAAACTAGCTCGGCCTACTGTGGATGATCCCTCAGTCAATGAAAATGGCACTGAGACAAATTATTGTTAAATTTAGCCCAATGAGTCAAAGTCTCTGCTGACCCTACGCCCAGATACAAAGCTGCAGAACAAATACTCATCCAAAACTCGACATCATCTGAACTCACACCAATATCCTGTTCACCTATCACTCCTGGAAACACTGGCTTATGTTACAGGATGCTGTTAAAATATTTTCATTTCAGCATTCTGAAACCTGGGAACACATCCTTCCATAACACTGTCTTTCAGTCTCCCCGACTCTGTCTATTTCCCAGATCCCTCCTATTTGTTATTGTTTAAACTGATTCCCCCTCCATCTCTGTATCTCTGTGGCAGTGATGTTCACACTCACAGCACCCCCTTGTCAGGACACAATGGAGAGATGGAGCTGGAAATGGATGGGAGCTGCACATCCTGTCACTTCCAGCATGGGCTGCACGTATACCCACGTGGGCAGGAATCTAATATAGCGTTACATAACAATGCACAGGAATGGTGCACATAGCCATACATGCTGGGAGGGTAACTGCTCCTGGTTTACAGATAAATTCGTTGGTGTGGGGTACACAGTCCTACATACTGGGAGAGTAACTGATCCTGGTTTCCAGATTAAGGCACTGGGGTGGTGTACACAGCACTACATGCTGTGAGGGTAACTGCTCCAGGTTAACAGATCAATGCACTGGGGTGGTGTACACAGTCCTACATGCTGGGAGGGTAACTGCTCCTGGTTTAGTGCTCAATGCAATGGGGTGGTGTACACCGTCCTACATGCTGGGAGGGTAACTGCTCCTGGTTTACAGATCAATGCACTCGTGTGGTATACACAGCTACACAGCTCTCTTTGCTGAGAGGGAAACTGCTCCTGGTTTACACATCAATGCACTGGGGTGGTGTACACAGTCCTACCTGCTGGGCGTGTAACTGCTCATGGTTTAGAGATCAATGCACTGGGGTGGTGTACACAGCACTACATGCTGTGAGGGTAACTGCTCCAGGTTAACAGATCAATGCACTGGGGTGGTGTACACAGTCCTACATGCTGGGAGGGTAACTGCTCCTGGTTTAGTGCTCAATGCAATGGGGTGGTGTACACCGTCCTACATGCTGGGAGGGTAACTGCTCCTGGTTTACAGATCAATGCACTCGTGTGGTATACACAGCTACACAGCTCTCTTTGCTGAGAGGAAACTGCTCCTGGTTTACACATCAATGCACTGGGGTGGTGTACACAGTCCTACATGCTGGGCGGGTAACTGCTCATGGTTTACTGATCAATGCACTGGGGTGGTATACACAGCTCTCTTTGCTGAGAGGGTAACTGTTCCTGGTTTACAGATCAATGCACTGGGATGGTGTTCACAGTACTACATACTGGGAGGGTAACTGCTCCTGGTTTACAGATCAAACCACTGGGGTGGTATACACTGCTCTCTTTGCTGGGAGGGTAACTGCTCCTGGTTTACAGATCAATGCTCTGCGGTGGTGTACACAGTCCTACATGCTGGGAGGGTAACTGCTGCTGGTTTACATATCTATGCACTCTTGTGGTGTACACAGCCCTATATGCTGGGAGGGAAACTGCTCCTGGTTTACAGATAAATGCACTGTTGTTGTGCACACAGCCCTACATACTGGGCGGGTAACTGCTCCTGGGTTACAGATCAATGCACTAGGGTGGTGTACACAGCACTATATGCTCTGCGGGTAACTGCTCCTGGGTTACAGATCAATGCACTGGGGTGGTGTACACAGTCCTACATGCTGGGGGTGTAACTGCTCCAGGTTAACAGATCAATCCACTGGGGTGGTGTACACAGTCCTACATTCTGGGAGGGCAACTGCTCCTGGTTTACAGAGTAATTCACGTGTGATCACTGCACTGGTTTCTGTGCTGGTCAGACTATCTGTTTGAGGTTTATAGATAATGCAATGATGTTGTTTGAGTCTCTCCTTATGCTGGATGGATATTTGTTTCAGGTTCACGCATTAGTGTCCTGCTGTGGTCTACCCAGCTCCCGGTGCTGGACAGATATATTGGCTGAGTTTATAGATCAATGCCCTGATCTGATCTGTGCAGTGTTCCACTCTGGACAGATTGCAGGATTGTATTGATCAGTGCAATGGATGAATCTGGACAGATTGCTGGGTTGTACTGAGCAGTTCACTGGCCTGGTCTAAACAGTGTTCCACGGTGAACAGATATCTCCTCTGGGTTGATGGTGTCTGGGCTGGTTCTGAAAGGTGGCTTGAGAATGTGGTATATCTAACTATTTCAGCTGATCTGGCAACGCCTTTAGTTCCCGTTCCTGTGATTGGACTCTCTCTCACCCCATTAATGTTATAGTGTGTTCAGGGACAGTACATCATTTTGGTGGGGTCGGTCGGGGGGAAAGATGATGGACAGGTCAAGGAGTTCCCCGGAACTTTCTGTCCACGATATTTTATAACTGACATACCCCGGAACGTTCCGTCCCCGACATTCTATAAGTGTCATTCCTGGAACGTTCTGTCCCCGATATTCTATAACTGCCATTCCCCAGAACTTTGTGTCCCTGACATTCTATAACCGCCATTCGCAGGAACGTTCTGTCCCCAACATTCTATAATTGCCATTCCCTGGAACGTTCCGTCCCCGACATTCTATAACTGCCATTCCCTGGAATGTCCCTTCCCTGACATTCTATAACTGACACTCTCTGGAACGTTCTATCCCCGACATTCTATGACTCACATTCCCCGGAACGTTCTGTCGCCAACATTCTATAACTGCCATTCCCCGGAACGTTCTGTCCCCGACATTCTATCACTGCTATTCTGCAGGACGTTCCGTCCATGACATTGTTTGTGAACGGCTGGACGTCAATGAATTGGTCAGGGAACTCGAAGCGAATGAGCCATTGGGAAGTAGTGACCATAATGCAATAAGCTTCAATCTGCAATTTGAGAGGAGAGGGTACAATCGGAAGTGACAATTTTTCAGTTGAATAGCATTCTGGCAGGCAGGTTTGCTACTGCAACACAGCTACGTTTAAACTAAATAGCGGGGAAGGGGACAAACTGGATGTTTAAGAAGGAAATTGGAGGGAATGTTAGAACAAGGGAAGTCAAGAAAGGCAACTGTATCAATGAGGCAGAAAACTCAGAAAGGGATCATGCTGTAAGGTTGAGTGAAATAGGAGTTGATGGGAAGGGTGAGGGCAGTAACAAATTAAAAATACTATACATGAATGCACGAATCATTAGCAATAAGATGGATGAGCTTGAGGCTCTTTTGGAAATTGACACATACAATATTGTGGGGATAACTGAGACGTGGCTTCAAGTGGACAGGGCCTGGGAAATGAATAGTCAAGGCTACACGTGCTATCGCAAGGACAGACTGACGGGCAGAGGGTTTGGGGTGGCCATATTGGTAAGGGATGACCTGGAATCAGGGGATGTAGTGTCAGTGTGGATAGACCAGTTAGTCTGACCTCAGTGGTGGGAAAGATGCTGGAGTCGATTATAAAGGATGAAATTACGACACATCTGGATAGTAGTAACAGGATCGGTCAGAGTCAGCATGGATTTATGAAGAGGAAATCATGCATGACTAATATTCTGTATTTTTTTGAGGATGTAACTCTGAAGATAGACGAGGGAGATCCAATAGATGTAGTGTACCTGAACTTTCAGAAAGCTTTTGATAAAGACCGACATAAGAGGTTAATGAGCAAAATTAGGGCGCATGGTAATGGGGGCAAAGTAATAACTTGGATTGAAATTTGGTTGGCTGATAGGAAACAAAGAGTAGTGATAAACCATTCCATTTTGGAATGGCAGGCAGTGACCAGTAGGGTACCGCAGGGATGAGTGCTGGGACCGCAGCTTTTTACAATATATTCTAATGATATAGAAGATGGTTTTGGAAATAACGTCAGCAAATGTGCTGATGATACTAAGCTGGGTGGCAGGCTGAAATGTGATGAGGATGTTAGGAGATTACAGGGTGACCTGCACAAGTTAGGTGAGTGGGCAGATGCATGGCAGATGCAGTTTAAAGTGGATAAATGTATGGTTATCCACTGTAGTGGCAAGAACAGGAAGGCAGAATACTACCTCAATGGAATCAATTTAGGTAAATGGGCAGTACAGAGAGATCTGGATGTTCTTGTACACCAGTCAATGAAGGTAAGCATGCAGGTCCAGCAGGTAGTGAAGAAGTCTAATAGCATGTTGGCCTTCATAACAAGAAGGATTGAGTATAGAAGCAAAGAGGTTCTTCTGTAGCTGTACAGGGCCCGAGTGAGACTACACCTGGAGTACTATGTACAGTAACAGTCTCCAAATTTGAGGAAAGACATTCTGGCTATTGAGGGGGTGCAGCGGAGGTTCACGAGGTCAATTCCTGGAATGGCGGGATTACCATATACTGAAAGACTGGAGCGACCGGTCTTGTATACCCTTGGGTTTAGAAGACTGAGAGGGGATATGATTGAGACATATAAGATTATTAAAGGATTGGAAACTCTGGAGGTAGGAAACATGTGTCTGCTGATGGGAGAGTGCTGAACCAGAGGACACAGCTTAAAAATACGGGGTAGACCATTTAGGACAGAGATGAGGAGAAACTTCTTCACCCAGAGAGTGCTGGCTGTGTGGAATGCTCTGCCCCAGAGGGCAGTGGAGGCCCAGTCTCTGGATTCATTTAAGAAAGAGTTGGATAGCGCTCTCAAGGATAGTGGAATCAAGGGTTATGGAGATAAAGTAGGAACAGGATACTGATTAAGGATGATCAGCCATGATCATATTGAATGGTGGTGCAGGCTCGAAGGGCAGAATGGCCTACTCCTGCACCTATTGTCTATTGTCTATTCAAATGAACAAACGATAAGGTCCCGAGGGAAGAGATCCCGTTCCACGGAGTAGGAGACTCAGTTCCGAAGCACCCTGAGGCAGTTAAAAGAGTGAATGCGTTTTCCCTGCGTTTACATTTCTTCACGACACAGGATCGAGCACAATTTAGACCAAAATATAGAAATTCCCAAACTCCGTTTTTCTTCAGGAAACTGGGAGAGAATCCTTCAGGACAGCAACGTTTCCATTCTTTGTATTAGGAACTGGGAAGGAGTGACCTGTGTCGGCTCCCGAGTGATCGAGTCGGTGGGAATGTTCTAGAAACCATCTGTCCTTATGGATGTGTCTCTGTGTGTTATGGGAGGGAGGGTTTCTTGTGGTTTATGTCACATTTTTGTCAGGAATTCAGACCTTCCCATTTGTTATTCCAGCTCCAATTATTTTAATAAATCCCTGATAAAGGGGCACATTTGGAAATCTCACTATGTCCCCAATCAAACGGGTCCCTTTGCCTCCAGGCTGATGGATAATGGGTTTGTTTTCCTTCCTCACAGTTAACGTAGTGACCATCTGTGCCCTGCGTTATAAAGACTGTTGATTGTCTCCATTTACGTCCTGCTTTTTAAAGATTGTGGATTGTCTCCATGTGTCAGATGTTACCTGGGGGCCATGGCAGCGGCGGATCTCCTGGTCATTATACTCGACCTGATACTGAGACATATTCCCATTGTTTATCGTGAACAGTTTTATTTCCTGGAGTACACTGTCCCCGTGTGTAATATCCACGCCATCCTGCTTTATGCAGCCACTGACTGCTCTGTCTGTTTCACCTTCACTTTCACCTTTGATCGGTTTGTGGCCATTTGTTGCCAGAAGCTGAAAAGTAAATATTGCAGTGAGAAAACGGCGGCTGTGGTTCTGGGAGCAGTGACTGTGCTGAGCTGTTTATAGAACATTTTCTGGTATTTTATGTTCACAGCTCGGTATCGGTTGTGGAACACCCCCTGGTTTTGTGATGTAACAGACGCTGTTTTTACTTCAGTGTCTGGGTCGCAATCAAGTTCCTCCATTACATTCTAACCCCGTGTGCCCAATTTCTCCTGATTCTGCTGCTCAATGTTCTCACCGTCAGACACATTTTAGTGACCAGCAGAGCCCGCAGGAGACTCCGCGCTCACACAAATGTGGACGCTCAGTCTGATAGGGAAATGAGAAACCGAAAAAAATCTATCATTTTACTGTTTCTGATCTCGACCAATTTCATCCTGTTATAGTCAACGTTCATGCGGCATTCTATATGGGTACGGGTGATTGTTATTGTGTATATCCCTGTGTATCTCCATCCCTTTGTGCGGGAATTGGGCTGCATGCTGCAGCTCCTCAGTTGCTGCACAAACACCGCAATTTATGCCATGATCCAGACTAAGTTCAGGCAGCAGTTGAAGAATGTGCTGAAATATCCCTTCACCCAAATCCATCCATCAATCAAATTCCCTCATTAATCAATCCATCCGGGGTTTTCCCATTTCAGTTCAGTGTTTCAGTGATGGAGCAGCCTGTCGCTATGGTTGCAGACTGAGGGTAGCGCTGGTTTCCCCATCCTTATCCTACAGCGGGGGTGACAGGGACACATTTCAATGCTTCTCACAACTCAGGGGCCAGTGAGAAAAGGCACCATACCACTGCCTGTATCCATCACTTCAATTGTGAACAATAAACATTTTCATTAAAGCATGCCAAGCAGCAGACTGAACGATGTTGTGTGTCTTTGTGTTGGAGAAATTGAGCTGGAGAGCGACAGACTCAGCCCAAGTCCTGGTCCTCAGGGAAGGGGAGGGCACCGCGCCCTGAGCTCAGGAGCTGGGGTTAACTCCCTCTGTGTCCCCCCACTCCAATCAGACCTCCACATTCCCTGTCCTTTACTCTTTCTCCTCATTTCTCTCCCGCTCGCTCTCTGCACACTCACTCTTTCTCACCACCACTCCCTTTCACTCTCCCTCGTCCCCCCTCTCTCACACACACACCCCCAACCCTGGTTTCTCCACCTGCCTCGTCACTTTCCTCACACCCTCCCCCTCCCGCTCACTCTCACTGTCCTGCCGTCGCTGTCTCCCTCCCACAATTTTCCCTTTCTCCCACATCTCACTCCAAACCCCCCCCCCCCACATGCAGCCTCACCACCAACCCCTCCAGGCTCTGGGTCAGAGGGAGAGGAAAGGATCAGGAAGACAGAGTGTGTCAGAGAGAAAAAGGGAGGAAGGCACAGGAGGGAGAGAGATTCAGTCAGAGAGAAACCTCAGAGTTACTGCTTCACTATCAACAGGACCGCTTCACACTAACTGTGTCACTCTCACCCTGGCCCCATCACACTTAATGCGTCACTGTCAGCCTGATCCGTCAGAGTCACTGCATCACTATCAACTGGACCCCCACAAACTCACTGCGTCACTATCAGCCGGACCCCCACATGCTTACCTCGTCACTATCACCCTGACCCATTACAATTACAGATTCACTATCAGCCGGACCCCCTCGCACTGACTGCATCACTACCAGCCTCTTCCCTCACACTGACTACGTCACTCACACCCTGACACCCTCACACTTACTGCGTCAATGTCACGCTGACCCCCTCACACTTAGTGTGTCACTGTCACACTGACCCCCTCACATTTATTGTATCGATATCATCCTGCCCCCTCACAATTACTAAGTCACTGTCACACTTACACACCCACACTGACTGCGTCACGATCACGCTAAAAGCGCTACACTACTGCGTCACTATCACCCTGACCCCCTCACACTTACTGTGTCACTACCACCCTGACCTCCTGACAATTCCTGCATCGCTGTCACACTGACCCCCTCACATTTACTGCATCAATATCCTCCTGCCCCCTCACCCTTACTGTGTCACTATCACCCTGACCCCCTCACACTTTCTGCGTCACTGTCACCCTGAACCCCTCACACTGCCTGCGTTACTGTCACCCTGACATCCTCACACTGACTGCGTCACTGTCTGAGTCACTATCACCATGGGGCCCTCACACTTACTGCGTCACAATCACCCTGATCCCCTCACACTTACTGCCGTATTCTCATCCTGACTCTCTCACACTTACTGCGTCACTGTCCCCCTGACCCCCTCACACTTACTGTATCGCTATCAGCCTGACCCCCTCACACTTCGTAGCTTCACTACGAGCTGGACACACTCACACCTACTGTGTCACTATCGGACTGAGCCCCACGCACTTACTGCATCAATACCAGCCTCTCCTCTTCACACTTACTGCATCAGTATTACCCTGACCCCATCATACTTACTGCGTTACTGTCACCGTGACCCCCTCACACTTACTGCGTGACTATCACCCTGAGCCCCCCACACTTACTGCGTCACTATCAATCTGACCCCCACACACTTACTGTGTCACTATCACCTGACATCTCACACATACTGTGTTACTATCACCCTGACCCCCTCACACTGACTGCGTCACAATCACACTCATCCCCTCACACTTACTGCATCACAGTCAATGAGACCCCTTCACACTTACTGCATTACAGTCACCTTGACCACCTCACACTTACAGCGTCACTATTACCCTGACCTCCGCACAATTACTGCATCACTGTCACCCTGACACCTTTACACGTACTGCATCACTATCACCCTGACCCCCCACACTTCCTGTGTCAATATCACCAAGACCCCCACACACTTACAGATTCACTACAAGCAGGACATACTCACACTTACTGCATCACTATCAGACTGAGCCCCTTACACTTACTGCATCACTACCAGCCCCTCCCCCTCACACTTACTGCGTCACTATTAGACTTTCCCCCTCAGGCTGACTGCGTCACTATCACATTGAGCCCCTCAAACTTACTGCGTCACAATCACTCGGAATCCCTCACACTTACTGCATCACTGTCAACCAGACCCCTTCACACTTACTGCATTACTATCACCTTGACCCCCTCACAATGACTGCATCACTAACACCCTAACTGACACTCAATTATTGCATCATTATCATCCTGATCCCTCAGAGTTACTGCGTCAGAATCATCCTGACACCCTCACACTTACAGCTTCAATATGAGCTGGAAAAACTCACACTTAATGTGTCACTATCACTCTGACCCCCTCACAGTTACTGCATCACCATCACTCCGACCCCCTCACACTTACTGCATCCATATCATCCTTCCCCCTCACACTAACTGCGTCACGATCACCCAGACACTCTCACAATTACTACATCACTGTCGCCCTTACACACCCACACTGATTGCGTCACTATCACCCTAAAACCCCGACACTTACTGCGACAGTATCAGCCTGACCCCCTCATATTCACTGTGTCACTGTCACCCTGACCCCCTCACAATGACTGCATCACTATCACCCTGGCACAATCACACTTACCAGCATCTACCCCTCTCACTTACAGTGTCGCCACCAGCCTGACTCCCTCACAATTACTCAGGCACTATCAGCCTGAACCCCTCACACTCACTGCGTCACTGTCACCGTGGCCCCATCACACTTACTGTATCACTATCAGCATGACAACCTCACACTTACTGCAGCAATATCAGCCTGACCCCTTATACTTCCTGCGTCACTATCACCCTGACCCGCTCACACTTATTGCGTCACTACCAGCCTGACCCCATCACATTTATGTGCATCAATATCAGCCTGACCCCCTCACACTTACCACATCACTATCACCCAAACCCCCTCACAATTAGTGTGTCAGTCCCAGCCTGACCCCACCACATTTACTGCATCAATATCACCCTGACCCCCTCACACTTACTGCATCACTGTCAAGCTGACTCCCTCACACATACTGCGGCACGGGCACACTGACACCCTCACACTTACTACGTCACTATCACCATGAAACCTCACACAATAACTGCGTCACTGTCACCGTGACTCCCTCACACTTACTGCGTCACTATCAGCCTGACCCCTCACACTTCCTGCGTCACTATCACCCAGACCCCTACACATGAACTGTTTCACTGTCACCCTGACCCTCACACAATTAATATGTCACTATCACCTTGATCCCCTTCACTATCAGCCTGTCCCCCTCACATTGCTGTGTCACTATGAGCCAGAGCCCCCGCACAATAACCGCGTCACTGTCGCCGACACCCCCTCACACTTACTGAGCCACTGTCACCCTGACCCCTCACAATAATTCCGTCAGTATCACCCTGACCCGCTCACACTTACTGCATCACTGTGAGTCGGACCCCCTCACACTTACCGTGTCACTCTTACTCTGACCCCCTCACACTTACTGCGTTATGACCAGACTCTTCCCCTCAAATTTACTGCGTCAGTTTCACCCTGAAATCCAACTCATATACTGTGTCACTACCAGCCTCTCCCTCTCACACTTACTCCATCACTGACACTCTGAGCCCTCACATTTAGTCTGTCACTATTACCCTGACCTCCTCACACTTACTGCATCACTGTCACCCTGACCCCTCACATTTAGTCTGTCACTATCACCCTGACCCCCTCACACTTACTACTTCACTATCAGCCTGACTCCCTCATACTTACTGCATCATTGTCACCCTGAACCCCTCACACTTACTACTTCACTATCAGCCTGACTCCCTCATACTTACTGCATCATTGTCACCCTGAACCCCTCACACTTACTGCGTCACTATAGACTGACCAGTCAGACATACTGTGTCACTGTCAGTCTGACCCCTCACAGTTACTGCTTCACTGTCATCCTGACCCCCTTACACTGACTACGACACTATCACCCTTACACCCACACACTGACTGCGTCGCTATCACCATGACCCCTTTACACTGCGTCACCGACCACCCTCAAACCTCGCATATACTGCGTCACTATCACCCTGACCCCCTCACACTTTCTGCATCACAATCGACCTAACACCATCACAGCATCACAGTTATTGTGTCATTACAAGCCTTTGCCCCCACACTTACTGCATCACAGTCAGTTTTACCCCTCACACTTACCGCGTCATTGTCACCTTGCCCCACTCAGAATTACAGCATCACTGTCAATCTGACCCCTCCAACATTCTGCATCACTGTCACATTGACCGCCTCACACTGACTGCATCACTATCACCCTAACGCCCCCACAATTACTACATCATTGTCACCCTGGCCCACACACACTTACTTCGCTATCACCCTAAAACCCCGGCACTTATTGTGTCACTATCACCCTGACCTCCACACTTTCACTCCATCGGCCTCACACTGACCCCCAACACTCTCTCCATCGCCGTCAACCTGACCCCCTCACACTCACTCCATCACTGACACCCCACCCCTCACACTCACACCATATTCGTAACCTGACGCTTAACGCTCACTCCATCACTCTCACACTGACCCCCTCACAATCACTCCATCTCCGTCACAGTGATCCCCTCACACTCAGTCCATCACCGTCAACCTGACCCTCGTACACTAACACCATCACTGTCAATCTGAACCCCTCACACTCACTCCATCACCATCACACTGATCCCCTCACACACACTCCATCACTGTCACCCTGAACACCTCACACTCACTCTATTACCGAAACCCTGACTCCTCACACTCACTCCATCACTCTCGCACTGATCCCCTCACACTCACTCCAGCATCATTACACTTATCCCCTCACACTCACTCCATCTCCATCACACTGAACACCTCATTGTCACTCCATCACCGTCACACTGATGCCATCACACTCACTTCATCGCCGTCACCCACCCCCTCACATTCACACCATATTCATCACCCAGACCCTTCACACTCACTACATCACTCTAATACTGATCCCCTCACACACACTCCATCACTATCACAGTGATCCCCTCACACTAACTCCATCACTGTCACCCTGACTCTCTCTTACCCACTCCATTACCAACACGCTGATCCTCTCACACGCACTCCATCACCGTCAACCTGACCCTCGCACACTCACACCATCACTGTCAATCTGAACCCCTCACACTCACTCTATCACCATCACACTGATCCCCTCACACACACTCCATCACTGTCACCCTGAACACCTCACACTCACTCTATTATCGAAACCCTGACTCCTCACACTCACTCCATCACTCTCGCACTGATCCCCTCACACTCACTCCATCATCATTACACTTATCCCCTCACACTCACTCCATCTCCATCACACTGAACACCTCATTGTCACTCCATCACCGTCACACTGATGCCATCACACTCACTTCATCGCCGTCACCCACCCCCTCACACTCACACCATATTCGTCACCCAGACCCTTCACACTCACTACATCACTCTAATACTGATACCCTCACACTCACTCCATCACTATCACAGTGATCCCCTCACACTCAATCCATCACTGTCAACCTGACCCTCGCACACTCACACGATCACTTGCACCCTGATCCCCTCACACTAACTCCATCACTGTCACCCTGACTCTCTCTTACTCACTCCATTACCAACACGCTGATCCTCTCACACGCACTCCATCACTGTCACCCTGACCCTCGCACATTCACTCAGTCAACGTTGCACTGACCCTTCACATTGACGCCATCACCTGAACAGCTCACATTCACTCTATTTTCGAAATCCTGACCACTCACACTCGCTCTATCACTCCCTCACTGATCCCCTCACACTCACTCCATTACCATCACATTTCTCCCCTCACACTCACTCCAACTCCGTCACCCTGACCCCCTCACACTCACTCCACACCGTCACCACGACCCGTCACACTCACTCCATCACTCTCACTGATCCCCTTACACTCACTCCATCACCGTCACACTTATCAACTCACACTGACCCCATATCCGTCACCCTGACTCCCTCACTCTCATTCCATCACCGTCACCCTGACCCCTTCACACTCACTCCATCACCATAACCCTAACCCCCTCATAACCAACCCATCACCGTAACCCTAACCCCTCTCACTCACTCCATCACTATCACACTTATCCCCTCACACTGACTCCATATCCGTCACCCTGCCTCCCTCACTCTCATTCCATCACCGTCACGCCGATCCCCTCACATTCACTCCATCACCGTAACCAAAACTCCTCACACTCACTCCATCTTGTCACCCTGACACCTCACACTCACTCCATCATCATCACACTTATACCAACAGACTCACTCCATCTCCGTCACACTGTGCCCCTTATTCTCACTCCATCACTGTCACAGTGATCCCCTCACACTCATTCCATCAACGTCCACCTGACCCTCACACTCACTCCATCACTGTCGACCTGACCAACTCACTCTCACACCATCACCATCGCTCTGACCCCCTCACACACACTCCAACACCGTCACCCTGACCCTCTCACACTCACTCCAACATCGTCACCCTGTCCACCTCACACTCAGTCCATCCCCGTCACCCTGACACCTCACACTCACTCCATCATCATCACACTTATACCAACAGACTCACTCCATCTCCGTCACACTGTGCCCCTTATTCTCACTCCATCACTGTCACAGTGATCCCCTCACACTCACTCCATTACTGTCGACCTGACCAACTCACTCTCACACCATCACCATCGCTCTGACCCCCTCACACACACTCCAACACCGTCACCCTGACCCTCTCACACTCACTCCAACATCGTCACCCTGTCCACCTCACACACAGTCCATCCCCGTCACCCTGACCCTCACACACACTCCATCGCAGTCATCCTGACCCCTCACATTCACTCAATCACCCTCACCCTGACGCCTTCACACTCATTCCATCCACGTCACACAGGCCCCCTTAAACTCACCATGATCCCGTCACACTCACTCATTCACATTACCCGGACCCACTCACACTCACTCTAACATGGTCACCCCAACCCCTCACACTCACTATATCACAGTCACCATGACCACCTCACACTCACTCCATCACTGTCAACCTGACTCCCTCACACTCACTCCATAACCGTCACACTGACCCCCTCACACTTACAACATAACCACTACCCTGACCCTTCACATTCACTCCATCACTCTCACACTGATCCCCTCACACTCACTCTACCACCGTCACCCTGAACCCCTCATTCTGACTCCATCACCGTCACGTTGATCCCCTCACATTCACTCTATCACCGTCAACCTGACCATCGCACACACACACCATCACACTGACCCACTCACATCACTTCATCACCATCACCTTGACCCACTCACACTCACTCCATCACCGTCACACTGACCCCCTCACACTAACAACATATCCGCCACCCTGACCCTTCACATTCACTCCATCACTCTCACACTGATCCCCTCACACTCGCTCCATCACCGTCACCCTGAACCCCTCATTCTCACTCCATCACCGTCACAGAGATTCCCTCAAACTCACCCCATCACCGTCAACCTGACCCTCGCGCACTCACACCATCACAGTCACCCTGGCCCCTCTCACACCATCACCCTGATGCTGACCCTCTCACAGTCACTCCATCAACGTCACCCTGACTCCGTCGCACTCACTCCTACACCGTCACCCTGACCAGTCACACTCACTCCATCACCTTCAACCTGACCCCCTCACAATCTCTCAATCACTGTCACCCTGACCCCCTTACACTCACACCATCATCCTCTCATGGACCCCCTCACACTCACTCTATCACCCTCACTCTGCCTGCTCACACTCACTCCATCACCATCAAACATCACCCTGACCCCCTCACATTTACCGCATCACTTTCACCCTGACCCCCTCACACTTACAGCTTCACTACGAGCTGACACACTCACACCTACTGCATCACTATCCGACTGAGCCCCCCACACTTACTGCATCAATACCATCCTCTACTCCTCACACTTACTGCATCAATAACAGCCTCTCCTCCTCACACTGCATCACTATTACCCTGACCCCATCACAGTTACTGCAACACTGTCAACCTCACACCCCACATGTACTGCGTCACTATCACCCTGAGCCCCCTCACACCGACTGCGTCACTATCACCCTGACCCCCACACACTTACTGTGTCGCTATCAACCTGACATCTCACATTTACTGCGTTACTATCACCCTGACCCCCTCACACATACTGTATTAATATCACCTTGATCCCCTCACACTTACTGCTTCAATATCACCCTGACCACGTCACTATCTCTCTGACCACCTCACACTTACTGTGTCACTCTCGCTCTGACCACCTCACACTTAGTGCGTCACTGTCACCCTGACACACTCACACTGACTGTGTCACTATCACCCTGACCTCCTCACACTTACTGCGTCACTATCACCCTGACCCCTTCACACTAACTGCGTCACTATCACACTGACCCCCATCACACTGACTGCGTCACTGTCACTCTGACCCCCTCACACTTACTGTTTCACTATCACCCTGAAGCCCTCACACTTGCTGCGTCACAATCACTCTGAGCCCCTCACACTTCCTGCGTCACTGTCAACCAGATCCTCTCACACAAGTGTGATGGTGGTGTGTGTGCGGGTGAGCGTGATGGTAGGGGTGGTGTCTGGCATTGTTTGTGAGGGTGTTGTAATGTGTGGGAGTGAGCGTGATGGTGAGGGTGGTGGGGCGCAATGTGTGTTAAGGTGGTGGAGTGTGTGGTGGTGATCGTGTTGGCAGGGGTGGAGCGGGGCAGTGCTTGTGCTGGTGGTGGTGAGTGTGGGGGTGAGCGTGACTGTGGGGTTGGTGTCGGGCACTGTGTGTGAATTTGGTGGTGTTTGTGGGGGTATCCGTGACGCTGAGGGTGGTGTGCAGCAATGTGCATGAGGGTGGTGTAGAGCGTGGGGGTGAGCATGACGGTGGGGCTGGTGTAGGGCAGTTTGTGTGTGGGTGGTGGAGTGTGTGGGGGTGTCCGTGCCATTTGGGGTCGAGTCGGGAAGTGTGTGTGAGGGTGGTCGAGTGTGTGAGCGTGAGCGTGACGGTGGAGGGGAGTGGGACAGTGTAAGTGAGAGTGGAGGAGTGTTGGGGGTAAGCGTGATGGTGGGGGTGGTGTGGGGCAGTGTGTGTGATGGTGGTAGAGTGTTTGGAGTGAGCGTGACGGTGGGTGTGTTGTGTGTCAGTGTGTGTGAGGGTGGTGGAGTGTGTGGGGGTGAGCGTGATGGGGTGGTCATGTGGAGCTGGGTGTGTGATGCTGGTGGAGTGTGTGGGGGTGAGTGTGACGGTGGGGAAGGTATGGGTCAGTGTGTGTGTGAGGTTGCTGGAATGTGTGGGAGTGATTGTGACGGTGGGTGTGGTGTGGGGGTAGTGTGTGATGGTGGGGGACAGTGTGGGTGTGAGCGTGACGTTTGGGGTGCTGTGGCGCAGTGTGTACGAGCGTGCTTGAGTGTGTGGTGATGAGCGTGACGGCGGTGGTGGTGTGGGACTGTGTGTGTGAGTGTGGTGGAGTGTGAGGGGGTGAGCGTGACAGTGAGGGTGGTTTTGGCAGTGTGTGTGATTCTTATTTGGTGTGTGGGGGGGGTGAGCGTGACAGTGAGCGTGTGCCTGGCAGTGATATTGACTGTGAGGCTGATTTGTGACAGTGTGTGTGATGGTGGTGGTGTGCAAAGCGGTAAGCATGATGGTGGGGGTGCACTGGGGCAGTATGTATGATGGTGGTGGAATATGTGAGGGTGAGCGTGATGGTATGGGTGGTGTGGGGCAGTGTGTGTGAAGATGGAGGAGTGTGTTCGATTATGTGTGATGGTAGGGGTGGTCGATGGCAAAGTGTGTTATGCTGGAGGTGTGTGTGGGAGTGATCGTGACTGTGAGGCTGGTGGGAGGCAGTGTATGTGATGGTGGTGGAGTGTCAGAAATAAGGTGGGTGAACTTAAGGTGTGGATCGGTACCTGGGACTACGATGTTGTGGCCATCACGGAAACATGGATAGATGAGGGACAGGAATGGCTGTTGGAGGTTCCTGGTTACAGATGTTTCAGTAAGATTAGGGAGGGTGGTAGAAAAGGAGGGGGGTGGCATTGCTAATTAGAAATGGTATAACTGCTGCAGAAAGGAAGTTTGAGGGGGATCTGCCTCTGGAGGTAGTATGGGCTGAAGTCAGAATAGGAAAGGTGCAGTCACCTTGTTGGGTGTTTATTATCGGCCCCCCAATAGCAGCAGAGATGTGGAGAAACACATTGGGAAACAGATTTGGGAAAGGTGCAGAAGCCACAGGGTCGTAGTCATGGGCGACTTAAACTTCCCAAATATTGATTGGAAGCTCTTTAGATCAAGTAGATTGGATGGGGCAGTGTTTGTGCAGTGTGTCCAGGAAGCTTTTCTAACGCAGTACGTAGAGTGTCCAACCAGAGGGGACCATATTGGATTTGGTACTCGGTAATGAACCGGGACAAGTGGTGGGCTTGTTAGTGGGTGAACAGTTTGGTGATGGTGACCACAATTCTGTGACTTTCACCTTGGTTATGGAGAGAGATAGGTGCGCACAACAAGGTAGATTTTACAATTGGGGGAAGGGAAATTACGATGCTGTAAGACAGGATTTGAAGAGCATACGTTGGGAGCATAGGCTGTCAGGGAAGGATGTGGTGGAAATGTGGAACTTTTTCAAGGATCAGATACGTCGTGTCCTTGATATGTATGTACCTGTCAAGCAGGAAAGAAATGGTCGTGTGAGGGAGCCTTGGTTGACGAGGGAGGTTGAATGTCTAGTAAAGAGGAAGAAGGAGGCTTACATAAGGTTGAGGAAACAGGGTTCAGACAGAGCAGTGGAGGGATACAGGATAGCCAGAAGGGACCTGAAGAAAGGGATTAGGAGAGCTAAGAGAGGGCATGAAAAATCCTTTGCGGATAGGATCAAGGATAACCCCAAGGCATTTTATGCATATGTGAGAAACCTGAGAATGACGAGAACGAGGGTAGGTCCGATCAAGGACAGTAGTGGGAGACTGTGTATTGAGTCGGAAGAGATAGGAGAGGTCTTGAACAAGTACTTCTCTTCAGTATTTACGAACGAGAGGGACCGTATTGTTGAAGAGGAGAGTGTGAAACGGACTGGTAAGCTAGAAGAGATACCTGTTAGGAAGGAAGATGTGTTGGACATTTTGAACAACTTTAGGATAGACAAGTCCCCCGGGCCTGACGGGATATATCCTAGGATTATGTGGGAAGCAAGAGAGGAAATTGCAGTACCATAGGCAATGATCTTCTCGTCTTCACTGGCAACGGGGGTGGTACCAGGGGACTGGAGAGTAGCGAATGTTGTGCCCCTGTTCAAAAAAGGGAATAGGGATAACCCCGGGAATTAGTCTTACTTCTGTGGTAGGCAAAGTAATGGAAAGGGTACTGAGGGATAGGATTTACGAGTATCTGGAAAGACACTGCTTGATTAGGGACAGCCAGCACGGATTTGTGAAGGGTAGGTCTTGCCTTACAAGTCTTATTGAATTCTTCGAGGAGGTGACCAAGCATGTGGATGAGGGTAGAGCAGTGGATGTAGTGTACATGGATTTTAGTAAGGCATTTGATAAGGTTCCCCACGGTAGGCTTATGCGGAAATTCAGGAGGCATGGGATAGAGGGAAATTTGGCCAATTGGATAGAAAACTGGCTAACCGGTCGAAGGCAGAGAGTGGTGGTAGATGGTACGTATTCAGCCTGGAGCCCAGTTACAAGTGGAGTTCCGCAGGGATCAGTTCTGGGTCCTCTGCTGTTTGTAATTTTTATTAATGACTTAGATGAGGGAGTCGAAGGGTGGGTCAGTAAATTTGCAGATGATACGAAGATAGGTGGAGTTGTGGACAGTGAGGAGGGCTGTTGTCGGCTGCAGAGGGACTGAGATATGATGCAGAGCTGGGCTGAGGAGTGGCAGATGGAGTTCAACCCTGCCAAGTGTGAGGTTGTCCATTTTGGAAGAACAAATAAGAATGCGGAATACAGGGTTAATGGTAGGGTTCTTAGTCAGGTGGAGGAACAGAGCGATCTTGGGGCCTATGTACATAGATCTTTGAAGGTTGCCACTCAGGTGGATAGAGCTTGTAAGAAGGCCTATGGAGTATTATCGTTCATTAGCAGAGGGATTGAATTCAAGAGTCGTGAAGTGATGTTGCAGCTGTACAGGACTTTGGTTAGGCCACAGTTGGAGTACTGTGTGCAGTTCTGGTCGCCTCACTTTAGGAAAGATGTGGAAGCTTTGGATAGGGTGCAGAGAAGATTTACCAGGATGTTGCCTGGAATGGAGAGTAGGTCAAACGAGGATAGGTTGAGAGTTTTCGGCCATTTCTCGTTGGAATGGCGAAGGATGAGGGGTGACTTTTAAGATGATCAGAGGAATAGATAGAGTAGACAGTCAGAAACTTTTTCCCCGGGTACAACAGAGTGTTACAAGGGGACATAAATTTAAGGTGAAGGGTGGAAGGTATAGGGGAGATGTCAGGGGTGGGTTCTTTACCCAGAGAGTGGTAGTGGCATGGAATGCGGTGCCCATGGGAGTGATAGAGTCAGAATCATTGGCGACCTTTAAGTGGCATTTGGATAGCTACATGGATGGGTGCTTAATCTAGGTTAGAAGTTCGGCACAACATCGTGGGCCGAACGGCCTGTTCTGTGCTGTATTGTTCTATGTTCTATGTTCTATGTTTTGGGGGTGAGCGTGACGGGGCTGGAGGTGTGGGGCAATGTGTGTGATGGTGGTGGAGTGTGTGGTCGTGAGCGTGACAGTGGGGTTGGTATGGGGCAGTGTGTGTTAGGGTGGTGGAGGGTGTGGGTGTGACCCTGACGGTGGGGAGTGTGTGTGGCAGTGTGTGTGTTGGTGGTGGAGTGTGTTGGGGTCAGCGTGATAGTAGTGGTAATGTGAGGCAGTGTGTGTGCTGGTCGTGGAGTGTGTGTAGGTGAGCGTGAAGGTGGGGGTAGTGTGGCGCTGTGTGTGTGAGGGTGGTGGAGTGTGTGGGGGTGAGCGAGACGGTGAGGGTGGTGTGGGGCAGTGTGTGTGTTGGTGGTGGAGTGTGTGTAGGTGATCGTGACGGTGGGGGTAGTGTGACGTTGTGTGTGTGATGGTGGTGGAATGTGTGGAGATGACTGTGATGGTAGTGGTGGTGTGGGGAAGTGTGTGTGGTGATGGTGGAGTGTGTGGGTGTGAACGTGATGGTGGGGATGGTGTGGGGCAGTGCGTGTGATGTTGGTGGAGTGTGTGTAGGTGAGCGTGACGGTGGGGGTAGTGTGGCGTTGTGTGTGTGATGGTGGTGGAATGTGTGGAGATGACTGTGATGGTAGTGGTGGTGTGGGGAAGTGTGTGTGGTGATGGTGGAGTGTGTGGGTGTGAGCGTGATGGTGGGGATGGTGTGGAGCAGTGTGTGCGATGGTGGTTGATTGTGGGGGGGTGAGCGTGATAGTGAGGGTACAGTGGTGCAGTGTTTGTGAAGGTGGTGGAGTGTGTGGGGGTGAACGTGACGGTGAGGGAGGTGTGTGGCCGTGTATGTGAGTGAACTGGAGTGTGTGGAGGTGAGCGTGATGGTCAGGATTGTGTGGGACAGTGTTGCTGATGATGGTGGAATGTGTGGTGGTGAGCGTGATGGTGAGGGTGGTGTTGTGTAGTGTTTATGATGTTGGTGGCATGTGTGATGGTGAGAGTGTCAGTGGGTGTGTTGTAGGGCAGTGTGGGTGATGATTGTGGAATGTGGGTGGTGAGGGTGACTGTGGACGAGGTATGGTGCTGAGTGTGTGATGGTGGTGGAGTGTGTAGGGGTGAGCGTGATGGTGATCGTGGTGTGGTGCAGTGTGTGTGGAGGTGGGAGTGTGTGGGGGGTGTATGATAGTGAGGGTGGTGTGTGGCAGTGTATGTGATGGTGGTGGAATGCGTGGGAGTGAGCATGATTGTGGGGTTGGTGTGGGGCAGTTTCTGTGCTGGTGGTGGTGTGGGTGGTAGTGAGCGTAACTCTGGGGGAGGTGTTGGGCAGTGTGTGTGATGGTGTTGGAGAATGTGGGGTTGAGTGTGAACTTGAGGGTGCTGTGGGACAGTGTGTACGATGGTGGTGGAGTGTGTGGGTGTGAGCATGACGGTGAGGGTGGTGTGGTGGAGTATTTGCGAAGATGGTGGTGTGGGTGGTGATGAGTGTAACTGTGGGGGAGTTGTGGGCCAGAGTGTGTGATGATGGTGGAGTGCGTGGGGGTGAGCATGACGGTGAGTGTGCTGTGGGACGGTGTGTGTGATGGTGCTGGAGAGTGTGCATGTGAGCATGGTGGTGAGGCTCATCTGTGGCAGTGTGTGTGATAGTGGTGGAGTGTGAGGGAGTGAGCGTGATGGTCGGGGTGTTGTGGTGCATTGTTTATGAGGGTGGTAGAGAATGTGGGGTTGAGCATGATGGTGGGGCTGGTTTGGGGAACTGTGTGTGAGGGTGGTGGAGTATGTGGGTGCGAGAGTGCCGATGGCTTGGTGAGGGGCAGTGTGTGTAATGGTGGTGGAGTGTGTGGGGGTGAGTGTAATGGTGATTGTGTTGTGGATCAGAGTGTGAAATGGTGATGGGGTGTGTGGGTGTGAGCGTGACAGTGGGGCGTTTCTGCGGCAGTGTGTGTCATAGGGGTGGGGTGCGTGGGGGTGAGTGTGAATGTGAGGGTGGTGTGGGGCAGTGTGTGATAGGGTGGTGGAATGTGTGGGTGTGAGTGTGACGGTGAGGGTGATGTGGGGCAGTGTTAATGAAGGTGGTGTTGCGGGATGTGGTGAGCGTGACTGCGGGGGAGGTTTTGGGCTGACTATGTGATGGTGCTGGAGTGAGTGAGTGCAAGCGTGATGGTGGGGGATGGGTGGGTTGGTGAATGTTATGCTTGTGGAGTGTGTGGGTGTGGGCGTCACAGTGGGCGTGGTGTGGGTCAGTGTGTGTGATGGGGTGAAGTGTGTGGAGGTGAGCGTGATGGTGAGGGTGTTGTGGTGCAGTGTTTGTAAGGGTCGTGGAGTGTGTGGGGTGAGGGTGACGGTGGGGGTGGTGGGGGCATTGTGTGTGTTGTTGTGGAGTGTGTTTTGTGAGCGTGGTGGTGGGGGTTTGTGGGGCACAGTGTGTGTGAGTGTGGTGAAGGGCAATGTGTGTGATGGTGGTGGTGTGTGTAGGGGTGAGCGTGACGGTGGGCGGTTGTGGGGCAGTGTGTGTGATAGTGCTGGAATGCGTGGGGGTAAGTTTGCCCGTGGGGGTGGTGTTGGGCAGTGTGTGTGATGCTCATGGAGTGTGGAGGGATGAGCGTGTCTGTGGGGGGCGTTGTAGGTCAGTGTGTGTGTGAGTGTGGGGAGTGGCAATGTGTGTGCTGGTGGTGGAGTGAGTCGGGGTGAGCGTGACAGTGGGGGTGGTATGGGGCAATGTGTGTGCTGGTGGTGCACTGTTTGTAGGGGTGAGCGTGAGGGTTGGGTTGTTGTGGGGCAGTTTCTGTGATCGTGGTGTAGTGTGTTGGGGTGAGCGTGACTGTGGCGGTTGTATGGGGCAGTATGTGTGAGGGTGGTGGAGTGTGTGTGTGAGCATGACGTCGACGGTGGTGTGGGGCAGTGTTTGTGATGATGGTGGAGTTTGTTGTGTTGAGTGGGACGGTGGGGATGGTGTGGGCATTGTGTGTGAGGGTGGTGGAGGGTGTGGGGGTGAGCGTGATGGTGAGGGTGGTGTGGGGTATTGTGTGTGAGGGTGGTGGAGTGTGTGGGGTTAGGCGTGATGGGGCGGGGTGTGGAGCAGTGTGTGTGAAGGTGGTGGAGTGTGTGGGTGTGGGCGTGACGGTGGGTGTGGTGTGGGGCAATGTGTGTGATGGTGGTGGAGTGGGTGGGGGTGAGCGTGATGGTGAGGGTGATGTGGTGCTGTGTTTGTGAGGGTGTTGGCGTGTGTGGGTGCGAGTGTGACGGTGGTGGTGTTGTGGGGCAGTGTGTGTGAGGGTAGTGGAGTGTGTGGGGGTGAGCGTGACGATGAGGGTTGTGTGGGGCAGTGTTTGTGATTGACATGGAATGCGTGGAGGCGAGTGTGATGTTGGTGGTGGTTAGTGGATGCGTGAGTGAGTGTGGTGGAGTGTGTGGGGTTGAGCGAGATGGTGGGGATGGTGTTGGGCAGTTTGTGTGATGGTGGTGGTGTGTGTAGGGGTGAGCATGACGGTGGGGGTGGTGTGGGGCAGTGTGTGCGATGATGGTGGAGCATGTGGGGCTGAGGGTGACAGTGGGGATGGTGTGGGGCAGTGTGTGTGATGGTGGTGGTGTGTGTGGTGGTTACGGTGATGGTGAGATTGGTGTGGGGCAGTATGTGTGTGATAGTGGTGGAGTGTGTGTGGGTGAGGGTGACGGTGGGTGTGGTGGGGGCATTGTGTGTGATGCTGGTGAAATGTGTTGGGGTGATTGTGACTGTGGGGGGATTGTGGTGCAGTGTGTGTGTGAGTGTGGTGAGGGGCAATGTGTGTGATGGTGGTGGAATGCGTGGGGGCGAGCGTGATGATGGTGGTGGTGTGGGGATGCGTGAGTGAGTGTGGTGGAGTGTGTGGGGGGTGAGTGTGATGTTGGGGATGGTGTTGGGCAGTATGTGTGATGGTGCTAGAGTGTGTGGGTATGAGCGTGACTCTGGGGGTTTGTGGGGCAGTGTGTGTGTTAGTGTGGTGTGGGGCATTGTGTGTGATGGTGGTGGAGTGCGTGAGGGTGAGCATGACGGTAAGGGTGCTATGGGGGATTGTGGGGCAGTGTGTGTGTGAGTGTGGTGAGGGGCAATGAATGTGATGGTGGTGGAGTGTGTAGGGGTGAGCGTGACGGTGGGGGTGGTGTGGGGCATTGTGTGTGATGGTGGGGGAGAATGTAGTGGTGAGCGTGTCGGTGGTGGTGGTGTGGGGAAATTGTGTGTGATGGTGGTGGAGTGCGTGAGGGTGAGAGTGACGGTAAGGGTGGTGTAGGTCAGTGTGTGTGATGGTGGTGGAGTGTTTGGGGGTTACTGTGACGGTGGGTGTGGTGGAGGGCAGTGTGTGTGATGGTGGTGGAGTGTGTGGGGGTGAGCGTGGTGGTGGTGGGTTGTAGGGCAGTGTGTGTGAGCGTGGTGAGGAGCAATGTGTGTGATGGTGGTGGAGTGTGTAGGTGTGAGCATGACAGTGGGGGTGGTGTGGAGCAGTGTCGTGATGGTGGTGGAGTGTGTGGGGGTGAGCGTGATGGTGGGTTTTGTGTGGGGAAGTGTGTGTCAGTGTGGTGGAGCATCTGCGTGTGAGTCTGAGGTGAGGGTTCCGTGGGGCAGTGTGTATGTTGCTGGTGCAGTGTGTGGGGGTGAGCGTGACGGTGGGCGTGGTGTGTGCCACTGTGTGTGATAGTGGTGGTGTGTGGGACGGTAAGAGTGATGGTTTGAGTGCTGTGGGGTCGTGTGTGTGATGGTGGTGGGGTTTGTGGGGGTGAGCGCGATGGTGAGGTGGTGTGGGGCAGTGTGTGTGATGGTGGTGGAGAGTGTGGCGTTAAGCGTGGCTGTCAGTGTGGTGTGTTGCAGTGTGAGTGATGATGGGGGAATGTGGGGGGTGAGCGTGACGGTGAGTGTGGTGTGGGGCAGTGTGTGTGAATGTGGTGGAGTGTGTGCTAGTGACCATGTGTGATGGTGGTGAAGGGTGAGGGGTGAGCACGACAGTGGGGCGGTGAGGTGCGGTGTGTATGATGGTGATGGAGTGTTTGTGGGTGAGCATGATGGTGGGTGTTGTGTGGTGCAGTGTGTGTGATGGTGGTGCGTGTGTGGGTGAGTGTGACGGTGGGGGTAGTGTGGGGGTGTGTATGTGGTGGTGGTGGAGTGTGTAGGTGTGAGTGTGACACGAGGGTGCTGTCGGGCAGTGTATGTGAAAGTGGTGGTATGGGTGGTGGTGAGCATGACTGTGGGGAATGTATGGGGCTGAGTGTGTGGTGGTGGTGGAGTGTGTGGAGGTGACCCTGATGGTGAGCGTGGTGTGGGGCAGTGTGTGTGAAGGTGGTAGTGTATGTGGGAGTAAGTGTGATGGTGGGGTTGGTGTGTGCTTAAAAATGTGTTGCTGGAAAAGCACAGCAGGTCAGGCAGCATCAAAGGAACAGGAGAATCGATGTTTCGGATATAAGCCCTTCTGCTGGAATGAGGAGGGCGTGCCAAGCAGGTTAAGGTAAACGGTAGGGAGGAGGGACTTTGGGGCGGGGTATTGGGATTACCATTGGTGCAAGGAGGTTAAGGTGAGGGTGATAAGGTAATGGTGATCGACCGGAGAGGGGATGGAGGTGGACAGGTGAGGAAGGAGATTGCAGGTCAAGAAGGTGGTGCTGAGTCTGAGGGTTGGGACTGAGATAAGGTGGGGGGAGGGGAAATGAGAAAGCTGGAGAAATCTGCATTCACCCTTGTGGTTGGAGGGTTCCTAGGCGGACGATGAGGTGCTCTTCCTCCAGGCGTCATGTTGCCATGGTCTGGCGATGGAGGAAGCATGTCCTTGGCGGAGTGGGAGGGGGATTTAAAGTATTCAGCCACAGGGCGATTGTGTTGGTTGGTGCGGATATCCCAGAGGTGTTTTCTGAAACGTTTCACAAGTAGGCGGCCTGTCGCCCCAATGTATAGGAGGCCACATTGGGTGCAGGGGATGCAGAAAATGATGTGTGTGGAGATGCAGGTGAATTTGTGACGGATATGGAAGGATCCCTTGGGGCCTTGGAGGGAAGTGAGGGGGGAGGTGTGGGAGCAAGTTTTGTATTTCTTGCAGTTGCCAGGGGAAGGTGCCGGGAGTGGAGGTTGGCTCGGTGGAGGATGTGGATCTGCTGAGAGATTCATGGAGGGAGTCGTCTTTCCGGAACGCTGATATGGGTGGGGATTTAAAATATATCTTTGGTGGTGGGGTCTGTTTGGAGGTGGCGGAAATGACGATGAATGATACAATGTATCTGGAGTTTGGAGGGGTGGTAGGTGAGGACCAGTGGGGTTCTGTCCTGGTGCCGATTGGAGGGGCGGCGTTCAAGGACGGAGAAGCCGGAAGTGGAGGAGATGCGGTGGAGAGCATCGTCAACCACGTCCGAGGGGAAATTGTGGTCTTTGAAGGGGGAGGCCATCTGCGTTGTTCGGTATTGGAATTGGCCCTCCTGGGAGGAGATGCGGTGAA
Source organism: Chiloscyllium punctatum (assembly GCF_047496795.1). Lineage (NCBI taxonomy): Eukaryota > Metazoa > Chordata > Chondrichthyes > Orectolobiformes > Hemiscylliidae > Chiloscyllium > Chiloscyllium punctatum. The sequence goes on from NC_092784.1 coordinate 30,237,545, forward strand.
GGTGAAGGAATTGGGAATATAGGATGGCGTTTTTACAGGGAGCAGGGTGGGAGGAGGTGTAATCTCGGCAGCTGTGAGAGTCAGTCGGTTTATAGTAAACGTCCAAGTTGAGTCGGTCGTCCGAGATAAGAATGGAGAGGTCTAGGAACGGGGAGGGAGGAGTCTGAGACAGTCCAGGTAAATTTGAGGAAGGGATGGTTAGTTAAGTGGATGAACTGTTCAACCTACTCGTGAGAGCACGAGGTAGCGCCGATACAGTCATCGATGTAGTGGAGGAAAAGGTGGGGGTGGTGTCAGTCTATCTGCGGAAGATGGACTGTTCCACATATGCAACGAAGAGGCAGGCATAGCTGGTGGCCATGCGGGTGCCCATGGCTACTCCTTTGGTTTGGAGGAAGTGGGAGAATTGGAAAGAGTGGTTGTTCAGAGTGAGGACCAGTTCAGTCATTCGAAGGAGGGTGTCAGTGGAAGGGTACTGGTTGGTACGGCGGGAAAGGAAGAAGAGGAGGGCTTTGAGGCCTTCGTGATGGGGATGGAGGTGTATAGAGACTGGATGTCCATGATGAAGATAAGGCGTTGGGGGCCGGGGAAGCGAAAATCATGGAGGAGTTGGAGGGCGTGGGTGGAGGGTTCTTGGACTAAGGGGGACAGGACCGTGTCAAGGTATGCAGAAATGATTTCAGTGGGGAAGGAGCAGGCTGAGACAATGGGTCAGCCGTGGCAGTCAGGTTTGTGCATTTTGGGAAGGAGGCAGAAACAGTCAGTGCGGGGTTGTGGGACTATGAGGTTGGAGGCGGTGGATGGAGATCCAAAACGGTGATGAGGTTATGGATTGTCTGGGAGATGATGGTTTGATGTTGTGAGGTGGGGTCATGGTCAAGGGGAGAGAAGAAGTAGGTGTCCGTGAGCTGGCATTTAGCCTCAGCAATATAAAGATCGGTGTGCCAAACTAACACCGTGCCTGCCTTGTCGGCTGGTTTTTTTGTGAGGTTGGGGTTGCAGCAGAGGGAGTGGAGGGCTGCACGTTGTGAGGGTGAGAGGTTGGAGTGTGTGAGAGGGGTGGACAGGTTGAGGGGTTAATGTCACGGCGGCAGTTGCCTATCAAGTGATCGAGGGTGGGTAATAGGCCAGCATGAGGTGTCAAGGTGAATGGGGTGTGTTGGAGGCGGGAGAAGAGGTCGTCAGAGGGATGGCGAGAATCCTGGTTGGTGTGTGGTAGTGTGTGTGATGGTGGTGGAGTGTGTGGGGGTGAGCGTGACGGTGGGGATGGTGTGGGACAGGGTGTGTGATGGTGGATTGTGTGGGGATAGGCGTGACGGTGGGAGAGGTGTGAGGCACTGTGTGTGGCGATGGTGGTTTTTGTAGGGGTGACTGTGACGGTGGTGATGGTATGGGGCAGTGTTTGTAATGGTGGTGGAGTGTGTGGGGGTGTGCCTGACGATCGGGTGGTGTGAGGCAATGTGTGTGATGGTGGTGCAGTATGTTGGGTTGAGCGTGATGGTGGGGGTGGTGTGGGGCAGTGTGTGTGATGGTGGAGTGTGCGGGTGTGAGCATGATGGTGGGGTGATGTGGGGAAATGTTTGTGATGGTGGTGCAGTACGTGGGGGTAAGCGTGACGGTTGGGGTGGTGTGGGGCAGTGTGTATGATGATGGTGGAGTTTGTAGGGGTGACCGTGATGGTGGGATGGTATGGAGCAGTTTGTGTGTGAGGGCGGTGGAATGTGTGGGGGTGTGCCTGACGATTTGGCTGGTGTGGGGCAGTGTGTGTGATGGTGGAGTGTGTGGGGGTGTGCCTGACGATCTGGCTGGTGTGGGGCAGTGTGTGTGATGGTGGAGTGTGTGGGGGTGTGCCTGACGATCGGGGTGGTGTGGGGCAGTGTGTGTGATGGTCGTGCAGTATGTGAGGATGAGCGTCATGGTGGGGGTTTTGTGGGGTAGTGTGTGTGATGGTGGACTGCGTGGGTGTGAGCGTGACGGTGGGTTGGTGTGGGGCAGTGTGTGTGATGGTGATGTTGTGCACAGTTAAGTGAGTGTGACGGTGGGTAAGTGTGCGTGGAAGGGAGGGTGACGGTGGGTATTGAGCGGGGGAGTGAGCGTGATGGTTGTACAGTTTGTGGGGAGGTGCGCTTGATGGTGGGAGTGTACCTGGGGGAGTGAGTGTGATACTGGCATTGTGTGTGATGCGTTAATCGTGATAATTGTGGAGAGTGCGGTGGAGCGAGCCTGTTGTCGGGGTAGTGTGTTGGGGAGTGAGCGTGACAGAGGGTGTGTATGCACGGGAGTGAGTGTGATGGTGGTTGCTTGTATCAGGAAGTGAGCGTGACGGTGGGGAAGTGTGCAGGATGTGAGTGCCACATTGGTAGAAGTGCAGGGGAGTAAGCTTGATGTTGGGGGAATTGGCGGTTGAGTGAGGATGGCGGTAGGTGGTCTAGAGGGAGTGAGTGTCACGGTGAAGCGGTATGTGCAGAGGAGTGAGTTTGAGAGTGGTACTATGTGTGAGTAAGTGAGTTTGACAGGAGTGCTGTGTGGGGGAGAATGAGATGGACCGTGAGGGAATATGTGTGGAAGTGAGCATGACGGTGAGGTTGTGTAAGTGGGAGTGAGGGTGTCAGCAGGGGAGTATGAGGGGGAGAGACTGTGATGGTAGGGGAATGAGTGTGTGGGGGAGTGTGGGGTAGTGTGTGGGAGAGTGTGTGTGAGGTGGGATTATGTGTGGGGGAGTGAGGGTGACGGTGCGGTAGTGTGTGGGGGAGTGAGATTGACGGTGGTGTAGTGTGTGGGGGCGTGAGGTTGACGGTGGTGTAGTGTGTTGGGCAGTGAGGTTGACGGTGGTGTCGTGTGTAGGGGCGTGAGGGTGACGGTGGGGAGTATGTGGGGGAGAGACTGTGACGGTCAGGGAGTGTGTGGGAGAGTGAGAATCATGGTGGTGGAGTGTGTGGGCGAACGAGAGTGATGGTGAGCAGGTATGCAGGTGAGTGAGCCTGACGGTTTGGGAGAGTGCAGTGGAGTGAGTATTATGGAATGGGAGTGTGTGGGCCAGTGAGTGTTGCAGTATGGGAGTGTGCAGGGGAGCGAGAATAGTGGTGGTTATTGTCTGTGAGAGTGAGAGTGACGGTGGGGTAGTTTGTGAGGGACTGAGGGTGACGGTGGGGGAGTGTGTGGGGGAGTGACAGTGACGGTGGGGAAGTGGGGTGATGGTGGGGGAGTGTGTGGGGGAGTGAGTGAGTGTGATAGCGAGGAAAGATGCAGTGGAGAGTGCATGATGGTGAGGGAGTTTGGGAGGGGTGACATTAACAGGAGGAGTGTGCGGGGGAGAGTGCATGGAACTGGGCGAGTGGGCCGAGAGTGTGCATGCCTGCGTAGGGGTGTATGAGGGAGTGAACGTGGCATTGGGGAAGTGCGCTGGGAGGTAGCGTGACATTGGTGGGGTGTGCAGTGGAGTGAGCATAACCGTGTGGGAGTGACGGTGATGGAGTGAGTGTGATGGGGTGAGTTTGGTGGTAATGGAATGAGTGTGAGGGGGTCAGGATGAGGGTGACAGAGTGAGTGTGAGGGGGTCAGGGTGACGGTGATGGAGTGAGTGTGAGTGCACCAGGGTGAGGGCGATGGAATGAGCGTGAGGTTGTCAGGGTGAGGGTGTTGGAGGGGGTCAGGGTGACGGTGATGAAGTGAATGTGAGGGGGCAGGATGACGGTTATGGAGTGAGTGTGAGGGGGTCAGGGTGATGGAGATGGAGTGAGTGTGAGTGTGAGTGTGTCATGGTGACAGAGATGGTGTGAATGTGAGGTGTCAGGATGATGGTGATGGAGAGAGTGTGAGGGGGTCAGCGTGAGAGTGATGGAGTGAGTGTGAAAGTGTCTAGGTGATGGTGACGGAGTGAGTGTGAGGGGTTCAGGGTGGCAGTGATGGAGTGAGTGTGAGGGGGTCATGGTGACAGAGATGGAGTGAGTGTGAGGGGGTCATTGTGACGGTGATGGCGTGAGTGTGAGTTGGTCAGGGTGACGGTGATGGAGTGATTGTGCGAGGGTCAGGGTGACAGTGATGGGGTGCGTGTGAGGGGATCAGTGTGTTGGTAATGGAGTGAGTAAGAGGGAGTCACGGTGACGGCGATGGAGTGAGTGTGGGTCAGGGTGATGGTGATGGAGTTAGTGTGAGGGGATCAGGGTGCCGGAGATGGAGTGAGTGCGAATGTAAGTGTGTCAGGGTGACAGAGATGGAGTGAGTGTGATAGGTCAGGATGATGGTGATGGATTGAGTGTGAGGGGCTCGTGGTGATGGTGATGGAGTGAGTGTGAGTGGGTGAGAGTGAGGCTGATGGAGTGAGTGTGAGGGTGTTGGAGTGAGTGTGTTTGAGAAGAGAGAGCGAGATTCTACATCAGAGAGTGTGTATCAGTAAGAGAGAGAGCATATCTGAGAGAGTGTGTTAGTTAGAGAGAGGGGGACTTTGTAGATCAGAGAGAGAGTGAGACCGAGGGAGAAAGAATGAGTGAGAGAGAGACAGAGAGAGAAAGAGACAGAGGCAGACACACAGTGTACATCGGAGAGAGAGTGAGTGAGCACGGGAGAGAGAGAAAGAGAGACAGTGTACTTCAGAAGAGTGCACGAGGGAGAGGGAGAGTGACAGTGTACATCAGGGAGAGTGTGTGAGTAAGTGACAGAGAGGAACTTTGTACATCAGAGACAGTAAGAGAGAGAAAGTGAGAGACAGTGTACATCACAGAGTGTGTGAGTGAGAGAGACAGATAGACAGTGCATATCAGATAGACTGTGAGTGTGAGAGAGAAAAGCAGAGAGAGAGAGACAGTGTACATCAGAAATAGTGCACGAGGGAGAGAGAGGGACAGTGCACATCAGAGAGTGCGTGTGAGTAAGAGAGAGAGACAGAGGGACAGTGCATGTCAGAGAGAGTGTGTGAGTTAGAGAGAGGGGGACTTTGTACATCAGGCAGAGTGAGAGAGAGGGGAGAGACAGAGACAGCCAGCCAGAGTACATCAGAGAGAGAGAGTGAGAAAGGGCGGGGGAGAGAGAGACAGTGCACATCAGAAGAGTGCATGAGGGAGAGAGAGGGAGGGACAATGTGCATTAGAGACAGTGTGTGAGTTAGCGAGAGAGAGGAACTTTGTACATCAGAGAGTGAGAGAGAGAGACCGTGTACATCACAGAGTGTATGTGTGCATGAGAGGGAGAGTGTGTATATCAGAGATAGTGCAGAAGGGAGTGAGACGGACAGTGTACATCAGAGAGAGTTTGTGAGTGAGAGAGAGAGATCAAGTGTACATCAGAGAGAGTGTGCGAGAGAGAGAGTGTGTGTATAGAGACAGTAAGTGAGAGAGAGATACAGTGTACAGAGAGAATGTGAGAGAAAGACCAAGTGTACATCAGAGAGTGTGTGTCAGTGAAAGAGAGAGAGTAAGTGAGAAAGACAGTGTATATCAGAGAGAGTGTGTGACTGAGAGAAACAGAGAGTGTGTACATCAGAGATAGTGTGAGTGAGTGAGAGAGAGAGAGAGAGACAATGTACATCAAGGTGAGTGCGTGACTGAGAGAGAGAGTGTACATCAGAGAGAGTGGGTGTGAGTAAGAGAGAGAGAGGGACAGTGCAGATCAGAGAGCATGTGTGAGTTAAAGAGAGAGGGGACTGTGACAATCAGCGAAAGAGAGTGAAAGAGAGCAAGAGAGAGAGAGACACACAGGCAGTGTACATCAGTGAGAGAGTGAGTGAGTGAGTGCGGTAGAGATGGGGACAGTGTACATCAGAGAGAGTGGGTGAGTGAGAGTATGCGAGAGACAGTATATACCAGAGAGAGTGTGTGAGTGACAGAGACAGATAGACAGTGCATATCAGACAGAATTTGTGAGTGTGTGAGTGACAGAGAGAGAGAGAAAGAGCGAGACAACCATTGCACATCACAGGGAGTGTGTGAGCGATAGAGAGAGAGACTGTGCACATCAGAGAGTGTGTGACAGAGAGAGAGAGACACAGAGGGACAGAGTAATTTAGACAGAGTGAGTGAGAGAGACTGTGTGAGTGACAGAGGTAGATAAACAGTGCATATCAGACTGACTTTGTGAATGTGTGTGAGTGAGAGAGAGTTAGAGATACACAATGTACATAACAGAGAGTGTGTGAGCGATAGAGAGACAGTGCACATCAGAGAGTGTGTGTGAGTGAGCAAGAGAGAGAGAAAGTGTGCATCAGAGAGAGTGTGTGAGTGAGAGGGAGAGACAGTGCATATCAGAGAGTGTGTGAGTGAGAGAGAGAGAGACAGAGAGACCGTGTACATCAGAGGGAGTGAGAGAGAGAGTGAGACAGTGTACATCAGAAAGAGTGTGTGAGTGAGCAAGAGAGTGAGAGAGCGGGTAGATCACAGAGAGTGTGTGAGTGAGCGAGAGAGAGAGAGAGGACGAGACACATTCTACATCAGAGAGTGAGTGTAAGTGAAAATGAGAGTGAGCGAGAGAAACAGTGTAAATCAGAAAGAGTGTGTGAGAAAGCGCAAGAGAAAGAGAGAGAGACAGATCACATCAGAGAGTGTGTGTGTGTGAGCACGAGCGAGAGAGAGTGTACATCAGAGATAGTGTGTGTGAGAAAGAGAGACAGTGTTTTTCAGGGAGAGTGTGTGAGTGACAGGGACAGATAGACAGTGCATATCAGACAGACTTTGTGAGTGCGTGTGAGTGAGAGAGAGAGAAAAAAAGCGAGACAGACAGTGTAAATCACAGAGAGTGTGTGAGTGAGCAAGAGAGAGAGAGACTGTACATCAGAGAGAGTGTGTGAGTGAGCGAGTTAGAGACAGTGTACATCAGAGAGAGTGTGTGAGTGAGAGAAAGAGAGACAGTGTATATCAGGGAGAGTTTGTGAGCTAGTGAGAGAGAAGGAGAGACACATTGTAAATCATAGGGAGTGTGTGATTGACAGAGACAGATAAACAGTGCATATCAGACAAACCTTGTGAGTGTGTGTGAGTGAGAGAGAGAAAGAGAAAGACAGACAGTGTACATCACAGAGAGTGTGTGAGCAATAGAGCGAGAGAGAGTGCACATCAGAGAGAGTATCTGAGTGAGCAAGAGAGAGATAGCACGGTGGGCGGCATGGTGGCACAGTGGTTAGCACTGCTGCCTCACAGCGCCAGAGACCCGGGTTCAATTCCCGCCTCAGGTGACTGAATGTGTGCAGTTTACACGTTCTCCCCATGTCTGCGTGGGTTTCCTCCGTGTGCTCCGGTTTCCTCCCACAGTCCAAAGATGTGCAGGTCAGGTGAATTGGCCATGCTAAATTACCCATAGTGTTCGGTAGGGGTATGGGTGGGTTGCGCTTCGGCAGGACGGTGTGGACTTGTTGGGCTGAAGGGCCTGTTTCCACACTGTAAGTAATCTAATCACAGAGAGTGTGTGAGCGGTAGAGAGAGAGAGATAGTGCACATGAGAGAGAGTGTGTGTACATCAGAGAGAGTTCGTGAGCGATAGAGAGAGAGGAGTGCACATCAGAGAGTGTGTGTGAGTGTGCAATTGAGAGAGAGACAGAGTACATCAGAGAGAGTGATGAGAGGGAGCGTGTGTAAGTTAGAGAGGGAAGACAGTGCACATCAGAGAGAGTGTGTGAGTAAGAGAGAGAGACACACAGTGTACATCAGACAGAGTGAGTGAGGGAGGGAGAGACAGTGCAATTCAGAGAGAGTGTGTGAGTAAGAGAGAGAGAGAGTGCACATCAGAGAGAGTGTGTGAGTAAGAGAGAGAGAGAGACACAGTCCACATCAGAGAGAGTGTGTGAGTGAGATAAAGAGAGACTGTATATATCAAGGAGAGTGTGTGAGTTAGTGACAGAGAGTGAGAGACACAGTGTACATCAGTGAGAGGGTGTGAGTGATAGAGACAGATAGACAGTGCATAGCAGACAGACTTTGTGAGTGCGACAGTGAGAGATAGAGATAGAGTGAGACAGTGACAGTATACACCAAAGAGAGGGTGTGAGTGACAGAGACAGATAGACAGAGCATATCAGACAGGCTTTGTGAGTGCGACAGTGAGAGATAGAGATAGAGTGAGACAGTGACAGTATACACCAAAGAGAGGGTGTGAGTGACAGAGACAGATAGACAGAGCATATCAGACAGGCTTTGTGAGTATTTGTGAGTGAGAGAGAGAGACAGACAGTGCACATCACATAGAGTGTGTGAGTGATTGAGAGAGAGACACTGAACATCAGAGAGAGTGTGCGAGTGAGCAAGAGAGAGAGAGTGTACATCAGAGAGAGTGTGTGAGTGAGCGAGTTAGAGACAGTGTACATCGGAGAGTGTGTGAGTGAGAGGAAGAGAGACATTGTAAAATCAGGGTGAGTGTGTGAGCTAGTGAGAGAGAGGGAGAGACACAGTGTACATCAGTGAGATTGTGTGAGTGACAGAGACAGATAGACAGTGCATATCAGACAAGCTTTGTGAGTGTGTGTGAGTGAGAGAGAGAAAGAGAGAGATAGAAAGTGTACATCACAGAGAGTGTGTGAGTGATAGAGCGAGAAGAGAGTGCACAACAGAGAGAGTGTGTGAATGAGCAAGAGAGAGAGAGTATATATCACAGAGAGTGTGAGCGATAGAGAGAGAGATAGTTCACATGAGAGAGAGTGTGTGACTGAGCAAGTGAGAGAGAGTGTATGTACATCAGAGACAGTTTGTGAGCGATAGAGAGACAGAGGAGTGCACATCAGAGAGTGTGTGTGAGTGAGCAAGTGAGAGAGAGAGAGTGTACATCAGAGAGAGTGTGTGAGTGAGAGAGAGAGAGACAGAGACAGAGGGAGAGAGTACATCAGAGTGAGTGATGAGTGAGACCTTGTACATCAGGGAAAGTGTGAGTGAGAGAGGGAAAACAGTGCACCTCAGAGAGAGTGTGTGAGTAAGAGAGAGAGAGAGAGAGACAGTGTACATCAGACAGAGTGAGTGAGGGAGAGAGAGAGAGACCGTGCACATCAGAGAGAGTGTGTGAGTAAGAGAGAGAGACAGACAGTGTACGTCAGAGAGAGTGCTGGGGACAGTGTAAATTTTTAAAATCTGTCGCTCCATTCCCAAGTGCGGGTATTGATACTTGTCCATCCATTCTCGATGGAGCATGTGACAGTTCTGCCTGAATCAAGGTGAAGAATAACTGCAGCTCTCAGGGAGGCTGAGTGACAGTGAAAGTGCAAACACGTGACTTCTGCAAACTGCACCTTGTTTCTGTGTTGGAATGAACAAAAAACATTTGGCAGACTTGTTCTGGATTGAAGTGTTTTTGGAAGCAGGAAGGTGAGGATGAAACAGCGTAAAGTAAAATTCAAATATGATTGCAGAAACATTTTCCGCAGCACGAATCAGATTGTAAAGCACAGAGTAGCGTTTCGATACATTGAATTTGGGTTGATTTGCTTTGATGTGGCTGAGTTACCAGGGTATAAAACCATTAAAAATGAATCAGGTTTTGCTCAGTATGATGGAACATTGGCTCAGTAATTCACACTGCTGTTCGGTCTGAGGGTTATGTTGATTGGCCAAGTTAAATTGCCCTCTCGTATTTCGGGAGTGAATTAAGTAAATTAAGTGAATTAGCCATGGGTAAGGCGGGGACAAGGTCAGAAGTCACAGGACGCCAGGTTATAGTCCAACAGGTTTATTTGACATCATAATGGGGAGGGTGGCCCCTTCTTCTGGTGAAATATAAGGGAATGGGGAGGAGAGATAGGTCTTGATGAGATGCTCTTCAGAGAGTCGACACCAGCTTGATTCACTGAAATGCTCTTTCTACACTGTAGGATTCTGTGATTCTATTGGAGAGGGTAGTGACGGTGTTTACTAGGGTGTAAAACCATTAGAGACTATGCTGACGGGGTGTACTGAGAATGAGATTTTATTCACTTGTTGTCTTCGAAAATTTAGAACAGTTATCCTTGAACCAAGAAAGACTTAATTGGGGGGTTTTCATGTTATGAAATGTTTGGACAGAGTAAATAGGAGGAGGAAAATTCCCTATTTCAAGTGAATAAACGTCTAGACGTCAGACATTCAAAACCATTGATAAAACTTTTGAAGGACAAAGAAATGATGAGAGCAGAATCGCTGTCACTCCGAGAATCAGTTTTTCAAAATAGTTGGAAAGGCACATTTGGTGACATACAAGGAATAAATTTCGCAAGGAGACAGACAGCATGTGGCTAGGTAAAGATGCAGAGGTGGGGTGTAGTCGGTCGGAAGTTGCGGGGAAACAATGTCTAAGTCGGTTGACTTTAAATGTAAAGAATTTTGTGAACGTGTGCAGCTGAATAAGATTCGGTTCCAAAAACTCTGAATTTCTAAAGATTTGGCATAATATTCTACCTGAAGCATTGTAAATGGAACTGGGTGGATTTTTCTTATTGTTTAGGGATGATATTACATAATGAATAGGAAGTGACCAGTTGCTTGGAGATCGACGTCCTGCTTTGATCATATGCGTTAAAGATGTGAGGACAAACACCGTGATGTTTGGTCCATTTATTACTCGGTGAAATCTGCCAAAGCAACGAGCAATAAAACTGGTGGGTTTTCTTTTGCACTTTAACCCTCTGATTTTCTAAGCAGTATTTTTCTAAAGCTGAAATAAAGTTGGAGCAAATTTGAATACAACAATAATCGTTCCAATGAGATAAATCTAATTCATTTCTGATTATTACAATGAACATTGTGAGGTTGCAGCAAAATTAAAATAAAACGAACAAAACAGTGCTTAATTCAATTTAATCCATTTCAGGTTCAGCGATATGAGAAAGGCCATTGAGCCACAACATTGCCTTTATTTCCCCCTCCATGGATGCTTCTTCTCGTGAGAGAGAAAGTGACTGAAGAAATTATGAGTAAAATGTAGGTATGTATATGACGGAAAATTCTTGTTCTCTGTTTCATTCTGACACAGTTATTACGCAGAATGTATCACTGACAGCTATTCATTCTGACAAGCATGGCTATTTATTGGAATTTGCTGTTATTATAATTCTGGTGCAAGCAGAAACACAATGGTGTGAATTGGAATCCGCTCTGCAAATTTCTCATCCTTTACTTTCACCACATATAACCTGATGACGTGACATGTCACCGCTCTACAAAATGTGTTGCGAAGACTGAACGATTATGGTGTTGGGTTATTACACCGCTGTGCTCCACATTCACGAGTTCGACTCACACTCTGGTTGCTAACTTCACAAACCTCTCCAGCAGTTTTTATTGGCACCTCGCACTCTGGTATACACTGGATCAAGAATCTTGTTCTTTCCCTTCACTGCACGGGAGATTCACGAATACTCGACACTACAATAATGTCGCAATGAAGAGTGAGAGAAGTCCTTCTATTCAATTGTACATTAACTTGATGTACTGAGAAGGAACGCAGTTTTCTTTCCGCCCCACATTCCATCTTGTCTTTCTATGAATTTGCATCGAAAGAAAGAGAAACAAATAACAAGAGATTGGGAGCACAAGTTTATCCAGTGGGGTTGTTCATAACTATTTTAACCTAACACTTCACACAATAATTTGATCAGTATTTCAGTCACTCAGAAATGGAACCACAGAAAATTTCTCCAATGAAACAAACCTTTCATTCTTTCACAAATTTCTGCTGTGTGTGAATCATACAACGATCCATCATCCAGCTTGATAACTGACTTGCCAATTGTATAAGGTCGACCAACTTTCTTCAGCAATCACAGCTTCTGTACACAGCCACCTGTGCTGTGTCCAATGCCATTTGTTGCCCCCAGGTCACACACTTTTCGTCTTCCTGAGTTTATGAACATTGTTCCTGATCTGTCTGATCTGTTTAATAAATCTTTTCTATCACTTCATCCCATCCCCCCACAATTCTGAACTTATGAATAAAATAAGGAGTTAGACCAAATTTTAAACAAGTGGAAGTTTGCCATTCAGCCCTTGGAGTCTGCCCCACCATTCAACGAACTCATGGTTGATCTTTAACTCCTTTCGGCTCACATACCTCGACAAACTTCATCATCTTTCTGACAAACTATCTGGCACTGTTTGAAAATACCCAACAACAAATATGGCACAGATTTTTTGGCCCCAGAGCAAAAACAATTGCTCCTCATTTCTGAATTAAATGGGCAATATCTAATTCTGAGATTATGTCCTCTGGTGCTCTCCTCACAGCACAGGGCTAACCACCTGTCCATATCTACCCTGTCAAGATCCACGAATAGTGAACGTTTATGATTGGTGTTATGTGATTATAAAGTTCCCCTTCACCTACTTTGATTCGAGGAAAATAATCCCAGCCTAACCAGTCATTTCACGAAGGTCAATTTTATACAGAGTTGGCAACATCCTCGTAAATCTCTGTTGTCCCCTGCAGAGACCTGACATATAATGAAGGCAGGTGGAGAAATTTATGTGAAGAAACGGGTTGAAATATCACGTGCAGACGGGAATTGGAACTTGAAATCAGAAAGCGATTGGAATCGGATTGATCCACTGAAGGACCAAATACAGTTATGATAACTCTGACAATTCAGAATCTAAACATATCCGATTGACATTCAGTGGCTTCATTGTAACTGAATTCCTCCGTGTAATCATCCTGGGAGCTAGTATTTAGGAGAATTAGCACCTGATCGCGCATAAAAGAAGTTGACGACAAAAACATGTCCGTCGTTCGACTTTGTTTGATTATTAACTCAACCCTTGATTCCGTGAAGCCTACATCGTCTGCAACGCTAAAATTATATGCTGAACAGAACTCTCTCCATTTGCCTAGGTGGTTGCTGCTTCAATACCACTGAAGGAACTGGACACCCTCCATGACAATACAGTCACTTAACTGTACATTGTTCAACGCATGAATATTTATTCCCTTAACTGCTAAGGCACAATTGCAGCAGAGTGCACCACCTAGAAGATTCACTGAAGTAAGTCATCCAGGCTTTGTTGACAGAACCTTCAAAGCTCAAACTAAGTAACGGCTATAACGACAAGGTTGAAGATGCACTGAAACGTCACTATTTACAAATTACCCTCCAAGGCACATACCAGCACGACTTGGAGAGGAAGCAGTGGTAAATTCATTGAGTGGTGAAGCGGTCTTGATGGGCAAAGTGTTATACTCGAGCCTTCCACCTTTTATTTTACAATTTTAAAAAATGTTGATTATCGCATTGACCAGACTTGCTCTCATTCCTTCAGTTGTTTCCGAAACTGGCGTTTGCTAAAGATCGAATATCATTCTCAGACTGTGGTCAACAAAGAGCCTCTCGAACAACGGATCTCCCTGTCCAACAATCTTCAGAGATCTGTGAATATCTACTCCAAGATCACTTTGCTCTTGTACACCACTCAGAATCCTCACTGTTATGGTTTCAACTCCCCAAATTCATTACCACTTATTGGTTTGGATTCAATTCCATTCGCCGTTGTTCCTTTCCACCTGATTGATACCTCCCTGCGATCCTTGATATTATTCATCACAGTTAACTACATTACTAATTGTTGCATTGTCTGTAAACTTCTAAACGTGACCCCGACAACTAAGTTTGAATTATTGATCTACATCAGGAAATAGTGGTACTCCACTGGAATCAGGCATCCAAGCATGGTTCATTGCTGGATGGGATGAACCCCTGCAAGAACAGCAGGATCGGACTCGTGTTATCATTTGCAAACCTGATGGCAACTCTGTGGGTTGGTCTCCTAACCGATTCCTTCTCACATAGGGGAGTGGTGAATGACCTGCCCACATTGTGACTTAGGAAGTAAGTTTATACATCAGTGGGTAATTGAATCCCTTCCTACAGACCCCGCCCCCATGGACCTGATTTCATGGAGACGTGGGTATCCTTGTGTCTATTTAGTTTGGTTAATCAGCTGAATTTGAGACCACGCAGAGACGACTCCCAATTTTCCCCGTCATCCATGTATCTTTTTTATCCTTCCTTATTCTCCCACGGAGTGTGGCCATCATAGTCTGAACAGCATTTGTTGTTCATCCTTAAATCTCCTTGAACTGAGTCAGAGGGAATTTATGGGTGAACCGAACTATTGTGGGTCTGGAGTTATATGTTGGCATGTCTCGGTAAGGACAGCAGATTTCCCTTTTGAAGGGACATGAATGAATGGGCTTCCAGCAAATTAAAACTTTTTGTCAGTCTTCCTCTGAGCTTGTTTATATTCCAGGTTTTATTCATCAAATCTAATTACCAGCAGCTGCCATGCTCCTGTCACCAAGGGTTGCTAGCCCAAATATCGCCATTACAATTGCAGATGACACAAAGATTGGTGGAGTAGCAGAAAACAGAAAGGGGACTGTCAAAGAATGAAGGAGAAGACAGATAGACAGGAGAGTTGAGCGGAGAAGTGGAAGATGGAGTTGGATCCAAGCAAATGTGAGATGATGCATTCTGGGAAGTCTAATTCTAGAGCCAAGTAAACGGAAGAGCCTTGGGTAAAGTTGATGAGCAGAGGGATCTGGGAATTCAGGTCCTTTGTGCCATGAATGTGCTGCACAGGTGGATCGAGTGGACAAGAAGGCATATGGAAAGCTTGCTTTCACCGGATGGGGCATTGAGTATAAGAGCTGGCAGGTCATTTTAAAATTATACAAGAATTTGGTTCAACCGCATTTAGAATGCTGTGCACAGTTCTGGTTGCTAAATTACCAATACGATGTGGACGTTTAGGAGAGTGTGCAGAGAAGATTTATGAGGATGTTGCCTGGTATGGAAGATGCTTGCTCTGAAGAGACATTGAGGGGGACCTGCTTGACACCTACAAAATCATGAAGGGTATAGCCAGGGTGGATTTTTCCCAAGGTGAGGGATTAAGTAATGAGTGGTCATGCGTTCAAGGTGAGAGGTGAAAACTTTAAGAAAGATAGACGTTGGAAGTATTGTTCACAGGGGGTGGTAGGTGCCTGGAACGTGTTGCCAGCAGAGGTAGTAGAGGCAAGCACGATAGATACATTTCAGGTGCGCCTGGACAGATGAATGAGCAGGTGGGGTGCAAAGGGATACAGATGCTTAGGAATTGTGTGATAGTTTTAGACAGTGGACTTGGATCAGCTCAGGCTTCCACGTCCAAATGGCATGGTCCTGGGCTGTAAAATATCTGTGTTCTTTGTTCTTCTTTGTTCACTACACTACAAACTTCATGCTACATTGCTGCATCTCACAGAATGACATTTTCAATTCCAATTATCACAGAGGGCATGAGAATATGACGTGGCCGTGTTGGAAAGAATGTATTGTACGCTGGATTGGAGTGTTTAGCAAGAGGCTGATGTGGAGACGTTGTGATCAATAACAGCTCTTACTGTGAAAGTAACAAAACAGCGCATTTTTACGGTAAATTTCAGAGAATGCTTTCAATTAATCGACCTCCCCCTTAAGGCTCCAGCACATTTCCGCTGAGTCAATCTGCAGTGCGGGTTAATGCTGGCGTTGTATCTTAATAATCTAATAAACAGAGACAAATATGCCCATTCCTCCCCATCTTTGACCAGGAACACTCCCAGCTTTGGTATTTCATGCGCCTCTGTGCCATCAGAGAAGAACCACATACTCACTATCAAACCAGTCAATCCATTTCGATACTGTGGGTGTGAGATCAATTCTCTTGTGGCAGCTTTTACAACATGGAACAGAGATTATTGGGATATCAGGCTCAGGAAAAGCACACAGGGCAGCAGCACTGAGGAAAATAATTTTTTTTCGAAAATACCTCTTTCTGTGGACTTCTACATCATTTATTTAACTTGCTCATTTTGCTCTATTGCGTGCAATTCTACAATTCGCATGATAGCACGGATACGTTAGCACTGGAAATGATGCAGGTGAGATTTACCAGGATATTGTCTGGGTAAAAGAGTTCCAGTCATGAAGAGAAATTGGATAAACAGGAGGCGTTTTTCTTAGAGCAGAAGAAATTGAGAGGAAACATGATTGAGATGTACAAAATAATAAGGAAAACGGATGGCGTAGACTGAAATAAATGGCGAAATCGATCACGGGGGAGGGGTAGGGTGGCATAGATTTAACAATAGAAGAGGAAAGATTTGAGTGAATGTGTAGATAAATGTTTTGAAACAGCGGTTGTTTTACAATTGTAGTCAGTGCTTTCAAAGGTTGGAGAGGCAGTAATCCTCATAGCTTTCAGAAGCATTCAAGTGTGAATTTGTAATGCCAAGACATACAAGGCTATAGGCCAAGTGATTTCAAAAAGAGTTCGGATAGTTAAGCGAATGTTAATTTCCAGTATTAACAAATAGGCTTCTTTTTGCATACAATTCCTGGCTAGTACCACCGCCTGTCACTGTGTGAGATCGGATTTAATTCGCTTCTATGATGGGCGCTTGCATATTGGGAGGGCATATTGGGAACTGCGCCTTTCAGCTCCAGAAACCCGCATTCTATTCCAGACTTTTGTGACTGACTGTGGAATATGCACTCTCCTGTTCTCTCTCTACCGTGTGAGTTTCCTCTGGCTGCTCCGATTCCTTCCCACAGTGCAAAGGTGTGCAAGTCTGGTAAATGGCGAACAAAATCTGAATGGACTGTAAGTGCTGTAAATCAGAGGCAAAAGTCAGAATTGCAGCTGGAGGAAAACAGAATGACCATTTCTGGTCAACAGACCATTCGTCGGAACTGTTTTTAATTCGCAATGATAACTCTGATTTCTCTCCACTGATGCTGCCTGACTCGCTGAGCTTTTGCAGTAATTTCTATTTTTGTAGGTGGATCATAAATGCCGGTTTAGAAAGATAGAGTGTGTGAGTGTGAATCTCTTCCACAGCGCAGTGCAGATTCAACTGGCCAAATGGTTTCTGTCTGCACTTATCTAATTCCATTATCTCTGAAGCTATGAGTTTTTGTCCTTTTTTGAGTCTTTGGTTTTCACACCTCTCCTGCCATGTGAATTGCAGAGCAGATCAATCGATCTTTCTGGCATAAACCACCACCAAACCTACCTGATGCCTGGAAGATGAACGCGTCATATTCTGCCTTGGGACCCTGCAACCACACGGGATAAATGTGGATTTCAACGGCTTCCTCATTTCCCCTCCCCCACACAATCACATTCTGAAGCATCCAACTCAGCACCACCCTCCGAACCCATTCATCGCTCCCCCTCTGACTTGCCACATTCTCCACGCCTCCAGCCACATTCGCTTTCCCAGCTACCTTGCACCCAACCCCAACCCCATTCTATTTATCTCTCAGTCCCCAACCAGATGACTCATTCTTGAAGAAAGACTTATGCCAGAAACGTCGATTCCCCCTCTCCTCGGATGCTGCCTGACCTGCTGTACTTTTCCAGCATGACAGTATCGCTATGGCTGTGATAGACGAGCTCAGCTCAGGGTCTCTATCTGAGAGCGGACAACGCTGACTGAGGAAGTGATAAAGATGCACATTAAGGGGATCGGTATATGTGATAGGAATAAACTTCTTATGGGAAGAGTTAACAACCAGGGATCGCTGTTAAACACAAGTGGGAGGATGTTCAGAGGAGATATAGGTAGTACGTTTTCACTCTGAGAATGCTGTTTGTTTGGAATGCACTGTTTGACCGTGTGGTAAAGCTATGAGTCATCAAAATATTTCAGGGGTATTTAGACAAATACTTGAGAAGCTAGAGCACACATGGATAAAGACCAGGTACTGGAAAGTGGGTGAATATAAACAGATGAATGATGAAAAATTCGAACCATGTACAGAAAATACAAAGCATGAAAGCATGGGAAGGGTAAAGGCATGGAAACGACTGGTGATCTGTTACAAAGGGTCCGTGGAATGCTACACTCGTCAAAGGGTTTCTGGGGCAGGCTGGGGCAGTTGTGGCAGGATGTGATAAGAATTCTGGAATGCTCCTACACCAGTTAGCAGAGTCAGACTGGGCTGAAAGGTTACTATGGCAGGCTGAGATAATAACAATTAGTAAAGTCAGACTCGCCCACTAACTGTCATCATGGCAGTTTGGGACAAGTCGTGACAATACATACTTAGGACATGACTTTAAATAATTAATTGCTAGTAGAGTCAGCCTGTTTGAGACGCTTGTATCAGGATATGACATTAAATATCTAATTTTGGTTAGTAGAGTCAACTCGGGACAGGAAAGCATTGTGATAGATGGGTTAGCAAAATGTCTAATCATGACAGTTTAGTCTGGGATGGAAGACCATTGGAGCACAGACGGCAGTAGACTACCTAATAGTGACAGTCGAATAATATTAAGTAGAATTAGGAAAGAATATAGTGGCAGAAGTAGAATGACAATGGGAACTAACACTATTGGTTTATTGTATAGCTGGAGTGAGGTAATTCTGACTAACGCAGTTTGGCATTTTGATAAGCTAACAAACAAGATAAAAGAAAAGGTATGAGGTGATGGAGTTTAATTCAGATAAATGCAAGGTGCTGCATTTTGACAAAGAAAATCTTAGCAAGGCTTATGCACTTTATGGTAAGGTTCTGGGGAGCGTTGCTGAACAAAGAGACCTTGGATTGCAGGTCCATAGTTCCGTGAAAGTGGAATCGCAGGTAAGTAGGAGAGTGAAGAAGGCGTTTGGTATGCTTTCCTTTATTGGTCAGAGTATTGACTACAGGAGTTGGGAGGTCATGCTGCGGCTGTACTGGACATTGGTTAGGCCACTGTTGGAATATTGCGTGCAATTCTGGTCTCCTTCGTATCGGAAAGATGGTGTGAAAATTGAAAGGGTTCAGAAAAAATTTAAAAGGAAGTTCCAGGGTTGGAGGATTTGAGCTATAGGGAGAGGCTGAACAGGCTGGGGCTGTTTTCCCTGGAGTGTAGAAAGCTGAGGGGTGACTTTGTAGAGGTTTACAAAATTATGAGGAGCATTGTTAGGATAAAAATACAAAGTCTTTTCCATGGGGTCGGGGTGTCCAGAACTAGAAGGCGTAGGTTTAGGGTGAAAGGGGAAAGATATAAAAGAGACCTAAGGGGCAACTTTAACACGCAATGGGTTGTACGTGTATGGAACGAGCTGTCAGAGCATGTGGTGAAGGCTGGTACAATTGCATCATTTAAGAGGCCATTGATGGGTATATGAATAGGAAGGGTATGGAGAGACATGGGCCGGTTGCTGGCAGGTGGGACTAGATTCGGTTGACGGAAGGGTCTGATTCCATGCTGTACGTCTCAATGACTCTATGACTCAATGCCAGGAACCCTGATGTTCGGCAGTATTCACGAATGTGCTTTCTGAATGTCATGGTTATAGTTTGCAAATAAAAGATCTACTCCTTGAAAAACTACCCGCATCTCCTGGTGATTGTCGACATTTTCTCCCCGACAACTGCAACTTTGGGTGCAATAAACTTGTGGCGACTGCAGCTCTGTGGCGCAATGAAAAGCGTGTTAGATTTCTGCAACTTGAGGATCTTTGCTGTTCAATGTTTGTGGATTTGAACTGCACCAGAATTGGTGGTTACTTCAATTTTCAGCCTAAACATTGATTGTTGTGCTGATTCATCACCACTTCCTGTCGTCTGGAGTTCTCGTCCCTGCTACTGACCAGAGGCAATTCCTTAACTTTTTGGTTGTAAGTTTTTACGGAATCATATCGTTTGAAAAATGCTCAGACGATAATCAGATGCTCACCCGCAAATCCTGCAAATTTCTTTCAGAAACCCACTGTCTGTAAACACATTTCCCTCCCAAAGTTGCACAGAAGTTTTTGATTGCTTAACTGTCTTTATCCCGTTGTGTGACAAATTGTTGTGGATGAGCTGGTGAAAGAGCTTGATGTGTTTGGTAAGCCCAAATGATATCAAAAGGCGGGAAGGATAGATGTTTGGAATAGGCTCCTTCTGTTCCACGCTTTCTGTGCTGTTTCTTACAGAGGGCTTTCAACAATAATTTGATGAGGGCAATGGAAATCGACACTACGGAATATCAAAGTCCTCCCGTTTACTTCACCGCTTTCACAGCCAGAATAGACAGCTCCAATTGCAACTTTAGATCAGACAGTGAAGGATTCTCTCAGGCGCTCTGTCAGACTGCAAGCTATCTTCACACAAGTTTCCAACTGGGTACATGGAGCAAGCAAATGAGTGGAGATTGGGATTCAGGGACAGATTTCCACTCTTCTGGTCTGCAGTTCTGGTCACATGAATTTCTGTCATGCTGAGTCTTTCTGTGCATTCTTCCTACTTTCCAATTTCAACTGTAATTGAATTTATTCTTGCATAACATTCTTACATCTTTAATGTTCATGGAAACTGCGCATCGTTTTCTTGAATGTAGGAATGGTGAAGATTATTGATGAATGCAATAAGTTTCATGTTACCTGTATGAACTTTCAGAAGGAAGTTGGTGAGCTTTCATTGATTCGACTTCTGTGCCGATTGAAACCGATTGAAGGACAAGGCCTGCGTCAGCGGCAATGTAACGTTGTCTGTAAATAACGCAGGAACCAACGGAAACCCATTTCTCAATGTAGTGTATTGTTCACATTTTTGTCTCCCTTTTGTATCCTTTTCGTGAACATGATGCTTCAATCATCACAGGTTCATGTCAGTTTCATCTTGTCTGCATTAGCTTTAATCACAGAACCAGACGGCTCAGTGAAATGAGGCAGGGTGAGTGATTGAGGGATTATTGGGGCAGCACATCACCACCAAAAAATCCCACAGTGTTATGTTTCAGTGGTTAGCACTGCTGCCTCAACAGAGTCACAAGTTCGATTCCAGCCCCGCTGGACTGTCTGAATAGAGTTTGTGCATTCTCCCCGTGACTGCGTGGGTTTCCTCCGGGTGTTCCATTTTCCTCCAACAGTCAAAGATTGTGCAGGGCAGGTGTGTTGGCCATTCTAAATTGCCCATAGTGCATTTGTCAGAGGAGAAATGGTTCTGAATTGGGTTACTCTTCGGAGGATTGGTGTGGACCTGTTGGTCCAAAGGGCCTGTTTCCATGCTGTAGGGAATCTAAGCATCACAGCAGAAGTAGAGCAGTTGAGTTAAAGTTCCCAAGGTATGTGTAGGTCACGTGACAGGTTCGATGTCTGCGGCTCCATTCGCGCAATTGGTCAGCACCTAGTACTTAAAGGTGCATAAAATGCCTAGGTTGTAAGGTCAATGCTTATCTAAAGATGCTGTTGCTGACATTGACCAGGGATTTTTGAAGTATTAGACAGAAACACAGTTGAAAACAATGTTGAGTAAAGTAGCGTTTATTTGAAAACTCCAGTTTCTGATGTGGGGAAAAGTTTTCTCTTTCGGAAACATGCCAAATTTAAACAGAAATCTGCAAATTTTCCCCAGTTGAATATCCATCTGTGGATAAAGAAACAGAGGATATGTTTCACCTTGATGACCTTCCTCAAATCGCTAACTGGATTACATCCTGGGAATGTCTGTTTGACTCGTTTCATATCATTCCATTTCCTGAGAGCTGCACAGCTCATTAAACCAATCGAAAGTATTAGATTTATCTCATTGTGGAGTTTGAATGTTGTCAGTTAACCTGGTAAAGGTTCTGGATAAGTAGTTTTGCTGTTGGGAGGAACAGGGGGTCAAGCTGGAATTAGGTTGAGTCTTGACGCAGGATTTTTCAAGCGGAGATCAAAGAGTATTAAACGGACTCACTCCCCTTTCGGTTGTTTGTGCTCACATGTTCAAGACAACAGATGGCAATGAAAATGATGTTTTACATCGACAATCCAAATCTTGCTCACTAGAGGCACCACGGTGTACCTGATAAGCTGAGCGGTGGAGATGATGATCTTTGTGGAAACCTGAGACAGTGAGAGAATTAATCCCATGCTGCTGGTCTCAATTTTGTCATAAACCAGTTAGCCAGTGGACTGCGCTAACAGACTTCCATTCAATGCAGAGCTAAACCAAATAGCTCAATGCATTTACATTATATAATATTTCATGTAGAATGACCTGCTGCACCCTCCAACTCCCCAGCTCTTCTTATACTTAACATTTTCAGTTGCATGTGCTTTGCAATTTCTTTCCTATGGATGTTAACGAATTCGAGAGTATTTCCCTTTTGCATCCCCATCCAGGCAGTCCAGAATCCCTGTCGCATTATAATTTAATCCTTGTGTGCCTGCACGTGCTTTTCAAATATTCTGGAATCAGCTGCTAAAATGCTATTATTTATGAAAATTCGTCTCCGCATTGAATAACTCTCAGAATAAAGAATGCCGACTCCAAACATCTTTATCATGCCCCGCTGGGTTTGAAGCTCTAACCTCTAGTTTCCACTCACAGAAACGAGGGAACAACTTCACATCAGCTGTATGACCTGTCTTCGGACACAATTAAGTCTTTCCTGATTTCTCCCGCATTATTCTTCATCTATGCCACATCCCATTAAACACCCTCTATTCTTTTCTAGTGGCTTTATCACCCAGTAAACCCCATTATTTCCATCGTTTCTAACGACATGGTATCAAGTGAATCATTGGCCGTGTCATTCCTAATGTCTTTATATTCCAATAAACGCTGCTCGTGTCATTCATCATGTCTTTACATCCCAGTAAATTTCAACCTGAGAAAGGATGCCGAGTCCAATTCAATGCATGAAAACTTAGCTCTAAGCTGTGCAATCTTATTACCGACACAGGAAAGGTGGAAGCAATTTCAATTACAACTGAATCAATTGGCCACAACAGAATCGGGTCAAATCCCAGTCACATACATGACTGTTGCTATTATAGTAAATTCTTCTCTACGTGTGCTGAAGTTACACAGTGAGGGATCAATTACTATTGCTAGACATACACAAGGGGGCCTATGAAATGCTGAAGTTGTGAGATCAAAGCAGTTTTTATGACATAGGCTATTCACTGTTCGAATCTCAGTCTTAGGAATTAGACAGAGAGCGATTTAAAGCGAAATTTGAGCTAAGAAGTCTACCCCATGATGTAACACCAATTTGTTTGGTTACTTTGTTGTTTACCTCATTTGTGTGTTTTGCCTCATTGAGGATTTTGAATTTGTCCCCTCTATATAAAAGTTCCGTGCTTTTGCACTATTATACAAAAGATGCACCATAATAACACCCAACACTGATTCATCTACTTGAACAGAAATTGACTCCTGGAAACAGCATTGTGCACTATCCCTAAGTCTTGAAAATAATGTACCACATTCCCGCTCTTATGGCTCTTTTCATTCCATCGGCTTCTGTTCTTCATGGATCCAGATTTAGCAGATCTTGTCACTGAGTCATTTATTTGTATGTGTTCAGATCATGTGAGCAGAATATCACAGTATTTAACCCAGAGTTCAGATCATGCTCAGTGAACCGTACTCTGCTCTTGATCAGTTCATGAACACCAAGAGGAAACATTCATGCTCTTCAAAATTTACTAATCTGTTTCTCAGAAGCAATATAAACAATTCCAGGTTTCTGCTTTTGTCGTCACATGGACCAAGGTTGTAAATGATGGAACCAGTTGAGACTGTCCAGTTTCCCACATCCATTTTCTCCCCAGGAGGTTTTTAAGCTGATGCTCTTAATCAGATTCTTCTAAAAAAGAAGAATCATTTTATCCATTAATTTCTGGTTTATGGGCCCTCCAGTCTCCCGTTGGGCCTCTCTGTTCGCACTGACAACAGCAGTTCCCGCACTCTTCAGCTTTGTTGGAGCATGTACCTTCGAGGATGACATCAATAGATATCACTGTTACTGTGTGATACTCTACCAATGGAAAAAGCTCGACCAATGAAGCAGCTCAGTCCACGGGGATGGGATAAACAGCACCATCCCTCGAGTGGAGATTCTGTTGTGTGTCCTGCGGATCAGACACGGTGCACTTTTTCATTCAGATCATACCAGAGTGAGAGCGCTCGGGAAGGCCAATCGGTCACTCGTACCTGTGTCAGTTCAGGACAAAAGATGGGTTAAAGTGGAAACACTGGTGATTAGATCAGGTTTCAAGTGTTTACGTGAGGCAGGCATCAGAAAAAGATACACTGTGAAGCGATTGGGATCTGACTTCAGGAGCAGCAAATAGGTTGTACAGCACAGAATAGATCTTTGAAGTATTGAATTCTGATTGATGGGCTGATCATGTTTTCACTTGGCCACGCTGTTACAGAAGATAATACGTCAGTGTCTCTCAGCATTGTGATGTCACAGGCAAATATCGCCGTTACACTGCAGGAAATTCCTTTTTCCTATGTGACGACAGTCTGTGTGTAAAATAGCTTCAATATTGAATCCTTTCTCATCAATAATTCCATTCCAACTCAGTGTATTGTATTGTCTCCTTTCCACTTTCCCTGTCATTGTGCCTGCACTGAACTTGACTTTCTCCTTCTGCAGGTCTTTTACAATCTGGGTGATGTGATGCAGTTGTACTGACCCACCTTGGGACAGAATTTTCCACTTCACTTCAGCCCACCCTAACTTTGCTATCTGATACCATTACCGTTGTTTCGGAGTTAAGCGCTCGTCTCTGATCCAGGCTGCCCTCACCCACAATAAACAGAAAACTCAGTCAAACTGTGATCACTGCAATCCAGGGATATCTTCACTCCGAGGTCATTGATTATTCCTAGGGGAAAATTAGGACTGCAGATGCTGGAGATCAGATTCGGGAGTGTGATGCTGGAAAAGCACAGCAGGTCAGTCTGCATCCGAGGAGCAGGAAAATTCACGTTTCAGGCAAAAGCCCATCACTAGGAATAAGGCACATGATTCGGTTCTGAGAGATAAATGTTAGGGGTGTGGGGTTGGGGGAGGTAGCTGGGAAAGCGATAGTTGGAAGAAAGTGAGGGAGAAGATGATAGATGTGAAGGAGCAGTCATGGAATAGGCCCAGAGGGCGGTGCCAAGTTTGAGGCTTGGGACTTAAGGGAAGGGAAATGAGGAAACCTTTCTAATCCACACTTATCCCGTGAGGTGACAGAGTCCCAAGGCTGAATATTTTGCGTTCCTCCTCCACGTATTTGGTGGTTATGTTCTGCGGTGAAGGAGGAACAGGGCGTGTACGCCTTTGATGGAGTGGGAGGGAGAGTTGAAGTGTTCAGTCACGGGATGGTGAAGCTGGAGGGTGCGAATGTCCCAGAGATGTTCTCTGAAATGATCTGCAAGAAGGTGCCCTGTCTCGCTGATGTAGAGGTGACCACACTGGGTGCAACGGATGCAGTAGATGACATTGGAACCGGTATAGGTGAATTTCTAACGGATGGGGAAGGATTCCTTGGGTCCTTGGACAGAGATGAGTGGAGTGGTGTGGGTGCTGGTTTTACACTTCCTGCGGTGGCATGGAAAGATGCCAGTAGTGGGGTATGGGCTTATTGGGGGTTGTAGGCCTGACGAGGAATTCTTGGTGGGAATGGTCTTTTCAGAATCATAATAGGGGTTGGGAGGGAAATATATATTTGATGGTGTGGTCTGTTTGGTGATGGCAGAAGTGATGGAGAAAAATGCGTTTTATGTGGAGGTTATTGGGGTGAAAGTTGAAGACCATAGGGTTTTGTCTTTGTTGCGTGAGGGGTGGGGTTCAAGGGCGGTGGTGTGTGAAGTGGAGGTGATGCACTACAGGGCATCGTCATACACGTGGGAAGGAAATTTGCGATTATGGAAGAAGGAAACCAACTGGGACTTTCTGAGGTGGAATTGGTCATCCTGGGAAAAGATGTGGTGGAGGTGGAGGAATTGGGAATAAAAGATGGTGTTCTTACAGGAGATGGGATGGGAGGAGGTGTAGTTTTGGTAGCTGTGGGAGTCGGTGGGCTTATCGTATATATCTGTAATTAGTCATTCGCTGGAGATGATGATGGACAGACCCGGGAAGGGGAGGGAATTTGCCAATATGACCCAGGTGAATTTGAGGTCGGGCTGAGCTCGCAGGCAGGCATCGCTAGGTCACATGCCGGTAACCATGGCTTTTGGTTTGGAGGATGTGGGGTTATTGGAGAGAAACGTTGTTGAGGGTGAGGACCTGCTCAGCCAGGAGGATGAGGTTATCCCTGGAAGGGTACTGGTTGGGATGGGGTGAGACGAAGAAACAGAGGGCATGTAGAATTTCGTCATGGCAGATGAAAATGTACAGGGACTGGATGTCCAAGGTGAAGATGACACGTTGTGGGCCAGGGAAACAAGTCTTGGAGAGGATGAAATGCATAGGTTTGTCACGAACGTAGGTGAGAATTTCCTGGACTGGAGAGACAGGAAGGTATTGAGATAGGAAGAGATGAGTCGGGTCGGAGAGGGGCAGTCTGAGACAACAGGTCTAAGGAAGGAGGTAGAAATAGGGAGTGCGGGGTTCATGTACAATGGGGTTGGAGTCTGTGGACAGGAGATTCCCCAGAGGTGATGAGATTGTGATTGTCTGGGAGATGATGGGAGGTGAGGCTGTGATCGGGGGCAGTAGGAAGAGTTGGTGCCTGGCTTCAACAATGTGCCACATGCAGACTCACAAGCCTCATTCCTGATGAAGGGTTTCGGCCTGAAACGTCTATTCTCCTGATCCTCGGATGCTGCCTGACCTGCTGTGCTTTTCCAGCATCACACATTCGATTCATTCATTATTGCGCTTTCTTTTCAAACTACCAGGTCCGTGCTGTCTGTTTGCCTCCAGAAAGCACTGTTCTAATAAGCTGCTGCAACATCTGCCAATCTCAAACAAAAAGAGAAATTGCTGTAAAACCTCAACAGAGCTGGCAGCATTTGTGCAGATGAATCACAGTTAATGCTTCAGATCCACTGATCCATCCCTCCACAGATGCTGCCAGACTTTCTGAACTTTTCCAGCAACCTCAGCTTTTGTTTGATTTTCAACATCGGTGGTTCTTTCGCTTTTTTTTCTTATTTTCTACCCAATATGATTTGACTCAAGATTATGTTAAATGTTTTGAATATGACTGCGATAGAATGGACAGATTGCACCAGTCCGTTGCTGCTACTTGTTTCACGTGATCAATGCCTTTCCACTTGGTCACCGTACCCTACAACTGCGCTGCATATAAATTAACAAAATTATGGCATTATCTCAGATTGGTAATCAGAAGCGAGATTGATTGAATTGTTGAAACAGTAAGATAAACTGAGAAAATACAGGATATTAAATGGGGAATCAAAAAGGAAAGAGAGAAAAGTGAATGATAGTGTTCTGGTCAAATTGAAATGTCATTGCTGAAAAATCAGAAAATGCTATCATTCACAAACATATCACAATTTGGAGTGTAACCTTTAGGACAAGCAATGCAAGCAGATTGCAAAACATTATTCTGAACGTCTTGCTGCAACTGCTTTAGTTTTAATGAACGCACACATGGGTTCCTGTGCTGTAATGAATTCCTAAACTGTAGAAGGAAATCCTTGCGTTCCAGGAAAGTTGCAGAAAGTTCACTGATTCATCCCAGTAATTGCAGGACAGTCCTCTGGAAGGATATTCAATGCTCCATGGGGTTTCGAATCAGAGATGAAGGGAATGTCTCCATTCACAAATTAATCATTCAGTAGAATTCAATACAGGTACACGTGAAGTGATGAACAAAGTGGGAACGAACACGGAAATACGACACAATAGCTACGATAATTACTATGTGGAAAGTGTTGATTTCAGATCCACGGTGGCATTTGGTAATGATATTTACTGTCCAGAATCAGTCTGCACTGGAATGACTAGAGCCTTCTGTGATGTATTTGAACTTCAGTTACCTTTATAAATAGCTGAAACTCACTCAGGTAAAGGAGATTTAGAGAAATTATATTTAAAAAGCAAAGAGTTCATCGCATAACTGTGAAATCTTTAGGACATCTTCAGAGGGAGCATTGTGTGTAATCCTTGTCCTCATTCTCCACCAAAGACATGTAAAGCCGTTAGAAAAGGAACAGACGTTTTTTTACTGAATATCAAGATATTAGGAAGCCCAGGGGCGGGGTTTCCCGAGACATAAAAGCATAAGAAAGGATAGAAATTGTTTCATCGGCATGATTGACAGAATGAAGGAGTGTATTCACGAGATGTGGAAATGCTGGACCAGAAACACTCAAGTTCAAAAGTAAACAAAAGAGATTTTCACATAATATGAGTTTTGAAGTGACTAAATCAGGCAAATTCCCTCTTTCGTGTGAATCAACAAATTTCGTTAGAGCTTCAAAACCTTTAGAACATAGAACATAGAACATAGAAGAATACAGCGCAGTACAGGCCCTTTGGCCCTCGATGTTGCGCCGATCAAAGCCCACCTAACCTACACTAACCCATTATCCTCTATATACCTATCCAATGCCCGCTTAAATACCCATAAAGAGGGAGAGTCCACTACTGCTACTGGCAGGGCATTCCATGAACTTACGACTCGCTGAGTGAAGAACCTACCCCTAACATCAGTCCTATATCTACCCCCCCTTAATTTAAAGCTATGCCCCCTTGTAATAGCTGACTCCATACGTGGAAAAAGGTTCTCACTGTCAACCCTAACTAACGCCCTAATCATCTTGTACACCTCTATCAAGTTACCCCTAAACCTTCTTTTCTCCAATGAAAACAGCCCCAAGTGCCTCAGCCTTTCCTCATAGGATCTTCCTACCATACCAGGCAACATCCTGGTAAACTTCCTCTGCAACCGTTCCAGTGCCTCCACATCCTTTCTATAGTATGGCGACCAAAACTGCACACAATATTCCAGATGCGGCCGCACCAGAGTCTTATACAACTGCAGCATGACCTCAGGACTCCGGAACTCAATTCCTCTACCAATAAAAGCCAGTACGCCATATGCCTTCTTCACGGCACTATTTACCTGGGTGGCAACTTTCAGAGATCTGTGTACATGGACACCAAGATCCCTCTGCTCTTCCACACTACCAAGTATCCGACAATTAGCCCAGTACCCCATCTTTTTGTTACTCTTAACAAAGTAAATCATCTAACACTTAGCTACATTGAACTCCATTTGCCACCTTTCTGCCCAGCTCTGCAGCTTCTCTATATCCCGCTGTAACCTGCCACATCCTTCCTCACTGTCTACAACTCCTCCGACTTACGTATCATCCGCAAACTTGCTCACCCAACCTTCTAACCCTTCCTCCAGGTCATTTATAAAAATAACAAACAGCAATGGTCCCAAAACAGATCATTGCGGAACACCGCTAGTGACGGCACTCCAAGATGAACCTTTGCCATCAACTACTACCCTCTGTCTTCTTCCAGCCAGCCAATTCCTAATCCAAACCTCCAACTCACCCTCAATGCCATATCTCTATTTTCTGCAGTAGCCTACCATGGGGGACCTTATCAAACGCCTTACTAAAATCCATATATACCACATCTACCGCTTTCCCCTCATCTACCTCCTTAGTCACCTTCTCAAAGAATTCAATAAGGTTTGTGAGGCACGACCTGCCCTTCACAAAACCATGCTGACTATCCTTGATCATATTATTCTTATCCAGATGTGCATAAGTCTTATCCCTTACAATTCTCTCTAAGACTTTGCCCACAACAGAAGTGAGACTCACTGGCCTATAGTTACTAGGATTATCCCTGCTCCCCTTCTTGAACAAGGGAACCACGTTTGCTAGCCTCCAGTCCTCTGACACTACTCCTGTAGACAAAGAGGACACAAAAATCAAGGCCAATGGCTCTGCAATCTCCTCCCTTGCTTCCCAGAGAATCCTAGGATAAATGCCATCAGGCCCAGGGGACTTATCTATTTTCACCCTTACCAGAATTTCCAACACCTCTTCTCTACATATCTCAAAGCCATCCATTCTACTTATTCGTCCCTCAGTATTCATATCGACAACAATGTCCTATTCCTGAGTGAATACTGACGAAAAATGTTCATTCAGTGCCTCCCCAATCTCTTCAGCCTCCACACGCAACTTCCCATTACTATCCTTGATTGGACCTATTCCTACCCTAGTCATTCTTTTATTCCTAACATACCTATAGAAAGCCTTAGGGTTTTCCCTAATCCTACCAACTAAGGACCTTTCATGTCCCCTCCTTGCTGCTCTTAGCTCTCTCTTCAGATCCTTCCGGGCTACCTTATAACTCTCAATCGCCCCTATTGAACCTTCACGCCTCATCTTTACAAAGGCCGCCCTCTTCCATTTAACAAGGGATTCCAATTCCTTAGTAAACCACGGCTCCCTCACACGACCCTTTCCTCCCTGCCTGATAGGTACGTACTTATCAAGGACACTCAATAGTTGCTCCTTGAACAAATTCCACATATCAATTACGCTCTTGCCTTGGGATCTACTTTTCCAATCCACACATCATAAGTCATGCCTCACCGCATCATAATTTCCCTGCCCCCAGCTATAACTCTTGCCCTGTAGTACACACTTATCCCTCTCCATCACGAGAGTAAAAATCACCGAATTGTGGTCACTGTCTCCAAAGTGCTCACCTACCTCTAGTTCTAATACCTGGCCTGGTTCGTTACCCAGAACCAAATCCAATATGGCCTCACCTCTTGTTGGCTTATCTACATATTGTGTCAGGAAACTCTCCTGCACACATTGGACAAACACTGACCCATCTAACGAACTTGAGCTATAGCATTCCCAATCAATATCAGGAAAGTTAAAGTCCCCCATAACAACAACCCTATTACTGTCACTCTTCTCCTGAATCATCTTCGCAATCCTTTCTTCAACGATTCTAGGACTATTAGGAGGCCTGTAAAAGACTCCTAACAGGGTGACCTCACATCTCCTATTCCTAACCTCAACCCAAACTACCTCAGATGGCAAATCTTCGTCCATCTTCCTTTCCACCGCTGTAATAATATCTTTGACAAGCAAAGTCACCCCCCCCCCCTTTTACACCCACCTCTGACACTACTAAAACATTTAAACCCTGGAACCTGCAACAACCAATCCTGTCCCTGATCTAGCCATGTCTCCGTAATAGCCACAACATCGATGTCCCAGGTACCAACCCACGCTGCAAGTTCACCTACCTTATTTCGTATACTCCTGGCATTAAAGTATACACACTTCAAGCCACTCTTCTGTTTACAGGCACCCTCCTTTAAGATTGATGCCATATTCCTAACCTCCCTACACTCCAGGTCCTGCACCCTAAAGCTACAGTCTGGGTTCCCATGCCCCTGCAGAGTTAGTTTAACCCCCCCCCCCCCCAAGAGCACTAGCAAACCTCCCCCCAAAGATACTGGTGCCCCTCAGGTTCAGGTGCAGACCATCCTGTTTATAGAGGTCCCACGTTCCCCAGAAAGAACCCCAGTTATCCAAGTACCGAAATCCCTCCCTCCTGCACCATCCCTGTAGCCACGCATTTAACTGTTCTCTCTCCCTCTTCCTCGACTCTCTTCAGCTGCGCGCTTTTAAAGGGGAAACAAACCTACCCAGGTAAGCTTACGCACTACCTGCTTCCGGGTCTCGGCTGCCTCTCTGCTCGTCGTCGCTTCCCCCTGCTGCTCCCGCTCTTTCTGTGAAGAGAGAGTGAAAAGAAAACACCGCTGCCCGCTACCGGTAAGTACTTTTAAAACAAAAAGTCTTACCTGAGCTGCTGCTCACACTCAAAATGCCCGTTAGCGTCGAAGGGTGAGTATTTATACTCACTGCTTTCCTTCCCAGCTGCCTCTCTGGTCGTCGTCACTTCCCCCTGCTGCTCCCGCTCTTTCTGTGAAGAGAGAGTGAAAAAAAAACACCGCTGCCCGCTACCGGTAAGTACTTTTAAAACAAATAGTCTTACCTGAGCTGCTGCTCACACTCAAAATGACCGTTAGCGTCGAAGGGTGAGTATTTATACTCACTGCTTTCCTTCCCAGCTGCCTCTCTGGTCGTCGTCACTTCCCCCTGCTGCTCCCGCTCTTTCTGTGAAGAGAGAGTGAAAAAAAAACACCGCTGCCCGCTACCGGTAAGTACTTTTAAAACAAACAGTCTTACCTTAGCTGCTGCTCGCACTCAAAAATACCTGGAGAGTTGACCCTCATTCTGGAGTCGGTGGAATCTCGGCAACTAGGATGATCTTCAGCTGAACCAGAAGGGTATCAATATCCTGAGGGGATAATTTGCTAATGCTCTTCAGGAGGGTTTAAACGAATTCAGCAGCAGAGTGGGAACCTGAATTATAATCCCACCTTGCAGGAGATTGTGAGTGGTTGGGTCATAAATAGCTTTTCAGGTTTGCAAGAGTGTACTGGCAAGGATGAAGTTGATTTTAAAGTGTGCCTATATCAACGCCAGGAGCATCTGGTATAAGGTAGGCATCATGGGTTGTTACCTGGGACTTCGAAGTTATGGCCATTTCAGAGACATGAGTGGAGCACTGAAAGGAATGGTTGTTCCTGTTATCTCAGTTTCGATTTTTCTTTAAGAACATGAAGGTCGTTTCAGAGGAGGAGATGTGGCATTATTAGTAAAAGACTGTAATATGGCAGCAGAAAGAATATTTGGTGAGGACTCTACTGAATTTGCTGAGATAGAATGGGCTGAGATTAGAAGCAGAAAAGGAGAGGTCACGACAGAAATGTTCTAGAGATATGGAGGAAAAGATTGAGAAGATGATCCTGGAAAGGAACGAAAGTAACAGGGTCGCTGTTGTGGGGAACTTTAGCTTTCCAAATATTGATTGAACATGTTAACGTTTGAGTACCTCTGATTGGCCAGTTCTTGTCGAATGCGTGCTTAAGAGTTTCCTGACATGGCATGTAGACAGGCCAACAAGAGGCAAAACCGCATTGGATTTGGTACTGGGTAATAAACCAAGCCAGCTGTTCGATTTGGAGGTAAGTGAGCACTTTATTGATAATGACCACAATTCGGTTATGTTTATTTAGTGATTGATAGCAATAGATATAAATCGCAGAGCATGAGGTATTGCTGGGCGAAAGGCCATTATATTGCGATTAGGCAAGAGTTAGGATACACTGGATGGAGAAAGTAACTGCAGGGGTTGTGAGCAACTGAAATATGGAGCCTGTTCAGGGAAGAGGTACCTACTGCATGTCTTTGATAAGTATGTAATCGTCATGCAGGGAATATGAGGTCGAGACAAGGAGCTGGGTTTACTGAAGAAGTTGAATGCCTTCTGAAGAGTGGGAAGGAGGCGTATGTAAACATGAGATATGAAGGCTGAGGTCGGCTGCTTGACAATTTAAAGCTATCCAGGAAGGGCCTGAAGAGAGAGCTACTCAGAGCTAAGAGGGGACATGAGAAGTCTTTGGCTGGCAGAATCAATGGAAACCTTAAAGCTTTTTATTTGTAATTCAAGAATAAAATAATGCCTAGGATATGATTAGGGCCCGTCAAAAACAGCAGTTGAAGGTTGTAAGCGGAGTCCAGGGATAGGAGAGGCGCTGAAAGTATATGTTTTCATCATATCACAAACGAAAACGACAATGCTGTCGAAGAGAATATTGAGATGCAACGTATTAGAATAAACGAATTTGATATTCATAAAGAGGAGATGTTAGCAATTCTTGAAAAACTGAAAATAGATCACTTACAGTGTGGAAACTGGCCCTTCAAGTCCACACCGACCCACAACCCCTAATACTATGGGCAATTTAGCATGGAAAATTCACCTAACCTGCATATCGTTGGATTGGGGAAACTAACTGGAGCAACTGGACAAAACCCACGCAGACACGGGGCAAATGTACAGACACCGCACATTCAGTCTCCTGAGGTGGGATTTAAATCGGGGTTGCTGGCGCTGTGTGGCAGCAGTGCTAACCACTGCGCACCATTCCACCCATGGTTTTGCCCCCTGGGCTTGATGGAATGTATCCGAGGATTCTCTGCAAATCGGGGGAGGAGATTGCAGAACTTTTGAACATAAACTTTATTTCGTCAGTGTTTATGTGATTCGTGCGAGAAGACTCGAGTTGAGCAAAAATTGTCCCCTTCTTCACGAAGGGGAGTAGAGACAACGCTGGCAATTATAGTACAGTGAGCCTTAGCTTCCTTGTAGGTAAAGTGTTGGGAAAGGTGATGAGAGATAGGATTTATGATCATCTAAAAAGGAAGAAGTTGATTCGCGATAGTAAACACAATTTTGAAAATATTAGGTTGTGCCTCACAAACCTTATTGAGCTCTTTGAGAAGGTGAGCAAACAGGTGGATGAGAGTTAAGTGGTTGATGTGGTGGAGACGGTTTTCAGTCAGGCACTGTAGGCTGCTGCAAAAAATACAGAGACTTGGGATTGAGGGTAATTTAGCGGTTTGGATCAGAAATTGGCTAGCTGAATGCAGACGGAGTGAGGTAGTTCATGGGAAATGCACATCCTGGAGTTGAGTTACTCATGGTTTACCGTTTTGGATCCACTGCTGTTTTTTTATTTTCATAAATGACCTGGATTACGGCTTGGAATTATGGATTAGTTAATTTGCAGATGACTATAAACTCGATGGATTTGTCAACAGTGACAACATCTGCTGAAATGTACAGAGGGAATTGAATAATCTGCAAAGCCGAGCTCGGAGGTGGCAAATGGAGTTTAATGTGGAATAGCATGACATCATTTACTTTGGAAGGAACAAAAATAATTCAGAGTTCTTGCCTATTTGTAATATTCTAGGAAGTTTATATGAGCAGAGGGATCTCGGTGTCTATGTACATAAAACTCTGAAAGTTACCACCCACATTGACAGGTTTGTCTGCAAGAAGCACGGTGTCTTAGTTTTTCCTGGGAGTGGGATTGAGTTTCAGATCCAAGTGATCAACTTGCAGCTCCAGAAATTCTCTGGTGTGACCGCACTTGTAGAGTTGCGTGCAGTTCTTGTCGCCACATTATAGGAAGGATGTGAAAGCATTGGAACGGGTGCAGAGGAGATTTGCGAGGATGTTGCCTCCTTCAGATTTGTATCACAGGTCGGTGCAACATGAGGGCCAAAGAAACTTTACTGCGGTGTAATATTCGGTGTTTTAACTGTTTTTCAGCTTGGAGTTGCTGTCATCTATGGTCACTATCAGTAAAACCAACACCTGGCGAGAATTGAATGTGCAACTGCGTCAGCTCACGCACTTCCATTCTGCCGTGCAAGTGCACCAACCTGACGAATTGCACCACTGGAGTTGCCGTGTAGTGATGACTAACGGCTCCTGATCTTAACACTGGGCCCCTCAACACAATTGCTAGATTTTTGGTGTGGATCTGGAATGAAATACTGCGCAGAGGAGGTTACACAGATGATGGATCATCGGCTATGAAGAATCAGGTTCAGGAAAATGACAGAGAGAAATGTGGTGAAAATAAGCATTATTGAATACGGTGTACATTTACCGTGGCATCCTGTGCTGATCACAGGCAATATAATGTCGCCAGAGTACTGAGATTTTCCTTCTATCGGCTTCAATTCGTCAGGGAATTCGATTCACTGATACTTCACCAACTTCCCTTGGAATGTTCATACGACACAATGACCCACACTGCACACAACTTCAACAATCTCTAGGATTACTTCACCCAACAGCACGTGGCATTTTTAAATATAAATAGTGAAGATTGAATAATGCTATGCAAGGGCAAATTGAATTTCAGTTTCGTTCGTAGAGTCGCAACAATCCAGAGTAAGATTCAAAATGTCAGAAATTCATTTACATTACCTTGGCTAGAAATCCAACCCAGCAAAGGGGAAATCTGTCCCTGAACCCCAGCATCCATGCAATCACTTGCTCCATGTGTCCACTTGGAAACCTATGTGAAGGAACGTCCAGCCTGACAGAGAACTTGTGAGAATCCTCCACTGTTTGATCTAAAGCTGAAACAGGAGCTATCTATTCCAGCTGGGAGGCAGGGAGGTGGATCTGGGACCAAAATATTCCTTGGTGTCGATTCACTATGGCCTCATTGTGATTGTTTCCAAACCTGGGCCAGAAATGTTTCTGACAGAAAGGAGCAGAACGAGGCCATTCTTCACACCGCTGCTGCCCCGCTACGACATTGGATATCATCATGGCTGACACAACTTTTAAAATCTTTTTCCAGCCTATCCACATCATCGTGTTGCCTACTGGCTAACAGATATTTATCAAACTATATTATAAATAGACATAGAATTGTTCATCTTTGAGAGAAAAATGTTGCGTTTCGAGACAGTTGGATTTCTGCACGAATATAATCGGTTTTGCAGATGAGCAGCCAAGTCTGGTCTGACCACCTTACAAACGATAAACTAAACTCGGATGGCATGCGAATCCACAACTTTTGAATCGTAACTTAACAAAGGTGAAAACGCCCAACGCGCTTTCCACTACGCCACAGAGTGGCGCCCTGAAGCAATTTTCGGCCCACAAGTTTGCCTTCGACCCATTTTGTTCGGGACACCCATCTCGCCTCTGAGTGTCCTCGTCACACGTTCCCGTACCTGTTCCTTATCCACGTATGCTCTGGATCTTCAAGTGTTCGACTACATACTGCTGAAATGATCTCATGACATATAACTTTACCACACGTTCAGATAATGAATTCCAGATAAACAACACTCTATGGGTGAAAGCGCACTTCCTTAATCTCCTCTGAAACTCTTCTCACCTGTACACCATACTGTCTTGTCATCCTTTAACCAGTACGCCATCTATGTACTGGTTATTTTTCCTTCCCATAACAGACGTTTTCTCGTCATACGTATTTATCCTCTTCAAAATATGTGCGTGTTAATCGGTTTCTCACTCAACCTTCTCTGCACTTAAATGAAGAGCCCCAGCCTAGCTCCTGTACCTTCACAATGGGAATGATCCAGCCCTTGGCATTCTTTTCAACTCCTGCGAACCTCTCCTCCTGCAATCAGACGCTTCCTGCAGTCTGGCGATTACAATGGAAAAAAAATAAAGTTATCGGAAGAAAAGCCGAAATGGCTGAAAAAAACCAGCAATTCTTGTCCACCTATGACCACAAAGGAGAGCTAACGTTTCCAGTACAATGATCCATGTTCTGAACGGATGGGATGTGCGTGTGGGTGAAGAATGTGGAAGAGGGCGGACAGGTTCAAAAATGATTGAACTCCATGTTGGGTCCTCAAAATTGCATGTGCTATCAGGAGAAAATGAGTTGCCATTCTTCCAGCTTGTGCTGTGCCTTGAAGGAGCACTGCAGCGGATTTCAAACTGAAATGGTGGCTTGTGTACATAGTTTAATGTTGAAGTGACAGGAGACTGGAAAATCGGGATAAATTTTATTGATTCTGGACAGATCGGAAAACTTTGTCACCGACTCTGTTTTCCTCTCTCCGTTGTAGGTAGATCACATTCTGAGCAGGAAATACAGTTGCCGAGATTGAATGAAGTGCAGACAAATCACTGGAAGATGTGTATGGAAGCTTCCACAGTGAGAAGAGATAAACGAAACCAGCAGGAAATGCAGCTTACAACAGAGAACGATACTGTGCAGTACTGGCACTTCGGCCCTCGATGTTGCAGCGACCTGTAAAAAGAACGTGATGTACATTGTAATGGAAAATCGACATTTATTTTGAGTAAAAACATAGGGAAACAAAGAAGCAAGGTCCTGACTTTGCAGAGGGAAAGTATTTTTGCAGACAGGCAGAAGAAAAATGGAAAGTTATACCAAAGTAATAGCATACTCACAATGCAAGGAAACGACCATATCAACAGTCAAGAAATGAGAAAAAAAAATCTCCATAACTGGAAAGGAACTCGAAAGTTTCAAGCCCCTGATATTGAGGTCATAGAGTCATAGAGTCATAGAGATGCAGCATGGAAACAGACTCTTCATTCCAACCCGTTCATGCTGACGAGATATCCCAACCCAATCTAGTCACAACCTGCCAGCGGTCGGCTCATATTCCTCCAAACTCTTCCTAGGCATATACCCATCCAAATGCCTCTTAAATATTGCAACTGTACCAGCCTCCTCGAATTCCTCTGGCTGGTCATTCCATATACGTACCACCCTCTGCGTGAAAAGGTTGCCTCTTAAATCTCTTTTATATCTTTCCTAACTCACTCCAAATCTATGCCTTCGAGTTCAGGACCCTCCGACCCCAGGGAAAATACTTAGTCTGTTTATCCTATCCATGCCCCTCATAAATTTGAAAACCTCTAGAAGGTCACCCCTCAGTCTCCGATGCTCCAGGGAAAACATACCCAGGCTGTTCAGCCTCTCCCTGTAACTCAGATCCTCCAACACTGGCAACATCCTTGTAAATCTGTTCTGAACGCTTTCAAGTTTCACAACATCTTTCAGATAGGAAGGAGACCAGAATTGCACGCAATATTCCAACAGTGGCCTAACCAATGTCCTTTAAAGCCGCAACATGACCTCCCAACTCCTGCACTCAATACTCTGATCAATAAAGGAAAGTATACCAAACGCCTTCTTCACTGTCTACCTTTGACTCCACTTTCAATGAGCTATGAACCTGCGCTCCAAAGGGTCTTTGTTCAGCAAAATTCTCTAAGACCTGCGCATTAAGTGTATAAATCCTGCGAAGATTTGATTTCCCAAAATTTGGCACCTCGCATTAATGACATTTATGAGATCCAGAAGGAGAGGAAAGCAAATCTTAGCCCATTTGAGATCTTGATTGGTGGGCCGCCCAATAGAGGAATTGGCCCAGGACCCAAGGTAAGAAAGATAACAGACCACTGTGAGGATGAGATTTTCTGTTACTGCATAAAAATCTCTGCACTTCTGTCTCAAATACAGAATCAAGTGAAGCAGCACTACCTCAATCAGTAGAAGGGAAGATGCACGACAGAGAACCTGGAGAATGGATAGTGGTAACAGACTTCAGGAGGAAAACCTGGAAGGCGAAGCGGTCTCTGGGAACGTTTTAAGGGCTCCTTATTGCATAGGCAGTTGTTAGGTTCGCTGCAAGAGCCACGTTGATGCACGCCAACCATTGCAAACGTGTAGGTGGACTTCAGGAGACATCGGACAACACCAGAACCAAATAAGTGCAAGTAGTGATTACAAGCCTCATACAAATATGGGGCTGCCCTGGCAGGACGATTCGGGAAGGCAGAGGCGTCGGGGATACAGTTGCAGACGGTAATCTTAACCAAGGATGCTAAGTTGTTCTTTACATGCGACCCATGGCCGTTTAGCAACGAAGACGACTATAAATGGGACAATAAATATTTATGAAGGGATCTTTGTGGTCCCAGTGACTGTCACTTGGTAGTAGCCACCACGGTTATATGGACATCTCACACAGGATATCGATATACTATTATCAAGAAAGGATAATAACCGAGACTCAGAAGAGGGGTGAGGAAGCTTGATGACGTGGAATGCACAGACCTTCTGAGGAAAGGTCTGGTGCTAAGTAAGCAGTTTGATGTATAACTATGTGGCGCTGTACATGCCTTTCTCTTTTTGAAATAAAATGACAAAAAGGGGGAAATGTAATGGAAAATTATCATTTACTGTGGAATCTCTAAAGCATAGAGGAAACAAAGAAGGGCCTGATTGAAATTAGGGGCAGGTATGGCAGACACTGAAAAAATGCAAAGGCAAACCGAACTAACAGCAGACATACTAGTCCAGTTAAAACGACCTAACAGCAGAATTACGAGGCCAGTTAAACCGACCTAACAGCAGAATTACGAGGCCAGTTAAACCGACCTAACAGCAGACTTACAAGGCCAGATAAACCGACCTAACAGCAGACATACAAGGCCAGATAAACCGACCTAACAGCAGACTTACAAGGCCAGTTAAACCGACCTAACAACAGACCTACAAGGCCAGTTAAACCGACCTAACAGCAGACTTACAAGGCCAGCTAAACCGACCTAACAGCAGACTTGAAGGCCAGCTAAAAAGACCTAACAGCAGACTTTCAAGGTCAGCTAAACTGAACTAACAGCAGACTTACAAGGCCAGTTAAACCGACCTAACAGCAGACTAAAGGCCAGTTAAACCATCATAACACCAGACTTACAAGGCCAGTCAACCGACCATGTCAACAGTCAATGATTGAGAAAAACAACTGCATATCTCGAAAGGAGATTGAATGTTTCACACTACTGGCCTTGATGTCTTGACAAGGATAAGCATTGTTAACCTAATCTAATCCAGATTGAAATTGGTAATCTTTGCTTTATAATGTCATTGAATAAATGGATATATGTGAAAACTGTTAAGCGCCCCTTACGTGAGGCAACTTGCCAATGTATCGGGTCCATTTGCAAAGATCTAAAATAAACGTTTTCTTTGCTCTTGCTCGCATTTGAGTCGAATTGATTTAATTTCCACGAGATCACAACTGAGACGATTCAATGGCGACCAACAGCTTGAATAGTTAATTGGCAGGAGCAAATGGCAGTCTTAAATCAACTAGTACATGTTGTTAGATTTTTTTGAAAGTGGTTGGTTAGAAACCAACCAGAGGTTAAGGTTTTCCAAACTTTTTCTGCTAATGACCATTCGTCTTGACACATTCCCAAGTTTTATGTCAAAGATCTTGGTGGTAGAAAATACGTCACATATCGTTTTACCCCCTCAGCTCTCAAGCGAATCCAAAAACTGAGAGCAATTGACGTGGAATAGAAGCAGAACTGGCAAATATATCTTATTACCTGACACACCGAAACATGAATGCTTTCTGGGAGGAAGTTGAGTTATCTGGATCACGAACTGCTCGCACAAATGGCAGCGAGGCCATTCCAAACGGTGCTCAAAAACTCACTGGAGCCTGAGTGCACCACTGTTACCTGGAAAGTGCGAAAGTAATATAAAACAGAACAGACTAGCAGTGAACCACGAAAAGTGAAGATTACCAATTGCAATCTGTTTTAGAATAGGTTCACAATGTGCTGGTGCCTCCCACAGAACAAGAGGGCCGATCACCAGCCGCCCTCTTGTGGGCAGAAATGCAGGAAATGAGAGGAATGGAAGTCAGTTGCACATTGCGATTGCCCTTTTTTTGCCACAACAACAAAAAACGGCGAGTGGATTCAGTGCTGGATCTGGTTTCCCAACAACGGTGAAATAACGATCTCTATTTACTTTCAGAGAAAACGGTGAATCACGCAAATCACCTGGAATATGACGCGGATATCTGGGTCCCGCATTATGCTGGGGGCCATTCCAGCTGGAGGCTAAGGTGAAAATAACAGTGGCAGGGGAACACAGCGAGAATACTGACACGTTAGTGGCTATGTGCGACTCCACATCACAGCGTGGTTGAGAAGAAATGATTACGTTTTATTCTGTTCAACTTCAAGACCAGCTCATCCCTACCAAGCGTTGCCAGCCTAATTCATTAACACAAGTGGCAACGCTGGGATTCAAACCTAAGCCTTCCTAAGATCTGGGACGTGAAAGGCAGCGTCTCAGCTTGCTCAGTGGCGGTGGCAGACAGGCTAAAAGCGGAAAGCGAAGACCGTGTGCCTGACGATAGCCTGCGGCATGCTCACAGTTAGTACGCCTGTTCTGCAGAATAAGCAGCAGAAAAGTATTCCTCCACCTGAAAAACTATGCTTAATCTGGAATCGGAGAAAGGCAGACCACGGAGTGAGGTTATTCGAAATGCGGTGCCATAACGAACTGCAACTTTCCTTGTCTTTCTCATTAACCGTGCACTTTCCAGCAGAGTTATGAGCAACTGCCAACTGGCGGCCAGCTGATTTGGAAACTTGTGTGGGAATCGAGGAGATGCGACTAACTTGCTGTTAGTAAATTAAACGGTTCTTACTTTGAGATGTACAAGACTCAGTCTCTACACATATTGAGGAAAGGTCAAAGGCGATCTGAGATGTGGAAGGGGTGATAACTGTACGTGATTATTCTTTGTCCAATATGCAAAATGGTCTCCCTCAGTGCTCGTATTCATGTCTCTTGTTCATGACTGAATCAGACAGACGGAGTTTCACCAGAGTTTCATTTGACTTGCATTCCTCCCTCTCCCTGGTCATATTTTTATGCAACTCTGTGATATCAAAAAAAAACCAAAATGGCTACAATGGCATTCGGCACCCTGCCCGTAGTTTCCTCAATTTCAGTGGATTGATTTCAGACCCCACGGTAATATTAGTGACTGTATGAGAGTGTGAGTCAAGCAGTTCACCTGAGTCTGTATTCCTCTTTTTATTCCTCTTCATGACTGAATGAGGTATAAGCATGTCCTGTGCTAGACACTCGAATGAATGATTTGGTCGAAAACATGATCGAGGATTTTTGGTTGAGGTTCACCCAGGTTGAGTGAACCAGAGAGAATCCAAATTGGGCGTTTCAGAGCCGACTTCTGCATGAATTTACAGAGACTGTACATCAGGATTCCAGTGTTGCTGTGACAGGGGCAAATGGGTGTTCTCCTTGACACTGAAC
This sequence comes from Chiloscyllium punctatum, assembly GCF_047496795.1. Classification (NCBI taxonomy): domain Eukaryota; kingdom Metazoa; phylum Chordata; class Chondrichthyes; order Orectolobiformes; family Hemiscylliidae; genus Chiloscyllium; species Chiloscyllium punctatum. The sequence goes on from NC_092784.1 coordinate 30,279,758, forward strand.
TCGGATGCCTTCACATGTAAAGCAAGTGCCTTACTACAGGTACAGAAAGTATCAATGCCCGGTAACTGTGCCCTTACAGTGGACGCCCTTCGAATAGACAAATCGAAGCATATTGTCAACCAGGGAGGAGAGAAATGTACTTGGAAGTGTGGTGCTGGAAAAGCACAGCAGGTCAGGCAACATCCGAGCATCAGGAGAAACAGCGTTTCTGGCAGGAGTGCTTCATCATCTCCGTCCTCATTTTATCTGTGGAGAGAAGCTGAACAACGTTTCACGCAACAATAAATTGGAACTGTAATTCTTTTCACTGCAGAGGCAGATATGGGCTAGCAAATTCAAAGGAAGATTGTCAATGAGTTCAACAAGCACGAATGCTCCATTCTCAACGATTCAAAAAACTTCAGCATGTAACAAGGGAACAAACCAAACTCCTGCCTGGTATGAACCGCAGACGTTTGTAGTGTGACATGAACGGAAAAAACGACGTCGCAACCGTGCCAACTGACGTTTATCCAGCACCGAAACTGGCAGCCGCTCAATGCACAACCTCACTGTTTTAAGGAGATCGATGTTGTCCGGGGTTATTAGCATGAGCCAAAATGATTGGAGAGGGAGTAACAAAAGAGAAGCTGAGTTTTAAGATGGAGGTCAGGTGATATTCAATTAAAAAACGCGTGCAGAAAGGCACAGGGAGATGCACATCGAACAAGATGTTTCACTGGTCTCGAGGTCTTAACTCTGTTTTGCTTTCCAACATACTCCAAGACCTGCTGAGATTTTACAGCAATTTCTGTTGTTGGTATAGAAAGAGAATATGGGAGAGTGATCCTGGACCGATCAACTCTCTCTGCTCTGTGGATATTTGACTTCTCTTTTCAACCGGATCACTTCTGTCTCACAGTGAAACCCCCACTCCCGTTACTGACAATAAATAGTTCATTACCTATATCCACATTGGACACAACAAAATCATTTTCCTTGTGAATTGGGAAACTTCCACGGAGAGTTCCCTTCGTTTTCCATCAGAACATACTGAATGAGTTAATTTTGATTCAGGACCATCTGACATGGAACCATCACTCTCAGTGCCCCCAACAAGCGGCCTTTCCCATTCAGTGTCTCTGAGCACGTTGGGTGTTGTACGGCTGCAGTGGAACATCACGTTTTGAAAGGGTCACTGATAGACTTGTCTCAGGCCCTTCCAGTAAAGTGGAGATAGTTATTACTCAGAAAGCGACTTGTGATCAGAAACAGCGGGACCAACGTGGCAACATAAGTGTCACCCTGTTGTCAGAATGCAAGTGGAATGGAGGGCAAGAAACACACCACAGAAACACTCGTAAGTACGCTCGCGCGCGCGCACACACACACACACACACACACAAACACACACACACAACTTCTCGATTCTTATCCAAGAGGATTTCCATTTTCAACGAAAATAGATTGATTACAGAACTTCATTACAGAGTTCTTTACTTGATTGTTTCCGTTCAGTTTGGATTACCAATTCGATTCCTGATTCGTAACATCCCCATGGACAGTTTTCATCATCCCATTTCCTATGTCCTGCTCACAAACTCTGCATTTGATTCCAATACCGTCTGTTGTTTGGTACAGGAACCTTGCTGTTTCGGGAGGATTGAGTCTTGTGTCTGACCCAGGTGTGTGAATATCCTGTTTATCTGATATCTAGGATTGTTTAATGAAGTTTGGAAGTTTGAAAATCCCGATGTCATTTTGTCTACAGTCCCGAAGTAGAACGGTATTTGTTTTCAGTCGAGTAATCCTTGACTCTGCGTCTTATTAATTTATTCAACATCATTGTCTACAGGCTTGGACACAAATCGGGAGATTTGAACTGATGGCGTCATCAAATATTTGTATGGTTTAGCAATTATGGCCAGGGCTTGTGTCTTGGGAGGTGAGGAGGTTTTACTGTGATCGTGCAGGAAGTATCTCCAAAAGGCGAACGGATGAATGTGGCAATTCACAATGTTCTGGTCGAGCAGAGCGAAACTGGCAGACATACTGTCTTACAGACAGAGAGTGACAGGCTGATTTTGGGATTTCCAACAGGCATAGTTCAAGTCAGTCTTGATTTATAAATTGAGTATATTATTGGTTAACCTAGTTTACAAGTAAATTGTGAAGTGGAAGTAAGCTGCTTTCACATAGATCAATGGAGCGATGGTAAGTGAATGTGCAAAGCATTGTCCGTTACAATATGAAGTGGAGAGTGTGATGTCTGTCAGGGAGAATCGAAAAAGAAATTTTAGTCCAAATGGGGAGATGTTATAGGACTCTGACGGAGAGAGGGATTTATGTTTCCTGGGATATCAAAACACATTGAGTCACTCTGCAGGGGCAGCAAGGTATTAGCAAGGCAAAGGGATGATGTTTTCGTTTGTTCATTGAATATGAGCATCACTGGCTGGGTTCAACATTTATCCCTCATTCCCATCAGCCCTTGAGAAGATTGTAGTGAACTGCCTTATTGAACTTGTGTACTCCATAAAATTTCGACATGTGCAGGTTCGGTAATATTGGCCAAGAAAGATTGCCCATAGTGATCAGAGATGTGTTGGTTCGGTGCAGTAGTCAAGGAAATATACAGATATAGGGCAGTGGAATTTCACACCGCGGGGATTATATATTCATTTACTCTACACTGAGTTAGAGACTGGAATGCCATGTTTTGTCAGCGAGCTGATGTACAACAGAACAAAGTGTCGAAGCTAATTGAGGGGATCAATTCGTAGAGAAGGGAGAAAAGAGGGAAAAACAGAAATTGTTGATAAAACCTCAGCAGGTTTGGCAGTATCCGTGCAGAGAAAGCAGAGTTACCACTTCGGATCCGGTCACCCTTTCTCTGAAGCAGACCTGAAACTATAACTCTGATTTCTCTTCACAGATGCTGCCAGGCCTACTGAGATTTTTCAGTAACTTTTGGTGTTGTTTCTAATTGACAGCATCTGCAGTTCTTTCAATTTATATTTAGGTAGAGAATGGGGTTAAGTTCAGAGTAAAGCTGTCTCTACACTTCAGCTTTTCAAACTCCCAGACCATGATCACCGTTGAGTTTGATAATGACTAAGTCAACCCCTATCCCCACACTGTCCCTATCAAGCACACTTAGCAGAGTTATATCACTGGCTTAGAGGTAAACTATGTTTCCCTGTACACTTTATCCACCTAAATCTGCCAGGGTCTGAGATGAATGGGTTACATACAGTGTAGAGATCGGTCCACAAACGCTCCCATGTCAGGTAAAGCTCTGTGTTAGATTACAGAGTAAAGCTGTCTGTACAGTGTCTCTCACAAACTCTTACATAGCTCATACACACAGACACACTCTAATGCAGTCACACATGCTCAGTCACAGACAGAGGAGAGCGTTGCAAACTCCCTATCTCAAAATCCCACACTCGAACACAACCCCTCACTCAAACACTCTCAGTCACCAACTCTCAGTCAATCAGTCACAGACACCTCAAAACCACACTCGCTCGTTCACATACACAGTTACGCCTTCACAAATATGTACTAATGATACACAAATACACAATCTGCGAGGCTTGCAGAATGGAAAATCAATTTCTTTGTTTTTAGAGAGCATAAAATTTGAAGACAAATTAGGTCAGGCTGGCCCTTGATTAATGCCTGTTTCCTGGATAAAATACATCTTACGCCACGCTAAATCTCTGACAGATTCTGAAGAAGACCATGCACGTACAATTCAGGAGCTGACCTGTCATATTCCTATCGTATTTTCCTCTTGAGGTTTGCAAAGTTAGACAGACTATTAAAAATCTCAGGGCACTGATTTTAAAAGGATTCTGGAATCTGCATCTTAATCAGTGCAAAATTTATAACAGAATTGTCCATATCCTGCTTTTACAGTTTAATTTGTAAATTAACATTTTTACAATTCAGCAATGTATGAATGAAAAAAAAAACTTTTCACTCTTTTGCCCTTCTCCTGTGCTGACAGAATTCAGACACAAACTGAAGCTTCTCTGCTCCTGCACCCAGTTTACCATTGTACCATTTGGTTTAGATTATCCCTCCTCTAATATCGATTCTCATCTCAGTGTATTCCATTTGCAGGAGGCCGAGAGATCGTAATGTATAAAGTGAAGATATGTTTTTATCTGCCAAAACAGGACACATGATTCCAATAGTGTCAGTTAGCCATTTTAGGTTTGTGACAGGCAGCCATTTCATGTTAGCACAGCGCTGGCAGAGACTTTATAAACCGGGAAAGGCAAGAACGGGTTGGGGACATGGGAGTCCATGTGCAAATGAATGCAGAGTATATTCACAGAATTAGAGCTCGACGGCACGGGTTCAATGGCCAGCGAAATGACACAAGCACAGGACTGAGACTCTGGAATTCAGAATGGTCTAAAATGAGGAAAGTTTGAGAGTCAATGACAGGAACTGCAGGATTAGATAGGGAAAAATATCGTTGTTGCTTCTGGAGACTATAACTAGGTTCAGTGTCCAGTAATCTAACGTCGGACTGGAACCCTTTGACAACTCAGGCCACGTTCAGCATGAGGTTAGGTTTTGTTTAAATCACCCGACACTGCCCCCAACAAACTCTCACAGAAAAGAGTTAAGTACAGATTAAAGCCCAATTATACAGTTCTCATCAACAACTCCCAGGGCAGGAACAGCACTGAGTTAGATGAAGAGTAAAGCTCCCTTTACATTTTCCACATCAAACTCTCCCAGGACAGGGACAATACTGTGCCAGATAGGAAACAAAACGTCGTCCATATGACCATAAAATGACTGCATTCCATCTGCTGCTGCCTTACCTTGTGTGGGTCAGGGAGCGAGCTCCGAGACATCTCCAGGACAATCTTATCCAGTACCTGCAGCTGTGGCTCCCTACCTGTGTCTGTAACTCTCTCTCGGTTTCTCAAATTACCTCCCATTTCCTCGATAATGCTGAATCAATTACCTTTAAAACATTTTAGGATACGATTAAGATTTTTTTGACAGTGTTTATAAATATCCATCCTCAAGTTACTTGCGGGTATCCAGTGTAATTCGTCTACGTTTATATTGTCCGTAATTCACAAAGCAAAATAACATCCAGGGTCCATGAACAATCCTGAATTTACATGAAGTGTCTGACTTTATTGCATGTGATTGGCCATTAACAGCATGTGATTCGCCTTCCTATGATTTTTTTTTCACTGAGACGCTATCAGGAATCATATGGACCACTTTGATCCTCAGACCGACTGTGTATTGTCAGTGCAAATAAAAATCAAATTTTCCAGATGCAGGAATGTCTGAACGAAAAACACTACGAATGTGCTTCCCCAATATAATCTCTGATACCTTTTTAGGATGAGATTTTCAGGAGGGCATTTAGACGACAGAAACCAGGAGCAGGAATAAGCCAATCAGCCCTTTCAACCTGCTCTCCCATTCAATGTGGTCATGTCTGATTCTCGATCTCCCTGCTATATTCCCACTTTCTCTCCAAAATTTGTGGTGGAGAATGGTACAATTTCAATATTTGGTACACGTTTGTAGGAGGAATCGAACAGAAACTGAATGCCCCTGTTGAAAATAATGAGAAGTTATTAAACATGATCATTCAGGGGTATTTATGGTATCAGAAAATTAACTGACCGTGGAGTCAATGATGTGGACAACAATTAATACAGAAAAGTACAGTGCAGGACCTTCAGCTCTCGATGATGTGCTGACCCGTTAATTTACTTTAACATCAAACTAATCTGTATAACTTATCTTCCATGTGCCTTTCCAAGAGTGGCTGAAACATCTCTAATGCATCTGATTCAACTACCACCGCCACAGAGTCTGGTCGGTAAGTGGAAAGAACTTACCTCTCATCTCCCCGAAACCTTTCTCCAATCACCTTTAAATTATGCCCCCTTATAAAGACATTTCTGTACTAGGAAGAAGTCTCTCCCTATCCACTCTATCTGTGGCTGTTATCATCTCATACACCCCATAACAACTCACCTTATTCACTGCAATGGGAAAAGACATCGGCCCCTCAAACTTCAGGAAGCATGGCGGTAAATCTTCGCTGCAGCGTCTCTAAAGCTTTTGCCATCAGGATCAATCTCGTTAGATTGCAGATTTAAATATGTGTTAACGACGCTGAACAAACTGCACGTGCAATATGCTTTAGAAATCTCGATCCCTCAGCTAGTTTGAGGGTTTGCTATTTGAGAGCGTGATTTTGATTAAATACAGGAAATATCTCTCCCCATCCCCCCAATCCCACGCTCATTGCGTGACTGTTTTGTTCTTTATGACAAACAGAAAGCTCTCACCTCTCTCGTGCCTGTTTCACTGAAATTACGTGTTTCATATTAATTGCCCACTAAAAAGAAGGAAGTCTGGCTCTGACTATTTCTTTGTGAGCATATCAGGAATCCTGTGGGCCACTTTCATTTTCAGATCGACAAGAAATGGCTTCTGCATGTGTCCTCCCAAATTCTGCGACTCTTCTTTTCCCTGTTTCATGCATTGTCAATTTGTGTCATCTGCAAAATCTGAAGTCATGTCCTGTTTTATGGAAGTTGTCAGTAAGTAAAGCTCGATGTCTGCAATAAAGACTCCCAAGCCAAAGGTCAGCAAGCCAAATGTCATCTCTTGATGTCAGTGACCAAGTTCTCATTGACAATGTGGAAGGTTGAGATTTAGAAAGAGAATAATGGTGATACACTGTTCTGTCCATTGACTCTCCACCCCTCAGTGAAATTCAAATAATTATCTAGTTCCCTGTTAAAAGCGTCATTTGGAGCAGCTTCCACTAGAACCCCACCAGGGCCCTCCACACACACCAAGCATTGTGTGAACAAAAATCATCTCTTACAACGTATCTGTTACTTATGGAGAAAATTTCAGCGTGTGTCGCATTCTTAAACCTTATAGTCGGAGAACAATTTCTCCCAGAGGTCTCAGGTTTTTGAAAGTGCCATCAGATCCCCAATTTGAAAAGTCTCATTCTTTGCAATCCATCCCCACAATTGAAGGTGCTGACCCAGGAGCCAATGCACACAATATTCCAGTAATCTGTAGTGGTTAAGGACGTGGGCTCACTCTATACCACCTTCCCGGGAGGAATATGTGACAGCCCAGCCAGTGAAGGCCACATTCTGAATGAATAAAACCAGGTGACCTTTTGACAGCCGTCTTGCTAGCTCAGCCTGACTCCCTTCCTGTGGTATTATTTGCCCCTATAAATCAGCTCAATGCTGCATGCTTTAATGAACTACTCTGCTGGTAATTGTTGTTGTTTGGTCAACTTCCTGAAACTTTGATTAACTGTGGTTATCTCTTGCGATTCTGTAATGACTGAAGTCTGATAAATACAGTGAACCTTTGCCATTTCTTATGCAAGGCTAAAGAGACAAATGGACAAACCACATCTGATCGGGATGTAAAATAAAGCAGGGTCTAATGTATTATCGGTTCATCAGATCATGAAAACAGCATCTATACAAAAGAGTGATGAAATAAGGAACCTGACCCAGAATATCAAACTGTCCTAACTCTGGTTACCTGCCGATAAGCTTGTTCTGGTAAGACCATTATATCCACAGTCTTTTAGATGCAGTCCCTATCTGCCCATTTACTGCAATGTAGTTCACACTGAATCAACAACATTTGTTTTTTTTTCGAGCAAACAGGATAATTTACCTGGGCAATTTTTTATCTAACATACTCTAGATGTCATATGCCCTTTCTGCAGTCAAAAATCTCATCGCTCAGTTAAAAATGATACCAATAGTAATGTGATAGAATCTGCATTAAGTCCAATGGCCCAGATATTCTGACTGTGATTGCGAACCGAATCATTTTATGTTTTAAAGTGTTAGTGCAGGTCGTGCTGTTATGACATTCTGCTTAAACGTAAACACAATTTTGCAGGAACGATTGACGAATTGGGGATGTTGCTTCTCCAGCACAAAGTTTTGAAACGTGTGTCTTAACTGTCACACGATTACAACGTTAACACTTTAAGTGGTTTCGAAAGAGCAATTTTTCAATACCACATGATTGCAGAGGAACGCAACCATCGTGTAAAAGAAGAACTGACTGTACTGAGCTCCAAACGTCCAGGTGGAAATTGGATTCCAGTTCCTTCAAAAATACGAAGTACAATTGAAATGAACTCATCTTTCTTTAACTCAGGTGTATTGGGAAAAGGCAAGCCATGTCCTTCTTTGCAGGAGTGTACCGTGTCTGTGATTTAAACACTCAGATCTACAACCAAACCCAGTGAAAGAATGCGCATCCAGGTAATTGTGGGGTCAGGTGGCAGTTTGTGCAGTCGTTAGAGTTTCATACAAGTGGTTATGGGAGGCTGGAGTTGAGCGGTGTAAGGGATGTGGGGCTGGTGGCTTGGGGTTTTGGGCGAGTGGGAAGGATTAAAAAGGAAGGGTTAGCAGAGCGAGATTTGGGCATGTGTTGAGGGCTGCACCTGGCCAAAGTGACTATTCAAATGTTGTTGGGTCGGAGCATTTTTTGTCTCGCATTTCCTGGACAATTAGTAACTTTTCAAGTGGACCCCTCCAAATGCTCTAAATTTAGTGGATTCTTTCGGAGGGTCTCCCCATCAGAGTCTTCCGGTCCCCAGTTGATTACGACACAGTCTATGTCCAAGTTTTTGCAGGGGCCAGGCATGCAACTCCAGCCTGTGATTCTCCAACAAATACCTGACCACTAGAATGGGTCCTTTCTGACTGAGTTAATGCAGAGAAATATTTATACGTTTCAGTGTAATTCTCTGCTTTCACAACCCACTAGAATCTGCTGTAAATGATACTCTCCGTTAGATGTTCAGCAGTATATCAAGTCTGACTCAGTGGAAGAGTTCTTGTGCTAAACACACGCAGTTGCAATTCCCAGGCAAAGTCACTGGGCACAGGTGTCACATCGGTTGCCTTAAACTGGCTGTCCAAGCTCTGTGTGTAATTGTCACCGTCCCCTGTGCAGCCCACAGTGAGGCCCACAGTGACTCCTTCCTGGTCGTGCCTTTCCCATTGGGGAACACTGAGACCTGGAGATTCTACAGACGCTGCGCTGTGGCGTCTGGTCCCTGAGACTCATCACCCTGCGGCTGGGTCTCTGCCCTCACAATGGGAGATAAGCCTCTGTCAGCTCGAGCTGGAGTTTCAATAACGCTCTCTCGGTGAAGCAAGTAACGGCTGTACGTTGGTGTTTATTTTAAGTCGCGGTATAGTCCAGTTATTGTTTTTTTAAACGGTTAAAATTTAAAGTTTTTTTAAGCGTCTAACTGACCCGGAGGCTACCTATAACAGCGCACAGCTCCAAGCCTTCGGCCTCACTCTCTTGGCGGAGCATGTAATGGCTGTATGGTGGTGTTTATTTTAAGTCGTGGTATAGTCCAGTTATTTTTTTTTAGCTAGCTTACCTGGGAAGGTTTTTTTTCTCTATAAAAGCGCTCAGGCGAGGAACCCGAGGCACTACAGGGGTAGAGCCTCTAACCTGCCCTCCTCCTCTGACCTAATAATAAGACCCGTTATGGTAAGCAGGTAAGTGCTGCATTTTGCTTGTTTGTTTCTTTAGATCTAGTTTTCCTTTTAAAGTTTATCTTTTAGAGGGATGGCAGTGAAGGCAGTGCAATGTTCCTCTTGCAAGACGTTTGAGGTGAGGGAAGCCATTAGCGTCCTTGCTGATTACACTTGCGGGAAGTGCACCCATCTCCAGCTCCTCCAAGACCGTGTTAGGGAACTGGATCTGGAGTTGGATGAACTACGGATCATTCGGGAGGCAGAGGTGGTCATAGATCAGAGCTTTCGGGAAGTAGTTACTCCGAAAGTTATAGACAGATGGGTGACAGTGAGGGGGACTGGGAGGAAGCAGCCAGTGCAGGGATGCCCTGCGGTCGTTCCCCTCAATAACAAGTATACCGTTTTGGATACTTGTTGGGGGGACGACTTACCAGGGGTAACCAACGAGGTTCAGGCCTCTGGCACGGAGCCTGTCCCGGTTGCTCAGAAGGGAAGGGCGGAGAAAAGTAGAACGATAGTTATTGGGGACTCAATAGTGAGGGGCACAGATAGGCGGTTTTGCGGGGGCGACTCACGTTTGGTATGTTGCCTCCCAAGTGCAAGGGTACGTGATGTCTCTGATCGTGTTTACCGGGTCCTTAAGGGGCATGGGGAGCAACCCCAGGTCGTGGTCCACGTTGGCACCAACGAAATAGGTAGGAAGAGGGCTGAGGATGTTAGGCAGGCTTTCTGGGAGCTAGGTTGGAAGCTCAGAGCGAGAACGAACAGAGTTGTTGTCTCTGGTCTGTTACCCGTGCCACGTGATAGAGAGTCAAGAAACAGGGAAAGAGAACAGTTAAATGCGTGGCTACAGGGATGGTGCAGGAGGGAGGGATTCCGGTTTCTGGACAACTGGGGTTCTTTCTGGGGAAGGTGTGACCTCTATAAAGAGGATGGTCTCCACCTGCACCTGAGGGGCACCAGCATCCTTGCGGTGACGATTGCTCGTGCTCTTTGGGAGGGTTTAAACTAACTCTGGAGGGGCATGGGAACCTGGACTGTAGCTTAAGGGTACAGGACCTTGAGTGTAGGGAGGTTCGGAATAAGGCATCGATCTCGAAGGAGGCTGCCTGTAAACAGGAAGGTGGCTTGAAGTGTGTATACTTCAATGCCAGAAGTATAAGAAATAAGGTGGGTGACCTTGCAGCGTGGGTTGGTACCTGGGACATCGATGTTGTGGCCATTACAGAGACGTGGGTAGAACAGGGACAGGAATAGCTATTGCAGGTTTCAGGGTTTACAAGTTTTAATTGGGTCAGAGGTGGGTGTATAAGAGGGGGAGGTGTGGCATTGCTTGTCAAGGATATTATTACAGCGGTGCAAAGGACGATGGAGGAAGACTTACCATCTGAGGTAGTTTGGGCTGAGGTTAGAAATAGGAAAAGTGAGGTCACTCTGTTAGGAGTTTTCTACAGGCCTCCTTATAGTCCGAGAGACGTAGAGGAAAGTATTGCAAGGATGATTCAGGAGAAGAGTAAAAGTAGTAAGGTGGTTGTTATGGGTGACTTTAACATCCCAGATATTGACGGGGAAAGAGAGAGCTCGAGTTCGTTAGATGGGTCGGTGTCTGTCCAATGTGTGCAGGAGGGTTTCCTGACACAATATGCAGACAGGTCAACAAGAAGTGAGGCCATACTGGATTTGGTTCTAGGTAATGAACCAGACCAGGTGTTAGACTTGGACGTCGGTGAGCACTTCGGAGACAGTGACCACAACTCGGTGACTTTTACTCTCGTGATGGAGAAGGATAAGTGTGCACTGCAGGGCAGGAGTTATAGCTGGGGGTAGGGAAATTATGATGCGGTGAGGCGTGACTTAGGATGTGTGGATTGGAAAAATAGGCTTCAAGGGAAGGACACAAATGATATGTGGAGCTTGTTCAAGGAGCAGCTATTTGGTGTCCTTGATAAGTATGTACCAGTCAGGAAGGGAGGAAACGGTCTTGTGAGGGAGCCGTGGTTTAATAAGGAATTGGAATCCCTTGTGAAAGGGAAGAGGGCGGCCTATGTAAAGATGATGCATGAAGGTTCAGTTGGGGCGATTGAGAGTTATAAGGTAACCAGGACGGATCGAAAGAGAGAGCTAAGAGCAGCGAGAAGGGGACATGAAAAGTCCTTGGTTGGTAAGATTAGGGAAAACCCTAAGGCTTTAAATAGGTATGTCAGGAATAAAAGGATGACGAAGGTAGGTATCGGTCCAGTCAAGGATAGTAGTGGGAAGTTCTGCGTGGAGGCAGAGGAGATTCTAGAGACACTAAATCAATACTTTTCGTCAGTATTCACTCAGGAACAGGACATTGTTGCTGATGTGAATAGTGAGTCACAAGTGATTGGAATGGATGGCTTTGATGTATGTAGGGAAGAGGTCCGGGGAATACTGGAAAGGGTGAAAACAGATAAGTCCCCTGGGCCTGATGGCATAAATCCTAGGATCCGCTGGGAAGCTAGGGAGGAGATTGCGGAGCCATTGGCCTTGATTTTTATGTCGTCGTTGTCTACAGGAATTGTGCCAGAAGCCTGGAGGATAGCGAATGTGGTCCCCTTGTTCAAGAAGGGGAGTACGGACAGCACTAGTAACTATCGGCCAGTTCGTCTCACTTCTGTTGTGTGCAAAGTCTCAGAGAGAATTGTAAGGGATAGGATTTATGAACATCTGGATAGGAATAATGTGATCAAGGATAGTCAGCATGGTTTTGTGAAGGGCAGGTCGTGCCTCACAAAACTTATTGAATTCTTTGAGAAGGTGACCAAGGAAGTGGACAAGGGTAAAGCAGTAGATGTGGTGTATATGGATTATAGCAAGGTGATCGATAAGGTACCCCATGGTAGGCTACTGCAAAAATTACGGAGGTATGGCATTGAGAATGCATTAGAGGTTTGGATTAGGAATTGGCTGGCTGGAAGGAGACAGAGGGTAGTAGTTGATGGTAAAGGTTCATCTTGGAGTGCAGTTACTAGTGGTGTTCCACAAGGATCTGTTATGGGACCATTGCTGTTTGTCATTTTTATAAATGACCTGGAGGAGGGGCTTGAAGGCTGGGTGAGCAAGTTTGCGGATGATACGAAAGTCGGTGGAGTGGTGGACAGCGAAGAAGGATGTGGCAGGTTACATCGGGATATTGATAAGTTGCAGAGCTGGGCAGAAAGGTGGCAAATGGAGTTCAAAGGAGCTAAGTGTGAAGTCCTTCACTTTGGTAGGAGTAACAAGAAGATGGATTACTGGGCTAATAATAGGCTACTTGGTAGTGTGGATGAGCAGAGGGATATTGGTGTCCATGTACACAAATCTCTGAAAGTTGTCACCCAGGTAAATAGTGATGTGAAGAAGGCATATGGCGTACAGGGCTTTATTGGTAGAAGAATTGAGTTCCGGAGTCCTGAGGTCATGTTGCAGTGGTCTAAGACTCTGGTGCGGCCTTATCTGGAGTATTGTGTACAGTTTTGGTCTCCATATTATAGGAAGGATATGGAGGCACTGTAACGGGTGCAGAGGAGGTTTACCAGGATGTTGCCTGGCATGGGAGGACGGTGGTAGAGGAAAGGTTGAGGCACTTGGGGCTATTCTCATTGGAGAAAAGAAGGTTTAGGGGAGATTTGATAGAGGCGTACAAGATGATTAGGGGTTTAGATAGGGTTGACAGTGAGAACCTTTTTCGGCGTATGGAGTCAGCTGTTACTAGGGGACACAGCTTTAAATTAAGGGGAGGTTAATTAAGGAGATGTTAGGGGTGGAGTCTTTACTCAGCGGGTTGTGAGTTCATGGTATGGCCTGCCAGTATCAGTGGTGGACTCTCCCTCTTTATGGTCATTCAAGCGGGCATTGGATAAGCATATGGAGTTTATTAGGCTAGTGTCGGTTAGATAGGCTTCGTTCGGCGCAAAATCGAGGGCTGAAGGGCCTGTACTGCGCAGTATTTTTCTATGTTCTATGTTCAATAACAGCCAATAGTATTTCCCCCTGGAGCACGGCCGCTTAAACGGGAAGGAAAGGAAATCAGAGAAAGCTGCTCAAATCGAGAGAGCACTGGGGAGAAAAACTGAAGTTCTCACGTATCCAAAATTAGGTTCGGTTGCAACGACTCTCGCTATCTTTTCCCATTTGAACTGAACTGATTGTACTGTAATCTAAAATATGAAAATTAAATCACAGAAAATACTAACTTTCAATAAGGGGGAAACTGGAGTTTATATTCCAAAATCAATGTGCTAAGCGTAAATGTTAATGAATCCTAATCATACTTTACTTATTTAGTTGCAAATTCGCAAATACTCCCAATCTGCTGTAGACTTTTACTCTGTCTGAGTTCCACCTGCTTTCGTCAGAAATGAAAAATGCAGCAATTAAAAGGATTGATTGACAAAGAACAAAGAGGGGAACCGGAGGGAACGAAAACAAAATTAAATTGCAGTAATGGTGAGATAACAAAATGATAAGGCTGCAAAACGGAACCTCTGTAACCCAACTTCCTTGCCAAATGTTGCTTGGAAGCATGAAGTAATAGGTCAGGAATGGATTTTGTGCTGGAATTGATCATAAGTGCCAAAATATTACTGGAAGCTATGAAATACTGGGACCAGTATTGGGAGCAGGAGGTGTGGCCACGTTGGTAGGGTAGGAAAAGTCTTGAATGCAATCTTATCAGATCTGGTCAATTAACGGTCGGTCAGCAGGGGGTCGTCGTTCAATCAATGTGGGTAGAGGATGTTCCGGTTCAGACAATTCTGCAATCATACTTAAAGGTTATAACCATACTTTCAAACAACAGCTCTGGAGAGACATTGGCTACAAACAAACATTTATCATCAATTAGATTCAGGTTGCTCCCTGATTCATTAATGTTCCTCGAGGTGGCTTGGGCACAGGAACAGTCCCTGTTCCATCAAGGCTTGAGAGGATCAATAAGTCAATGTGGGCAAGTTCAGGGCGAGATTGCTGAGGTGTTGAGTACGTATGGGGAACCTGGTTGAGTTGACAAAAAGGATCAGCGAACCGATATTTTCTGGAAGGGTTACAAAGTTAAACTGAAGAACGTACATGTGGCCAGAGATGAAAGTGAAATTGAAAGCAAAACACATCACATGCAGACATTGGCAAATCTATGGCAGCAGACTTTCCTTCAAAAAAGGTCAGGGTAAATAGGATCCAGTGTGCCCGGACAGGGTAGATCAGCTGCTGAGAGCAGTAACTTGATTATGGGGAGTGGTTGGGTTTCGGGGGAGTGAGGGTTGGGGGCCTCACAGGCACTTTCCGTGACCAAGAGCAGCTCCTCATCCCCTCTGAAAATTACACCAGAATCCGCGCAGAAAGTTCTCAGGTTGTCGGAACCCTCTCGTCTTCAGGCAAATAGAGAGCCAGAATGATGAAAACCAATGGAGAAAACAGATAGCAGCTTGACATCACTTCAGCTGTCAGTGCAGAGGTACAACATCATAGCACCCGCATTTGTTAGGAAGGTCACCTTGAAGACCGTGGATTTCACAAGAATCTACTTTGGTACTGCATGTCACCGTGGTGTGTCGGCATTTTCAATTAATTCTGGTGGGATGCATGACAAGTCAATACCGTCAATTTTGCATCCCACTGGGAGTAGGGAGTCAGTGAACTGTCTCCAGAAAGGGACAGTTGGCAACAGGACAAGGAGCGGTCGAGAAGAGCACAGGTAGTTGGTTTAGTGCATGACCAAGTGTAGCAAAGCTTACATGGTTAGATGGTTCAGGGCTGTGTGAAATTACTGCCGGCAGCATGGAACTATGGACGTACTGGTTTCTCTAATGTGAGACACTCAGAGGAACAGTGGATACTGACATTCAATTTACACAAGGTCTGCTGGGAGAGGAGGGCGAATGGATAAGAGTCTGAAATAGTGCCAGTATCAGTCGCAGTGGCAGGTCCAATACTGAAGTTAACGGGTTAGGAGAGTGGGTCTGTTATGGGTACTGCCGGAAACCCTACAGTGCAGAGGGTCTTGTAATTCAGGTGATTTTCCTAGTCGGGAGCCTCAGACGATTGAACTGACCCAGAATCCACCACAAAAGAAATGAGCCGCTCCCCAACACCTCCACATCGATTATCGAATTTCAGACGGGGCGTTTGAGAGACATATTGAGATCGCCTGTGAATCCTCCCTCTCACGATAGCCCTAGTTACTTTCTGAAGCATGGGGCAAGGGATCAGCCACAGTGTAGGCAGTCTGTTGAAGCTGCCTCTGTGGTGTGGTTGGCTGCTGTCTTGCCTGTGGGGAGAGGGGGAGGGTAGATGGTCCTGGGCGACATTGCCTGGACCAGCACTGTCTCACCCAGTGTCCCAAATTCCCACTGTTCCAGCACTGCTTTCTTTGATTTGCCCTAGTTTGCTGTAGTGGCCTGGTGGTGTCCCTTTGGTTGTCGGGTTGCGCAGCAAGTCGAATGCCCCCGTCCGTTTTGACGTAGTGAACATCGCATTCCCGTCCAAATTACGAAGTGCAATTAAAGAGCCCGTCCAGCTCGTCGTTTGATTGTGCAACGTGAAAACGTGAGCATATGTAAGGTCTGCACGGCCACCTTTTCGTCCTCTGCTAATGGAATGCCTGACGTGGAGTCCCAGACCTCCCTAAAGCGGACATTGACATCGAGGAAGTGCGTGGAGGCTCTGCAGATACCAGATAATAGCCCAAAATCGGCCTGCAGTCTTGCACTGGACTTTATTGAATCCTTCATCATGCTGTCCAGCCATTATTTCCCAGTCAGCAGGGATGTCCCAGGGGTGGATGGGGATGTCAAGAACAGGTCTAATGGGAACACAGTGGGTCATATGCACGAGCTGCAATACGGTTGGCACATCTTGAGTCAGACACCTGTATATACAGGAAATTTTGAGGACCCAATAATAGAACGGAAGCAGTCACTTAAACGGGTCTGGTTCATCTTGGAGCACGGCCCGGACCTGTGCGCGAATCCAGGTCTTCGAGAAGGGAGTATACACAATCATGATGCGGGGATCCTGGCAGTTGTTGCCCTGGTATTTTAGGGAGGCACACGCGCTACACGTGAGTCTGCAGTTATCATTTGTGTTGGGCAGCAATGGTGATTCATACTGCCCGGCGGCTAATGTGCCCATCGCGGGATTGCTGTACAATGTCCGGTAGAAAAAAAATGCAGCCACTTCATTCAGGCCCAACGCGTGTAGCTCTGCAGACTGTATCGCAAATGTCCGGTATTGTGCGGTATTTGGCGGTGCGGCCGTGTCTGGAGTTATTGAGTTCTCACTGTCGGTTGTTATTGCAGCAGTCTTTCGTCTTCGCGGCCTGATACTGCTGGGCAACCTGTCGAAAGTTTGCAAGACACTCCAGTAGGTATACTGTATCCCAGGAGGCGTCAACATGCCCTCCTGCAATGGCCGTGGTCCAGTAGAATTTAAAGGACCTCCCATATTGCCAATTTCCTTGTGGCTTTATGTGTAAGTCTCTTAAAAATTGGGTAAAGCAACTGCCTTCCCCTGTCTCTTTTAGCACAGTGTCTGCCAGTGAACCAGGTAGAACAAGATAATCTCCGATTTTTATTTTGAAGTGCACATATTTACAGGGCGGCGTGGTCAGCACTGCTGCCTCACAGCGCCAGGGTCCCAGGTTCGATTTCAGCCTTGGGCGACTGTCTGTGTGCAGTTTGCACATTCTCCCCATGTCTGCGTGGGACTCGTCCGTCTGCTCCGGTTTCCTCCCACAATCACAAAGAGGTGCAAGCCAAGTGAAATGGCCATGCTAAATTGGTAATCGTGTCAGTTGAATTAGTGGGAGAGAAATGGGTCTGCGTGGGTTACTCTTCCGTGGGTCGTTGTGGACTGGTTGGGCAGACTGGCCTGTTTCTACCCCGTAGGGTAGTCTCTCATTCTAATTTGCCAGACTTCCCTTGCCCGTCCGGCTTACCCCTGGCTGGATCCGGATCACGGCACAAGCCCTGGCCGTGAATAATACAATCAAGATCCAATCAAGCATTCAGCAGCATCAATCAGTTTTAGAATGGAATTGGAATTGGGAGTTCCAGCTCTCTTCGTGGGTATGTGAAAATGCCCCTTTCCTTGACAGTAAGCTGTTACCATTGTTGCTCGCCAAAGGTAAGCATGGCATTCTGGTGCATCTCTGGATGAGCTGAGCTTCGTGTGGCTTTGATGTCACTGGAGTACTAGACTTCCCTTCGGACTTTGAAACAGCGGTGTTTATCGGGTCCAGGAAGCTTATTGGTAGATTGTCTTTGGAAGTGTATTCCCTGGTTTGTGAATGACTGTGGTCATGTATGGTTTCCCTTGTCAGCCTGTTTGGTCAATGCTGATGTATTCTGGGTGATCGTTGGATGGCTTGTACAGGCTTGAACTTCTGTGTTCTTATTGGCCATGTTGTATGTAGGCAGGCTTGCAAGTCATTTCCCACACTGTTGAAAAATAAACTTTAAGATCTGCAAAGTTTGTAAATTCAAAATCTTAATTCAACATCAACCTGTTCACATAGGGACAAGCCACTTTGCTGTTCCATGGACGGGAAGGTATTCACTCAGGGATCAATCCTATTGTCACGCAAACGACTTCAACAAAGGGAGAGAAAGTTTGTTTGCTCTGTTTGGTAAGTGATTATCTTCACAGCTCCGCGAAATGTCACCCAATCGACATGACACTGGAGACTTTGTTCGCCTGCTCTGTGTATGAGAAGTAATTTATTAATCAACAAAGCATCAGATAAACAAGAATGGGCACACTATAGAGAGGCCTGCACTGAGTGTGGAAATAGATTTATCTGGTCATTTCTATTCAGTGAGCACGAGCATACTCACACGAGTGAAAAATATTTACTTGCTCCTTGTCGCGGAAGTGACTCACTCGGGTCTGAAATCTCTGCAGATATGGATTTGTTCCAACAAATGAGAGAAAAATATTAATGGTCTGACTTTGGAAAGAGCTTTAAAAGTAGCAATGATGTGACGAAACACCAGAAAACATAAAAGAATCCTTGCAGTGCAGAAACAGGCCCTTCGGTCCAACAAGTCCACACAAACCCTCCAAAGTGCACTCAGACCCTTTACCCTCACTTATATTTACCCCAACTATTAACCTACTGAATGGGGAATATATCATGGCCAATTGACCTAACCGGCGCACCGTTTTGTATTGTGGGATGAAATTTGAGGAACTGGAGGAAACTCGCACAGACACTTGGAGAACGTGCAAATTCCACACAGACAGGCCTCGGAGGCAGGAATCGAAGCCAGCTCCTCATGCTCTGAGGGAGCAGTGCTAAACATTGAGCCACCATGCGTGGAGAGACAGTTAATTTGCACTGTGGTAGCAAGGGATTCAATTACTCATTCGCATGTGTGACAGCTCAGTCTGGTGGAATCTGTTTCGCTCAGTGGCTATTGTCTTGGCTTCTTAACCAGTGTGATGCTCGCAGCGTGGTTCCAATTGCCATCACTGGTTTGAGGTTAATTTATAGGTTCTCCATCTCTAAATCTTCTCTGACCTGAGGACTGGTGGTGCTCTGGTTAAATCTCCACCAGCCCCTTCTTTCTCAAATGAATGCAGCAGCCACGACGGTCAGGTAAGACGGTGATAGTACAACATTCCAGTGAGGTCGCATGTAAATGAATTATGGTGTTTTTGCATCGAGAATTGATCTGTGTTCATTCTGTCAGCAGGGGTTTACTTCATTGGATGCATTGCATCTCTTTAATTGATCTTGTGTTTAATTGTTCAGTTTTCAATCACATCAAATTCTAAGATTTTTTTCCGTTGATTTCTCTATAATTAGAGGAGAATGGTCGATATCCATTGACTGCTTAAAAATATTTCGATGCACTCAGCATTTTTGAATGCTCTTCACATCTGATATCAAAGAAACAGCAGTCCTACAGTGAAAGCAGAAGATTGCGTTCTCGGCAGCCTGACCATGTCGATGGGACCTCAATTCCTGGGAACTTATAAAGCATTTCCCACACTGTGTCACTAAAACAATTTGTTGTCACTGTGAACCCGTTCGTGTATCAGGTCGATGGAGGACTTAAGTGCATCCTTTCCCCAATTCAGAACATATGAATGTCCTCTCGCCAATATGAATTCGCTTGTATTTCAATAAGTTTGAGAAATGTATGAGCAGGTGAATAGTCTTTTTCCAGTATGAACTCGCTTGTATTTCAGCAGATTGCCGGAATCAATTAATAACTTCAAATCACAGCGGACGAATGGTCTCTCCTCTGTGTGAACTCGCTGGTGTCTCAGCAGACTGAATGACTGAATGGATCCTTGCCCATTCTTCGAACCGGCGAAAGGCCACTTTCCACTGAGTTCGCAGATGTAAAGTGAAATCAAATGACGGCCTGAGTCCACTCCCTCTGTGAGAACACTTGTATGCTTTCTCATCTGTGTCAACACATTGATGGTACAGCAGTTCGTGAGAAATTTTAAAGCATTTTCCATTCTCTGTACAATTAACTGTTTTTTTCTCCGTGTGAACCCACTGGTGAGTCAGCAAGTGAGAAAATGAACAAATGCCTTTCCACACTCAGAACATTTGAATGGCTTTTTCCCGGTGTGTTTGCACTGCTTAATTTTCAGGGCAGACAAGCAATTGAATCGTCACCACATTACAGCAGTTTCTCTCCAGCGTCCCTCCAATTATGCCTCGATAGTTCAGATAGTGAATAGTTTCACTCCAATGTGTATGTAGATTTCTCCTTTCATTTTCAAAAGTCGGTGAGGTTCAGGCAACATTGAACAAATCAACTCCATCAAATTCTGATGTGATGCCTCGTTTCAATTTTCCAACCGCAAATCCTCATCTTTGATATCCCTCAAATAAAAACAGAAATATCTCAGTAGGACGGACCTTCTCAAAACACCAAAGCAGATGATTTTCATTCTTCGCCGGATGTGGGTATTCCAGAAGAGGTCAGCATTTATTGTTCAGTCCTGATTTGACTGGACATGGTGATGATGAGCTGCCTTCTTGAACCATCGTTTCCATGTGCTGTCGGTAGACCCAAATTATAGGGGAGTGAAATCCACAATTTGGACCCATTGATTCTGGAGGCACGGCAACATATTTCCAGGTCAGGATGCTAAGTGGGTTGTAGGTCTTTCATATCTATCTACTACCCTTTTCCTTTTCGATGGAAGTAGTTGTGAGTTTGTAATGTACTGTTTAAGGAGCCTTGGTGAATATCTGCAGTGCATCGTGAGGATGGTGCAGACTCCATGTATGAGCGTTTGGCTTTGGAGGGAATGCATGCTTTTCGATGTTTTGTTAGTTGTGTGTTGCTGCTCAATTCAGCTGCTCTGTTCTGGACAGTGATGAGCTTTTCAGTATTTTGCAACTGCGGTCAGGAATCCTCAAGAAGGTTATGATTTAACCATCACTTGCTACTCAGATGCTGACTAATCTGCTGTGCTTCTCCTGTGAATTGTTTCTTTAACACAACAATCATCCAGGCGAGCAGGAGCTATTCCATCATGTCTCATTCTGTATTGTTAAAAATAAACAGTTGGTCGCGAAAGAACAAAAGAAAGAGAAGACCATTTGGACAATGAAGTCAATAACGCTCTTCCTAGGAGAGTGAATAGCTTTTAATGGAGACTTACGGTGGCAAATCATAAGTGGCGTGTAATCGCAGGCTATGTGATAGACAGGCTTCAGGGAGTCAAGAAAATCCCTGACTATTGCCCTCTCTTGTGGCCACAATGCTATGTGGCTGCTGAAGTTAGTTTCTCAAAGACATTGTGACTTTTACAGCACCAAAGAAGGACTTAGGACCCATCTTGCAAAAGTCCATCATCAAGCAACGATCCCTTCTGATCCCATTCTTTTCAGAACTTGGTCTGGGACCTTAAGCGCTACGGTAGTCCAAGTGATCAGTGAAATATTTTTCTACTTCTACCACCTTCAGCGAAATACTATGACCAAACATATGTTCCCCTCGCCGCCCTTGCCTGCGTTCCCCAGAAACCATTCCCTCCGGGGCACCGTGGTACACTGTGTCTTCACTCTCAACACCTTACCCACAGCCCCATCGAAGCTTTCTCTAAAATCACGGATGATGTGACACATACATTCATATAACATGAGAACTAGGAGCAAGACTATGCTGCACGGGCGTTCGAGACTGCTTCGCATTCAATGAGATTATGCCTGATCATTGAATGGATATACATCCACTTAACCACCTTCGAAAGATAATCTTTACTTCCTTTACTGTTCAAAAAAAAATCAGCCCTAGCTTTAAAAACATTGAGTGATGCAGCATCAACTACTTCGTTGGACAAGCAGTTATATCGAGTAACAACCCTCTGGTGGACGAAATTCCTTCTCAATTTAGTCCTTCTCATGTTGAGGCTGTGCCCTGTTGTCCTGGTTTCATCCACCAATGGAAGCATGCTCTCCACTTCTATCTCACACACGCCCTTCATAATTTTTTATTTCCATAAGATTCTGAATTTTTCTGAATTCTTTTGAATTTTCGATATCGTCTTATTCCACATAGGCTCTTGTCATCAGCACACACCTTCAAACACGAAATCAACCTCGTTAAACTCCTCTGCTCCGCCTCCGTTTCAATATATCCTTTGTCAAGGAAGGATAATAAAACTGCACACAGTACCGCAGTGTGAGCTTCACTAGCACATTGTACAGCTGCAAAATAACGTCTCTGCTTTTAAACTCAACTATTCAAGAATTAAAGACGAAATTATATTTCGTTGCTTGTAACTTGTCGCTCCTGCAGTTCAACCTTGTGATACTCGTATAAGTATACACAGTTCCAATTGCATGATAGCATGCCGCAATATTTTTGCCATTCACGTTACAAGATTTTTTTTACTTTCATTTATAGAAAAATGTGTGATTTCACATTTATTAATATTGCATTCCATCCGCCAGGATATTGCCCATTAACTCAAGATTGCAATGTTCCTCTGCAAATTTTCACAGTCCTCTGCACACTTTGCTCTGCTACCCACTTTTATTTCAACTGCAAACCTTGATGGGACGCGCATGGTCCAAACTCCAAATCATCCATATAAGTTGTACGTAATTGCGGTCCCAGTACCAATTCCGGAGGCACACCGGTGATGGTCAATAGAATAGCACTCATTTATCCTCAAACTTCGCTTGCTATTGGGCAAACAATCCTCAATCCATGCTCATGCTTTGCACTTAACAGCATGCACCCGTTCGCTGCCAGTCCCTGTGCGGCTCCTTGTCGAGGGCATTTTGAAAATCTAGGTATTCCAATTCTCTGGCTCCCATTATACACCATGTTTGTAATTCCATCATAGAATTCTAAAAGATTTTGCAGGCATGAAATGCCCTATATCACCCCATGCTGCGTCTGTCCAATTTCTATCGAGATGCCCTGCTATTTATTCCTTAATAATACACTCAAGAAATTTCTGCACTACAGAGGTTAAACAAACTCGTCTATAATTAGGGGAATGGGTCTGGGTGGGTTGCGCTTCGGCAGTCAAGGTGGACTTGTTGGGCTGAAGGGCCTGTTTCCAATCTGTAAGTAATCTAATCTAATTCCTCATATCTTGTCTTCCTCCCTTTTTAAACAGTGACATCATATTTGTGTTTTCCAGTCTGCTGGGACTGCCCCAGAGACCAACATATTTTGGAAAATTACGACAAGCGCACTTCTTTTTCACACACCATCGCGTTTAGTACCTGCGGTGCACTCAATCAGGGCCTGAAGACGTAAATATCCTTTGCTAAATTAGCTCCAACAATCCAACACTAGCTCTGTTGTTATAATGACTGTTCCCAGGTCGTCACCACTTTGTCAATTACTCGCATGTTATTAATGTCCTCAACTGTGAAGACCGACGCAAATGCCTGTTCAATGTCTCGGCTATTTCCTCTTCTCCAAGAAGTAAATGCCCTTTCTTATCCATGAATGGATCAACGTTTACTTTTGGCACTCTTTTTCATTTTATATTTTAATAGAAACTTCTGCTATCGATTATTATAGTCTGTGCTAATTTTAAATGCCATGTTCTTTGTCGCACTTTTCTGCAATAAATTGCATGTGCCAACTCTCAGCCCAGTTCTGCACCATAACTGTATCCCTATGTAACACAAAATATCCTTCAGCACTATCCACAACTGTACCAAACTTAGTGTCGTCCGCAAATTTACTAACCCATCCTTCTACGCCCCCATCCAGGTCCTTTATAAAAAGTGACAGAAAGCAGTGAACCCAAAACAGATAGTGGCAGTACACTGCTAGCAACTGAATTCCTGGATGAAGTTTTCCCATCAAGTAACACCCGCTGTCTTCTTTCAGCGAGCTAATTTCTGATCCAAAACACGAAATCGCCCTTAAGCCCATATCTCAGTATTTTGTGCAGTCACCAACCATGGCAAAATTTATCAAACGGCTAACTGAAATACATACGTGCATAACATTAACGGCTTTATCCTCATCCATCTGTTTAGTCCACTGGCGAGTTTTGACAACATTTGTAGCTCAGGTTTAGCTTCCAGATGAAGCTTTGCTCGCTGAGCTGGAAGGCTCATTTCAAGATGTTTCGTTACCTACTGGGTTACATCTTGAGTCGGCCTCTGGGTGATGCACTGTTCATGATTTCTGCTTCCTATTTATTTGTTTGGGTTTTTTTGGTTTGGTGATGCCATTTCTTGCAGTGATATCATTTTCAGTTCTTTTTGTCAGGGGGTGGTAGATGGGGTCTAACTCGGCGTGCTTTTTGCTCGAGTTAGAATGCCATACTTCTAGGAATTATCGTGTGTGTGTCTGTTTCACTTGTGCTCGGATGGGTGTGTTGTGTAAGGATACCAGTGAAAGAGGGTCATGTCGTTTTGTGGTTCATGTCCCCTGGTGGCTCGTTTTCTGCCTGTTTTTTCCATACGTAAAAACTAATGACATTCACAAAATACCGTGCAAGAACTGTAACAAACACTACATTAGACAAATATTACATTCGACTGAGACTGCACATCCATTCCTAGGACAAGCCAAACAGATACACGCAGGAGAATTCCTCGAAACATGGCGTCCCAAGCAGAACGCTCTCAGAAAACACTTCGAGTTCGATGCCATGGACTACCCCCGAGAAAAAAGACCAGGCAATGGCATCGCCACCAGAAATGACATCACCAACACAAAGAATCCCAAACATATAAATTGAAAGCAGGATTCATGAACAGTGCTTCGCCTCGAGACCCACTGAAATTGTTACCTAGTAGGGTGACGAAACATCTGGAAATGAACTTTCCAATTCAGTGAGCAAACCGACATCCAGTTTTATGACCTACTCAAAGAACTCAATAATGTTTGTGAGTCACGACTCCCATTCAGAAAACCGTCTTGACATTCCCTCATAAACTTATTCCAATCGAGATGATTACAAATCTTATCTCTCAGAACTGTTACAACACTTTACCCACAACCAATCGAAGGGTCAATGGTCTATAATTACCAGGGCTTTCTCTCCTCCCCTTCTTGAATGAGGGATCAACTTTTGCCGAAGTCTCGGAAATCTGATTCTTGGCTTCCCACACAATTCGAGGAAAAATCACATCCGGCCCGGGGGAATTTATATATTTTCACATTTTCAGAGTTTGTAACACCTCGTCATTGGGAACTTCAATCCTATCTCATCTAGTAGCCTGTTTCTCAGTATTCTCCTCTGCAACATTTTGTTTTTCCAGTGCGAATACTGACGAAAGATAATGCTTTAGTCCTTCCCCTACTGCTTCTGACTCCACGCACGACTGCCCTTCATTGGTCATATTTTATTCCATTCATTCTTTTAGCCCTTACATCCAAATGGAAAGCATTTATATTTTCGATATCCTATCTGCCAACAAATTCTCAGTTCCCCTCCTGGTTCATCTTCAGTCTCTCTTCAGGTCTTTCCTGTTTAACTTGTAACTCTCAATCGCCCTAACTGAGCCTTCACATCTCATGCTAACACAAGCCTTCTTCATCTTAACAATTTCCTTTGTAATCATGACTCCTGCGCTTGACAATTTCCTCCCTCTCTGACAGGCACATACTTATCAAAGACAACGGAACCTGCTCTTTGAATAAGCTCCACATTTTTATTCTGGCAATTCCCTGCCGTTTCCTTGCCAACCTGTGCATCCGTCATCTTACCTAATCGCATTGCAATTTTCTTTCCCACAGCAGTCGCGTTTGCCCTCCGGTGTATACCTATCCATTTGAAAAGCTAAAATAAACATAACTGATTTTTGGTAACTATCACCAAAGTGCTCACCTACCGACAAATCTAACACCTTACCGTGTTCGTTAGACAGTACAAATCTAATTTGGCCTCTTCCCTTGTTGGCCTGTACCATTGCACAGTATTTAAGGAATTTATCACAGATACACTCAACACTCTCTTGGTCAAGGCTACCCTGACTGAGCTGCTTCGACAGATCGACATGTTGATTAGAATCCCGCATGATAATTGCCATACCATTTTTTCAGGTGTTATTTAGTTCTTTGTTTACTGCCCTCCCCAATGTGATCTTAAAATAAGGAGGCGGATAGACGACGACAATCAGTGACATTTTCTTCTTAGAACTTCTAATTTCCTCCCAAATGGATTCAAACTCATTCTCCATTGAACCTATATCATCTGTCAGCATCGGTCTGCGATTGTCTATGAATGTTGGACTTGCACCACCTTCCTTACCATCCTTTCTGTCCTTCCAAAATGTCTCACGCCCGTAAATATTTACCCTCCCCCCGCCCCCCCGCCAGTCTTGACTGTGCCTCTCCATGTCTCTATAATGTCTACTAAATCGTATTTGTTCGTGAAGATTTATGCCGTTATTTCTCCAGCCTTATTCTGAAAAGTACGGGCATTCAAGCAGACTGCCTTTACGGTCGCTTTC
The DNA here is from genome assembly GCF_047496795.1 of Chiloscyllium punctatum. Lineage (NCBI taxonomy): Eukaryota > Metazoa > Chordata > Chondrichthyes > Orectolobiformes > Hemiscylliidae > Chiloscyllium > Chiloscyllium punctatum. Next base: position 30,306,212 of record NC_092784.1, read on the forward strand.
TTACACAGTGATTGACAACATCTCTAATAATATCGTCTACGTTATCCATCCTTCTTGTTTCTTGCTTCTGATCACTTGTCCATTTCTGACCTCACTGCTTAGTACAAAAGTGTTAAAATACACTTTCCAGGTGAAGCAACACTTTCCTTTCACTTTGCACAATCCAGTCTACTCGATTCACTGCATGCATTGTGGTCGCCATTACCTTGGGAAACGAAGTGTTGACTGGATGTCCGTTTGGCAGAATGCCAAGTGCCATATCCAAAAATGTCCCTGAGCTTCCAGTTCACTGCTCCTTCAGCACAGTACCATGTTTCCTAGCAAACGTCCCTAACTCAGGCTTCCTGCAGTGTTCCACCACAGCTCAGTACATGCTGAAAAGGAAACAGACCATTTTCTGCTTGACGACCCCGCAACCCTCCATATCAATTTCAATCATTTTAGAGGCCTTAAGCCTCCAATATCCTGGCGCCCAACACACCCAACAGGCCTAGTTATAGCATAGCAGCCATTACACACTACCTGTGGTTTGTCACTAACAATCTCTGTGAACAGTTATTTATGCTCCACACAGATCACTATCAATTCCTTTGTCCAATCGTTCCTCTCTACTTCGGCTCTATCCCCGTAACTCGTTTAATCCTAATTAATGCGCCTCCTCATATCTTCAGCATGTAGACCAAAATTTTACTGGAAACCATTAGTGCGAAGGAAGGGGTCACTGGACAGAAAATGTTAACTCTGATTTCTCTTTCCAGCATCTTTTGATCTTGCCCCTGAGGAAGCTTGATACTGTGCTTGCGTAATGACCCACTGCACATAAGACAGAACTGTGTTCATCCTGAAAAGTTTTCTTCTTGATGAATCCTATTACAATGTAAGCCATTGGCATCGTCTCCGTAGGTCAATGAATATAGAAATCAAGTGCTTGGGATTTGTGCAGCAGTTTTGTTCTGGATATGATAAACAAGAGAGAGCAAAATTTCCGTCATGCCAGTTGTGAACAGATAGGAATCTCCATAAGAGTGGAATCAAGTGAATGTTTTTCATCCAGAGAAAATTCAAATCATTTCTCACTGTAACACCCTGTAGCCATCGAAGCAAAATATTTTAGAGCCACAAAGGCTGAATGCAGCTTTTTCCAGTTAAAATACCTGAATGATCTCCCTGCAGTGTGACAGTACAGTTGTGTTAGTAAATGGGAAAACTGAGTGAATCACTTTACTTTGTCAGCTGGCGAACAGTCCTCTTGTCGTAAGATAAAGGGGCAAAATGCAGGAAGAGGGATGAAGAGGTACTTAATCAGTTTGACTTAAGGGCTGAGGAAGTGTTCGAGGTTCTGACCGGCTTGAAGTGGACATATTCCCAAATCAGGATGGACTGTAACTTATGTTCCTCTCTGTGACAAGGGAGGAAATTGCAGTTTTTCTGAGCAATGCTTTACATTCCTCTTTGTGTTTGTAGTGGACTGGACTAACGCAGTTCGACTTTTCCGCACGATTGGGAGAGATAAACCACAGAATCACACAGCAGTGAGTCTCACATCAGTTGAAGGAAACTTTTGGAGCAATCCCGGAAGGAGAGAGTTAACTGCCACTTGTCCAGGCAAGGTTACATCAGGGAGAGACGTCACCTATTTGTTACTGTCCTATCCCCCCTAGTCCAGGAACTCCCCACGTACGTTCGAGACACCACCCACGCCCTCCACCTCCTCCAAGACTTCCGTTTCCCTGGCCCCCAACGCCTTATCTTCACCATGGATATCCAATCCCTCTACACCTCCATTCACCATGACCAGGGCCTCCAAGCCCTCCGTTTTTTCCTCTCCAGACGTCCCCAACAGTACCCTTCCACTGACACTCTCATTCGTTTGGCCGAACTGGTCCTCACCCTTAACAATTTCTCCTTTGAATCCTCCCACTTCCTCCAGACCAAAGGTGTAGCCATGGGCACACGTATGGGCCCCAGCTATGCCTGACTCTTTGTTGGCTATGTAGAACAGTTGATCTTCCGTAATTACACCGGCACCACTCCCCACCTCTTCCTCCGCTACATTGATGACTGCATTGGCGCCACCTCGTGCTCCCGTGAGGAGGTTGAGAAATTCATCAACTTCACCAACACATTCCACCCTGACCTTAAATTTACCTGGACTATCTCTGACACCTCGCTCCCCTTCCTGGACCTCTCCATCTCCATTAGTGATGACCGACTTGACACTGACATTTTTTACAAACCCACTGACTCCCATAGCTACCTGGATTACACCTCTTCCCACCCTATCTCTTGCAAAAATGCCATCCCGTATTCCCAATTTCTCCGCCTCCGCCGTATCTGCTCCCAGGAGGACAAGTTCCACCATAGGACACACCAGATGGCCTCCTTCTTTAGAGACCGCAATTTCCCTTCCCACGTGGTTAAAGATGCCCTCCAACGCATCTCGTCCACATCCCGCACCTCCGCCCTCAGACCCCACCCCTCCAACCGTAACAAGGACAGAACGCCCCTGGTGCTCACCTTCCACCCTACCAACCTTCGCATCAACCAAATCATCCATCGGCATTTCCGCCCCCTCCAAAAAGACACCACCACCAGGGATATATTTCCCTCCCCACCCCTTTCCGCCTTCCGCAAAGACCGTTCCCTCCGTGACTACCTGGTCAGGTCCACACCCCCCTACGACCCACCCTCCCATTCTGGCACTTTCCCCTGCCACCGCAGGAACTGTAAAACCTGTGCCCACACCTCCTCCCTCACCTTCATCCAAGGCCCTAAAGGAGCCTTCCACATCCATCAAAGTTTCACCTGCACATCCACCAATATCATTTATTGTATCCGTTGCTCCCGATGTGGTCGCCTCTACATTGGGGAGACTGGGCGCCTCCTAGCAGAGCGCTTTAGGGAACATCTCCGAGACACCCGCACCAATCAACCAAACCGCCCCGTGGCCCAACATTTCAACTCCCCCTCCCACTCTGCCGAGGACATGGAGGTCCTGGGCCTCCTTCACCGCCGCTCCCTCACCACCAGACGACTGGAGGAAGAACGCCTCATCTTCTGCCTCGGAACACTTCAACCCCAGGGCATTAATGTGGACTTCAACAGCTTCCTCATTTCCCCTTCCCCCACCTCATCCTAGTTTCAAACTTGCAGCTCAGTTACTAACTCCTTGACTTGTCCGACCTGCCTATCTTCTTTTCCACCTATCCACTCCACCCTCTCCTCCTTGACCTATCACCTTCATCCCCTCCCCCACTCACCCATTGTACTCTATGCTACTCTCTCCCCACCCCCACCCTCCTCTAGCTTATCTCTCCATGCTTCAGGCTCACTGCCTTTATTCCTGATGAAGGGCTTTTGCCCGAAACGTTGATTTCGCTGCTCGTTGGATGCTGCCTGAACTGCTGTGCTCTTCCAGCACCACTAATCCAGTATTTGTTACAGAATGTCATGCCTAACAGATTGGATTAAATACATTGTTTTCGCAAGTCATCAAGCTTTTTAACGAGGCTAGTGAAGTTCATGATGTTTGTGTGGATTTCAACAAAGCCTTTAAAAAGTTACCACACTGGAGACTGGTAAGAGAATAAAAGTGAAAAGGGATTTAAGGTCCCCAGGCAAGTTGGATCCAAACTTAATTTGGTGGTGATAGGAGACACAGGATGGTGATAGAAGGCTGCTTGTATGACTGGAAATGGTATTCAATGGTGTACCAGAAGAATGCATACTGGGACACATGTCGTTTGTGAATGTGTGGAAAGAATACAGAACAATTTAGGGGAAAATGATAAGCAGAGTTGCCGATGATTCGAATATTAGCAAAGTGGTTAACAGTGATGAGAAGATCGTAGGATGGAGGAAATCAGGGATGGATTTAACAAATGTCAAATGCGGAGAGGGGATGTTGAAACTAACATTGGAAAACATGAGGTGATGCACATTGCAAGTAACACGTCAATGGATGACTCAATGAATGGCAGGACACGAGGAAGTCCAGAGGAACAGAGAGACTGTGCAAGTTGGGCCACATATCCGTGAAGGCCGCAGAACATAATAGTTAAGGAGACAATCACAACTTTATCAGTCAAGGCAAAATTTGTAGAAGCAGATAAAGTGGTGTCACAAGAAGACAATGTTGTGAAGAAAGTACTTATACAAGAGGCAATAGACAATAGGCGCAGTAGAAAGCCATTCTGCCTTTCGAGCCTGCACCACCTTTCAATATGATAAGGTCTGATCATCCTTAATCAGTATCCTGTTCCTGCCTTATCTCCATAACCCTTGATTCCACAATCCTTGATAGCTCTATCCAACTCTTTCTTAAATGAATCCAGAGACTGGGCCTCCACTGCCCTCTGGGGAAGAGCATTCCACACAGCCACCACTCTCTGGGTGAAGATGTTTCTCCTCATCTCTGTCCTAAATGGTGTACCCGTATTTCTAAGCTGTGTCCTCTGGTTTGGCACTGCCCCATCAGCAGAAACATGTTTCCTGCCTCCAAAGTGTCCAATCCTTTAATAATCTCATATGTCTCAATCAGATTCCTTCTCAGTCATCGAAACCCACGTTTATACAAACCCAGACGCTCCAGTCTGTCAGTGCAAGTTAATCCCGCCAGTCCAGGAATTGACCTCGTGAACCTACGCTGCACTTCCTCAATTGCCCGAATGTCTTTCCTCAAATTTGGAGCACATAACTGCACACAGTACTCCAGGTGTGGTCTCACCAGTGCCCTGTAGAGATGCAGAAGAACCTCTTTGCTTCTATCCGCAATCCCTCTAGTTATGAAGGCCAGCATGCAATTAGCCTTCTTCGCTACCTGCTGTACCTGCATGCTTACCTTCATTGACTGGTGGACAAGAACACCCAGATCTCTCTGTACTGCCCCTTCACCTAAATGGATTCCATTTAGGTAGTAATCTGCCTTCCTGTTCTTGCCACCAAAGTGGATAATCATAAATTTATCCACATTAAACTGCATATGCCATGCATCTGACCACTCACCTAACTTGTCCACGTCACCCTGTAATCTCCGAACATCTTCATCACATTTTACCCTGCCACCCAGCTTAGTGTCATCAGCAAATTTGCGAATGTTATTTCTAATACTTGGCACGCTTTTCGTCATTAGTCAGAAAGTCGATTATCCAAGTTGGAATATCATGTTGTGGCTATGTAGAGCATTGGTGAGATCACATTGTGAATACTGCTTGCAATGATGGTCAATTTCTCCAAGAAGGATTTTGTGAAAATTGAAACTGTGCACAAATGATTTACAAGGATGTTGCGGGGACCTGAGGGCTTGAGTTAAGCATGGAGACCGGGTATGCAGGGACTTTGTCGTTGGAATGTTCCAGACAGCGCGTAACGTTTTGACGGTTTGAAAATCATGAGGGGCATGGATACGCAACTGACCTAAATCGTTTGCGCAGGATGGTGATATTCAGAACTAGAGGGCACAGGTTTAAGGTGACAGGCACTGAGGCACACTAAACAAAGTATAGAGAGTGACGGAATGTTTGATTTCCAACAGGCATTAGTCCAGCTCATTCTTCGGTTTCAAAAATAAACATTTTCTTCGGGAAAGTAGTTTGGTTGTTAATTCGTGAATGGAACATAAGGGCAAATAAAATTGAGTGATGTACCGATGAGTTAGTGATTGGGTAAAATATTGTCCAATGCACTATAAAATGGAGCTGCAATATTTATATGGAATAATATCAATATCAATATATCAATAAAGATCTTTTAAATTAAATGTGATGTTGCAGGACTCTGAAATACACGCCTATCTGGCTGTGCTGGGATTTGAGTTACATTGACTTTTCTGCAGGGGCATCAACTAATTCGGAAGGCAAAATGATATTTTTCATCAGTTCAGCAGTGACGAAGCCAATAATTATTCCTCCATTCCGATCAGCACTTGACAAAGTGAGCATGCAATTTCTGATCGAAACATTCCACTTCATGAAACTCGTTTTTCTTTTGAGAAACAAAATGTAGCAGTTATTAACTGCAGCGTTCTTTTTTCCTTCACAAATTTTAATATTCAACCATTCAGTTGAACTAAAAGAATGCTAAATTGCACAACAATTACTGCTTTTCTCTCAGATATTCAGCATCTGCAGTTTTCCTTTCTTTAGTGAACTGAATGATCTGATATTTATGGGGAAAAGAATGTTGCAGTTTGACTCGCATGTGACAAAAGAATTAACTGAGTGATGACAGGTGTTTTAATTAATTTTCTAAAGAAGATGAGCTGAGGTGGTGTCGAGTTAAAAGTGTGGATCCGGAAACGTACACCTGGTAAGGCAGCATCCATGGAGTAGGAAAGTCGTTGTTTCGAGCATAAGTTTTACATCAGGAATGTTCGAAACATTGACACTCCTGGTCCTCAGATGTTACCTAACCACGTGCTTTGCTAGCGCCATACTTCCTGACTATGATCTCCCGCATCTGAAGTTCCCGCCTTCTCCTCTGGTGGGGTAGTTTCAAATACTGTTCCTGAGATGTAACAACATGCTCGTAATGAGAGTTTAGATATGCATTTGAAAGCTCAGCATTGATGCAAATCATTCTCCCCCTCCCAATCTGCCAAGCAAATGCAGGTCCTTCGCCTCCTTCATTGACATTCCTTAAACACCTGACGCCTGAGAGAAGATGGCATCATATTCCGCTTGGAATCTTGATGCCACATAGGACCACCAGTTTCCACATTCGCCCTCCCCTCACATTATTCTAATTCCAAGACTCCAGTTCAACCATGGGCGGCACGGTTGCACAGTGGTTAGCACTGCTGCCTCACGGCGCCAGAGAACCCGGATTCAATTCCCGCCTCAGGTGACTGACAATGTGGAGTTTGCATATACTTCCCGTGTCGGTGTGGGTTTCCTCCCGGTGCTCCGGTTTCATTCCACAGTCCAAAGATGCGCAGGTCAGGTGAATTGGCCATGCTAAATTGTCCGCAGTGTTAGGTAAGGGGTAAATGTAGGAGTATGGGTAGATTGCGCTTCGGCGGGTCGGTCTGGACTTGTTGGGCCAAAAGACCTGTTTCCACACTGTAAGATAATGGAATCTAACATTGCTATCATGACCTGCACATCACCTTTCCAATCTACCCGCTCCACCTCCTCTCTGAACGAGTATCTTATTTTCCACCTTCATTGACTCATCGCATTCTCAGCCATCACGTCCCCAAACTCCCAAACCGCCAATTTAACTCTCAGCCCCCGCGGCCACAAACCTCATTCCTGATGTTGGGTTGATGCCCAAAACGTCAATTCTCCCACTTGTCGCATGCTGCTGGACCTACTGTGTTTTGTATCACCACACTCTCGACTCTAATTTCGAGCACCTGCAGTTTCTCCACGGCGCAGTATTGTGTAAAAGTCACTTTATTGGAAAAGTCCACTTTCCGTGGTTTTCTATGTCGTTAATTTCATTTGCTCAATCGGCTCTAGCAGGAGTATTCTTTGTCTTTCTGCAATTATCATTACAGCAGGGATGTGATAACATTGGAAACGGTGCAGAACAGATTTACCGGGATATCATCTGTTCGAAGAGTTTCAGTTGTGAAGATTGTTTGGACGGACTGGGCTCTCACAAAGATGTTTTTTTTCCAAAAAATGGAGCTGCACGTTTTCTCAAGGATACTGTGTTTTGATTTTTTTATCAAAGGCGTTGGAAAACAGTTCAGGCTCCGAATCGGATGAAGTGTAACAGAGATGAAAGTGTTCGCTGTGAGGCCTTTCATTTTTGCATCAACAGCTGAGGCTTGAGGCCAAAGATTATATGTTTTAGAAATGAACTGTATAATGGTAAAAGAGTGGTCATTCTGGACAGCTGAATTCCGGTTTTTAGATTTTGCAGCAGTGGTGCACTAACTAAAAACCTCAATCCTTCTGCGCTTCTAATTTTTACCTATAAGCTTCTAGTTCATTTTTACTGTGTTTAATGTGCTTTCTTTTGGGATTGTTGTGTATTTTCAGAACAGCATAATTTAGTCTACTTTGGATGGACTCGGTTCTGTAGGTATTCTGTATTCTGTTTTTTTTTGTTTTTCAATCCCTCATTTTGTGAATAATTTTTAAAACTAGTTTACTCGGGTAATTTTCACTGTACACTTAACGAAACAATATATAATGTTAAGGTCTGGGTTGTCTGCTTAATAACGTTTCGAATGGTTTAGTCTTGTCCATAACACATTGATATATTAAAAGAGCGACTGATAGGTGCTAACGTCTCTATTTCGGGTGTTAATTTGGCTGGGGATCGACAATGCTTGGGAAAACAATGTCTCATTTAGGTACAAAGATTTGTCTGGCTATCGACGATATAAAGTTGTTCGTTTTACAAAAATGATTCAGGTCAGGCTTTTGGAATTCGCAGACATGCTGAGTGTGTATTTGCCTATTTCGGTGAGGAAAGGAGAGATCATTCCCGCAGTAGCTCAGCATTTAACTAGGCTGGAAAATCCATGAGAATCTGTAAAATTTAATTGAAAATGAAGCAGCTTGAGTTAGATGATAGAGATAGGGAAAGGACACCAGATTTGAAGCAATTTGTGTTATGATTCGAAGCAGAGAGATGGAAGAAGAGAGAGCTGCAGAGCAGAGAGAAGGGCAGACAGAGTTTGAAATTCAGAAATTGGCAATTATTAAATGAATTCACCTTAAAAGATGAGGTGTACAAGATAATTAGCGGTTTAGATAGGGTTGAAAGTGAGAACCCTTTTCCACGCATGGAGTCAGCTGTTACTCGGGGACACAGCTTTAAATTAAGGGGAGGTTGGTATAGGACAGGTGTTAGGGGTAGATTCTTTACTCAGCGGGTTGTGAGTTCATGGAATGCCCTGCCAGTATCAGTGGTGGACTCTCCCTCTTTATGGTCATTCAAGCGGGCATTGGATAAGCATATGGTGGTTATTGGGCTCGTGTAGGTGAGGTAGGCTTCGGTCGGCACAACATCGAGGGCTGAAGGGCCTTTACTGCGCTGTATTTTTCTATGTTCTATGTTCGAAAAGACTGGAGATAAAGGCTGAAGATAAGCTTAGTCTGGAAGAGCATAATGTTAAAACGGCAACGTTTGTAGCTGAAATGGCTGATTGTTTTGAACTGATCCATGAAAATGGATGGGCTTCCAGAATCATTTTAAGTCTGAGGGATAGAAATTGGGGCAAAGAGAAATCCTCACATGGAAAGGGATCGTTAAATCTCAGTGAAGATTACTAGGATAACGTACCACAGGGTAAATAGGAACCCCTTGAAGGGAACAAGATCTGAGGTTTTCATTGCAATAAAGTAGGCCACATGAAATCAGTGTGGGAGAACAAGGGAAAGCACTGGAAAGCCAGATGCAGTAAAACAAAACAAGCCTGGTTGTTTTGTTGGCATGGTAATAGAAAGCACAGTGGAGGTTGGAAAGCTGCATCAGAATGTCCAATCCGATCAGAGGTTGGTAAGGGGGAAGTGCCAGATCTGCTTTCAAAATATACCTGCAAAGTTAAAGTTTATTTAACTTGGACAGGAGTAGGTGATAGAGAAGTAACAATATTAAGAGACACAGGATCGTCCCAGTCTGTGGTGCAGAAGCATGGGGAAATATGTACTCCTGAAGAACTATGTGTACGGGAATTCATGTTGGGATGAAAAATTGCTCAGTTATGTACAGTGAAGATATTTGGCCAGAAAAGAGTGGAGACTTTGTGGTGAGAGCTCTGGACAAACTCACAGCCCCAAGAGTACAATTTGTGCTTGCAAAAGATATCACTCAATCACCGGTAATCGTGCTGCCTACTCCAGTTGAAATGCCAGTCGAAATGCAGGCAAGTGTAGCAATGCAGGACGTTTCGCAAGGGATTTTCCTAGATTGTGACTTAATGCGATCACAGAGTCACAAGCTAAAGCAAGAGAAATCAAAACGCACGGATTAGGAAGCTGAAATATGAGATTTTTTTCTCAGATAAGTGGGACACACCAGGGGACAAACGTTAAAAATGCAATTATAGTCAGCTCCGCTCTGCTACAGAGTTACAGCATAAAGATGAATAATGAAAGCAGTTGGATTAGAAGACATGTATTTGGAAGCAGAGTGAATGCATCCCTGTGTGATATTACTTAGCAAATGATTTGTCAAGGAGGAAATGGAGACCAACAGAGACACAGCACGTGAGAATTGGGAAGTTTTTTTTCCCAGTAGGGTACAGAAAAGTGGTGCTGAGAGTCCCGCATGTGCTACAAATTGGAGTTCATTTAGTCGTTAGGAAAACTGAGGATAAAATACAAAGACATGTTTACTGGCCTGGATTGGACAGGAATGTAGTTGAATTTTGACATACATTTCAACTAATCAGAAAACCATGGGAAATAATAAAGCCTGCACTTTTAATACCTATTCAAGAGTTCGAGCAATCTTTCCTCCGTGTCTTGATTCATTGTGTAGGTTCCCTACATCCAATAAAAGATGGGAATAAGTATTAATTAACATAAATTGATGTATAGACGAGATTTCCAAAATGTTGCTCAATTGTGAAATACGACAGCGAAAAGGATTGTGGAAGAATTACCATTTTAATAAATACGAGATTAAGACTGCCATCAGAGATACAATAAGATCAAGGGTCAAACTTCACATCCAAACTTTTCAAGAAATATATAGATAGCTTGGGAATAAAACGATTCAAATGTACTGTGTACCATCCAGAATCGCAGGGTACACTGGAAAGGTGACGTCAAGTATTAAAGACTATGCTGAGGTTTTATGGTTAGGAATAGCCAGATTATTTCCATAAGGCAGTTGCATCAGTCCTGTTTGCAATCTGAGATGTACCGAACGAATCCACCAAACTAAGTCCATCTGAAACCATTTGTGGGCATAAAGTAAGAGGACCATTAAAATTTGTTTATGAGAAATGGATAAGTCAAATTACAGAGACCACGCATTTCAACGATGTGTCAAATTTTAGAGGTGGACTAAATAATGTTGGGGAGTTGTCGAGACAACATTTAAAATTATCGAAGCATACGGTGAAGCTGGAAGTTTATGACAAATAATAAAAAATCACAATTTTGCCACTGGGAATAATGTATTTATTTAAATCTCATGAATCGGTGAAACCTTAAATCAAGTTTTAGAAGACCTTGTCAAATCGAGAGGAAATTGAGTGCGGTTAGCCACTTGATTCGGACTCCAGCCATGAAAGAATCTCACAGAATGCGTGATGGGAATATGCTCTGATGGTATTTTGGCAGAGAACGAACGCAAGAGGAGACTGTGTTATTGACGACAACACACGGGGAAGAACCAATGTCAGGGAATTCTGCATTGCACATTCCTTAACTAAAATTGGACAATGTAAAATTTGTCCAATATTTGTATAATTATTCAGTTATCCTCCATAAACTGGGAATTGATAATCAAATTGTAGATGATGTGAATATTGGAGATGCTGTTCTGATTTTGGAACAACCTAGCAGGCATACCCCATTAAATGTGGTACAAGTTCATAAGGAGATAGCAAGTATGCTCCAAGATGGCATATTCAAAGTGAGTTTGAAAGAATGGAGTTCACCTCTCATCATGGTCCCAAAGCCAGATAAGACCCAACAGTTACATGTGGACTATCACAAAGTCAATGTTGTTAGAACGACTGATGCATATACATGTCTGCAACGTGGAAAAGATTGGGAGAGCAACTTAAATTTCTAAGTTAGACTTCCTCAAGGTTACTGGCAGTGAACGTTGTCAGAAAGATCAAAGGCAATTTTGTAACGCCAAACAATTTTGTAACGCCAAATTTCTGACTGTAGAAAATTTTAAAAAGTTGTTTGTACGAAAAACACTTCAGCCACATTTCAGAGATTAACTGACAAGGTCATTGCTGGATATTCAACTGTGTGGTGTATATTGTGCCTTGTGACATTCAGTCACTCATGGATTGAATATTTTCAGCATTTATCGGGCTTGTTTGATCGAATTCGGAAGTCAAACTGGTTTGTAAACCTAGCTGAACTTGAATCTGCCAAAGCCAAATCACCTTCCTCGGCTATGTCATTGAACACGGAGATATAGCCACACGGGATGCGAAAACGAAAGTTACAGGGGACTTTTTTCACATTGTTGAAGAAAAGAGCAATAGTCTGGTTCGCCGGATTGAGTGGCTTTTACGAAAGTTTGTGCTGAATGTTAGCAGTGGGAGTGCTCCACACACTGAATTGTTAAAAACAGGCAAGACGTTTCAGTGAACACAAGACTTTCAAACGGTATTTGACAGCCTAAGTACTTTGTTAACCATTGGCAAAGTATCAGCCACACCTAATTACACGAAGGCTTTCATGGTGCCTATCGATGCCAGTGATGTGCGTGTCTCTCTTCTACTGACCCTCTAATTTCGACCGTAAACCTGTTTCATTTTACTCTGTGTTTATGGGGTTTAATTATCGGGATTGTTGTGTTTTTTTGGAAAAGCATAATTAATTCTCCTTTGGACAGATGATTTCTGTGGGCATTCTATATTCTGTTTATTATGTTTCATTCCTCAAGTTTGTGAATAATTTTCTCTCTGTTTTAAAACTGGAAGTCAAAGTCCTAGCTAAAGTATTCCGAGTAAATTTGACTGTATATTTATCAAAACATATCGTGAGGTTACGCTCTGGATTGTCTGCATAAGCATATTTTGAGTGTTCTGGCCTCGTCTAAACAGTGGTTGTTTTTCTCAGACCAGAGTTGATTGTGAGGAGACATGATTGACGTTTGCGAAACAATGAGGAACATGGAATTACAGATTGAAGGAAACCTTTGGACTTGATCAATCACCAGGGTTTGCAGATTTCAGAATAAATGCAGAAAGCTTTGAATAGATTTCTAGGAAAACTTTATCAGTCAGCGCGAGGTCGACTTTGGAATTCACTCTCTCAAGATCAGTTGGACAGTTAACCCTTCATTCTCCTCTGATTCCATTGGCCAAAGAGTTTTGAAAAATGCTCAAAGCTGGAACAGGGAGAATTAGATTGTTTTCTTAGCATTCTCGCGAGCAATAGTGATTGAATCCGTGCCCATGAGCGACGTGTCCTACTATACGGCTTCCCTCCTGTGATGACGCTGGAGCATTGACTCGCAGTTCTTGGGGATATTTAATGAAGGCATTCTCCTTCCTGCCGATTAGGAAAACTCATACATTATTTCGGCTTCAGAACAATCAGTTCGGATGCATAATAAAAGTCGACATTGCCCACGAGCCAGGGAGGACTCGAACACACAATCGCTTTGCCCATTGTTAGGCGTGTTCCCCATTACACCACTGGCCCGCTGCATGCATTTGGCCTTAAGAGCTGTGATGTTAGTACGGACATGATTAATAGCAGTCATGTTCACCAGTTGAACAAGGAATAAAGATAATCACTGTCACCGCTTCAGTCCTATCTGAGAAATACTTTCCAGCAATACCCTGCAGTATTGCATGACCTTTTGAAGTTTTGCAGATATCAAGGAAACATAATCTACTACAACCTCAGTGTTGCAATCTCTACAGTCTCTCGGGTCATTAAAGTTAAAAATTCAACCGAATCTGAGTTCCCACATCTCAGTCACTGTTTGACAAGTATTTCTTTGCACGTGTGGTTCTGTTCCTGATATAACCTTTTCCACGATTCTGTTTTGGTTTTTGCATCGTGCCTTTCCACGTGGCGCCAGGATCATGAAATCGTTCTTCCTTGGCATTGTGGCCACAGCACAGTGATAGAAATCGGCATTTTTCCAGGTTTACTCCATGTAATATGTGCTTAGCATACGCTAGGAAAATCAATCCTTTTTAACAAACAAATACTCTTCGTGGTGATAAATTTGCTTCTTCAAACACCTGCTGTGTCACATCTTTGTGTTCCAAATATCATAAACACCCTTTACCGGAGGTGTCTCTCCATCCCACAAGAACCAACTCTCCGATATGTCACTGAGGTATTGCACAATATAATATTCACATTTACACTGTTCATTCGGTACTGCTGCGGTATTTGTTTTGGGTGAAAGCGCCCCAATCCTATGGTCGGCACGTTCAAGCAATTCAATCCATTTAGATGCAGATTTTCTGTGATAAATCCTTGTGTAGCAGCTTTTACTTACACGGACAAGAGATTACGGGAGCATCAGGCTCAGGATAAGTGCACAGCGCAGTATTGAGCAAAAGAAGTTTCATTGGAGAAGACAAGTTTCTGTGGATTTCTCCAGTCATTTAATTCATTTGTTCATTCGGTTCCCCCGAAATATTGCGTGCAGTTCAGCAATTCACGTTTCAGTAATTATGTCATCGCGCTGGAAACCGTGCAGACATTTACGGAATTGAAAGGTTTAGGTTATGAAGACAGATTAGTTTGACTGGGGTTGTTTTCTTAAGGCAGAGCAGATTGTGAGAATACATGTTTCATAATGAGCGACATGGACAATGCAAACTTAAAGAAACGTTTCACCTTGGCCTATCAACAGGGACGTAGACTGAAGTTAAGAGGTGGAATGCGTTGAGGAGATATGCAGAAAGATTTCATCAGCAAGCGGATGGTTGAATCTGGAGTTCACTGCCTGCAAGGATTCGCAGAGGCGAACCCACATAACCTTCAGAAATACTCAGATCTGAACTTGAGATGTTAATACATACAAGGCCAAGTGGTGAAAATGAATAAAGATAGTCAAGCGATTGCTTCTGCCGAAAGCATGTACAACGAGCTTGAGGGCTGTCATTCTACACATATGTGATATTCGTGCAGGTGTCCCTGGTGCACTAGCAGTTCCATTTTTTTCGCTTTCTTCGCTGTCACCCGGCTTTGATTCTCAGGGTTTGTTTTGATCCTGACAGAGACATCAGTAAAAGCAGAGCAACTGCAAGTGGAGTGTTTATACTACCTAAGATCAATTAATGACATCGAGAAATGAGAGACAATGTCCCAACCTCTTAAAGAAGGGGACGGTGGCTCGGCAGTCTCTGCTCATTCAGACAATTCACTCTCTAATTCTCCTCTGATTCTGCTTCGCAAAGATTTTCCCAAGATTGTCAAAGTTGAGACCTGGCTCGGTGTCTTGTTCCCTTGAAAACCACAGGGGCTGCAGTGAACCTCGGAAAGTTGACATGCGTGAAGGGCTGCGTGAGCGACGAATTTAGCTTTCCCTCCCGTGATAATTCTCGGATTTTGACTCTCACGTTCGCAGGGACATACAATGAAGGGACTCTTGTCCCTGCAGTTCGAGGTGCAAACTTCATTTCGGCATCAGAACAGTCAATTGTAAGTGCAATAAAGTCAGTGCTGCCCGCAAGCCAGGTTGAAGTCGAAACTCCACTTATCAAATCTGTAGTTGGGCACTTTATCCATTGTGCCACTGGCCCAATGAATGCGCGAAGGTTTCAGGGTTGTGATGTTATCACTGACACGAGCAATCGCTGTCATGCTCAAACGTTGAACAACCAATAAAGATTATCACTTTTACTGTTTCAGTACAATGTTCCTCACTTTGCAAAGCAGCGAGTTTGTCAAAGAAAACTTAAATGTCCTCATTAAGCTTCTATTCACCCACTGTCTGCTCAGCCATTCAATGTGATCTGATGAATTTAGAATCCACTTTCCTGCTGTTCCGCCAGAACTGAAGTGAACACGAGCCTATTCACCACATCGTATATACCACTTAATTTTCGGAGGTTTAACGATCTGTGCGACTATGTGTGAAATTATCTACTTTGAAACAAGCTAAAACTAAACATTTCTTGATGCTTTGGAACCCAGTGTAGAGTCATCCATAGAAAAACGGTCAGATAACGCAAACATTACATCTACGTCCCTCTGCACATGTAGTTCTCCAAGAGTTGAATCTCTGCAGCAGTTTTCTTTGTGATTGAAGTATTTCTCTGTGACACTTCTCCCTCAATCCAGAAGCATGTGTCCTGCTACAAAATTACTTCACTTTTGATTAAAATAGCTGAGTAGACTTTCCCCCAGTCCGATGACGCAAGGTCCCCTGCTCCAGGTCAATAGAAGCTGCCCAAGGTGAATTTGGAGCTCACATTTCATGCGCCGCTGCACCATCAGTGAAGTACATTGCACTCACCGATTGCATCACAGCAGCCACATCCTCACACTCATCATCATCTCCTCCTCCAATGCATCAATCAATTTCTCTGACTCCACACCTTTGAAAGTTGGGTAATATGATATCGCACAGCAGTGATAACTCAGTGAGTGGGGAAATTGGCGAATTAACCGATGTTAAACCGATGTTAGAGATGTAAGAAAACAAGGCTGGAGATTTTACAGAAAGAGAAAAACAGGCCTGGAGATGTTGCAGAGAGAGGAAAGCAAGGCTGGAGACGTAACAGGGATGAAAAAGAAAGGCTAGAAATATTACAGAGATAGCAATGATAGGCTGGAGATGAAAAAAGAGAGAAGTAGGTGAGGCTGGAGATATTACAGAGCAAGGAATGCAATGCTGGAGATGTTACAGAGAGAGGAAAGCACGGTTGGAGATTTTAGAGAAATAAGGAAACAAGGCTGGAGATGTTACAGAGAGAGAAAAGCACGGCTGAAGATATGACACAGAGAGGGCTGGAGAGTTTGCAGAGAGAGGAAACAAGGGTGGAAATATTACAGAGATAGGAATGCGAGGCTCGCGATGTTACAGAGATAAGAAAGCCAGGCTTGAAATATTTGAGAGATCGGAAAGCAAGGCTTGAGATGTTAAAGTGATAGAAACGCAATTCTGGAGATGATACAGAGATAGGGATGCAAGGCTGTAAATGTTGCAGAGACAGGAAACCGAATATACAGATGTACCAGCTGGAGGAAAGAAAGACAGCAGATGTTATAGTGATAGAAACGCAATGCTAGAGATGCTCCAGAGAGAGTGACATAAGTCTGGAGATGCTGCAGAGAAAGGATATCAAGACTGGAGATGTTACAGGGAAAGGAAAGCAAGGCTGGAGATGTTAGTGAAATAAGAAAACAACGCGGGAGATGCAACAGAGAGAGGAAAGCAGGGCCGGGATGATGCAGCGAGAGGAAACCAAGGCTGGAGATGTTACAGAACAATGACAGCACGGCTGAGGACGTTGTACAAGGAGGAAAGCAAAACAGGAGGTGTAACACAGAGGGGAAACCAAGTCTGGAGATATTACAGAAATACGAGTGCAAGGCTGGAGATGTTACAGTGACAGGAAAGCGAAACTGGAGATGCTGCAGAGAGAGGAAAGCAAGGCTGCAGATGTTACAGAGAAAGGAAAGTAGGCTGGAAAGGACACACAGAATGGTAAGTAATGCCGGAGATGCTACAGAGATAGGAAAACAAGGCTGGAGGTGTTAGAGAATTAAGAAAACAAGGCTGCAGATATTACAGGGAGACGAAAGCAGGGTCGGATAGTTTGCAGAGAGAGGAAAGCAAGGGTGGAGATGTTACAGAGAGAGGACAGGAAGGCTGGTGATGTTGCAAAGATACAAAAGTAAGACTGGAGATGCTACGGAGAGAGGAAAGCAAGGCTGGAGATATTACAGAGCAAGGAATGCGAGACTGTTGATGTTACAGCGTTAGGAAAGCCAAGCTGGGAGTTTTATAGAAATAAGAAAACAAGGCTGTAGATGTTACAGAGAGGAAAGCACGGTTGGGGATGTTACACAGATTGCAATGCAAGCCTGGAGATGTTACAAAGATTAGAAAGTAAAACTGAAGATGTTACAGAGAGAGGTAAGCAAGGCTGGAGATATTATAGAGCAAGGAATGCAAGGCTGGAGATGTTATGGAGAGAGGAAAGCACGGCTGTGGATGATGCAGTGAGCGGAATGCAAGGCTGATGATGTAACAGAGATTGCAATGCAAGGCTGGAGATGTTACAACGAAAGGAAAGCAAGGCTGGATATGTTACAGAGATATGGAGCAAGGCTGGAGATCTTACAGAGATGGGAAAGAAAGGCTGGAGATTTTAGAGAAATAAGACAACAGGGCTGGAGATGTTACAGAAGAAGTAAGCACGGCTGGGAATGTTGCAGAGACAGGAAAGCAATGCTGGAAATGTAACCGAGAGGGGAATGAAAGGCTGTAGATGTTACAGATATATGGAGCCAGGCTGGAAGTGTTAAAAAGATGGGAATGCAAGGCTGGAGATGTCAGAGAAATACGAAAGCAAGACTGGAGATGTTACAGAGAGAGGTAAGCACGGCTGGAAATCTTAAAGAGACAGGAAAGCAAGGCTGGAGACGTAACAGAGATTGGAAAGCATGGCTGGAAATATTATAATGTTAGGAACACAATACTGGATATATTCCGGAGAGGGGGAAGCAAGGCTGGAAATGTTTCAGAGATCGGAATGAGATGATGGCGATGTAACAGAGATGGGAAAGCAAGGCTGGAGATGTCATCGTGTCAGGCACTTAATGCTGGAGGTGTTACAGAGGTAGGGAAGCAAGGCTGGAGATGTTAGAGAAAAGAAAGGAAGGCTGGAGCTGTTAGAAAAAAGAAAACAAGGCTGGAGATGTTACAGAGAGAGGAAAGCACGGTTGGGGATGTTGCAGTGTGAGGAAAGCAAGGCTGGAGATGTAACCAAGAGGGGAATGCTAGACGGGAGATGTTACTGAGAGAGAAAAGCACGGCTGGCGATGTTGCAAAGGCAGGAAAGCAAGGCTGGAGATGTTACAGAGAAAGGAAAGCAAGACTTGGACATGTTATTGTGATAGGAAAGCAATGCTGAATATTTTCCAGAGACAGGAAAGCAAGGCTGGAGATGTTACAGAGATGAGAAACTAAGACTGGAAATTTTACAGAGATAGCAAAGCAAGGCTGGAGATGTCATAGTGAGAGGAACACAATGCTGGAGATGTTACAGAGATATGGAGCAAGGCTGGAGATGTCAGAGAGCTCGGAAAGCAAAGCTGTATATTTGAGAAAAAAAAAGAAAACAAGGCTGGAGTTGATACAGAGAGAAGTAAGCACGGCTGGGAATGATGCAGAGACAGGAAAGCAAGGTTTCAGATGTAACCAAGAGGGGAATACAAGGTTGGAGATGTAACAGAGACGAGGAGAGCGAGGCTGGAGATGTTACCGAAATAACAAAACAAGGCCAGAGAATAGAGAGAGGAAAGCCCGGCTGGGAATGTTGCAGAGAGAGGAAAGCACGCCTGGAGATGTAACAGAATTAGGAGAACAAGGCTGGAAACGTTAAAGTGACAGGTACGCAATTCTGGATATATTCCAGGGAGAGGGAAGCAATGCTGGAAATTTTACAGGGATCGGAATGCGTGGCAGGCGATGTTACAAGAGATGTGAAAGCAAGGCATGAAATTTTAAAGAGGAAAGGGAAGCAACGCTGGACTTGTTACAGATATAGGGATGCAAGTCTGGAGATTTTCGAGAAATTCGAAAACAAGGCTGGAGATGTTACAGAAAGAAGTAAGCACTGCTGGGAATGATGCAGAGGCAGGAAAGAAAGGCTGCAGATGTAACCAAAACGGGAATGCAAGGCTGGAGTGGCTTCAAAGAGAGGAAAGCAAGGCTGGAGGTGTTTCAGAGACAGGAAAGCAAGGTTGCAGATGTTGCAGAGATAGGAAAGCAAGGAAGGAGCTGTTACAGAGATAGGAATGCAAGGCTGGAGATGTAATAGAAAAAGGAAAGCTAGGCTGGAGATGTTACGGAGGTAAGAAAGCAAGACTGAACATGTTATTGTGATAGGAAAGCAATGCTGGAGATGTTACAGAGATGAGAAACCAAGGCAGGAAATTTTGCAGAGATCGGAAAGCAAGGCTGGAGATGTCATCGTGAGAGGAACACAATGCTGGAAATGTTACAGAGATATGGAGCAAGGCTGGATATGTTACAGAGATCGGAATGCAAGGCTGGAGATTTTAGAGAAATAATAAATCAAGGCTGGAGTTGTTACAGAGAGAAGTAAGTACTGCTGGGAATGATGCAGAGACAGGAAAGCAAGGCTGTAGATGTAACCAAGAGGGGAATGGAAGGCCAGAGATGTTACAGAGTGAGGAAAACCAGGCTGAGGATGTTGCAGAGACAGGAAAGCACGGCTGGAGATGTAACAGAGTTAGAAGAGCAAGGCTGGAAACGTTAAAGTGATAGGAACGTTGAGCGTCGACCAGGGGACTGCCATTAATATATCTGGGCGGTAGCTGAACCCGAAACACTACACGTGTTGTGTCTCCCACAACCCACTCCCCCTCCTCTAACCAAAAAAAAGACTCTGATTTGTTAAGATAAGGATTTTCTATTTCTTTATCAGTGATTGGTTGAAAATTTACTTTTTATGGTTTATCTATTAATTGGCTTTTAGAAAAAGACAAGAGCAGACAGGTATCAGAAAGTATTTTAACTCAACTTTATACAAAGTAATAAAAGTAATTAACGAATCAGAGATGGCTGGGCAGGTGATGTGCTGTAGCTGTATGATGTGGGAGCTGGCTGATCCTATTGTGAATGGCAGTGACCACATCTGCAGCAAGCGTTGGTTGCTGGAAGAACTCCGGCTCAGAGTTGATGATCTGGAATCTGAGCATCAAACACTGCGGCACATCCGGGAGGGGGAGAGTTACCTAGATGCTTTGTTTCAGGAGGCAGTCACACCTGGGAGATTAAGATCCCATTCAGTTAGTGATCAGGGACATCAGAGCGGGACTGTAAGTGAGGCAGGTAGGGGTAACCTGAGTTCAGGAGTGCAGGAGCCTCAGCCCTTGACCTTGTGCAACAGGTATGGGATTCTTGCTCCCTGTACCGATGAGGAAAAGGGCTCTGGACAGGATGAGCCAGCTGACCACGATACCATGGTGCAGAAGGCAATTCAAGAAGGGAGAGCAAAAAGACAAGTAGTTGTTAGAGGGGAGTCGATAATTAGGGGGGCAGATAGTATCCTTTGCAAGCCGGATCGGGAGTCTCGCATGGTGTGTTGCCCCGCCCAGTACTAGGGTGCGGGACATCTCCGACCGGCTTGAAAGGATATTGGAGCGGGAGGGGGAGGATCCAGTTGTTGTGGTCCACGTGGGGACTAACAACATAGGCAAAGCCAGGGTGGAGGACCTGTTTGGGGATTATCAAGCACAAGGAAGGAAATTGAAGATCAGGTCATAATCTCCGGATTACTTCCCGAGTCACGTGCCAATTGGCATAGGGAAAAGAAAATTAGGGAAGTAAACACGTGGCTAAAGGATTGGTGTGGGAAAGAGGGATTCCATTTCATGGGGCATTGGCATCAGTTTTGCAAAGGAGGGTATCTGTACCATTGGGACGATCTCCACCTGAAGCAATCCCAATGTTCTAGCGGATGATAAATACTGTGATCAGTAGGAATTTAAACTTCTGAGTTGGGGGAAGGGAAAGTGAAAACGACAGGGAGTATGGAGTTAAATGTAAAGATAAGCAGCAGGATAGCATGTGTGCAGGTGGATTTAAACTTGAGGCAGACTAGAACGGCACAAATCATCGTGAATGATTATGTTGTGGTAGGCATCACAGAGACGTGGTCGCAGGGGGTTCAGGACTGGCAGTTAAACATCCAAGGATTTGCAACTTATCGAATAGACAGGGAGGTGGGCAGAGGGGGCGGGGTTGCCTTGCTAGTTAAGAAAAAAATTAAATCTATGTCGCTGAATGACATCGGTTCGGATGATGTGGAGTCTGTGTGGGTGGAATTGAGAAATCACAAAGACAAAAAAACATAATGGGAGTTATGTACAGACCTCCTAACAGTGGTCAGGACCAGGGGAACAATATATACAGGGAAATAGAGAAGGCAGGTCAGAAAGACAAGGTCACAGTGATCATGGGGGTCTTCAATATGCAGGTGGACTTGGTAAATAATGTTGCCAGTGGATCCAAAGAAAGGGGATTAATGGAATGCTTACAGGATGGCTTTTTGGAACAGCTTGTCATGGATCCCACAAGGGTGCAGGCTATTCTGGACCTAGTGCTATGTAATGAACCAGACTTAATAGAAGATCTACAAGTAAGGGAACACTTAGGAAGCAGCGATCATAATATGGTAGAGTTCAGGCTGCAGTTTGAAAGAGAGTAGGCAAAATGGGATATAATGGTGTTACAGTTAAATAAAGGTAATTATAAGGCATGAGAGACGAACTGACGAAAATTGACTGGAAGCAGAGCCTAGTGGGGAAGACAGGAGAGCAAAAATGACAGGAGTTTGTGGGTATAATTGAAAGACACAGTACAGAGGTTCATCCCCAAGAAAAGAAAGATTATCCGGCGAGGGATTAGACAGCCATGGCTGACAAAGGAAGTCAGGAAATGTATCAATGAAAAAGAGAGATCCTATAAAGTGGCCAAGACCACTGAGAAATCAGAAGATTGTGAAGTCGACAAAACCAAACAGAGGATAACAAAGAGAGAAATAAGGAAGGAGAGGATCAAATATGAAGGTAGGCAAGCCAGTAATATTAGAAATGATAGTAAAAGTTTCTTTCCATACATAAGAAACAAACGACAGGCAAAAGTAGACATTGGGCCATTTCAAACTGATGCTGGAAGGCTAGTGATGGGAGATAAGGAAATAGCTGGAGAAATTAATAAGTACTTTGCGTCAGGCTTCACAGTGGAAGACATGACTAATATCCCAACAATTAAAGTGAGTCAGGGGGCTGACTTGAGTATGGTTGACATTACAGAAGAGGAAGTGCTAGAAAATCGAAAACATCTTAAAATTGATAAATCTCCTGGCCCCGATGGGCTACATCCGAGAGTTCTGAGCGGGTGGCTGAGATCTTTCAAAAGGAACTGGAGTCAGGGAAAGTACCGGATGATTGGAAGAAAACTGTTTTAACCCCCTTGTTCAAGAAAGGATCAAGCCTAAAGATGAAAATTATAGGCCAATTAGCTTAACCTCGGTTGTTGGTAAAATTCTAGAATCCATCGTTCAGCATGAGGTTTCTAAATTCTTGGAATAGCAGGGTAGGATTAGAACAACTCAACATTGATTTAGTAATCATGATTCGGAGATGCCGGTGTTGGACTGGGGTGTACAAAGTTAAAAATCACACAACACCAGGTTATAGTCCAACCAATTGGACTATGACCTGGTGTTGTGTGATTTTTAACTTTGGATTTAGTAAGGGGAGGTCGTGCCTGACAAACCTGTCAGAATTCTTTGAAGAGGTGACAAGTAGGTTAGACCAGGGAAACCCAGTGGATGTGGTCGATCTAGACTTCCAAAAGTCCTTTGTGAAGGTGCCACACGGGAGGCTGTTGAATAAAGTGAGGGCCCATGGTGTTCGAGATAAGCTACTGGCATGGATTGAGGATTGGCTGTCTGACAGAAGGCAGAGAGTTGGGATAAAAGGTTCCTTTTTGGAATGGCAGTCGGTGACAAGTGGTGTCGCGCAGGGTCCAGTTTTGGGGCCTCAGCTGTTCACTTTATATATTAATGATCTGGATGAAGGGACTGGGGGCATTCCAGCGAGGTTTGCCGATGATACGAAGTTAAGTCGACAGTCAGGTAGTACTGAAGAAGTGGGGAGGCAGAAGGATTCCGACAGTTTGGGAGAGTGGTCCAGGAAATGGCTGATGAAATTCAATGTGACCAAATGCGAGATCTTGCACTTTGGAAAAAAAGAATACAAGCATGGACTACTTTCTAAACGGTGCGAAAATTCACAAAGCCAAAGTAAAAAGGCATCTGGGAGTGCTAGTTGAGGATTCTCTAAAGGTAAGCATTAAGGTTGAGTCCGTGATTAAGAAAACGAATGCGATGTTGTCATTTATCTCAAGAGGGTTGGAAAATAAAAGCAGCGATGTACTACTGAGACTTTATAAAGCTCTGGTTAGGCCCCATTTGGAGTACTGTGTCCAGTCTTGGGCCCCACACCTCAGGAATGACATACTGGCACTGGAGCGTGTCCAGCGAAGATTCACAACGATGATCTCTGGAATGCTAGGTCTAACGTATGAGGAACAGCTAAGGATCCTGGGATTGTATTCATTGGAGTTTAGAAGGTTAAAGGGAGATCGAATAGAAACTTACAAGACAATACATGGTTTGGAAAGTGTGGACACTAGGAAGTTGTTTCCGTTGTGCGAGGAGAATAGAACCTGTGAGCACAGTCTTAAAATTAGAGGGGGACAATTCAGAACAAAAATGCGGAGACATTTCTTCAGCCAGAGAGTGGTGGGCCTGTGAAATGTATTGCCACGGAGTGCAGTGGAGGCCGGGACGCTAAATGTCTTCAAGGCAGAGATTGATAAATTCTTGATGTCACAAGGAATTAAGGTTTACAGGGAAAATGCGGGTAAGTGGAGTTGAAGTGCCCATCAGCCATGATTAAATGGCGGAGTAGACTCGAGGGGCCGAATGGCCGTTCTTCCACTCCTATGTCTTATGGTCTTATGGAATGCAATGCTGGATATATTCCAGAGACAGGGAAACAAGGCTGGAAATTTTACAGAGATCGGAATGCGAGACTGGTGATGTTACAGAGATGTGAAAGCAAGTCTTGAAATTTTAAAGTGGTAGGGAAGCAAGGCTGGACTTGCTACAGAGATAGGGATGCAAGGCTGGAGATGTTACAGAGCAAGGAAAGCAAGTCTGGAGATTTTAGTGAAATAAGAAAACAAGGCTGAAGATATTACAGAAAGAGGAATGCACGGCTGTGAATGTTGCAGAAAGGGGAAACCAAGGCTGGAGATGTTACATAGATCGCTATGCACGGCTGGAGGTGTTACAGAGACAGGAAAGCGAGGCTGGAGATGTTACAGCGAGAGTTAAGCAAGGCTGGAGATGTTACAGGGAGAGGAAGGCAAGGCTGGACATGGTACAGAGAATAGAAAGCAAGGCCGCAGATCTTACAGAGACAGGAAATCTGGATATCTCACAGAGATGAGAAAACAAGGCTGAAGATCTTACAGAGAGAGGTACGCACGGCTGGGAATGTTTCACAGAGAGGAACGCAAGGCTGGAGGTGTAACCGAGAGGAAAATGCAAGGCTGGAGTTGTTACAGAGTCAGTAAAGCGAGGCTAGAGATCTCACAGAGATAAGAAAACAAGGCCAGAGATGTTACACACAGAGAAAAGCAAGGCCGGAAATGATAAAGTGATAGGAATGCAATGCTGGATATATTCCAGACACAAGGAAGCAAGGCTCTAAATATTACAGAGAGAGGAACGTGAGGCTAGAGATGTTACAGAGACAGGAAAGCAAGGCTGGAGATGTTACAGAGAGAGGAACGTGAGGCTAGAGATGTTATAGAAATTGGAAAGAAAGGCTCAAGAAGTTACACAAATAAGGAAATAAGGTTGGAGATGTTCCAGAGATTGGAAAGCATGTCTGAGAACGTCGCACCGGAAAGCACAGCTGGAGATGTTACAGAGATAGGAAGGCAAGGTTTGAAATTTGAAAGAGATAAGAAAGCCAGCCTGGAGATGTTACAGTGATAGGAACACAATGCTGAAGATTTTACAGAGATCGGGGAGCACGGCTGCTGGAGATGCTGCAGAGACAAAAAGCAAAGCTGTAGATGTTAAAGAAATAGGCAGGTAAGGCTGGAGATGTTACAGAGATAGGAAAGCAAGGTTGGAAATGTTACCGTGACAAGAAAGCAAGGCTGGAGTTGTCAGTGTGGTAGGAACACAATGCTGGAGATGTTACAGAGTTCGGAAAGTATGGATGGAGATGTTACAGAAGTAAGAAAACAAGCATGGAGATGTTACAGAGGGAGGAAAACACGGCTGGGAATGTTGCAGAGAGAGGAAAGCAAGGCTGGACTTGTAAAACAGAGGGGAATGCAAGGCTGGAGATGTTACAGAGACAGGAAAGCGAGGCTGGAGGTGTTCCAGAGATAGGAACTCAATGGGGGCGATGTTACAGAAATAAGAATACAAGACTGGAGATGTGACAGGGAGCCTAGTGATGGGAGATAAGGAAATAGCAGGAGAACTTAACAAGTACTTTGCGTCAGTTTTCACAGTGGAAGACAGGAGTAATATCCCAAAAATTAAAGGGTGTCACGGGGCTGAGTTGAGTATGGTTGCCATTACGAAAGAGATAGTGCTAGAAAAGTTAAAAAGTCTTAAAATTGATAAATCTCCTGGCCCCGATGGGATACACCCTAGAGTTCTGAGAGAGGTTGCTGAGGAAATAGCAGAGGCATTGGTTGAGATCTTTCAAGAGTCACTGGAGTCAGGAAAGGTCCCGGACGATTGGAAGATGGCTGTAGTAACCCCCTTGTTCAAGAAAGGATCAAGGCAAAAGATGGAAAATTATAGGCCAATCAGCTTAACCTCAGTTGTTGGTAAAATTCTAGAATCCATCATTAAGGATGAGGTTTCTAAATTCTTGGAAGAGCAGAGTCTGATTAGAACAAGTCAACATGGATTTAGTAAAGGGAGGTCATGCCTGACAAACCTGTTGGAATTTTTTGAAGAGGTAACAAGTAGGTTAGACCAGGGGAACCCAGTGGATGTGGTCTATCTGGACTTTCAAAAGGCCTTTGATAAGGTGCCACACGGGAGACTGCTGAGCAAGGTGAGGGCCCATGGTGTTCGAGGTGAGCTGCTGGGATGGATTGAGGATTGGCTATCTAACAGAAGGCAGAGAGTTGGGATAAAAGGTTCTTTTTCAGAATGGCAGCCGGTGACGAGCGGTGTCCCGCAGGGTTCGGTGCTGGGGCCACAGCTGTTCGCATTATATATTAATGATTTGGATGAGGGAACCGGGGGCATTCTAGCGAAGTTTGCCGATGATACAAAGTTAGGTAGACAGGCAGGTAGTACTGAGGAAGTGGGGAGGCTACAGAAGGATCTAGACAGGTTGGGAGAGTGGTCCAGGAAATGGCTGATGGAATTTAACGTGAGCAAGTGCGAGGTCTTGCACTTTGGCAAAAAGAATATAGGAATGGACTACTTTCTAAATGGTGAGAAACTTAATAAAGCCAAAGCACAAAGGGATCTGGGAGTGCTAGTCGAGGATTCTCTAAAGGTAAACATGCAGGTTGAGTCTGTGATTAAGAAAGCGAATGCAATGTTGTCTCTTATCTCAAGAGGGTTGGAATATAAAAGCAGAGATGTACTACTAAGACTTTATAAAGCTCTGGTTAGGCCCCATTTGGAGTACTGTGTCCAGTTTTGGTCCCCACACCTCAGGAAGGACATACTGGCACTGGAACGTGTCCAGCGGAGATTCACACGGATGATCCCTGGAATGACAGGTCTAGCATATGAGGAACGGCTGAGGATACTGGGATTGTATTCGTTGGAGTTTAGAAGATTAAGGGGAGATCTAATAGAGACGTACAAAATAATACATGGCTTTGAAAAGGTGGATGCTAGAAAATTGTTTCTGTTAGGCGAGGAGACTAGGACCCGTGGACACAGCCTTAGAATTAGAGGGGGTCATTTCAGAACGGAAATGCGGAGACATTTCTTCAGCCAGAGAGTGGTGGGCCTGTGGAATTCATTGCCACGGAGTGCAGTGGAAGCCGGGACGCTAAATGTCTTCAAGGCCGAGATTGATGGGTTCTTGTTGTCTAGAGGAATTAAGGGCTACGGGGAGAATGCTGGCAAGTGGAGCTGAAATGCGCATCAGCCATGATTGAATGGCGGAGTGGACTCGATGGGCCGAATGGCCTTACTTCCACTCCTATGTCTTATGGTCTTATGGTCTTATGGTTACAGAGAGAGGCAATCACGACTGGGAATGGTATCGTGATAAGAAAACTTTGCTGGAAATATTCCAGAGATAGGGAGCAAGGCTGAAGAAGTTACTGAGATAGGAATGGGAGGCTGGCGATGTTACAGAGAATAGGAATTAAGGCTGGACATGTTACAGAGACAGGAAAGCAAGGCATCTCCAGTGATACGAACGTAATGCTGGCGATGTGACAAAGACAGGAAAGCATGACTGGGAATGTAGCAGAGAGAGGAAAGCAAGGCTGGAGATGATACAGAGATAGGAAAGCAATGCTGGACATGTTACATAGGAAGGATAGCAAGGATGGTGTTGTTGCAGAGGTAAGAAAGTAATGCTGGAGATGTTATGGAGAGTGATAAGCAAGACTTGAGATATAACAGAGAAAGGAAAACAAGGCTGGAGATGTTACAGAAAAGGAAAGCACTGCTGGGGATTTTGCACAGACACGAAACCAAGGCTGCAGATGTAACAGAGAGGGGGAGAGATGCTGGAGATCTGACGGAGAGAGGAAACCAAGTTTGGAGATGTTAGATAAATGAGAAAGCAAAGCTGGAGATTTTACAGAGAGAGGAAAGCAGTGCTGAGTACATCACAGAGATAAGAACGCAAGGCTGGAGATGTTGCAGGGAGAGGAGATCAAGGCTGGAGATGTTACTTAAATAAGAAAACAACGCTGGAGAAATTATAGAGTGAGAAAAGCAAGGTTGGAGATGTTATAGAGAGAGGAAAGGAAAGATGGACATGTTGCAAAGATAGGAAAGTGAGTCTAGAGCTTTTGCTGACATAAGAAAGCAGGTCTGGAGATTTTATAGAGAAAGGAAAGCAAGGCTGGCGAGGTCACAGAGAGGACGGAAAGGCTGGTTATGTTGCAGAGATAATAAAGTAAGGCTGGAGATGTTACAGAGAGACAAAAGCAAGGCTGGAGATGTTAGATAAATAAGAAAACAAGTCTGCAGATGTTGCAGAGAGAGGGAAGCACGGCTGGCGATGTTACAGAGACAGGAAAGCAAGACTGGAAATGCAACAGAGAAGGCAAAGCAAGGCTGGAGATGTTACAGAGAAAGTAATGGAAGGCTGGAGATGTTACAAAGAGAGGACCGGAAGCTTGGTGATGTAGCAGAGATAAGTAAGTTCCACTGGAGGTGTTAGAGAGAGAGATAAGCAAGCCATGAAATGTTACAGAGAAAGGAAAGCAAGGCTAGAGATGTTACAGAGATACGAAAGCACTTCTGGGGACTTTACGTAGACAGGAAACCAAGGCTGCAGATGAAACAGAGAGGGGAAGCAATCCTGGAGATGTTACAGCGATAGGAATGCAAGGGTGGAGATGTTACAGAGACAGCAAAGCGAAACTGGAGATGTTGCAGCGAGAGGAAACCAAGGCTGGAGAGGTTGCATAGAATGGAAAGTAAGGCTAGAGATGTTACAGAGATAGGAAAGCATTGCTGTAGACGTTGAAGAGAGAGAAAAGCTAGGCTGGAGATGTGTGAGAAATAAGAAAACAAAGCTGGAGATTTTACGGAGATAGGAAAGCATTGCTGGAGATGTTGCAAAGAGAGGAAAGCAAGGCTGAAGAAATAACAGTGACAGCAATGCAAGGTTGGAGATGTTACACAGAGAGGACAGGAAGGCTGGAGATGTTGCAGAGATAAAAAAAAAGCAAGGCTAGAAATTTTACAGTGATAGGAATGCAAGGCTGGAGATGTCAGAGTGATAGGAACACAATTCCTGAGATGTTACAGAGATAGGGAGCAACGCTGGCGACGTTACAGAGATCGGAAAGCATAGCTGGAGATATTAGAGAAGAGAGAAAACAAGGCTAGAGATGTTACAGAGTGAGGGAAGAACGGCTGGGAATGTTGCAGAGACAGGAAAGCAAGGCTGGAGATGAAAAAGAAAGGAGAATGCAAGGCTGGAGATGTTCCAGAGACAGGAAAGCGAGGCTGGAGGTTTTACAGAGATAGGAGATCAAAGCTGGAGATGTTACAGAAATAAGGATGCAAGGCTGGAGATGTTACAGAGACAGGAATTGACGACTTTGGATGTTATAGCGATATGCAGCAATCTGCTGGATATATTCCAGGGATAGTGAAGCAAGGCAGGAGATGTTACAGAGACAGGAATTCGAGGCTGGGGATGTTACAGAGAATGGAAATTAAGGCTGGAGATGTTACCGAGGCAGGATTACCAGTGATTTGAACGCAATGCTGACGATGTTACAAGGAGAGGAAAGCACGGCTAGGAATGTAGCCGAGAGAGGAATAAACGAGTCTGGAGATGTTACAGAGATAGGAATGCCAGGCTGGAGATATTACAAAGAGAGGACAGGAAGTCTTGTGTTGATGCAGAGATAAGAAAGTAACGCTGGAGACGTTAGAGGGAGATATAAGCAAAGCTGGAGACGTTACATAGAATGGAAAGCAAGGCTAGAGATGTTACAGAAATAGTTAAGCTTGCTAGAGACTTTGCACAGACAGGAAACCACGGATGCAGATGGAACAGAGAGGGGAACAAATGCTGGAGTTGTTACAGAGATAGGAATGCAAGGCTGGAGATGTTACGGAGAGAGGAAAGCAAGCCTGGAGATTTTACAGAGAACGGAAAGCAAGGCTGGCGATATTACAGAGAGAGGTTGGGAAAGCTAGTGATGGTACAAAGATAATAAAGTAAGGCTGGAGATGTTACAGAGAGAGGAACGCAAGGCTGAAGGTGTTACAGAGAGGAAAGCGAGGCTGCAAATGTTCGAGAAATAAGAAAACAAGTCTGCAGATTCTACAGAGAGGAGGACAACACGGCTGGGGGTGTAGCACAGAGAGGAAAACACGGCTGGAGATGTTAAATAGATAGGAAAGCCAAGCTGGAGATGTTGCAGAGACAGGAAAGCAAGGCATGTCACAGTTACAGGAACGCATAGCTGGCGCTGATTCAGAGTGAAGAAAGCAAGGCTGGATATGTCACAGAGATAAGAAAGCAAGGTTGGAGGTGATACAGTGAGAGGAAAGCAAGTCTGGGGGTGTTACAGAAATAAGAAAGCAACGCTGGAGATATTACAGAGAGAGAAAAGCATGGCTGGAGATGTTACAGGGATAGGAACGCACGGCTGTGGATGTTGCAGAGAGAGGAAAACAGGCTGTAGATGTAACAGAGACATGAAAACAATGCTGGACATCTTCCAGAGAGACGAAAGCAAGTCTGGAGAAGGTACAGAGATAGGAAATAATGAATGGGAATGTTACAGAGAGGGGAAAACAAGGCTGGAGATATTACAGAGACAGGAATGCAAGGCTGGAAATGTTGCAGACAGAGGACAAGAACATCGGTGATGTTGCAGAGATAAGGAAGAGAACAATACGCACGGCTTGTGACGTTACAATGAAAGAATAGCAAGGCTGGAGATGTTACAGTGAAGGGAAAGCAAGGCTGGAGATGTTACAGAGACAGGGAAGCAAGGCTGGAGGTGCGAATGAAAGAAGAAAACAAGGCTGGAGATTCAACAGAGAGTGGAAAGCAGGGCGGGAGATGTTGCAGAGTGGAAAGCAATGCTGGAGATGTAACAGAGAGGGGACAGCAAGGATGGGAATGTTACAGAGATAGCAATGCAAGACAGGAGATGTTACACAGAGAGGACAGGAAGGCTGGTGATGTTGCAGAGATAGGAATGCAAGGTTGGAGGTGCAACAGAGAGGTGAAAGCAAGAATGGAATTGTTACAGAGATAGCAATGCAAGGTTGGAGATGTTACACAGAGAGGACAGGAAGGCTGGAGATGTTACACAGATGGGAATGCAAGACGGAAAGTCTGGACAGGCTCTCGGGACAGGAAGGCACGGCTGTAGTTTTCGCATAGTTAGGAAAGCAAGATTGGAGATGCGACAGAATCGGAAACCAAGGCTGGGGATGTTTTCGAGACATGAATGTAACGTGGGCAATGACACAGAGATAAAAAAGCGATGATGAAGATGTCACAGAGATAGCAATGCAAGGCTGGAGATGTTACAAAGATAAGAAAGCAAGGCTTAAGATGTTACAGTGATCTGATAACAAGGCTGCAGTGGTTACAGAGACAGTAATGCATGGCGAGAGATGTTCCAGAGACTGGAATGCAAGTCTGGACATGTCATAGAGGTAGGAAAGAAAGGCTGGACAGGCTCTAGAGATAGAAAAGCACTGCTGTAGAGTTCACAGAGACAGGAAAGCAAGTTTGTACATGTTATAGGAATCAGAAAGCAGCGCTAGAGATGTTTCAGAGATAGTGAGCAATGCTGGATATGTTATGGACAGAGGAGAGCAAGGCTGGAGATGTTGCAGAGATATTTAAGTAAGGGTGAAGAGTTTACAGAGAGAGGTAAGCAAACCTGGAGATGTTTCAAAGAAAAGAAACCAAGGCTGGTGATGATACTACGATAGGAAAGCACGGCTGGAGATGTTAGAGAAATAAGAAAACTAGGAAGGAGATGTTACAAACACAGGGAAGCAAGGCTGAAGATGTTACAGTGATTGGAAAACAAGTCTGGGAATGTTACTGAGAGAGGAAAGCAAGGCCGGAGATGTTACAGAAGTAAGAAAGCAAGGCTAGAAATATTACGCAGAGAGGAAAGCAAGGGTAGAGATGTTACCTCGACTGGAAAGCAAGGTTTGGCATGTTACAGAAGCAGGAAAGCAAGGCTGGACAGGATTTAGGGACAGCAAGGGACGGCTGAAAATTTCTCAGAGATAGGAAAGCAAGATTGGAGATGCTACAGAGATCAGAAAGCAAGGCTGGACGTGTTACAGAGATAGAGAGCAAGGCTGGAGATGTTACAAATAGAGGAAACGAATGCTGATCATTTAGTAGAGATAAGAAAGCAAGGTTGGAGATGTTACAGAGAGTGGAAAGCAAACCTGGAGATGTTACAAAGTAAGGAAAGGAAGGCTGGAGGTGTTAAAACGATAGGAAAGCACGGCTGGAGATGATAGAGAAATAAGAAAACAAGGCTGGCGATATTACAGAGAGAGGAAAGCACGGCTGGGGATGTTGCAGAGACAGGAAAGCAAGGCTGGAGATGTAACAGAGATAGGAAAGCCAGGCTGAAAATGATGTAGTGATAGGAACGCAATGCTGGATATGTCACAGAGATCGGATGCCAAGTGTGCAGATGTTAGACAAATAAGAAAACTAGGCTGGAGATCGTACAGAGAGAAGAAAGCAGGCCTGAGGATCTAACCGAGTCACGAAAGCAAGGCTAGATTTGTTATTGTGACAGGAATGTCATGCTGAAAACGTTACAGAGATAGGGAAGAAAGGCTGTACATGTTAAAGAGATAGGAAAGCATGTCTGGACAGGCTCAAGAGATGGGCAAACAAGTCTGGAGGTGCCACAGCGATTGGAAAGCATGGTTGGAATGTTATACAGAGAGGAAAGCAAGGCTGGAGTGTTAAAGAGATCGGAAAGCCAGGCTGGAATAGTTACAGAGAGAGGAAAGCAAGGCGGGAGATGTTAACGAGACTGCAAAGCAAGGCTGGAGGTGTTACAGAGGTAGGAAAGCAGGGGACAGTACAGAGAAAGGCTGGGGATTCTTAAAGAGATCCGAAAGCAAGGTTGGAAATTTTACAGAGATAGGAAAGCAAGACTGGAGGTGTTAGCGAGATCGGAAACCAAGGCTGGAGTTGTTAGTGAAAAAAGGAAACAAGTCCGGACCTGTTACATGGAGAGGAAAACAAGGCTGGAGATGATACAGAGTGTACAGGAAGGCTGGTGATGTTGCAGAGATAACAAAGTCAGACTGGCGATGTCACAGAGAGAGGTAAGCAATGCTGGAGATGTTACAGAGATCGGAAAGTTTAGCTGAAATCGTTACAAAGATAGCAAAGCAAAGCTGGAACAGTTATAGTGACAGGAACACAATGCTGGATATATTCCAGAGATAGGGAAGCAAGGTTGGAGATGTTACAGCGAGAAGGAATGCAAGGCTGGGAATGTTACAGAGATAGCAAAGCAATTCTGGAGATTTTATAGAGATAGGAAAGCAAGGCTGGAGAAGGTACAGTGATATGAAAGCAAGACTGCAGTGGTCCCAGACTGAGAAAAGCAAGTCATAGTCGTTTCAGAAAGAGGTAAGCACGGTTGTCGATATCTCAGAGATAGGAAAGCAAGGCTGGAGATTTTACAGAGAAAGGGAGCAAGGCCAGAGATGTTACAGAGACAGGACAGGAAGGTTGGTGATGTTGCAGAGATAAGAATGTACGTTGGAGATGTTACAGAGAGAGGAAAGCAAGTCTAGAGATGTTGCAGAGAGGGGAATGCAAGGCTTCAGATGTTACGGGGATGGGAAAGCTAGGCTATAGATGTTAAAAAAAAAGACAAGTCTGTAGACATGAAAGGCTTCAGATGTTGCAGAACCATGAAAGCAAGGATGGAGATGTTACAGAGATAGCAATGCAAGGCTGGAGATGTAACAGAGAGAGGAAAGCAAGGCTCGAGATGTTGCAGTGAGGGGAATTCAAGGCTTCAGATCTTACAGAGATAGGAAAGCAAGGCTGTAGATGTTAGATAAATAAGACAACAAGTCTGTAGACATGAAAGGCTTCAGATGTTACAGAGACAGGAAAGCAAGGCTGGAGATGTTACAGAGAAGTGAAAGCAAGGCTGGATATGTTACAGAGAGGAGATACAAGGCTGGAGATATTACAGAGATGGGAATGCAAGGCTGGTGATGATACAGAGAGAGTACTGGAAAGTTGGCGACGTTGCAGTGCTAACAAAGTCAGACTGGCGATGTCACAGAGAGATGCAAGCAAAGCTGGAAATGTAACAGAGATACGAAAGTAAGGCTGGAGATGTTACAGAGATAGGAAAGCAAGGCTGGAAATGTTATAGTGACAGGAACACAATGCTGGATGTATTCAAGAGATAAGGAAGCAAGGTTCAAAATGTTACAGAGATGGAAAACCAAGGCTGCAGATGTCACAGAAATGAGAATGCAAAGCTTGAAATTTGACAGTGATGGCAAGACAAGGCTGAAGATGTTATGGCGATAGGAACGCAATGCTGGAGACGTTACAGTGATAGGGAAGCAAGGCTGGAGATGTTACAGCGGGAGGAATGGAAGGCTGGAGATGGTACAGGGAGAGGAAAGCAAGGCGGGAGTGGGTGCAGAGAAATGATTGCAAGGCTGGGGATGTTCCAGAGATAGGAAATCAAGACTGGAAATGTCATAATGATTGGAATGCAATGCTGCATATATTCCAGAGATAGGGAAGCAAGGCTGGAACTTATACAGAGATAGGAAAGCAAGGCTGGACAGTCAATACAGATAGGGAAGCACGTCTGGAGATGTTACAGAGATAGGAATGCGCGGCTGGAGATGTTAAAGAGATAGGAGAGCGACGCTGGAGATGTTAAAGAAATGCGTAAACAAGGCTAGAGATTTTACAGAGATAGGGGAGCAACACTGGAGATGTTAGAGATAGGAATGCACGACTGGGGATGCTTAGCGCCAGGCAAGCAAGGCTGCAGATCTTACCGAGATAGGATTTCAAGGCTGGTGGTGTTACAGAGATGGGAATGCAAGGCTGGAGATGATAAATAGAAAGGACAGTCAGGCTGGAGATGGCACAGAAACAGGAAAGCAAGGTTGGAGACGTTTAAAGAAATAGAAGTGCAAGACTGCTGATATTACAGGGATAGGAAAGCCAGGCGGGAGATGTTACAGAGATAGGAAAGCAAGGCTAGAGATGCTGCAGAGTTAAGAAATCAAAGCTGGAAATTTACAGAGATAGGAAAGCAAGGCTGGAGATCTGACAGAGATAGGGATGCAAGGCTGGAGATGCTACACAGGTATGAAAGCAAGGTTGGAATGGTTACAGAGAAAGGAAAGCTTGGCTAGACAGTCTATACAGATAGGAAAACACCTCTGGAGATGTTTCAGAGATAGGAATGCGAGGCTGGCAATTATGAGGAGACTGGAACGCAGGGCTGGAAATATTACACAAACAACAAAGCAAAGCAAAGCTGGAGATGTTCAAGGAGACCGCAAAGCAAGTCTGCGGATATTACTGGATAGGAATCCAAGGCTGCAGATGTTACAGAGATAAGAGTGCAAGGCTGGAGATTTTGAAGAGACTGGAAAACGGGGCTGGAAATATTACACAAACAGCAAAGCAAAGCTGGAGTTGATAAGGAAACAGCAAAGCAGGTCTGCAGGTATTACTAGGATAGGAACGCAAGGCTGGAGATGGTACGGAGATATGAAAGTAAGTCTGGAGATGTTACAGAGGAAGGAAAGCACGGCTGGAGTTGTAACAGAGACAGAAAGCTAGGCTGGAGATGTAACAGAAACAGGAAAGCAAGGCTGGAGATATTACAGAGGAAGGAAAGCAAGGCTGGACTTGTAACAGAGACAGAAAGCTCGGCTGCAAATGTTACAGAAACAGGAAAGCAAGGCTGGAGATATTACAGGGATAGGTAAGCAAGGCGAGAGATGTTAAAGAGATAGCAAAGCAAGGCTAGAGATGCTACTGGGAGAAGAAAGCAAGGCCTCGAAATTTTACAAAGATAGGAATGCAAGACTGGAAATGTTTTAGTGAAAGTAATGCAACGTTGGAGATGTGACAGAGATAGGGGGCAAGGCTGGAGATCTTAGAGGGATACTAATTGAAGAGGAGAGATTTGACAGAGATATGAAAGCAAGGCAGGAGTGGCGACAGAGAGTTGAATGAAAGGCTGGAGATGTGGCAGAGACTGGAAAAGAAGTCTGGAGATGTTTCAGAAAAAGGAAGGCAAGGCTAGGTAGGCTCTGGAGATAGGAAAACGTGTCTGGAGATGTTACAGAGATAGGAATACAAGGCTGGAGATGTTACAGAGACAGGAAAGCGAGGCTGGAGATGTTACAGAAACCGGAAAGCAAGGCTGGAGATGATAAAAGATTTCGAAATACGAGGCTGCAGATATTACAGGGAAATGAAAGCCAGCCGGGAGATGTTACAGAGAGAGGAAAGCAAGGCTGGACGTGTTACAGAGAGAGGAAAGCAAGGCTGGAAAGTCTCTAGCGATAATAAAGCATGTCTGGGGATATTGCAGAGGTAGGAATGCAAAGCTGAAGATTTTAAAGAGACATGAAAGCGGAGCTGAAATATTACAAAAACAGAAAAGCAAAGCTGGAGATGTAAAAAGAAATGGAAATGCAAGTCTTCAGATATTACCAGGAATGCAATACTGGAGATGCTACAGAGAAAAGAAGGCACTGCTGGAAATGTGATGGAGATCTGAATGCAAGGCTGTAGGTGTCACACACATATGAAAGCAAAGTTGGAGATGTTATGGAGATCGGAAAGTGATAGGAAAGCAAAGCTGGAGATGTTGGGGAAATAAAAATACAAGGGTAGAGATGTTGCAAAGCGAGGAAAGCACGACTGAGGATGTTACAGGGATAGCGATTCAAGGCTGGTGATGTTACAGAGATTAGACAGCGAGGCTGGAGATGTTACAGAGATAGGGAAGGAAGGCTGACCATGCTGCAGAGATAGGAAAGCAATACTGGATAGGCTTTAGGAATAGGAATACAAGGCTGCAGATATCATAGAGATAGGAAAGCAAGGCTGTACATGTTAGAGAAATAAGAAAACAAGGCTGGGGATGTTACAAACAGGACTGCGATGCTGGAGTTGTCACAGAGGTCGTAAAACAACCCTATCTAGGTGACATCCTCAGTGCTTAGGAGCCTCCTGTGAAGCGCTTTTGTGATCTTTCCTCCGGCATTTGCAGTGGTTTTAATCTGCCGCTTCCGGTTGTCAGTTCCAGCTGTCCATTGCAGTGGTCCAGATTAATGCGCTTATTGATTGAATCTGTGGATGATTGCCATGCCTCTCGGAATTCCCCGGCTGTTGTCTATTTGGCTTGTCCTATAATAGTAGTGTTGTCCCAGTCGAATTCATGTTGCTTGTCATCTGCATGTGTGGCTATGATAGAGAGCTGGTCGTGTCGTTCCGTGACGAGTTGGTGTTCATGGATTCGGATCGTTAGCTGTCTTCCTGTTTGCCCTATGTAGTGTTTTATACAGTCCTTGCATGGAATTTTGTACAATACTTTGGTTTTGCTCATGGTGAGTATCGGGTCCTTCGTTCTGTTGTTTTGTCTGATTTCAAAAACCACCAATCAGGACTGGACCCGAACCATAGAACAGGCCGTCACCATAGGACAGAGCACGACCACACACCGCAAAAAAATGTCACTCAAAGAAAAAATGGCCAAACTAACACAGAACAGAGAGGACACCAGAACACACACCTGGGTTAGAAACCTCTCCCACAGACAGATCACTGACATGGAAAGAACACTATTGGCCAAGGGACTCAACTACAACCACAGGGACGGCAAGACAGCAGACTTCCTAGCAGCAATAGGATGCACACTCGTGAACAATGGACTCATAGAAGAGACACAACAATCAGTGAGACAATGTATCGTACCTCTGACAACAAGGAAAAGACAAACACAAAACCTCAACACCAAGGAGAGGGAAGCACTAAAATCTCTAAGAAACGATAAGAACATAATCATACTACCAGCAGACAAAGGCAGAATGACAGTCATCCTGGACAAAGCAGACTACATCCAAAAAGCACAACAACTACTTGCAGTTACCAACACCTACCAAAAGTGGGAGTTTGACTCCACCCCACAGCTCACCAATAGGATAAACAACACACTGAGGAACCTAGAAAAAAGGACAGATAACCAGGTTTGACCTACAAAGAATGAAACCTGAAAGCAACAGCACCCCCAGATTCGATGGACTACCTAAAGTGCACAAACCAGACATCCCAATCAGACCCATAGTTTCACTACCAGGGTAACCATCACACAAACTGGCTAAATAACTACAGCAGAAACTGAAACACCTGAAAGGAGGATCCAGACACTCTATAAAATCAACACGGGAATTCCTGAACATCATCAGAAACATACACATAGAAAAGGGAGAAACCATTGTCTCATTCGATGTAACGGCAGTGTTCACCTCTATCGACAAAACCCTAGCCAGAGAAACAAGAGCCAAACTGCTGGACAGACGGAACAGACAACAGGACGTTGAACCTATCCACAAAGACGGCATACTCAAACTGCCGGACCTGTGTCTCACAACACACTTCACATTCAACAACCAAATAGATGAACAAATCAACGCACACCCATAGGCTCACCCATCTCTGGACTCATAGCAGAAGTGGTAATGCAAAAATTAGAACAAACAGTCTTACCGCAAATTAAACCCCAAATCTGGGTCAGATATGTGGATGACAGCTTTGTAATCATAAAAACACAGAAATAGAGAACAAACACCGGATCATCAACGCCACACTCACAGGAATCCGATTCACTAGAGATGAAGAAAAGGACAATCAACTCCCATTCCGAGGCGTGATGGTACAGAGAACACCGAACGGAGAAATCACTGCGAAAGTATACAGGAAAGCTACTCACACAGACCAAGTCCTAAACTACGAAAGCAACAACCCCAACACACACAAAAGAAGTTGCATCAAGCCACTATGCAAAAGAGCCACAACTCACTGCAGCACACCAGAACTGCAAAAAGCGGAAGAAGAACACTTATACAATGTAATCGCCAAAAACAGATACCCCCGCAATTTCATCAACAGATGCCTAAGGGAAAGACAACGAAACGAGGACATGCCACAACTCAAAGGACTAGCCATACTACCATAGATCAAGAGCATTTCCGAACTGACAGCCAGAATACTGCGACCACTACGACACATAACAGCACACAAACCAACAGTCAGTCTCAGACAACAACACAACAGAACGAAGGACCCGATACTCAGCACAAACAAAACCAATGAAGTGTACAAAATTCCAT
Organism: Chiloscyllium punctatum; assembly: GCF_047496795.1. Classification (NCBI taxonomy): domain Eukaryota; kingdom Metazoa; phylum Chordata; class Chondrichthyes; order Orectolobiformes; family Hemiscylliidae; genus Chiloscyllium; species Chiloscyllium punctatum. The sequence goes on from NC_092784.1 coordinate 30,345,729, forward strand.
GCAAGGACTGTACAAAACACTACATACGACAAACAGGAAGACAGCTAACGATCCGCATCCATGAACACCAACCAGCCACGAAACGACACGACCAGCTATCATTAGTAGCCACACACACAGATGACAAGCAACATGAATTCGGCTGGGACAACACTACGATTATACGACAAGACAAGCAGAGAACAGCCGGGGAATTCGAAGAGGCATGGCACTCATCCACAGTTTCAATCAATAAACGCATCGATTTGGACCCAAGATACCGACCACTGCAATGGACAGCTGGAACTGACAAACGGAAGCGGCAGATTCAAGCCACTGCAAATGCCGGAGGAAAGATAACAGAAGCACTTCACAGGAGGCTCCCAAGCACTGAGGATGTCACCTAGACAGGGTTGCTTTCCTATCTCTGTGTCAACTCCACCATCGCTTTCCTCTGTTTGTAACATCCCCAGCCTTGTTTTCGTATTTCTCTAACATGTACAGCCTTGATTTCCTATCTCTGTGATATCTACAGCCATTTCCTAGAGCCTGTCCAGTATTGCTTTCCTTTCTCGACAACATGGTCAGCCTTGCTTTCCTATCTCTGAAACATCTTCAGCTTTACTATCCGACCGCTGTAACATCTCCTCCATTGGTTTCCTCTCTCTGTGACATCGCCAGTCTGACGTTGTTATCTCTGCAACATTACCAGCCTTCCTGTACTCTCTGTATCATCTCCAGCCTTGTTTTTCTCTCCTTGTAACAGGTCCGGACTTGTTTCCTTATTTCACGAACAACTCCAGCCTTAGTTTCCGATCTCGATAACACCTCCAGTCTTGCCTTCCTATCTCAGTAAAATTTCCATCCTTGCTTTCTTATCTCTGTCCCATCCCCAGTCTCTCTTGTCTCTGTACTGTCCCCTGCTTTCCTACCTCTGTAACACCTCCAGCCTTGCTTTGCAGTCTTGTTAACATCTCCCGCCTTGCTTTCCTCTCTCTCTAACTATTCCAGCCTGGCTTTCCGATCTCTTTAACCACTCCAGGTTTGCTTTCATCTCTGTGTAACATTCCAACCATGCATTCCAATCGCTGTGGCACCACCTGCCTTGTTTCCCCATCTCTTCAGCCTGTCCAGACTTGCTTTCCTATCTCTTTAACATGTACTGCCTTTCTTCCCTGTCTCTGTAACGTATCCAGCATTGCATTCCTGTCACAATAATATCTCAAGCACTGCTGTCGTGTCTCATTAAGATCCCCATGCCAGCTTTCTTCTCTCTGTACGATCTCCAGCCTCGTTTTCTTATTTCTCTAACATCGGCACACTTGATTACCTATCTCTGTCACATATCCAGCATTGCATTCCTATCACTGCATCATTTTCAGCCTGGCTTTCCTATGTCTATTACATCTCCAGCCTTGTATTCGCCTCTCTGTTACATCTCCAGACTTGCTTTCCGGCCTCTGCAACATCCCCATCCGTGCATTCCGCTCTCTGTATGATCTCCAGCCTTGTTTGCCTATCTCTTTAAAATCTGCAACCTCTTTCCTATCTCTGTGACATATCCAACACTGTGTTCCTCTCTAAACCATTTCCTACCTTGCTGTCCAATCTCTTTAACATTTCCGTGCTTTCCATTCTCTGTAGCCACTCCGCTTTACATTCCTCTCGCTGTAACATCTCCAGCCTCCCTTTCCTGTCTCTGTAACAATTCGAACCTTGCATTCCTATCTCTTTAAGATTTCCAGTCTTGCTTTCCCCTCTCTGTTACATCTCCAACCTTGCTTACCTGCCTCTGCAACATCCCCGTCCGTGCTTTCCTCTCTCTGTAATATCTCCAACCTTGTTTTCTTATTTCTCTGTCATCTCGAGCCATGCTTTCCTATCCGTGTAACATCTCCAGCCTGCCTTTCCTTACTTTGTAACATCTCCAGGCTGGCTTTCCTCTCTCTGTGACATCTCCAACCTTACTTTCTTATAGATCATAGAACATAGAAAAATACAGCGCAGGACAGGCTCTTTGGCCCGCGATGTTGCTCCGATCCAAGCCCACCTTACGTACACTAGCCCACTATCCTCCCTATGCCTATCCATTGCCCATTTAAATGCCCATAAAGAGGGAGAGTCCACCACTGCTACTGGCAGGGCATTCCATGAACTCACGACTCGCTGAATAAAGAATCTACCCCGAACATCTGTCCTATACCTACCACCCCTTAATTTAAAGCTATGCCCCCTCGTAATAGCTGACTTCACACGTGGAAAAAGGTTCTCATGGTCAACCCTATCTAAAGCCCTAATCATCTTGTCCACCTCTATCACGTCACCCCTTAACCTTCTTTTCTCCAATAAAAAAGCGCCAAGTGCCTCAGCCTTTCCTCAGACGATCTTTCAACCATACCAGGCAACATCCTGGTAAACCACGTCTGCACCCGTTCCAGTGCCTCCACATCCTTCCTAGAGTATGGCGACCAAAACTGCACACAATACTCCAGATGCGGCTTCACCAAATACTTATTCAACTGAAACATGACCTCAGGACTCCAGAAATCAATTCCTCTAACAATAAAAGTCAGTATGCCATGTGCCTTCTTCACAAACCTATTTACCCGGGAGGCAACTTTCAGAGATCTGTGTACATGGACACCAAGATCCCTCTGCTCATCCACACTACCAAGTATCCGACAATTAGCCCAGTACCCCATCTTTTTGTTACTCATACCAAAGTGAATCAGCTCATATTTACCCACATTGAACTCCATTTGCCACCTTTCTGCCCAGCTCTGCAGCTTATCTATATCCCTCTGTAACCTGACACATCCTTCCTCACTGTCAGCAACTCCACCGACTTTCGTATCATCCATAAACTTGCTCACCCAACCTTCTAGCCCCTCCTCCAGGTCATTTTTAAGAATGACAAACAGCAATGGTCCCAAAACAGATCCTTGCGGAACACTGCTCGTAACTGCACTCCAAGATGAACCTTTACCATCAACTACTACCCTCTGCCTTCTTCCAGCAAGCCAATTCCTAATCCCAACCTCTAACTCACTCTCAATGCCATAGCTCCGTATTTTTTGCAGTAGCTTACTATGGGTAACCTGATCAAATAACTTACTAAAATCCATATACACCACATCTACGTTCTTTAACCTCGTCCACCTCCTTAGTCACCTTCTCAAAGAATTCAATAATGTTTGTGAGGCACGATCTGTCCTTCACAAAACCATGCTGACTGTCCTTGATCACATTATTCCTATCCAGATGTTCACAAATCCTATCCCTTACAATTCTCTCTGAGAGTTTGCCCACAACAGAAGTGAGGCTCAGCGGCCTTTCGTTACGAGGGTTATCCCCACTCTCCTTCTTGAACAAGGGAACCACACTTCCTATCCTCCAGTCATCTGGCACTATTCCTGTCGACAATGTGGACATAAAAATTTATGCCAGTGGCTCTGCAATCTGCTCCCTTGCTTCACAGATGATCCTAGGATAAATGCCATCAGGTCCAGGGGACTTATCTGTTTTGACTCTGTCCAGAATTTCTAATGCCTCTCCCCAACATACCCTAAAGCAGTCCATTCTAATTAATTGTGACTCAGTTTTCTCATCGGCAACAGTGTCCTGTTCCTGAGTGAATACTGACAAAAAGTATGCATTCATTGTCTCCCGCATCTCCTCAGCCTCCACACGCAACTTCCCACTGCTATCCTTGACTGGACCGATTCCTACCCGAGTCATTCTTTTATTCCTGACATTCCTATAGAAAGCCTTTGGGTTTTACCTCATCCTAGCAACGAATGACTTTTCATGTCCCCTCTTTGCTGTTCTTAGCTCTCTCTTCATGTCCTTCCTGGCTACCTTATAACTCTCAATCGCCCCAATGGAACATTCACGCCTCAACTTTACATAGGCCGCCCTCTTCCCTTTAACAAGAGATTCCAATTCCTTATTAAACCACGGCTGCCTCACACGACACTTGCCTCCGTGACTGACAGGTACATACTTATCAAGGACATTCAATAATTGCTTCTTGAACAAGCTCCACATATCAATTGCTCCCTTGCCTTGAAGCCTACTTTTCCAAGCCACGCATCCTAAGTCGTGCCTCACCGCATCATAATTTTCTGCCCCCAGCTATATCTCTAGCCTTGCAGTGCATAGTTATTCCTCTCCATCACTCGAGTAAAAGTCACCGAATTGTGGTCACTGTCCCGAAAGTGCTCACCTACCTCCAATTCTAACAACTGGACTGGTTCGTTACCCAGAACCAAATACAGTGAGGACTCACCTCTTGTTGGCCTGTCTACAACATGATCCGCCTTCCTTTCCTCTGTTTGTAACATCTCCAGCCTTGCTCCCTATCTCTGTACACCTCCAGCCTTGCATTCCCATCTCGAAGAAATCTACAACCGTGCCTTCCTGTCCATAGAGCCTGTCCAGCCTTGCTTTCCTGCCACTGTACATGCCAAGCCTTGCTTTCCAGTCTAGGTAACGTCTCTAGCCTTTCTTTCCTCTCTGTGTAATACCCGTAGCTTTCTTACTTCTATAACATCTCCAGCCTTGCTTTCCTCTTTCTGCAACATTTCCAGACTTGTTTTCCAATCAGTGTAACATCTCCAGCCTTGCTTTCCTATCGTTGTTTCAACTCCAGCCTTGGTTTCGTTTCGTTGAAACATCTCCAAGCTTTCTTAATTCTCTCTGTAACCTCTTCAACCTTACGTAAATATCTGCAACATCGCCAGCCTTGCTTTCCTCTGTCTGTAACATCTCCAGCATTGCTCACTATCTCTGAAACATCTCCAGCGCTGCTTTCTGATTTCTGTAACATCTACAACCTTGCTTTCCTATCTCCGCGAAATCTACAGCAGTGCTTTCATGTCTCTAGACCCTTTCCAGCCTTTCTTTCCTACCTCTGTAACATGTGCAGCATTGGTTTCCAGTCTCTGCAAAATCTCTAGCCATGCATTACTGTCTCTGTAACCACTGCAGCCTTGTTATCCGATCACTGTAACATCTCAAGCCTTGCTTTCTTATCTCTGTAACATCTACAGTCTTGCATTCCTCTCTCTGTAACATCGCCATTATTGCTTTCTTATCTCTGTGTCATCGCCCACCTTGCTTTCATGTCTCTGTAACATCCCCAGCCTTGCTTTCCGATCTCTGTAGCATCACCAATCTTGCTTTCCTATCTCTGAGAAATCTACAGCCGTGCCTTCCTGTACCTAGAGCCTGTCTATCGTTTCTTTCGTACCTTTGTAACATGTCCAGCCTTGCTTTCTCGTCTCATCAACATCTCTAGCCATGCATTCCTGCCTCTACAACCACTGCAGCCTTGCTTTCCTATCACTGTAATATCTCAACCCTTGCTTTCTTCTCTCTGTAACATCTCCAGCCTTGCATTGCTTTCTCTGTAACATCTCCAGAATGCTTTCATATCTCTGTAGCATCTCCAAACTTGCCTTCATATTTCTGTAACATCTCCCGCATTGCTTTCCCATCTGTGTAACATTTCTAGCCGATCTGTCCTCTCTGTGTAACATCTCCAATCTTGCATTGTTATCTCTGTAACATTTCCATCCTGGCTTTCACCTCTCTGTTACATCTCCAGCCTTGCATTCCTATCTCTGTAACATCACCAGCCTTCCTGTTCTGTCTGTGTAACATCTCCAGTCTTGCATTGCTATATCTGTAACATTTCCAGCCTTGCTTTCCACTCTCCGTTACATCTCCAGCATTGCTTTCCACTCTGTAACATCTCCAGCCCAGCTTACTACTCTCTGTTGAATCTCCAGCCTTGTTTTCTTCATTCTCTAGCATATCCAGCCTTGTTTTGCTGTCAGTGTAAAATCTCCAGCCTTGCTATCCCATCTCTGTAACATCTCCAGCCTTGCTGCCCTTTCTCTGTAACGTCACAAGCCGCATTTATTGCGCTCTTCCTTATCTCTGCAACATCACCAGTGTTTCTGTCCTCTCTCTGCAACATCTTCAGCCTTGTATTCCTGTCTCTGCTACATCTTCAGCCTTGTTTTCCCCTCTCTATACCACCTCCAGCCTTGCTTTCTTCTCTTTTCAATATCCCCAACCGTGCTTTTCTCTCTCTGCAATTACTCCAGCGTTGTTTTCTTATTTCTGTAACATCTCCAGCCTTTCTTGCCTGTCTCGGTACCGTCTGCAGACTTACCTTCGTCTCTCTGCAATATGTCCAGCATTGCTTTCATGTCTCTGTTACATCTACAGCCTTTTTATTCTCTCTCTGCAACATTCCCAGCCGTGCTTTCCTATCTCTGTAACATCTCCAACCTTTTTTTTCTCTCTCTGTAATATCTCACGCGTTGCTTTCTTATTTCTGTAACATCTACAGACTTGCTTTCCTCACACTGTATCACCCCCAGCCTTGCTTTCTTATCTCTGTGACATATCCAGCCTTGCTTTCTTCAGTCTGAAATAGCGCCAGCTTTGCGTTCCTGTCACTGGACATGCCTTGCTTTCCTGTCTCTGCAATATCTCTAGTCGGGATTTCCTATCTATTTAACATCTCCAGCCGTGCTTTCAACTCTCTGATACACCCCCAGCCGTGTTTCCCTCTCTCTGTAACATCTCCAGCCTTGTTTTCTTATTTGACTAACATTATCAGCCTTGCTTTCCTGTCTTTATAACATCCCCAGTCTTGCGACTCTACCTCTGTAACATCTTCAGCTTTGCCTTCCTATCGCTATAACGTCACCAGTCTTGCTTTCCTATCTCTGTAAAATTTAAACATTTGTCTCTCATCTCTGTAACATCGCCAACCTCGCATTGCAATCTCTGTAACATCTACAGCCGTGTTTCCGTCAGTCTGGAATACTTCCAGCATTGCGTTCCTTCACTATATCTATTTGAACCTTGCTTTCTTATTTCTGTTACATCTACAGCCTTGTTTTCTGTCTCTGCAGCATCCCCAGCCGTGCTTGCCTCTCTCTGTAACATCTATGGCCTTGTTTTATTATTTCTCTCACATCTCCAGCCTTGATTTCCTGTCTCTGCAACACCTCCAACATCACTTTCCTGTCCCTGTTACATATCCAGCCTTGTTTTCTTGCTTCTCTAACATCTGCAGACATGCGTTCCGAACTCTGTAACATCTCCAGCATTGTATTCCTATCATTGTATCTCAGCATTAGCAAAACCAATGTAGTGTACAAAATTCCATGCAAGGACTGTACAACACACGACATAGGACAAACAGGAAGACAGCTCACAATCCGCATCCATGAACACCAACTAGCCACGAAACGACACGACCAGCTATCCTTAGTAGCCACACACGCAGATGACAAGCAGCATGGATTCGACTGGGACAACACTACTATTATAGGACAAGCCAAGCAGAGAACAACCGGGGAATTCCTAGAGGCATGGCACTCATCCATAGATTCAATCAATAAGTGCATCGATTTGGACCCAATATACCGACCACTGCAACGAACAGCTGGAACTGACAACCTGAAGCGGCAAATTCAAACCACTGCAAGTGCCAGAGGAATGATCGCAGAAGCGCTTCCCAGGAGCCTCCCAAGCAAAGAGGATGTCACCTCGTCCGGTTTGCTTTCCTATCTCTGTGACAACTCCAGCATCGATTTCCTCTGTTTGTAACATCTCCAGCCTTGTTTTCTTATTTCTCTAACATGTACAGCCTTGCATTCCTATCTCTGTGATATCTGCAGCCATCCATTCCTATTCCTCCAGCCTGTCCAGTATTGCCTTCCTTTCTCTGCAACATGGTCAGCCTTGCTTCCCTATCTCTGTAACATCTCCAGCCTCGCTGTCTAATATCTGTAACATCACCAGCCTTGCATTCCTATCTCTGCAACATCCTCAGTCGTGCTTTCCTCGCTCTGTATCATCTCTCCCCTTGTATTCTCATTTCCCCAACATCTCCAGCTTTGCTTTCCTGTCACTTTGACATCTCCATACTCGCTTTCCGATCTCCATAACATCGCCAAACTTGCTTTCATATGTCTGTGACACCTACAGCCGTGCATTCAGATCTCCATCACCTTTCCAGCCGTGCCTTCTTTTCTCTGTAGCATCTCCAGTATTGCATTCCTATCACTAGGGCATTTCCAGACTTTCAGTCCTTTCTCTGTAAAATTTCCAACCTTGCGTTCCTCTCTCTGTAAGGTCTCCTGCCTTGATTTCCTATCCTGGTAATATCTGAAGACTTGCATTTCCATTTCTTTTCACATCTCCAGGTTTGCTTTTCTGTTTTTGTAATATTTCAGCCCCGCTTTCCTGTCTCTTTAAAATCTTCAGCTTTGCATTCCTACCTCTGCAATATCCCCAGACATGCTTTACTATCGCTAGAGACTTTCCAGCCTTGCTTTCCTTTGTCTGTAACACGTCCAGCCTTGCTTTCCTCTCTCTGTAAAATCTCCCGGCTGGCTTTCATATACCTGTAATATCTGCAGCCTTGCATTACGCAATCTTTTAACATCTCCAGCCTTGCTTTCCGGTTTCTGTAACATCTCCAGCCTTGTATTCCTATCTCTGTAACGTTTTCCTATCTCCAGAGCCTACCTAGCCTTGCTTTCCTTTTTCTGAAACATCTCCAGACTTTTTTCCAGTCTCTGCGACATCTCCAGCCTTTCATTCCACTCTCTGTAACCACTCAAGCCTTGCTTTCATATCTCTGGCACATCTCTACTGTTGCATTAATATCTCTGTAACACTCCAGACTTGCATTCCTATGTCTGTCACATCTCCAGCGTTGCATTCTTTTCACGTCAACATTTCCAGCCTTGCATTCCTATCTTTGTAAAATTTCGAGCCTTGCTTTCTTATCTCTGTAGCATCTCTAGCCTTGCTTTGCTATCTCTGTAACATCTCTCACCTTGCTTTCCTATCCCTGTAATATCTGCAGCCTTGCATTTCTGTCTACTTAACATCTCCAGCGTTGCTTTACTGTTTCTGTAACATCTCCAGCCTAGCTTTCCTGTCTGTTACAACTCCAGCCTTGCATTCCTACCTCTGTAACATCTCCAACATTGCATTTCTGTCACATTTACATTTCCAGCCTTGCAGTCCTTTCTCTGTAAAATTTCCAGCCTTGCGTTTCTATCTCTGCAACATCTCCAGCCTTGCTTTCCTATCCGAGTAATATCTGCAGACTTGCTTTGCTGTCTCCTTTCACATCTCCAGCTTTGCTTTGCTTTGCTGTTTATGTAATGTTTCCAGCCCCGCTTTCCAGTCTCTTCAAAATCTCCAGGCTTGCACTCCTATCTCTGAAACGTTTCCAGACGTGTTGTCCTATCTGTATAGGCTGTCCAGTCGTGCTTTCCTTTGTCTGTTACCATTCCAGCCTTGCTTTCGTCCCTGTGTAACAGCTCCAGCCTTGCATTAATATCTCTGTAACATCTCCAGCCTTGCATCCCTATCTCTGTCAAGTCTTCTGCCTTACTTCCCAATCTCAGTAAATGTCCAGCTTTGCTTTCTTAACTCTGCAGAATCTCTCGCCGTCCTTTCCTAGCTCTGTAACATCTCCCACCTGACTTTCCTATCCCTGTAATATCAGCAGTCTTGCAATTCTATTTCTTTAAATGTCTCCAACCTTACATTCCTGTTTCTGTATCATCTCCAACCTGACTGTCCTCTCTCTGTAACATCTCCAGCCTCGCTTTTCTATCTCTGTAGCCTATCGAGCCTTGCTTTCTTTTTTTCTAAAACATGTCCAGCCTTGCGTTCCTGTCTCTGCAACATTTCCAGCTTTGTTTTCATACCTCTGTATCATCTCCAGTCTTGTGTTCCTTTCTGTGTAACATCACCAGCCTTGCAATCCTATCTCGGTAACATCTCCAGCCTTGCTAACCTGTCGCTAAGCATCCCCAGTCGTGCATTCCTATCTCTGCAACATGTCCAGCCTTGTTTTCATGTTTCTCTAACATCTCCAGGGTTGCTCCCCTATCTCTGTAACATCTCTAGCCTTGTTTACGTATTTCTCTAACATCTCCAGCGTTGCTCTCCTATTTATTTAACATCCCCAGCCGCGCAATCCTATCTCTGTAACATGCTTTCCTATCTGTATAGACAGTCCAGCCTTGCTTTCATTTCGCTGTAACACGACCAGCCTTGCTTTCCACTCTCTGCAACATCTCCAGCCTTTCATTCCACTCTCTGTTACCACTCCAGCGTTGCAATGCTATCTCTGTGACATCTCCAGCCTTGCTTTCCTATTTCTAGAGCCTGTTCAGCAATGCCTTCCTATCTCTGTGACATGGCCATCATTTCTTCCCTATCTTTTCAACATCTCTAGCATTGTGTTCCTTTCAGTGTAACATTTCCAACCTTGCTTTCCTATCTCTGAAAAATGTTCAACCTTGCTTTCTTATCTCTGTTACATCTCAGTCATGCTTTCCTCTCTCTGTAACATCTCCAGCCTTGTTTTCCTATCCTGGTAATATCTGCAGGATTGCATTTCTGTCTATTTTAACATTTCCAGCCTTGCTTTGTAGTTTCTGTAATATTTTCAGCCTCGGTTTTCTGTTTCAGTAAGTTCTCCAGCCTTCTATTCCTATCTCTGCAACATCTCCAGCCGTGCTTTCCTATCTCTAGACCCATCCAACCTTGCTTTCCTTTCTCTGTAACACGTCCAGCCTAGATTTCCCATCTCTGCAACATGTCCAGCCTTTCATTCCACTCTCTGTGACCACTCCAGCCTTGCTTTAATGTCTTTGTGACATCCCTAGCCTTGCTTTCATATCTCTGTTACATCTCCTGCATTGCTTTCATATCTCTGTAATATCTCCAGTCATGCATCCCAATCTCTGTTGCATCTCCAGCCTTGCTTTCGTATCCTGGTAATATCTGCAGACTTGCCTTGCTGTCTCTTTTATAATCTCCAGCGTTGCTTTGCTGTTTGTGTAATATTTCCAGCCCTGCTTTCCTGTGCCTTTAAAATCTCCAGCTTTGCATTCCTATCTCTGCAACATCTCCAGACGTGCTTTCCTCCCTGTACAGACTGTCCAGCCTTGCTTTCTTTTCTCTGTAACACGTCCAGCCTTGCTTTTCACTCTCTGCAACATCAGACAATCCTATTGCGAATCCTCTTGCAAGGATGTCTGCCTTGAAGACGTTTTCCTCCAGTCTCTTCAAGAATCTCAGGGAGTCCCTCTCCCACTGCAGCTCCCAGGTCCAAACTTCCAGCTCAGCACTGTCCCCATGATTTGTCAACCTGTCTAACATCTTTTCCACCTCTCCACTCCACACTGCCCCCTCGACCTATTGTACTCTATGCTACTTTCACCCCAGCCCCACCCTCCTCTCACTTATTTCTTCACCCTTCAGGCTCTCTGACTGTATTCCTGATGAAGGGCTTTTGCCCAAAACGTCGATTTTACTGCCCCTCTAATGCTGCCTGAACTGCTGTGCTCTTCCAGCACCACTAATCCAGATTCTTTAACATATCCAGACCGCTTTCCTGTCTCTGTAACTCTACCGGCCAAGCATTCCTACCTCTGTAACATCTCCAGCTGCGCTTTGCTATCTCTCGTGCCTGTACAGCCTTGCTTTCCTTTCTCTGTAACACGTCCAGCTTTGCTTTCTAGTTTCTGCAACATTTACAGCCTTCCATTTCACTTTCTGTAAACACTCCAGTCTTGCTTTTATATCTCTGTAACAACTCCAGCCTTGCATTCCTATCTCTGTAGCATCTCCAGCATTGCATTCCCTTCACTTTTACATTTCCAGCATTGCTTTCCTCTGTCTGTAATCTCTCCATCCTTGGTTTCCTTTGTTTGTCACATCTCCAGCCTTGTTTTCTTATTTCGCTAACATTTCCAACATTGCTTTCGGTTCACTGTGATCCCTCCAGACTTGTATTCCTATCTCTCGAGTCAGTCTCGCCTTGCTTTCCTATCTCTGAAACATGGCCAGCCTTGCTTCCCAATTTCTGTAACATCGTCAGCATTGCGTTCCTCTGTCGAAACTATTTCCAGCCTTTCTTTCCTATTTGTGTAAAATTTCCATCCTTGCTTTCTCATCTTTGCTACATCTCCAGCCTCACTTTTCTGTCTCTGTAATATCTCCAGCCTTGATTTCGTCTCTCTATAACATCTCCAGCCTTACATTCCTGGATCTGCAACATTCCCAGTCATGCTTTCCTCTCTCTGGAACATCTCCAGCCTTGTTTTCTTATTTCTAAACATCTCCAGCGTTACTTCCCTGTCTCTGTAACATCTCCAGCCTTGCTTTGCAATGTCTATAACATCTCCAAACTTGATTTCCTATCTCTTGACATTTGCAGCGTCGCTCTCCTGTCTCGGGAACATCTCCAGCCTTGCATTCCTATCTCTATAACATCTCCAACCTTACCTTGACCACTCTGTTATGTCTCCAGCCTTGCCGTCCTGTATCTGCAACATCCCCAGTCCTGCTTTCCTCTCTCTTTAACATATCCAGTATTGTTTTCTTATTTCTGTAACATCTCCAGCGTTGTTTTCCGATCTCTGAAACTTCGACAGCCTTGCTTTCCGATCTCGATAACATCTCCAAACTGGCTTTCCTATCTCTGTGACATATTCAGCCTTGCTTTCATATCTCTGTAAAATCTCCAGCCTATCACTATTCCGATTGCATTCCTACCAGTATACCAGTGCTTCCCTTTCTCTGTGAAATTTCCAGCCTTGCCTTCCTCTCTCTGTAACAGCTCCAGCCTTGCGTTCCTATCTCTGTAACATGTCCAGCGTTATCTTCTTATTTCTCTAACATCTCCAGTGTTGCTTTCCTATCTCTGTTACATCTCCAGCCTTGGGTTCCTGTTTCTGCAACATCCCCAGTCGTGCTTTCATCTCTTTGTGACATGTCCAGCCTTGCTTTCTTCTCTCTCGAACATCTCCAGCGTTGCTTTCCTATCTCTGTAACTTATACAACCATGCTTTCCAATCTCCATAACATCTCCAAACCGGCTTTCCTATCTCTGTGACATCTCCAGCCTTGCTTCCTTATCTCTGTCTCATCTCCAGAATTGCTTTGCTATCTCTGTAACATCCTCAGCCTTGCTTTCGTGTCTCTGTAACATCTCCAGTCTTGCTTTCCATTCTCTGTATCCACTGTAGTCTTGCTTTCCTTTCCCTGTACCATCTCCAGCCTTGGATTCCTCTCGGTGTAACATCTCCAACCTTGCTTCCCTATCTCTGTAACATCTCCAGCCTTGCGTTGCCATCTCTGTAAAATTACAAGCCTTGCCTTCTCATCTCTGTGACATCTACAGCCTTGGTTTCCCATCTCTGCAACATTTTCCGTCTTTCTTCCCTATCTCTGGAATATATCCAGCATTGTGTTCCTGTCACAATAACAGTCCAGCCTTGCTTTCCTATCTCTGTAACATCTTCAGCTTTATTTTCCGATCTCTGTAACATATCCTCCATTGCTTACCTCTCTCTGTGACATTGCCAGTCTGACGTTGTTATCTCTGCAACATTACCAGCCTTCCTGTACTCTCTGTATCATCTCCAGTCTTGTTTTCCTCTCCTTGTAACAGGTCTGGACTTGTTTCCTTATTTCACTAACAACTCCAGCCTTGGTTTCCGATCTCTTGAGCCTGTCCATACTTGCTTTCCTATCTCTTTAACATATACAGCCTGTCTTCCCTGTGACTGTAACGTTTCCAGCATTGCATTCCTGTCACAATAACAACTCTAGCCTTGCTTTCGTCACAGTAAGATCCCCAGGCCTGCTTTCTTCTCTCTGTACGGTCTCCAGCCTAGTTTTCTTATTTCTCTAACATCTGCACACTTGATTTCCTATCTATGTGACATATCCAGCATTGCGTTCCTATCACTACATCATTTTCAGCCTGGCTTTCCTATGTCTATTACATCTCCAGCCTTGTATTCGCCTCTCTGTTACATCTCCAGCCTTGTCTTCCTCTCTCTGCAATATCCCCATCCGTGCATTCCGCTCTCTATAAAATCTCCAGCCTTGTTTTCTTATATCTTTAACATCTCCAACCTCTTTCCTATCTCTGTGACATATCCAGCACTGTGTTCCTCTCACGGCCATTTCCTACCTTGCTGTCCAATCTCTTTAAAATTTCCGTGCTTTCCATTCTCTGTAGCCACTCCGGCTTTACTTTCCTCTCGCTGTAACATCTCCAGCCTCGCTTTCCTGTCTCTGTAACAATTCCAACCTTGCATTCCTATCTTTTTAAGATTTCCAGTCTTTCTTTCCCCTCTCTGTTACATCTCCAACCATGCTTACCTGCCTCTGCAACATCTCCAGACGTGCTTTCTTCACCCTGTAATATCTCCAGCCTTGTTTTCTTCTTTCTCTATCATCTCCAGCCGTGATTTCCTCTCGATGTAACATCTCCAGCCTCCCTTTCCGTACTTTGTAACATCTCCAGGCTTGCTTTTCTCTCTCTGTGACATCTCGAACCTTACTTTCTTATGGATCACAGAACATCGTAAATTACAGCGCAGTACAGGCCCTTTGGCCCTCGATGTTGCGCCGATCGAAGCCCACCGAACCTACACTAGGTCACCGTCCTCCATATGCCTATCCATTGCCCATTTAAATGCCCATAAAGAGGGAGAGTCTACCACTGCTACTGGCAGGGCATTCCATGAACTCACGACTCGCTGAATAAAGAATCTACCCCGAACATCGGTCCTATACATACCACCCCTTAATTTAAAGCTATGCCCCCTCGTAATAGCTGACTCCAGACGTGGAAAAAGGTTCTCATGGTCAACCCTATCTAAACCCCGAATCATCATGTTCATCTCTCTCAAGTCACCCCAAACCTTCTTTTCTGCAATGAAAACAGCCCCAAGTGCCTCCGAATTTCCTCATACGATCTTCCTACCATACCAGGCAACATCCTGGTAAACCTCGTCTGCACCCGTTCCAGTGCCTCCACATCCTTCCTATAGTATGGCGACCGAAACTGCACACAATACTCCAGATGCGGCTTCACCAAATTCTTATTCAAGTGAAACATGACCTCAGGTCTCCGGAACTCAATTCCTCTAACAATAAAAGTCAGTATGCCATGTGCCTTCTTCACAGCCCTATTTACCTGGGAGGCAACTTTCAGAGATCTGTGTACATGGACACCAAGATCCCTCTGCTCATCCACACTACCAAGTATCCGACAATTAGCCCAGTACCCCATCTTTTTGTTACTCATACCAAAGTCAATCAGCTCACACTTACCCACATTGAAATCCATTTGCCACCTTTCTGCCCAGCTCTGCAGCTTATCTATCTCCCTTTGTAACCTGACACATCCTTCCTCACTGTCAACAACTCCACCGACTTTCGTATCATGCATAAACTTGCTCACCCAACCTTCTAGCCCCTCCTCCAGGACATTTATAAGAATGACAAACAGCAATGGTCCCAAAACAGATCCTTGCGGAACACTGCTAGTAACTACACTCCAGGATGAACCTTTACCATCAACTACTACCCTCTGCCTTCTTCCAGCAAGCCAATTCCTAATCCCAACCTCCAACTCCCTCTCAATGCCATAGTTCCTCTTTTTTGCAGGAGCTTACTGTGGGGAACCTGATCAAAAACTTACTAAAATCCATATACACCACATCTACCGCTTTAACCTCGTCCACCTCCTTAGTCACCATCTCAAAGAATTTAATAATGTTTGTGAGGCACGATCTGCGTTTCACAAAACCATGCTGACTGTCCTTGATCACATTATTCCTATCCAGACGTTCATAATTCCTATCCCTTACAATTCTCTCTCAGATTTTCCCACAACAGAATTGAGGCTCAGTGGCCTATAGTTACTAGGGTTATTCGTACTCCCCTTCTTGAAGAAGGGAACCACATTTGCTATCCTCCAGTCTTCTGGCACTATTCCTGTAGACAACGAGGACATAAAAATCAAGGCCAATGGCTCTGCAATCTCCACGTTTGCTTCCCAGAGAATGCTAGGATAAATGCCATCAGGCCCAGGGTACTTCTGTATTTTCACCTTGTCCAGAATTTCCAACACCTCTCCCCTTCATACTTCAAAACCATCCAGTCTAATTAATTGTGACTCAGTATTCACATCGGCAACAAGGTCCTGTTCCTGAGTGAATACTGACGAAAAATATGCATTCATTGTCTCCCCAATCTCTTCAGCCTCCACACGCAACTTCCCACTACTATCCTTGACTGGGCCTATTCCTACCGGAGTCATTCTTTTATTCCTGACATACCTATAGAAAGCCTTTGTGTTTTCGCTAATCCTACCAACTAAAGACTTTTCATGTCCCCTCCTTGCTGCTCTTAGCTCTCGCTTCAGATCCTTCCTGGCTACTTTATAACTCTCAGTCGCCCCAATTGAACCTTCACGCCTCATCTTTAGATCGGCCGCCCTCTTCCCTTTAACAAGATATTCCAATTCCTTATTAAACCACGGCTCCCTCAACCGACACTTTCCTCACTGCCTGACAGGGACATACTTATCAAGGACATTCACTAATTGCTCCTTGAACAAGCTCCACAGATCTATTGCGCCCTTGCCTTGAAGCCGACTTTTCCAAGCCACGCATCCTAAGTCGTGCCTTCCCACATCATAATTTCTCTGCCCCCAGCTATAACTCTTGCCCTGCAGTGCACACTTATCCCTCTCCATCACTGGAGTAAAAGTCACTGAATTGTGGTCACTGTCCCCAAACTGCTCACTTCCCTCCAATTCTAACACCTGGCCTGGTTCGTTACCCAGAACCAAATCCAGTAAGGCCTCACCTCTTGTTGGCCTGTCTACAACATGATCAGCCTTCCTTTCCTCTGTTTGTAACATCTCCAGCCGTGCTACCTATCTCTGTAACATCTCTAACCTTGCATTCCTACCTCTGAGAAATCTACAGCCGTGCCTTCCTGTCCATAGAGCCTGTCCAGCCTTGCTTTCCTGCCTCTTTAACATGCTAAACCTTGCTTTCCAGTTTGGGTAACATCTCTAGCCTTGCCTTCCCCTCTGTGTAATATTTCTAGTGTTACTGTCTAACTTCTGCAACATCTCCAGCCTTGCTTTCCTCTCTCTGCAACAGTTCCAGACTTGTGTTCCAATCACTGTAACATCTCCAGCCTTGCTTTTCCGTGTTTGGAACATCCCCTTTCTTGTTTTCATATTTCTCTAACATCTCCAGCCTTGCTTTCCTATCGTTGTTTCATCCCCAGCCTTGGTTTCTTTTCTTTGAAACATCTCCACGCTTGCTGAGCTCTCTCTGTAACCTCTTCAACCTTACTTAAATATCTGCAATATCTCCAGCCTTGCGTTCCTCTGTCTGTAAAAACTCCAGCATTGCTCACTATCTCTGAAGCATTTCCAGCGCTGCTTACTGTTTTCAATAACATCTACAACCTTGCTTTCCTTCCTTTATCTGTGAAATCTCCAGCAGTGTTTTCCTGTCTCTAGTGCCTGTCCAGCCTTTCTTTCCTACCTCTGTAACATGTCCAGCCTTGGTTTCCAGTCTCTGCAACATCTCTCGCCATGCATTACTGTCTCCGTAACCACTGCAGCCTTGTTATCCGATCACTGTAACATCTCAAGCCTTGCTTTCTTATCCTTGTAACATCTACAGCCTTGCATTCCTCTCTCTGTAACATCTCCATCATTGCTTTCTTATCTCTGTGTCATCGCCCACCTTGCTTACATGTCTCTGTAACATCCCCATCCTTGATTTCCGATCTCTGTAGCATCTCCAATCTTGCTTTCCTATTTCTGAGAAATCTACAGCCGTGCTTTCCTATCCCTAGAGCCTGTCCAGCCTTTCTTTCCTGCCTCTGTAACATGCCAAACCTTGCTTTCCAGTCAAGGTAACATCTCTAGCCTTGCTTAACCCTCTACGTAATATCCCTAGCGTTGCTTTCCTACCTCTGTAACATCTCCAGCCTTGCTTTCCTGTCTCCGTGACATTTCCAGACTTGTTTTCCAATCACTGTAACATCTCCAGCCTTGCTTTCCTCTGGTTGTAACATCTCCTGCCTTGTTTTCTTTTCTTTGAAACATCTCCGGGCTTGTTTACGTCTCTCTGTCACCTCTCCAACCTTACTTAAATATCTCTGCAACATTTCCAGCCTTGCCTTCTTCTGTCTGTAACATCTCCAGCATTGCTCACTGTCACTGAAACATCTAGAGCGCTGCTTTCTGATTTCTGTAAAATCTAGACCCTTGCTTTCCTCTCTATGCGAAATCTACAACTTTGCTTTCCTGTTTCTTGAGCCTGTCCAGCCTTTCTTTCCTACCTTTGTAACATGTCCAGCCTTGCTTTCTAGTCTCTGCAACATCTCTAGCCACGCATTCCTGTCCCTACAACCACTGCAGCCTTGCTTTCCTATCACTGTAACATCTCAAGCCTTGCTTCCTTATCTCTGTAACATCTCCAGCCTTGAATTGCTATCTCTGTAACATCTCCAGAATGTTTCATATCTCTGTAGCATCTCCAGGCTTGTCTTCATGTCTCTGTAACATCTCCAGACTACCTGTCCTCTCTGTGTCACATCTCCAGTCTTGCAGTGCTATCTCTGTAACATTTCCATCCTTGCTTTCCCCTCTATGCTACATCTCCAGCATTGCTTTCCTCACTGCAACATCTCCAGCCCTGCTTTCCACTCTCTGTTGAGTCTCCAGCCTTGTTTTCTTCTTTCTCTAGCATCTCCAGCCTTGCTTGGCTGTCTGTGTAACATCTGCAGCCTTGCGTTCCAGTCTCTGTTACATCTTAAGCCTTGCTATCCTTTCTATGTAACGTCAGAAGCCGTACTTATTGTTCTCTTCATTACCTCTGCAACATCACCAGTGCTCCTGTCCTCTCTCTCCAACATCTCCAGCCTTGCATTCCTGTCTCTGTAACATCTTCAGCCTTGTTTTCTCCTCTCTGTACCATCTCCAGCCTTGCTTTCTGCTTTTTGCAATATCCCAACCGTGCTTTTCTCTCTCTGTAACATCTCCAGCCTTGTTTTCTTATTTCACTCACATCACCAGCCTTGCTTTCTTGTCTCTGTAACATCTCCACCCGTGCTGTTCTCTCTCTGCAATACCTCCAGCGTTTCTTTCCTGTCTCTGTATCGTCTGCAGACTTGCCTTCCTCTCTCTGCAATATGTCCATCATTGCTTTCATGTCTCTATTACATTTACAACATGTTTTCCTCTCTCTGCAACATCCACAGCCGTGCGTTTCTATTTCTGTAACATCTCCAGTCTTGTTTTCCGCTCTCTGTAATATCTCCAGCGTTTCTTTCTTATTTCTGTAACATCTACAGACTTGCTTTCCTCTCAGTGTAATACCTCCAGACTTGCCTTCTTATCTCTGTGACATATCCAGCCTTGTTTCTTCACTCTTAAACATCACCAGCTTTGCGTTCATGTCACTGGACATGCCTTGCTTTCCTGTCTCTGCAACATCTCCGGCCTGGATTTCCTATCTATTTAACATTGCCAGCTGTGCTTTCAATGCTCTGCTTCTCCCCCAGCCGTGTTTCCCTCTCTCTTTAACCTCTCCAGCCACGTTTTCTCATTTCACTAACATCTTCAGCCTTGCTTGCTTTCCTGTCTTTACAACATCTCCAGCCTTGCTACTCTACCTCTGTAACATCTCCAGCTTTGCCTTCCTATCGCTATAACGTCACCAGCCTTGCTTTCCTATCTCTGTAAAATTTCAAGCATTTCTCTCTCATCTCTGTAACATCGCCAACCTCGCATTCCAATCTCTGTAACATCTACAGCCTTGCTTCCCTAAGTCTGGAATATTTCCAGCATTTCGTTCATTCACTGTATCATTTTGAACCTTGTTTTCCTATTTCAGTTACATCTACAGCCTTGTTTTCTCTCTCTGCAGCATCCCCGGCCGGGCTTTCCTCTCTCTGTAACACCTCAGGCCTTGTTTTGTTATTTCTCCAACATCTCCAGCCTTGAATTCCTATCTCTGCAACACCTACAACATCACGTTCCTATCCCTGTAACATATCCAGCCTTGTTTTATTGCTTTCCGGACTCTGTAACATCTCCAGCATTGTATTCCTATCATTGTAACATTCCCAAATTGCATTCCTCTCTCCATAACATTTCAAGCCTTTCTCTCTCATCTCTGTAACATCGCCTGCCTCGCATTCCTATCTCTGTAAGACCTTCAGCCTTGCTTCCCTATCAATGGAATATTCCCAGCATTTCATTTCTTCACTATAACACCTTCACCCCTGCTTTCCTCTCTCTGTAACATCTCAAGACTTCCTTTCCTCTCTGCAATATCTCCGGCCTTGCTTTCTTATCTCTGTGAGATATCCAGCCTTGTTTTCCTGACTCTGTAATATCGCCAGCATTGCGTTCCTGTCACTGGAGATGCCTTGCTTTCCTGACTCTGTAACATCTCCAGCCTAGCATTCCATTTCCAGTACCCTCCCCATCCTTGCATTCCAATCTCTGTAACATCTCCATCCTTGCTTGTACCTCTCTGTTACATCTCCAGCCTTGCATTCCTATCTCTGAATCATCTCCAGACTTGGCTTCCACTCTCTGTAAGATCTCCAGCCGAGTTTTCTTATTTCACTAACATCTACAGCCTTGCTTTCCGATCTCTGTAACATCACCCTCTGTGCTTTTCTCGCTCTGTAATTTCTCCAGCGTTGCTTTCTTATGTCTGTAACATCTCCAGCCTTGCTTTCCAATCTCCATAACATCTCCAGACTTGCTTTTCTCTTACTGTACCATCTCCAGTCTTGCTTTCCTGGCTCTGCAACATCCCCGACTGTGCTTTTCTCTCTTTGTAATATCTCCAGCCTTGTTTTCTTATTTCTCTATCATCTCCAGACGTGCCTTCCTATCGCTGTAACATCTCCAGCCTTCCTTTACTTACTTTGTAACATTTCCAGTCTTGCTTTCCTCTCTCTGAAACATCTCCAACCTTAGTTTCTTATCTCTGCAAAATGATCAGTCTTCCTTTCCTCTGTTTGTAACATCTCCAGCCTTGCTCCCTATCTCTGTAACACCTCCATCCTTGCTTTCCGATCTCTGTGGCATCTGCAATCTTGCTTTCCCATCTCTGAGAAATCTACAGCCGTGCCTTCCTGTCCCTAGAGCCTGCCCAGCCTTTCTTTCCTGCCTTTGTCACATGCCAAACCTTGCTTTCCAGTCACGGTAACATCTCGAGCCTTGCTTTCCTCTCTGTGTAATATCCCTAGCGTTCCTTTCTTACTTCTGTAACATCTCCAGCCTTGTTTTCCTCTCTCTGTAACATTTCCAGACTTGTTTTCTAATCACTGTCACATCTCTAGCCTTGCTTTCCGGTGTTTTTAACATCTCCTGCTTGGTTTTCTTATTTCTCTAACATCTCCAGCATTGTTTTCCTATCGCTGAATCATCTCCAGCCTTGGTTTCGTTTCTTTGAAACATCTCCAAGCTTGCTTAGCTCTCTCTCTGTAACCTCTCCAACCTTACTTAAATATCTCTGCAACATCTCCAGCCTTGCTTTCCTCTGTCTGTAACATCTCCAGCATTGCTCTCTGAAGCACCTCCAGCGCTGCTTTCTGATTTCTGTAACATGTACAATCTTGCTTTCCTATCTCTGTGAAATCTACAGCCGTGCTTTCCTGTCTCTAGAGCCTGTCCAGTCTTTCTTTCTCACCTCTGTAATATGTCCAGCCTTGCTTTCCAGTCTCGGCAACATCTCTAGCCATGCTTTCCTCTCTCTGTAACATCCCCAGCCGTACGTACCTCACTCTGTAACAACTCCAGTCTTGTTTTCTTACTTCTCTAACATCTCCAGCCATGCTTTCCGATGTCTGAAAAATCTCCAGCGTTGCTCCCTATCTCTGTTATTTTCCTATTTTTCTAACATCTCCAGCATTGATTTCCTATCTCTGCAAAACCTGCAGCCTCGTTTCGTGTCTGTGTAACACCTCCAGCCTTGCATTCCCCTCTCTAATACATCTCAGCCTTGCATTCCTTGCTCTGCAACATCCCCAGCCGAGCTTACCTCACTCTGTAACAACTCCAGTCTTGTTTTCTTACTTCTCTAACATCTCCAGCCATGCTTTCCGATGTCTGAAAAATCTCCAGCGTTGCTCCCTATCTCTGTGACATCTCCAACATTGTGTTCCTTTCACTACGACATGTTCAGCTTTGCTTTCCTATATCTGTCGGATTTCCAGCCTTGCTTCCTTATCTCTGGAATATATCCACCATTGCTTATTTTTTTCACTAATACATTTACAGCCTTGCTTTCCTATCTCTATAACATCTACAGCCTAGCTTTCCTGTCTCTGCAACATACCCAGCCGTGCCTTTCTAATATCTTCAGCATTTTGTTCCTCTCACGGTTACTTCCCCAGCAAGGCTTTCCATTTTCAGTAACATATCAATCTTCGCTTTCTCATCTCTGTAACATCGGCAGTCTTGTTTGCTCATTTGTCTAACATCTGAAGCCTTGCTTTCCTCGCTCCGTAACATCTCTAGCCTCACTTTCTGACTCTGGAACATCTCCAACCTTGCTTTCTTGTCTCTGCAACATATCCCCCCTTGGTTTCCTCACTCATGAAACATCTCCACCACTGCGATCCTAACACTGGAGATGCCTTGCTTTCCTGTCTCTGTAACATCTCCAGCCTATCCTTCTTATCTCTGTAACATATCCAGCCTGGCTTTCACCTCTCTGTGACATCTGCAGTCTTGCTTTACTCTCGCTGCAACACCCTCGGCCGTGCATTCATCTCTCAGTAACATCTCCAGCCTTGCTTTCTTAATTCATTAACATCTCCAGGCTTGCTTTCCTATCTCTGTAATATCTCCACCCTGGTTTTCTTATTGCTCTAACATCTCCAGCATTAATTTCCAATCTCTGCAACACATGCAGCCTCGTTTTCCGGTCTCTGACACATCTCCAACCTTGCATTCTTCGCTCTGCAACATCCCCAGACGTGCTTACTTCGCTCTGTAACATCTCCAGCGTTGTTTGCTCATTTCTCTAACATCTGCAGCCTTGCTTTCCTCTCTCCATAACATCTCTAGCCTCACTTTCTGACTCTGTAACATCTCCAGCCTTGCATTCCTATCTCTGTTACATCTCCAGCCTTGCTTCCCTGTCTCTGCAACATCTCCAGCCTTACTTTATTATCTCTGCAACATCATCAGCATTCCTGTCTTCTCTCTGTAACATCGCCAGCCTTGCTTTCCTTTCTTTGTAACATTTTCTTTCTTATGTCTGCAACATCTGCAGACTCACTTTCCTAAATTTGCAAAATGTCCAGCTTTTCTTTCCTCTCTCTGTAACATCTGCATACTTATTTTCTTATTTCTCTAACATCCCCAGTCTTGCTTTCCTATCTCGGTAACATCTCCAGCCTTGCTCTCCTCTCTCTGTAACATCTCCATCCTTACTTTATTATCTCTGCAACATCACCAGCATTCCTGTCCTCTCTCTGTAAAATCGCCAGCCTTGCCTTCCTTTCTTTGTAACATAACCAGAGTTTCTTTCTTATGTCTGCAACATCTCCAGACTCACTTTCCTAACTTTGCAAAATGTCCAGCTTTCCTTTCCTCTCTCTGTAGTGTCTCCAGCGTTGTTTCCGTTACTCTGTAATATCTTCAGCTTGAATTTCCAGTCACTGTAACATCTCCAGCCTTGCTTTGCTCTCTCTGAAATTTATCCAGCCGTGCTTCCCTTCACTGTTACGGCTCCAGCCTTGCTTTCCTTTCTCTTCAACATCCCCAGCCTGGCTTTCCTCGATCAGTAACACCTACAGCCTTGTTTTCTTATTTCTCTGACATCTCCAGCCTGGATTTCCTTTCTCTGTAATATCTCCAGCCTTGCTTGCCTCTTTCTGTAACATGTCCAGTCTTACTTTCTTATCTCTGCAACATCTCCAGACATCCTGTCCTCTCTCTGAAACATCTGCAGCCTTGCATTGCTATCTCAGTAACATCTCCAGCCTTGCTTTCCCCTCTCGGTGACATCTCCAGCCTTGCTTTCCTCTCTCTGCAACATCTCCAGCCCTGCTTTCCTCTCTCTATAAAATCTCCAGCTTTGTTTTCTTATTTCTGTAACATCTACAGCCTTGCTTTCCAATCACTGTGACATCTCCAGCCTTACTTTCCATTCAACGTACCCACTCCAGCCTTGTGTTCCTCTCGCTGAAACATCTCCAGCTTCGCTTCCCTGTCTCTGTAACATCTCAAGCCTTGCATTCCTATGTCTGTAACACGCCAGCTTTGCTTCGTCTCACTGTTATATCTGCAGCATTGGTTTCCTCTCTGTGCAAATTAACCAATAGTGCATTCCTATCTCTGTAACGTCTCCAGCCTTGCTTTCCTTTCTCTGTAACATCTCAAGGCTTGCTTATCTCTCTCTATAACATCTCCAGCGTTACTTTAATATCTCTGTAACTTCATCAGCCTTCCTGTCCTCTCCAAACTTGTTCTCCTTTCTCTACAACATCTCTAGCCCTACATTCCTCTCTCTCTGAAACGTCTCCAGACTTGCTTTCCTTTCTCTGTAAAATCTCCAGCTTTGTTTTCTTATTTCTCTGACATCTCCAGCCTTGCATTCCCATCTCTGTAACATCTCCAGCCTTTTTTCCCTTCTCTGTAAGATCTCCAGCCTCGTTTTCTTATTTCACTAACATCTCCAGACATGCTTTCCTCTCTCTGTCCCCTCTCCAGCCTTGCATTCTTATCTATGTAACATCTCCAGACATGCTTTCCTCTCTCTGTACCCTCTCCAGCCTTGCATTCCTATCTATGTAACATCTCCAGACTTGCTTTCCCATGTCTGTTACATCTCCAGCCTTGCTTTCTTTTCTCTTCAACACTTCCAACCGCCTTTTCCTCTCTCCGTAACATCTTCAGACTTGCTTTCTTACGTCTCTAACATCTCCAGCCTAGCGTTCCTACTTCTGCAAAATCTCCACGCTTCCTTTCCTTTCTCTGTTATACCTGCAACCTTGAATACCTCTCTCTATAACATGTCCAGTCTTGCTTTCTAATCTCTGTATCATCACCAGATTTCCTGTCCTCTCTCTATAACATCTCCAGCCTTGCATTGCTATCTCTGTAATATCTCCAGCCTTGCTTTCCCCTCTCTGTTACATCTTCAGACGTGCTTTCCTCGCTCTGCAACACCTCCAGGCATGCTTTCCACTTTTTGTAAAATTTCTAACTCTGTTTTCTTATTTCTCTTACAATTCCAGCTTTGCATTCCTATATCTGAAACATCTCCAACCTTGTTTTCCCGTCTGTAACATCTCCAGCCTTGCTTTCTTCTCTCTGCAGCCTCCCCAGCCGTGCTTTTCTCTCTCTCTGTAATATCTCCAGCGTTAATTTCTTATGTCTGTAACATCTCCAGCCTTGCTTTCCTATCTCTGTAGCATCTGCAGACTTATTTTCTTATTTCTCTAAAATTCCCGGCCTTGCTTTCCTCTCTCTGTAACGTCTACAGCCTTACTTTATTTTCTCTGCGCCATTAAAAGCCTTCCCGTCCTCTCTCTGTTCTATCACCAGCCTTGCATTCCTATCTCTGTAACATCTCCAGCCTTGCTTCCCCATGTCTGGAATATTTCCAGCATTGCGTTTGTTCACTATAACATTTCCAGCCTTGCTTTCCGATCTCTGTTACATCTCCAGCCTTGCTTTCCTCTCTATGCACCATCCCCAGCCTTGGTTTCCTCTCTCCGTAACATCGCCAGCCTTGTTTTTATATTTCTCTAACATCTCCAGCTTTGATTTCCTAACTCTATAGCACCTCCAGCCACGCTTTCCTGTCTCTGGAATATATCCAGCATTGCTTTTTTTTTATCACTAATGCATTTATAGCCTTGCTTTCCTCTCTGTGTAAAATTTCCAACTTTGTTTTCTTATTTAACTTTAATCTCCAGCCTTACATTCCTATCTCTGTAACATCTCCAGCCTTGTTTTCCTCTCTCTGCAACAACCCCAGCCGTGCTTTCCTCTCTCTGTAATATCTCCAGACTTGTTTTCTTGTTGATGTAACATCTCCAGCCTTGCTTTACTATCGCTGTAACATCTCCAGACTTGCTTTTACCTCTCTGTTACATCTCCAGCCCTGCTTTCCTTTCTCATCAACATCTCCAGCCTTGTTTACTTATTTGAATAACATCTCCCGCCTTGCGTTCCTATCACGATCTCGTCTCCAGCCTTGCTTTCATATCTCTTTGAAATTTCAAGCCTTCCTCTCTCATCTCTGTAACATCGCCAACCTCACATTCTTATCACTATAACATTTCCAGCCTTGCTTTCCTATTTCTCTTACATCTCCAGCCTTGTTTTCCTCTGTCTGCAATACCCCCAGCCGTGCCTTCCTCTCTCTTGAACATCTCCAGTCTTGTTTTCTTACTTCTCTAAAATCTCCAGCCATGCTTTCCAAACTCTCTAACGTCTCCAGCATTGCTCCCTATCTCTGTGACATCTCCAGCATTGTGTTCCATCACTCTGACATCTCCAACTTGCTTGCCTATATCTTTTCAATTTCAAGCCTTGCAGTCTCATCTCTGTAACATCTCCAGCCTTGCTTTCCTCTCTCTGAAGATGCTCCAGGTTTGTTTTCTTATTTCTCTAACATCTGCTGCCTTGCTTTCCAATCTCTGTGACATCTCCAGCCTTTCCTTCTACTCTATATACCCACTCCAACCTTGCTGTCATCCCCTTACACCATCTGCAGCCTTGCGTTCCTCTCGCTGCAACATCTCCAGCATCGCTTTCCTGTATCTGTATCATCTCCAGCTTTTCTTTCTTGTCTCTGTAACAATCCCAGCCTTGCTTTCGTATCTCTGTAACATCGCCAGCATTAATTTCCAGACCCTGTAACATCTCCAGCCTTGCTTTCCTCTCTCTGCAATATATCCAGTCTTGCTTCCCTTCACTGTTATGTCTCCAGCCTTGCTTTCTTATCTCTTCAACATCCCCAGCTGTGCTTTGCTCTATCAGTAACACCAACAGCCTTGTTTTCTTTTTTCTCTGACATCTCCAGCCGGGCTTTCCCATCTCTGCAACATCTCCAGCCTTGCTTTCCTTTCTCTGTAATAACTCCAGACTTGCTTGCCTCTTTCTGTAATATGTCCAGTCTTACTTTGTTATCTCTGCAACATCTCCACACTTCCTGTTCTCTCTCTGAAAAATCTTCACCCTTGCATTCCTATCTCTGTAACATCTCCAGCTTTTCTTTCTCCTCTCGGTTACATCTCCAGCATTGCCTTCCTCTGTCTGCAACATCGCCAGCTGTGCTTTCCTCTCTCTGTAGCATCTGCAGACTTGTTTTCATATTTCTCTAACATATCCAGCCTTGCTTTCGTATCTCTGCAAAACCTCCAGGCTTGAATTCCTTTGTCTTTAATACCTCCAGCCTTGCACACCTCTCTGTGTAACATGTCCAGTCTTACTTTCTAATCTCTGCATCAACACCAGACTTCCTGATCTCTCTCTGTAATATCGCCATCCCAGCTTTTCTCTCTCTGTAAACTTTCCAACTTTGATTTCTTATTCCTCTTACATCTATACCTGTAACATTTCCAGATTGGCTTTCCTCTCTCTGCAACATCCCCATCTGTGCTTTCCTGTCTCTCTAATATCTCCAGCGTTGATTTCTTATTTCAGTAACATCTCCAGCCTTGCTTTTCTATCTATGTTCATCTGCAGCCTTGCTTCCACCTCTCTGTTACATCTCCAGCCCTGCTTTCCTTTCTCTTCAACACCCCCAGCCATGTTTTTCCCTCTCTGTAACATCTCCAGCCTTATTTTCTTATTCACTAACATCTCCACCCTTGGTTTCCTATCAGGATTACGTCTCCTGCTTTGATTTCCTATCTCTGTAAAATTTCAAGCCTTTCTTTCTCATCTCTGTAAAATCGCCAGCCTCGCATTCCTATCACTATAACATTTCCAGCCTTGCTTTCCTTTCTCTGTTACATTTCCAGCCGTGCTTTCCTCTCTCTGTAACACCTCAGCCTTGTTTTCTTACTTCTCTAACATCCCCAGCCATGCTTTCCGATCTCTGTAACATCTCCAGCGTTGCTCGCTATCTCTGCAACATCTCCAGCATCGTGTTCCTATCACGCTGACATCTCCAACCTTGCATTCCTATATCTGCTAAATTTCAAGCCTTGCATTCTCATCTCTGTAAAATCGCCAGCATTGCTTTCCTGTCTCTGCAACATTTCCAGCCTTGCTTTCCAATTTCTGTAACCTCTCCAGCTTTGTTTTCAATTCTCACGACAATCTGCAGCATTGCTTTCCAATCTTTTTAACATCTCCAGCCTCACGTTCCTATCTCTGTAACATCTCTAGCCTTGCATTCCTATCTCTGTGACATGTCCAGCCTTTCTTCCCCCTCTCTTTTACATCTCCAACCTTGCTTTCCTGTCTCTTCAACACACCGAGCTATGCCTCCTGATCTCGCTAATATTTTCAGCATTGTGTTTCTATCACGATAACATTTGCAGCATGGGTTTACTATTTCTGTAAAATTTCAAGCCTTGCTTTCTCATTTCTGTAACATTGCCAGCCTTGCTTTAGAATTTCTGTAACATCTTCAGCCTTGCTTTCCTGTATCTGCAACATTCGCAGCCTTGCTTTCCCATCTCTGTAACGTCTCCAGCCTTGTTTTCTATTTTCTCTAACATCTGCAGCCTTACTTTCCTCGACCTGTAACATCGCTAGCCTTGCTTTCTTTTCTCTGTAACATCATCAGCCTTTCTCTACTCTCCCTGTAACATTTCCAGCCTTACTTCCTTATCTGTGCAACATCACCAGCTTTCCTGTCCTCTGGCTGTAACATCGCCAGCCTTGTTTTCCTTTCTCTGTAATATCTCCAGACATGCTTTCTTATGTCTGCAGACACACTTTTCTATTTTTGCAAAATGTCCAGCTTTAATTTTCTCTCTCTGTAACATCTGCAGCCTTGATTTTCCTTTTCTGTAATATCTCCAGCGTTGTGTTTTTATTTCTGTAACTTCTCCAGCCTTGCTCTCCTTTCTCTGTAAACTCTCTAGCCTTGCTTTCCTGTCTCTTCAACTTCCTCAGCCGTGCTTTCCTCTATCAGTAACACATAGGGCCTTGTTTTCTTATTCCTCTGACATCTTCAGCCTGGCTTTCCTGTCTCTGAAAGATTTCCAGCCTTACTTTCTATTCCATGTATCCTCTCCAGACTTGCTTTCCTCGTGCTGCAAAATTTCCAGCTTCGCTTTCCTGTCCCTGGAACGTATCCAGCCTTGCATTCCTATCTCTGTCCCATCTCCAGCATTGGTTCACCTCTCTGTTACATCTAAAGCCTTGGTTTATTGTCTGTGCAAAATCTCAGAAGTGCTTTTGTATTCTGTAAGATCTCCAGCCTTGCTTTCCTTTCTCTGTAACATCTCAAGGCTTGCTTATCTCTCGGTAACATCTCCAGGGTTAATTTCATATCTCTGCATCATCATCTGCCTTCCTGTCCTTTCTTTGTAACATTCCCAGTCTTGCAGAAATATCTCTGTAAAATCTCAAGCCTTGCTTTACCCTCTCTGTTACATCTGCAGCCTTGCTTCCCTGTCTCTGCAACATCGCTTGCCGTGTTTCCTCCTCTCTGTAGCATCAGCAGACTTGTTTTCTTATTTCTCTAACATTTACAGCTTCGCTTTCCTCTCTGTAACACTTTCAGACTTGCGTTCCTTTCTCTGTAACATCTCCAGTCTTACTTTATTATCTTTGTACCATCACCAGCCTTCCCAACTTCTCTGTAATATCGCCAGCCTTTCTTTCCTTTGTCTGTAAAATCTCCAGGCTCGCTTTCTTATGTCTGCAACATCTCCAGTCTTACTTTCCTATCTTTGCAACATGTTCAGCTTTCCTTTTATCTCTCTGTAACATCTCCAGCCTTGCTCTTCTCTCTCGGTTATATCTCCAGTGTTTTTTTCTTATTTCAGTAGCATCTCCAACCTTCCTTTCCTTTCTTTAACATCTCCAGCCTTGCTTCCCTACCTCTGTAACACCTCCATCATTAAGTTCCTGACACTATGAGATCTCCAGCCTTGTTTTCCTATCTCTGTAAAATTTCAAGCCTTGCTTTCTCATTTCTGTAACATCGCCATCATCTCATTCCGACCTCCGTAACACTTCCAGCCTTGCTTCCCTCTCTCCGGAATATATCCAGGATTGTGTTCCTGACATTATAATATTTCAAGCCTTGCTTTCCTATCTTTGTTACATCTCCAGCCTTGCTTTCCTGTCTCTGCAACATTTCCAGCCGTGCTTACCTCTCTCTGTAACACCTCCAGCCTGGCTTTCTTATTTCCCTGACATCTCCAGCCATGCTTTCCCATCTCTTTAACATTTCCAGCCTTGCTCCATATACCTGTAACATCTCCAGCCTTGCTTTGCTTTCGCTGTAACATCTCCAGCCTTGCATCGCTATCTCTGTTACATTACCAGCCTTGTATTCCTCTCACTTCATCATCCACAGCCGTGCTTTCCTCTCTCTATAACATCTCCAGCCTTGCATTCCTTGCTCTATAATGTCTCCAGCCTTGCTTACCTCTCTCTGTAACATCTCCAGTCTTACATTCTAACCTTTGTAACACCTCCAGCCTTGCATTGCTATCTGTGTAACATCTCCAGCCTTGCTTTCCTCTCTCTACAACCGCTCCAGCCCTGCTTTTCGCTGTCTGTAATATCTCCAGCGTTGTTTTCTTACTTCTCTCAAACTCCAGCCTTGATTTACAGTCTCTGTAGCATCCCCAGCCGTGCTTTCCTCTCTCTGTAACAGCTACAGCCTTATTTTCTTATTTCTCTAAAACTCCCAGCCTGGCTCTGGAGCATCAACAGTCTCGCATTCCTTGCTCTGTAATATCACCAGCCTTCCTGTCCTCTCTCTGTAACATCTCCACCTTTGCTTTCCATTCTCTGTTACATCTCCATCCTTGCTTTCCTCTCTCTGCAAACTCTCCAGTCCTGCTTTCCGCTCTCTGTATTATCTACAGCCTTGTTTTCTTACTTCTTTAACATCTCCAGCCTTGTTTTCCTGTCTCTGTTACATCTCCGGCATTACTTACCATTCTGTGTGCTCTTTCCAGCCTACTTTCATCTGTCTGTAACATCTGCAGCCTTGCCTTCCTCTCTCTGCAGCATCTCCAGTTTCGCTTTCCTGTCACTGTAACATCTCCAGCCTTGGTTTCCCCTCTATGTTACATCTGCTGTTTTAGTTTCCTTCATATGCAACATCCTCAGCCGTGTTGTCATTTCTCTGTAACATCTCCAGCCTTGGTTTCCTGTCGCTGCATCATCCCAGCCCTAGTTTCCTCTCTCTATTGCATTTGCCTCCTTGTTTTCTTATTTCACTAACATCTCCAGCCTTGCTTTCCATTCACTGTCACATCTTCAGCTTTGCATTTCTATCTCTGTCACATCGGCAGCCTTGCTTTCCTATCTCTGTAAAATCTCAAGAATTGCATTTCTATCACTATAAAATCTCCATCCTTGCTATCCTATCTCTGCAACATCCCCAGCCGTGCTTTCCTCTCCCTGTTACATTTCCAGCCGTGTTTTCTTCTTTCATCTCCATCTCCAGCCTTGCTTTCCTTTCTCTGTAACATCTCCAGCCTTGCTTTCCTTTCACTGTCACATCTTTAGCTTTGCATTCCTATCTCTGTCACATCTCCAGCCTTGCTTTCCTCTCTCTGTAAAATCTCCAGAATTGCCTTTCTATCGCGATAAAATCTCCATTCTTGCTATCCTACATCTGCAACATTCCCAGCCGTGTTTTCCTCTGCCTGTTACATTTCGAGCCTTATTTTCTTATTTAACCTATATATCCAGTCTTGCATTCCTTTCTCTGCAACATCTCCAGACTTACGTCACTGTCTCGGTAGCATCTCCAGCATTGCGTTTCTATCACTATAACATCTGCAGTCTTTCTTTCCTCCAGCTGGTACATCTGCATATTCGCTCTCCTGTCTCTGTAACGTTTCCAGCCTTGCATCTCTATCTCTGTTACATCACCAGCCTCACAATCCTCTCACTGCTTCATCCCCAGCCGTGCTTTCCTATGTCTGTAACATCTCCAGCATTGCGTTTCTCTCTCTGCAAACTCTCCAGCCCTCCTTTCCTGTCTCTGTAATATCCCTCGCCTTGTTTTCTTCATTCTCTGAACCACCAGCCTTGATTTCCAGTCTCTGTAACATCCCCAGCCATGTTTTCCTCTCTCTGTAACATATACAGCCTTGTTTTCTCATTTCACTAACATCTCCAGCCTTGCTTTCCTTTCCCTGTAACATCTCCAGCCATGCTTTCCTTTCATTGTCACATCTTCAGCTTTGCATTCCTATCTCTGTCACATCTGGAGCCTTGCTTTCCTACCTCTGTAAAATCTCCAGAATTGCCTTTCTATCAGGATCAGTTGAAGTTTAATGTCCCAAGAGACTGTAGAGATTGAAACACTGTGGGTGTAGTAGATTATGTTTGCTAGATATCTACAAAACTTCAAAGCGTCATGCAATACTACAGGGTATTGCTGGAAAGTATTTCTCAATAACACTGTATTTTAACATCGGTTACTTCACAAATTTCCTCACCCATTGACGTAATCATATAATGGCATATCATATAATCCCAGCTCCCAGGCGAGGAATAAGAGAAATTGAGTCGCTCTGCACTCAAAACTAATTGCAAATGGTGACGGCGATGAGCGCGAGCATGTGGCTGCAAAAATGCAATCAGTGAGCGGAATGCCATTCTCTGATGATGCAGTGGCGCGTTAAATATCGAGGCTAAAAGCTCCAACCTTACCGAAAGCTGGGAGCTCCAATTTGACCTGCAAAATTTCTATTGACATGGAGCAGGGAACACTGGGACATCAGCTGGGCGAAAAGATAGTCAACTATTTTAATCTTCAGTGAAATAGTTTTCAGCAGGACACTTGTTTGTGGATTGACGGAATATATGCAACTTGGAGTATGTAAATGACAAAGAAGAATTCTTGAAAAAGTCAATTCTTGGAGAAACATCTGTGCAGAGAGAAGCAGAGGATTTATTTACGTCATCTGCCTGTCCTGAAATGGTTGACTTTGCACTGGATTAATTTCCATGAAGGGAGTTTTTGCTCGGTTCACAGTATTCACTTCCCTGCATATTCGCAAAGATCGTTTCTGTTAGAGAAACCTCTGAAAAGTAACTGATGGATATGATGTGGTGATTAGGCTCAAGCTCACGTCAGTTATTCTGAAGAAGTGGATTCGAAATTCATCAGATCAACAGTGAGTCCATTGAATGAGTGAGCAGATAGAGGGTGAATGAAAGCTTCATGAGGACATATGTGATTTTTAATTTGGAAAATTCGCTGCTTTGCAAGGTGATGAAGGTTCGACTGAAGCGGTGACAGTCATTATCTTTATTGCTTGTTCGACTGGTGAACATGACTGCTATTAATCATGTCCGTACTAACATCACAGCTCTTAAGGCTTGCTTCATGCAGCGGACCAGTGGTGGAATGGGTAAGGTGCCAGGCAATAAACTCAGAGATTGTATGTTCTCGTCTTACCTGGCTCGTTAACAATGCTGACTTTTATTACGCATCCGAACTGATTGTTCTGAAGCCGAAATAATGATTGAGTTTTCCTAATCGGCAGGATTAGGATACTTAATGCCTTCTTTAAATATCCCCGAGAACTGCGAGTCAATGCTCCAGCGTCATCACAGGAGGGAAGCCGAATCGTAGCACACGTTGCTCATGGACAACTTTGCATTCCACAATGCCACGGATTCAATCACTATTGCTCGCGGGAATGCTAAGGAAACAATCTAATTCGCCCAGTCTCAGCTTTGAGCATTTTTCAAAACTCTTTGGCCAATGGAATCAGAGGAGAATGAAGGGTGAATTGTCCAACTGATCTTTATAGAGAGTGAGTTCCAGAGTCTACCACGTGCTGACTGATAAAGTTTTCCTAGAAATCTATTCAAAGCTTTCTGCATTTAATCTGAAATCTACAAAACCTGGTGATCGATCAAGACCAAAAGTTTCCTTCAATCTGTAATTCCATGTTCCTCATGATTTCGTACATGTCAATCATGTCTCCTCTCAATCAACTCTGGTCTGAGAAAAACAACCCCTGTTTAGCTGAGGCCAGACCACTCAAAACTTGCTTATGCAGGCAATCCAGAGCGTAACCTCACTATTTGTTTTGATAAATATAGAGTCAAATTTACTCGGAATGCTTTAGCTAGGTTGACTTCCAGTTTTAAAACAGAGAGAAAATTATTCACAAACTTGAGGAATGAAACACAATAAACAGAATGTAGGATGCCCACAGAAATCATCCATCCAAAGTAGAATTAATTATGCTTTTCCAAAAAAAAACAACTTTCCGATAATTAAACCCCATAAACACAGAGTAAAATGAAACAGGTTTACGGTCGAAATTAAAGGGTCAGAAGAAGAGAGACACGCACATCACTGGCATCGATAGGCACCATGAAAGCCTGCGTGTAAATCGGTGTGGCTGAGACTTTGCCAATGGTTAACAAAGTACTTAGGCTATCAAATACCTTTTGAAAGTCTTATGTTCACTGAAACGTCTTACCTGTTTTTAACAGTTCAGTGTGTTGAGCACTCCCACTGCTAACATTCAGCACAAACGTTCGTCAAAGCCACTCAATCCAGGGAACTGAAGTAATTCTCTTTTCTTCAACAATGTGAAAAAGTACCCAGTAACTTTTCGCATTCCGTGGGGCTATATCTCCGTGTGTAATGACTTAGCCCAGGAAGGTGGCTTGGGCTTTGGCAGATTCAAGTTCAGCTAGGTTTACAAACCAGTTTGACTTCCGAATTCGACCAAACAAGCATGATAAATGCTGTAAATATACAATCCATGAGTGACTAAAAGTCACCAGGCACAATATACACCACACAGTTGCGTATCCAGCAATTACCTTGTCAGTTAATCTCTGAAATGTGGCTGAAGTGTTTTTCGTACAAACGACATTATTTTAAATTTCTGCAGTCAGAAATTTGGCGTTACAAAATTTTTGGCGTTACAAAATTGCCTTTGACCGTTCTGACAACGTTCACTGCCAGTAATCTTTGAGGCAGTCCAACTTAGAAATTTAAGTTGCTCTCCCAATGTTTTCCACACTGCAGATAAGTATATGCATCAGTAATTCTAACAGCATTGACTTTGTGATAGTCCACACAAACCTGTTGCGGCCGGTCTGACCTTGGCACCATGATGATAGGTGAACTCCATTCGTTCAAACACACGTCGATTATGCCATCTTGCTGCATACGTGCTATCTCCTTATGAACTTGTACCAAATTTCGAGGGGTATGCCTGCAAGGTTGATACAAAATCAGAACAGCATCTCCAATATTCACGTCATCTACAATTAGGTTATCAATTCCCAGTTTCTGGAGGATCACTGAATAATTATACAAATATTGGACAAAGTTTGCATTGTCCAATTTTATTTCAGTACAGTCTAATGCAGAATTCCATGACATTGGTTCTTCCCACTGTGTTGTTGTCATTAACGCATTGTCCTCTTGCGTTCGTTCTCTGCCAAAATACCGTTAGAGCATATTCCCATCACACATCCTGTGAGATTCCTTCATGGCTGGGGTTCCAATCAAGTAGCTAACCACACTCAATTTCCTTTCAATTTGATAAGGTCTTCTAAACCTTGAATTAAAGTTTTACCGATTAATGAAATTTAAATAAATTCATTTTTCCCAGTGGCAAAATTGTGACATTTTTTGATTTGTCATAAACGTCCAGCTTCACAATATGCTGCGATAATTTTAAATGTTGTCTCGACAACTCCCCAACATTACTTAGTCCAACTCTAAAATTTGACACATCGTTGAAATGCGTGGTCTCTGTAATCTGACTTATCCATTTTTCCTCAACAAATTTTAATGGTCCTTTTACTTTATGCCCCAAAATGGTTTCAGATGGACTCAGTTTGGGGGATTCGTTCGGTACATCTCAGATCGAAATTAGGACTGCCGCATCTCCCTTATGGAAATAATCTAGCTATTCCTAACCATAAAACCTCAGCATAGTCTTTAATATTTGACTTCACCTTTCCAGTGTACCCTGTGATTCTGGATGGTTTTCAGTAGATTTGAATCGTCTTATTCCCAAGCTATCTATATATTTCTTGAAAAGTTTGGATGTGAAGTTTGACCCTTAATCGAAGTGTATCTCGGATGGTAGTCTTAATCTAGTTTTTATTAAAATCGTAATTCTTCCACAATCCTTTTAGCTGTCGTGTTGCACAATTGAGCAACATTTTGGAAATCTCGTCAAGACATCCATTTATGTTAATTAATACTTATTCCCATCTTTTATTGGATGTAGTGAACCTACACAATGAATCAAGACGCTGAAGAAAGAATGCTCGAACGCTGAAATTGGTATTAAAAGTGCAGGCTTTATTATTTCCCATGGTTTTCTGATTGGATGAAATGTATGACAAAATTCAACGACATTCCTGTGCAATCCAGGCCAGTAATCATGTCTTTGTATTTTAGCCTCCGTTTTCCTAACGACTAAATGACCTCCAATTTGTAGGACATGAGGCACTCGCAGCACCACTTTTCTGTACCCTACTGGGAAAAAAAATCTTCCCATTTCTCACGTGCTGTATATGTGTTGGTCTCCATTTCCTCCTTGACAAATCATTTGCTAAGTAATATCACACAGGGATGCATTCACTCTGATTCCAAGTATATGTCTTCTGATCCAACTACTATCATTTTTTTCATCTTTATGCTGTAACTCAGTAGCAGACCGGAGCTGACTATAATTGCATTTTTAACGTTTGTCCCCTGCTGTGTCCCACTTATCTGATAAAAAAAGTACTCATATTTCAGCTTCCTTATCCGTGCGTTTTGATTTTTCTTGCTTTAGCTTGTGACTCTGTGATCGATTTAAGTCACAATCTGGGAAAATTCCTTGAGAAACGTCCTGCATTGCTACACTTGCCTGCATCTCGACTGGCATTTCAACTGGAGTCGGCAGCACGATTACCGCTGATTGAGCTTTATCATTTGCAAGCACAAATTGCATTCTTGGGGCTGTGAGTTTGTCCAGAGCTCTTACCACAAAGTCTCCACTCTTTTCTGCCCAAATATCTTCACTATACATAACTGAGCAATTTTTCATCCCAACATGAATTCCCGTACACATAGTTCTTCAGGAGTACATATTTCCCCATGCTTCTGCACCACAGACCGAGACGATCCTGTGTCCCTTAAGATTGTTACTTCTTTATCATCTACTCCTTGCCAAGGTAATTAAATTTTAACTTTGCAGGTATATTGTGAAAGCAGATCTGGCAATTCCCCCTTACCAACCTCTGATCGGATTGGACATTCTGATGCAGCTTTCCAACCTCCAATGTGCTTTCTATTACCATGCCAACAAAGCAACCAGTCTTGTTTTGTTTTCCTGCATCTGGCTTTCCAGTGCTTTCCCTAGTTCTCCCACACTAATTTCATATGGCCTACTTTATTGCAATGAAAAACTCTGATCTTGTTACCTTAAGGGGCTTCCCATTTACCTTGTGCTACGTTATCCTAACGATCTTCACTTAGATTTAACTTTCCCTTTCCACGTGAGGATTTATCTTTGCCCCAATTTCTATTCTTAAGACTTAAAATGATTCTGGAAGCCCATCCATCATTTATGGATCAGTTCATAACAATCAGACATTACAGCTGCTAACGTTGCCGTTTTAACATTATGCTCGTCCAGACTAAGCTTATCTTCAGCCTTTACCTCCAGCCTTTTAAGGTGAATTCCTTTAATAATTGCCAATTTCTGAAGATCAAACTCTGTCTCCCTTTCTCTCTGCTCTGCTGCTCTCTCTTCTTCTATCTCTCTGCTTCGAATCATAACTCAACCTGCTTCAAACCTGGTGTCCTTTCCCTATCTCTCGAGACTAACTCAAGCTGCTTCATTTTCAATTAAATTTTAAAGATGCTCATGGATTTTCCAGCTCAGTTAAATGCTGACCGACTGCGGGAATGATCTCTCCTTTCCTCACCGAAAGAGGAAAATGCAAACTCAGCATGTCTGGGAATTCCAGAAGCCTGACCTGAATAATTTTTTGTAAAACTACCAACTTTACATCGTCCACAGCCAGACAACTCTTTGTACCTAAATGAGACATTGCATTCCCAAGCATTGTCGACCCCGAGCCAAACAAACATCCGAAATAAAGACGCTAGCACCTGTCAGTCGCTCTTTTAATTTATCAAGTATCTCCCAAATTGTTATGGACTAGACTAAACCATTCGAAACGTTATTGAGCAGACAACCCAGACCGTAACATTATATTTTGTTTCGTGAAGTGTACAGTGAAAATTACCCGAGTAAGCTAGTTTAAAACATTATTCACAAAATGAGGGATTGAAAAACAAAAAACAGAATATAGAATACCCAAAGAACCTAGTCCATCCAAAGGAGACTCAATTATGCTATTCCGAAAATGTACAACAATCCCAATAAAGCACCTTAAACACAGTAAAAATGAATTAGAAGTTTACAGGTAAAAATTAGAAGGGCAGAAGGAGTGAGGTTTTTAGTTCGTGCACCACTGCTGCAAAATCTAAAAACCAGAATTCAGCTGTCTGGAATGACCACTCTTATACCATTATACAGTTCATTTCTAAAACATAAAGTCTTTGGCCACAAGCCTCAGCTGTTGATGCTAAAATGAAAGGCCTCACAGCGAAGACTTTCATCTCTGTAACACTTCATCCGATTCGGAGCCTGAACTGTTTTCCAACGCCTTTGATAAAAAAAACTCAAGACACAGTCTCCTTGTGAAAATGTACAGATCCTTTTTTGTTGGAAAAAAATACCATCTTTCTGAGAGCCCAGTCCGTCCAAGCTGTCTTCATAAGTGAAACTCTTCGAACAGATGATATCCTGGTAAACCTGTTCTGCACCGTTTCCAATGCTATCATATCCCTGCTGTCAGGATAATTGCAGAAAGACACACAATACTCCAGCTAGAGCCTATTGAGCAAACGAAATTAATGACATAGAAAACCACAGAAAGTGGACTTTTGCAATAAAGTGACTTTTACACAGTACTGCGCCGTGGAGAAACTGCAGGTGCTAGAATTAGAGTCGACAGTGTGGTGATAGGTCAGGCAGCATGCGACGAGTGGGATAATTGACGTTTTGAGCATAAACCCTACATCAGGAATGAGGTTTGTGGCCATGGGGGCTGAGAGATAAATGGGCGGTTTGGGGGTTGGGGGTGTGATGGCTGAGATTGCGATGAGTCAATGAAGGTGGAATATGAGATACTCGTTCAGAGAGGAGGTAGAGCGGGTAGTTTGGAAAGGTGATGTGCAGGTCATGATGGCAATGTTAAATAAGATTACTTTTCAGTGTGGAAACAGGCCCTTTGCCACAACAAGTCCACACTGATCCGCCAAAGCGCAACCCACCCATACCCCTGCATTTACCTCTTACCTAACACTGCGGACAATTTGCATGGCCAATTCACCTGACCTGCGCATCTTTGGACTGTGGGAGGAAACCGGAGCACCTGGAGGAAACCCACGCAGACACGGGAAGAATGTGCAAACTCCACATAGTCAGTCACCTGAGGCTGAAATTGAACCCGGATCTCTGGCGCTGTGCTAACCACTGTACAATCGTGCCACCTACGGTTGAGCTGGAGTCATGGAATTTGAATAATGTGAGGGGAGGGCAAATGAGGAAACTGGTGGTCCTATGTGGCATCAAGATCCCAAGCAGAAGATGATGCCGACTTCTCTCAGGCATCAAGTGTTTAATAGACAATAGACAATAGACAATAGATGCAGGAGTAGACCATTCAGCCCTTCGAGCCTGCACCGCCATTCAATACGATCATGGCTGATCATTCTCAATCAGTATCCTGTTCCAGCCTTATCTCCATAACCCTTGACTCCACTATCTTTAAGAGTTCTATCCAGTTCTATCGGCACAT
Organism: Chiloscyllium punctatum; assembly: GCF_047496795.1. Taxonomy (NCBI): domain Eukaryota; kingdom Metazoa; phylum Chordata; class Chondrichthyes; order Orectolobiformes; family Hemiscylliidae; genus Chiloscyllium; species Chiloscyllium punctatum. Next base: position 30,385,648 of record NC_092784.1, read on the forward strand.
CACTCAAAATATTGGCACTAACGTTCCATTCACGATTAAGTACCAAACTATTTTCATGAAGAAAATGTTTATTTTTAAAACCGAAGACTGAGCTAGACTACTCCCTCTTGGAAATCAAACATCATTCTTTCACTCTCTATACTTTGTTGAGTGCGACTCAGTGCCTGTCACCTTAAACCTGTGCCCTCTAGTACTGAACTTCACCATCCTTCGCAAACGATTTAGGCCAGTTGCCTATCCATGCCCCTCATCATTTTACAAACCGTGAAAACGTTACGCGCTGCTTGGACCATTCCAGCGAGAAAGTCCCTGAATACCCCGTCAACACGCTTTTCTCAAGCCCTCAGGTCCCCGCAACATCCTTGTAAATCATTTGTGCACATTTTCAATTTTCAGAAAATCCTTCTTGGAGAAATTGACCATAATTGCAAGCAGTATTCAAAATGTGATCTCACCAATTCTCTACAAAGCCTCAACATGACATTCCAACTTGGATAATCGACTTTCTGACGAATGACTGAAAGCGTGCCAGGTATTAGCAATAACATTAGAAAATTTGCTGATGATACTAAGATGGGTGGCTGGATGAAATGGGATGAGGATGTTAGGAGATTACAGGTGTTCTGGACAATTTAGGTGAGTTGTTAGATGCATGGCAGATGCAGTTTAATGTGGATAAATGTACGGCTATCCACTTTGGTGGCAAGAACAGGAAGGCAGATTACTACCTAAATGGAATCAATTTAGGTGAAGGGGCAGTGCAGAGAGATCTAGGTGTTCTTGTACACCAGTCAATGAAGGTAAGCATGCAGGTACAGCAGGAAGTGAAGAAGGCTCATAGCATGCCGGCCTTCATAACAAGAGGCATTGAGTATAGAAGCAAAGAGGTTCTTCTGCAGCTCTACAGGCCCTGGCGAGACCACACCTGGAGTACTGTGTGCAGTTCTGCTCTCCAAATTTGAGGAAAGACATTCTGGCTATTGATCAAGTGCAGTGTAGGTTCACGAGGTCAATTTCTGGAATGGCGGGATTACTTTGCACTGAAAGACTGGAGCGTCTGGGTTTGTATACCGAGGAAAAACAATAACTGCAGATGCTGGAAACCAAATTCTGGATTAGTGGTGCTGGAAGAGTACAGCAGTTCAGGCAGCACCCTTCTACTCGTTGGGTTTGCATACCCTTGAGTTTAGAAGACTGAAAGGGGATCTGATTGAGACATATGAGATTATTAATGGATTGGACACTCTGGAGACAGGAAACATGTTTCCGCTGATGGCTGAGTGCCACGCCAGAGGACACAGCTTAACAATACTGGATAGGCCATTTAGGACAGAGATGAGGCGAAACGTCTTCACCCAGAGAGTGGTGGCTGTGTGGAATGCTCTGCCCCAGAGGGCAGTGGAGGCCCAGTCTCTGGATTCATTTAAGAAAGAGTTGGATAGAGCTATCAAGGATTGTGGAATCAAGGGTTATGGAGATAAGGCAGGAACAGGATACTGATTAAGGAGGAGCAGCCATGATCATTTGAAAGGTGGTGCAGGCTCGAAAGGCAGAATGGCCTACTTCTGCACCTATTGTCTATTGTCTCTTTTCTCAGTACTTTCTTCACAACATTGTCTACTTGTGACACCACTTTATCTGCTTCTACAAATTTTGCCTTTACTGATAAAGTTGTGATTGTCTTCTTAACTAATATGTTTTGCAGCCTTCACGGATATGTGGCCCAACATGCACAGTCTCTCTGTTCCTCTGGGTTTCCTCGTGTCCTGCCATTCATGGAGTCATCCATTGACGTGTTGCTTCCAATGTGCATCACCTCATGTTTTCCATGGTTAGTTTCAACATTCCCTATCGGCATTTGACATTTGATAAACCCATCTCTGAGTTCCTCCAACCTACGACCTTCTCATCACTGTTAACCACTTTGCCAATATTCGAATCATCGGCAACTCTGCTTATCATTTTCCCCTAATTTCTTCTATATTCTTTACACACATTCACAAACGTCATGTGTCCCAGTATTCATCCTTCTGGTACACCACTGATTACCATTTCCAGTCATACAAGCAGCCTTCTATCACCATCCTGTGTCTGCTTCCACCACCAAATTAAGTTTGGATCCAACTTGCCCGGGGACCTTAAATCCCTTTTCACTTTTATGTTCTGACCAGTCTCCAGTGTGGTGTCTTGTTAAAGGCTTTGTTGAAATCCACACAAACATCATGAACTTCACGACCCTCGTGAAAAAACCTGATCACTTGCGAAAAAAATGTATTTAATCCAATCTGTTCGGCATGACAATCTGTAACAAAAATGTGATGACTCTCCCTGATGAAACCTTACCTGGACAAGTGGCAGTTAACTCTCTCCTTCAGGGATTGCTCCAAAAGTTTCCCTTCAACTGATGTGAGACTCACTGATGTGTGATTCTCTGGTTTATCTCTCCCAATCGTGCAGAAAAGTGGAACTGCGTTAGTCCAGTCCACTACAAACACAAAGAGGAATGTAAAGCATTGCTCAGAACTCTTGCAATTTCCTCCCTTGTCACACAGCGGAACATAAGTTACAGTCCATCCTGAATTGGGAGTATGTCCACTTCAAGCCGGTCAGAACCTCGAACAATTCCTCAGTCCCTATGTCAAACTGCTTAAGAACCTGTTCAACCCTCTTCCTGTATTCTGCCCCTTTATCTTACGACAAGAGGACTGTTCGCCAGCTGACAAAGTAAAGTGATTCCCATTTACGAACACAACTGTAGTGTCACACTGCAGGGAGTTCATTCAGGTATTTTAACTGGAAGTTGCTGTATTCAGCCTTTGTGGCTATAAATTATTTTGCTTTGATGGCTACAGGTTTTTACAGTGAGAAATGATTTGAATTTTCTCTAGATGAAAAACATTCACTTCATTCCATCTCTTGTGGAGATTCCTATCTGTTCACATCTGACATGACGGAAATTTTGCTCTCTGTTGGTTATCATATCCAGAACAGAACTGCGGCACAAATCCCCAGCACTTGATTTCTACATTCATTGACCTCCGAAGTCGATTCCAATGGCTTACGTTGTAATAGGATTCATCAACACGAGAAAGTTTCAGGATTAACACAGTTCTGTCTTATGTGCAGGGAGTCATTACACAAGCACAATATCAAGCTTCCTCAGGGGCAAGATCAAAAGAGGCGGGAAAGAGAAATCGAAGTTAACATTTTCTGCCCAGTGACCCCTTCCTTCGCACTGATGGTTTCCAGGAAAATTTTGGTCTACATGCTGAAGATATGTGGAGGCACAGTAATTAGGAGGTAACGAGATATGGGGATAGTGCCGAAATAGAGAGACGACCGGTTGAACATAGGAATTGATAATTATCTGTTTGGAGCATTAATAACTGTTCACAGAGACCGTTATTGACAAACCACAGATAGTGTGTAATGGATGCTATGCTATAACTAGGCCTTGTGGGCGTGTAGGGGGCAAGGGCTAGGGAGCTCTCAGGCCTCTAAAATGATTGAAATTGATATGGAGGGTTACGGGGTCGTCAAACAGAAAATGGTCTGTTTCATTTTCAGCACGCTGTGGTGGAACACTGCAGTAAGCCTGAGTTAGGGACGTTTGCTGGGAACATGATACTGTGCTAAAGGAGCTGTCAACTGGAAGCTCAGGGACATTTTTGGATGTCGAACTTGGCATTCTGCAGAACGGTCATCCAGTCAACACTTCGTTTCCCAAGGTAGTGGCGACCACAACGCATGCAGTGAATCGAGTAGACTGGATTGTGCGAATTGTAAGGAAAGTGTTGCTGCACCGGGAAGAAGCAAGAAGGAAGGTTAACGCAGATGATATCATTAGAGATGTTGTTAATCATTGGGGAAGAAAGCAACCGTAAAGGCAATACGCTTGAATGCTCGTATTTTCAGAACAAGGCTGGAGATATAATGACATAAATCATCTCGAACGAATACGAGTTAGTAGACATTGCAGAGACTTGGAGACAGCATTGTCCATTCTGGGGAGGGTAAATATTCACGGGCTTGAAACAATTTGGAAGGACGGAAAGGATGGTAATGAAGGTGGTGCAACTCAAACATTCATAGACAACCGCAGACTGATGCTGACAGATCATATAGGTTCAATGGAGAATGAGTTTGAATCCATTTGGGAGGAAATTAGAAGTTCTAAGAAGAAAATGTCACTGATTGTCGGAGTCAATCCGCCTCCTTATTTTAAAATCACATTGGGGAGGGCAGTAAACAAAGAACTAAATAACACATGAAAAAATTGTATGGCAATTATCATGCGGGATTTTCATCAACATGTCGATCGGTCGAAGCAGCTCAGTCAGGGTAGCCTTGACCAGGAGAGTGTTGAGTGTATCTGCGATAAATTCCTTAAATAGTGTGTAATGGTACAGGCCAACAAGGGGAGAAGCCAAATCAGAATTGATCCTGGCTAACGAACACGGTAAGGTGTTAGATTTGGCGGTAGGTGAGCACTTTGGTGATAGTTACCAAACATCAGTTATGTTCACTTTAGCTTTTCAAATGGATAGGTATACACCGGAGGATTGTTGGCCCAACTGCAAACGAAGTGTGAGGATAAATGAGTGCTATTCTATTGATCATCAACAGTGGGCCTCCGGGATTGGTACTGGGACCGCAATTACGTACAACTTATATGGATGATTTGGAGTTGGGAGTCATGCACGTCGTGTCAAGGTTTGCAGTTGATATAAAAGTGAGTAGCAGAGCAAAGTGTGCAGAGGATTGCGAAAGTTTGCAGAGGAACATTGAAATCTTGGGTTAATGGGCAATATTCTGGCGGAAGGAATGCAATATTTATAAATGGGAAATCACACATTTTTGTATAAATGAAAGTAAAAAAAATCTTGTTACGTGAATTTCAAAAAATTGTGGCATGCTACCATGCAATAGGAACTGGGTATACTTACACAAGAATCACAAGGTTAGACTGCAGGAGCGACAAGTTTCAAGCAACGAAGTATAATTTCGTCTTTAATTCTTGAATAGATTGAGTTTAAAAGCAGAGACGTTATTTTGCAGCTGTCCAATGTGCTAGTGAAGCTCACACTGCGGTTCTGTGTGCAGTTTTATTATCCTTAATTGACAAAGGATATATTGAAACGGAGGCGGAGAAGAGGAGTTTCACGAGGTTGATTCCGGTTTTGAAGGTGTATGCTGATGACAAGAGCATGTGTGCAATTAGATGATATCGAAAATTCAGAAGAATTCAGAAAAATGCAGAATCTTATGGAAACATACAAAATTATGAAGGGCGTGAGTGAGATAGAAGTAGAGAGCATGCTTCCATTGGTGGATGAATCCAGGACCACAGGGCACAGCCTCAAAATTAGAAGGACTAAATTGAGAAAGAGTTTCTTCAACCAGAGGGTTGTTACTCGGTAGAAATGTTTGCCCAATGAAGTAGCTGATGCTGCATCACTCAATGTTTTTCAAGCTAGGGCTGATTTTTGTTTGAACAATATAAGAAATAAAGATTAACTTTCGAGGGTGGTTATGTGGATGTCTGTCCATGCAAAGATCAAGCATGATCTCATTGAATGGCGAAGCAGTCTCGAACGCCCGTACAGCATAGTCTTGCTCCTAGTTCTCATGTCAATTGAATATATGAGTCACATCTTCCGTGATTTTAGGGAAAGCATCGATGGGGCTGTGGGTGATGTGTTGAGGGTGAAGACACAGTGCACCACGGTGCCCCGGAGGGAATGCTTTCTGGGGAATGCAGACAAGGGCGGCGAAGGGAACATATGTTTGGTAATAGTATTTCGCTGAAGGTGGTAGAATTAGAAAAATATTTCACTGATCACTTCGACTACCATAGCGCTTTAGGTCCCAGACCAAATTCTGAAAAGAATGGGATCAGAATGGATCGTTGCTTGATGATGGACATTTGCAAGATGGGTCCTAAGTCCTTCTTTGGTGCTGTAAAAGTCACAATGTCTTTGAGAAACTAACTTCAGCAGCCACATAGCATTGTGGCCACAAGAGAGGGCAATAATCAGGGATTTTCTTGACTCCCTAAAGCCTGTCTATCACATAGCCTGCGATTACATGCCACTTATGATTTGCCACCGGCAGTCTCCATTAATAGCTATTCACTCTCCTAGCAAAAGCGTTATTGACCTCATTGTCCAAATGGTCTTCTCTTTCTTTTGTTCTTGCCCGACCAACTGTTCACTCCTTTACAAAACAGAATGAGACATGATGGAATAGTTCCTGCTCGGCTGGATGATTGTAGTGTTAAAGAAACAGTTCACAGGAGAAGCACAGCAGATTAGTCAGCATCTGAGTAGCAAGAGATGTTTAAATCATAACCTTCTTGAGGATTCTTGAACGCAGTTGCAACAATACTGAAAAGCTTAACACTGTCCAGAACAGAGCAATTGAATTGAGCAGCAACACACAACCAACAAAACATCGACAAACATCCATTCCCTCCAAAACAAAACACTCATACATGCAGGCCGCACCATACACACCATACCACTGCAGATCTTCACCAAGGCTCCTTAAACAGTACATTACAAACTCACAACTACTTCCATCTAAAAGGAAAAGGGTAGTAGATAGACAGGAAAGACCTACAACCCACGTACCAATCTGATCCGGAAATATGTTGCCGTGACTCCACAATCAATGGGTCCAAATTGTGGATTTCACTCCCCTCTAATTTGGGTCTACCGACAGCACATGGAAACGATGGTTCAAGAAGGCAGCTCATCATCACCATGTCCAGTCAAATCAGGACTGAACAATAAATGCTGACCTCTTCTGGAATTCCCACATCCGGGGAAGATTGAAAATCATCTGCTTTGGTGTTTTGAGAAGGTCCATCTTACTGAGATATTTCTGTTTTTGTTTGAGGGATATCAAAGATGAGGATTTGCTGTTGGAAAATTGAAACGAAGCATTACATCTGAATTTGATGGAGTTGCTTTGTTCAATGTTGCCTGAACCTCACCGACTTTTGAAAATGAAAGGAGAAATCTACATTTACAGTGGAGTGAAACTATTCACTATCTGAACTATCGAGCCATAATTGGAGGGACGCTGGAGAGAAACTGCTGTAATGTGGTGACGATTCAATTTCTTGTCTGCCCTGTAAATTAAGCAGTGCAAACACACCGGGGAAAAGCCATTCAAATGTTCTGAGTGTGGAAAGGCATTTGTTCATTTTTCTCACTTGCTGACTCACCAGTGGGTTCACACGGAGAAGAAACCAATTAATTGTACAGAGTATGGAAAATGCTTTAAAATTTCTCACGAACTGCTGTACCATCAATGTGTTCACACAGATGAGAAACCATACAAGTGTTCTCACAGAGGGAGTGGGTTCAGGCCGTCATTTTATTTCACTTTACATCTGTCTCTCCAGTGTCATGTCGATCGCGTGACATTTCGCGGAGCTGTGAAGATCATCACTTACCAAACAGAGCAGTCAAACTTTCTCTTCCTTTTTTGAAGTCGTTTTCGTGCCAATAGGATTGATCCCTGAGGATTGATTCCCGTCCTTGGAGCAGCTGAGTGGCTTGTCCCCATGTGAACAGGTTGATGTTGAATTAAGATTTTGAATTTACAAGCTTTGCAGATCTTAAAATTTATTTTTCAACAGTGTGGAAAATAACTTGCAAGCCTGCCTACACACAGCATGGCCAATAATACCACAGAAAATCAAGCCTGAACAAGCCATACAACGAACACCCAGAATACCTCAGCATTGACCAAACAGGCTGACAAGGGAAACTATACATGACCACAGTCATTCACAAACCAGGGAATACACTTCCCAAGACAAACTACCCAATAAGCTTCCTGGACCCGATAAACACCGCTGTTCCAAAGTCCGAAGGGTAATCTAGTACCCCAGTGACATCAAAGCCACACGAAGCTCAGCTCATCCGGAGATAGACCAGAATACCATGCTTATCTTTGGAGAGCAACAAGGAAAGGGGCATTTTCACATACCCACGAAGAGAACTGGAACCCCCGATTCCATTCTAAAACTGATTGATTCTGATGAATGCTTGATTGGATCTTGATTGTATCATTCACGGCCAGGGCTTGTGCCGTGATCTGGATCCAGCCTGGGGAAAGCCGGACGGGCAATGGACGCCTGGCAAAATAGAATGAGAGACTGCTGATTAAATTTTTCGAATCAATTCAAACAGATTCCTCAGCTTGAAGGAAATTGACAGGCACTCCACCAGTTCACTTTTTTCTGTCTTGTGGTTTCTGAGTATTTGCCTGTTTGTTTTGCGGTTGCTGACTGCATGTCTTATCAGTTTCAGGTGTCTCATATAAGTGCGTTTATCCAACAGACAAGTTTTCGTTTACAGTGCGGTCAGCGATTATACGCTCAATAATCCTTTATTGCTTGATCTGTCAATCACTCACTGCTTGTGTGTTCTGTGAGTGCTCCCGCTGTCTTTCCTCGAAAGCCGAAGTGCAGTGCTTAACAGTCAATGCAGGACTTCCACTACGCTATGGGGGCAGGGAGATCCACTCACTGCTGGGATGTGCTAGCTGGGCAACGCCAACCCACTTGGTGAGAACGGCCCAGGACCGAAGTTGAACAAAACATTATTATGGAGACATGTGAGATGAGATTCCCTGCGGGGTAGAAACAGGCCCGTTGGCCCAACCAGTCCACACCGAACCTCAGAAGTGTAACCCACACAGACCCATTTCTCTCCCACTAATGAACCTGACACTGTGAGCAATTTAGCACGGCCATTTCACCTGGCTTGCACATCTTTGTGATTATGGAAGGAAACCGGAGCAGACGGAGGAGTCCCGCGCAGACATGGGGAGAATGTGCAAATGACACACAGACAGTCGCCCAAGGCTGAAATCGAACCTGGGAACCTGGCACTGTGAGGCAGCAGTGCTGACCACGCCGCCCTGCAAATATGTGAACTTCAAAATAAAAATCGGAGATTATTTTTTTATACCTGGTTCACTGGCAGACACTGTGCTAAAAGAGATAGGGGACGTCGGTTGTTTTACCCACTTTGCAGGAGACTTTCACACATAGCCACAAGGAAATTGGCCATATGGGAGGTCCTTTACATTCTACTGGACCACGGCCATTAAGGGAGAGCATATTGACTCCTCCTGGGACATGGTATACCTGCTGCAGTGTCTTGCAAAGTTTCGACAGGTTGCCCAGCAGTATCAGGCCGTGAAGACGAAAGACTGCTGCAATAACAACCGACACTGAGACCTCCATAACTCCAGACACGACCGCACCGCCCTATACCGCCCAGAACTCAACATTTCCCATACAGTCTGCAGAGCGACACCCGTTGGGCCTGAATGAAGTGGATGCATTCTTTTTCTACCGGACTTTATACAGCAATCTCGCGATGGGCACATTAGCCGCCGGGCAGTATGAATCACCATGCAGCCCAACACAAATGATAACTGCAGACTCACATATAGCGCGAGTGCTTCCCGAAAATATCAGGGCACCAATTGCCAGGATCCCCGCATCATGATTGTGACCACTCCGCGCACAGGTCCGGGCCATGCTCCAAGAAGAACCAGACCCGTTGAAGTGACTGCTCCCGTTCTACAATTGGGCCTTCAAAATTTCCTGTATATACAACTGTCTGCCCCAAGATGTGCGACCGTATCGCAGCTAGTGCATATGCTCCCACTGTGTGACCATTAGCCCTCTTATTGACATCCCCCATCCACCCCTAGGACACCGCTGCAGACTGGGAAAAAATGGCTTGACAGCACCATGAAAGATTCAATAAAGTCCAGTGCAACACTGCACGCCGATTTTGGGATGTTATCTGGTGTCTGCAGAGCCTCCAAGCACTTGCTCGATGTCATTGTCCGCTTTAGGGAGGTCTGGGACTCCACGTCAGGCATTCCATTAGCAGAGGATGAAAAGTTGGCCGTGTAGACCTTACATATGCTAACGTTTTCATGTTACACAATCAAACAACGAGCTGGACGGACACTTTAAGTGCACTTCGTAACTTGGACGGGAATGCGATGTTCACGACGCCAAAACGGACAGGGTCATTCGACTTTCTTTCTCAACCCGACAACCACAGGGACACTACCAAGCCAGTACATCAAACGAGGGCAATTTAAAGAAGGCAGTGCTGGAACATTGGGGAATTGAAACACTTGGTGATACAGTGCTGGTCCAAGCAATGTTGCCCAGGACCATCTACCCTCCCCCTCTCCCCGCAGGCCCGACAGCAGTCCACCACACCACAGAGGTAGCTTCAACAGACTGCCTACACTGTGGCTGATCCCTTGCACAATGCTTCAGAAACTCACTCGGGCTATCGTGAGAGGGAGGATTCACAGGCGATCTCAATATGTCTCTCAAACGTCCCGTCTGAAATTCGATGATGGATGTGGAGGTGTTGGGGAGCGGCTCATTTCTTTTGTGGTGGATTCTGGGTCTGTCCAATCGTCTGAGGCTCCCGACTCGGAAAATTACCTGAATTACAAGACCCTCTGCAATGTAGGGTTTTCGGCAGTACCCATAACAGACTCACTCTCCTAACCCATTAACTTCAGTATTGGACCTGCCACTGCGACTGATACTGGCACTATTTCAGACTCTTATGCATTCGCCCTCCTGTCCCGGCAGACCTTGTCTAAATTGAATGCCAGTATTTACAGTTCCTCGGGGTCTCTCACAGTAGAGAACCAGTACGTCCATAATTCCATGCTGTGGGCAGTAATTTCACACAGCCCTGAACCATGTGACCAGGACCGCTTTGCTTCACTTGGTCATGCACCACACCAACTACCTGTGCTCTTCTCGACCGCTCCTTGTCCTGTTGCCAACGGCCCCTTTCTATAGACAGTTCACTGAATCCCTACTCCCAGTGGGATGCAAAATTGACGGTATTGACTTGTCATGCATCCCACCAGACTAAATTGAAAAGGCCGACACACCACGGTGACATGTAATAACAAAGTAGATTGTTGTGAAATCTAAGGTCTTTAAGGTGATCTTCCTAACAAATGCGGGTGGTATGATGTTGTACCTCTGCACTGACAGCTGAAGTGCTGTCCAGCTGCTATCTGTTTTCTCCATTGGTTTTCATCATTCTGGCTCTCTCATCGCCTGAAGACGAGAGGGGTCCGACAACCAAAGGTCTTTCTGCGCTGATTCTGGTGTAATTTTCAGAGGGGATGAGGAGCTGCTCATGGTCACGGGAACTTACTGCAGTCAGCAGCTGATCTACCCTGTCATGGCACACTGGATCCGACTTACCCTGATCTTTTGGAAGGAGACTCTGCTGCCATGGATTTTCCAATGGCTGGATGTGATATGTTTTGCTTTCAATTTCACTTTCATCTCTGGCCCAATGCAAGTTCTTCAGTTTAACTTTGTAACCCTTCCAGAAAATGTTGGTTCGCTGATCCCTTTTTGCCAACTCACCCAGGTTCCCCATACGTACTCAACACCTCAGCAATCTCTCACTGAACTTGCCTACATTGACTGAATGATCCTCTCAAGCCTTGATGGAACAGGGACTGTTCCTGTGTCCAAGACGCCTGGAGGAACATTAATGAATCAGGGAGCAATCTCAATCTAATTGATGGTAAATGTTGTTTGGAGCCAATGTCTCTCCAGAACTTTGTTTGAACGTATAGGTAATAACCTTTTAATATAATTGCAGAATTGTCTGAACCGGAACATCCTCTACCCACATTGATTGAACGACGCCCCCCTGCTGACCAACCGTTAATTGACCAGATCTGACAATATTGCATTCAAGACATTTGCTACCGTACCAACGTGGGCACACCTCCTAATCCCAATCCTGGTGGCAGTATTTCATAGCTTCCAGTAATATATTGGCCCTTATGATCAATTCCAGCACAAACTCCATTCCCGACATATTACTTTGTGCTTCCAAGCAACGTTTGGCAAGAAGGTTGGGATGCATACGTTCTGTTTTGCAGCCTTATCATTTTGTTATCTCATCATTCCTGCAATTCCATTTTGTTTTCGTTCCCTCCGGTTCCCCTCTTTGTTCTTTGTCACTAAATCCTTTTAATTGCTGCATTTTTTCATTTCTGTCGAAAGCAGGTGGAACTCAGACAGAGTAAGAGTCTACAGCAGATTGGGAGTATTTGTAAATTTGCAATATAATAAGTAAAGTATGATTAGGATTCATTAACATTTACGCTTAGCCCATTTATTTTGTAATATAAACTCCAGTTTCCCCCTTATTGACAGTTAGTATTTTCTGCGATTTAATTTTCATATTTCAGATTATAGTACAGTCAGTTGAGTTCAAATGGGAAAAGATAGCTGTAGTCATTGCTAAAGAACCCGATTTTGGATACTTGAGAACTTCACTTTCTCTCCCCAGTGCTCTCTCTATTTGAGCAGCTTTATCTGAATCCCTTTCCTTCCCGTTTAAGCGGCCGTGCTCCAGGGGGAAATACTATTGGCTGTTGTTGAATCTCCAGCTCGAGGTGAGAGAGGCTTATCCTCCATTGTGAGGGCAGACACGCAGCCGCAGGGTGATGAGTCTCAGGGGCCAGACCCCACAGCGCAGCGTCTATAGAATCTCCAGGTCTCAGTGTTCCCCAATGGGAATGGCACGACCAGGAAGGCGTCACTGTGGGCCTCACTATGGGCTGCACAAGAGACGGTGAGAATTCCACACAGAGCTTGGACAGCCAGTTTAAGGCAACCGATGTGACACCTGTGCCCAGTGACTTTGCTTCGGAATTGAACCTGCGTGTGCTTCGGATACGAATTCTTCCACTGAGTTCAACCCAGACATTCAAAAGGGTCGAATATCTAATACTTGATATACTGCTGAACATCTCATGGAGACTATCATTTGCAGCAGATTCTGGTGGGTTGTGAAAGCAGAGAAATACACTGAAATGTATAAATATTTCTCTGCATTAACTCAGTCAGAAAGGACCCATTCTAGTGGTCAGGTATTTGTTGGAGAATCACAGGCTGGAGTTGCATGCCAGGCCCCTGCAACAACTTGGACATAGACTCTATGGTAATCAACTGGGGACGTGAAGACTCCGATGGGGAGACCCTCCGAAAGAACCCACTAAATTTGGAACATTTGGATGGTTTCACTTGGAAAGTTATTAATTGTCCAGGGAATGCGAGACAAAAAATGCTCCGACCCAACAACATTTGAATAGTCACTTTGGCCAGGTGCAGCCCTCAACACAAGCCCAACATCTCGCTCTGCTAACCCTTCCTTTTTAATCCTTCACACTAGCTCAAAACCCCAAGCCACCAGCCCCACATGCCTAACACTGCTCAACTCCAGCCTCCCATAACCACTTGTATGATACACTAACGCCTGAACAAACTGCCACCTCTCCCCACAATGACCTGGATGCGGATTCTTTCACAGCAGCTGTTCGGGTTTGGCTGTGGATCTGAGTGTTTAAATCACATCATTGACTTCACTGTCAGTTAATTTTCTGATACCATAAATACCCCTGAATGATAATGTTTAATAACTTATCACTATTTTCAACAGAGGCATTCAGTTTGTGTTCGATTCCTCCTACAAACGTGAACCAAATGTTGTAATTGTACCATTCTACACCACGAACTTTGGAGAGAAAGTGGGAATATAGCAGTGAGATCGAGAATCAGACATGATCACATTGAATGGGAGAGTAGGCTTTAAGGGCTGAATAACTTCTTCCTGCTCCTGGTTTCTGTCATCTAAATGCCCTACTGAAAATCTCATTCTAAAAAGGTATCAGTGATTACATTGGGGAAGCACATCCGCAGTTGTTTTCATTCAGCGTTTCCTGCATCTTGAAAATTTGATTTTTATTTGTACTGATAATGTACCTTCGGGCTGAGGATCAAAGTGGTCCATATGATTCCTGATAGCGTCTCTGTGGAAAAAAAAATCATAGGAAGGCCGATCACACGCTGTTAATGGCCAATCACATGCAATAAAGACAGACAAATCACGGAAATTCCGAATTGTACATGGACCCTGGATGTTAATTTGCTTTGTGATTTATGGACAATATAAACGTAGACGAATTACACTGGATATCCGCAAGTAACTTGAGGATGGATATTTATAAACACTGTCAAAAACACCTTAAGGTTATCCTAAAATGTTTTAAAGGTAATTGAACGGTTTTGAAATTTATTCAGCATTGTCGAGGGAATGGGAAGTAATTTCAGAAACCGAGAGAGAGTTACAGACACAGGTAGAGAGCCACAGCCGCAGGTACTGGATAAGATTGTCCTGGAGATGTTTCGGAGCTCGCTCTTTGACCCACACACGGTAAGGCAGCAGCAGATGGAATGCAGTCATTTTATGGTCATATGGACAATGTTTTGTTTCCTATCTGGCACTGTATTGTCCCTGTCCTGGGAGAGTTTGATGTGGAAAATATAATGGGAGCTTTACTCTTCATCTAACTCGGTGCTGTTGCTGCCCTGGGAGTTGTTGATGAGAACAGTGTAATTGGGCTTTAATCTGTACTTAACTCTATGCCAACGCTTTTCTGTGAGAGTTTGTTGGGGACAGTGTCGGCTGATTTAAACAAGACCTAACCTCATGCTGAACGTGGCGTGAGTTGTCAAACGGTTCCAGTCTGACGTTAGATTACTCGACACTGAACCTAGTTATAGTCTCCAGAAGCAACAACGATATTTTTCCCGATCTAATCCTGCAGTTCCTGTCATAGACTCTCAAACATTCTTCATTTTAGACCCTTCTGAATTCCAGAGACTCAGTCCTGTGCTTGTGTCATTTCGCTGGCCATTCAAACCGTGCCCTCGAGCTCTCGTTCTGTGAATATACTCTGCATTCATTTGCACATGGACTCCCAAGTCCCCAACCCGTTCTTGCCTTTCCCGGTTTGTAAAGTCGCTGCCAGCGCTGTGCTAACGTGAAATGGCTGCCTGTAGCAAACCTAAAATGGCTATCTGACACTTTTGGAATCATGTGTCCTGCTTTGGCAGATTAAAAGACATCTTACATTTTATACATTATCATCTCTCGGTCTCCATCAGATGAAATAAACTGAGATGAGAATCGATGTCAGAGGAGGGATAATCTAATCCAAATGGTACAATGTTAAACTGGGTGCAGGAGCAGAGAAGCTTCAGTTTGAGTCTGAATTCTATCAGCACAGGAGAGGGGCAAAAGAGTGTAAAGTCTTTTTCGATTTCTACATTCCTGAATTTTAGAAATGTTAATTTACAAATTAAACTGTAAAAGCAGGATATGGAGAACTCTGTTATAAATTTTCCACTGATTAAGATGCAGATTCCAGAATCCTTTTAAAATCCGTGCCCTGAGATTTTTAAAAGTCTGTCTAACTTTGCAAACCTCAAGACAAAAATACGATAGGAATATGACAGGTCAGCAACTGAATTGTAGGTGCGTGGTCTTGTTCAGAATCTGTCAGAGATTTAGCGTGGAGTACGATGTATTTTATCCAGAAAACAGGCATTTATTAAGGGCCACCCTGACATAATTTGCCTTCAAATTTTGTGCTCTCTAAAAACTAAGAAATTGATTAACCATTCAGCAAGCCTCGCAGATTGTGTATCATTAGTATATATTTGTGAAGGAGTAACTGTGTATGTGAACGAGCGAGTGTGGTTTTGAGGTGTCTGTGACTGATTGACTGAGATTTGGTGACTGAGAGTGTTTGAGTGAGGGGTTGTGTTCGTGTATGGGATTCTGAGATAGGGAGTTTGCAACGCTCTCCTGTATCTGTGACTGAGCATGTGTGACTGCATGACAGTGTGTCTGTGTGTATGAGCTATGTAAGAGTATGTGAGAGACACTGTAGAAACAGCTTTACTCTGTAATCGAACGCAGAGCTTCCCCTGACATGGGAGCGGTTGTGGACCGTATACTGTATGAAACACGATTTTTTCCACACCCTGGGAGATGTAGGTGGAGAAAGTGTACAGGGATACATAGAGGGATAGTCTCCCTCTAAGCCAGTGATATACCTCTGCTCAGTGTGCTTGATAGGGCCAGTGTGGGGATAGGGGTTGACTTGGTCATTTTCAAACTCCACGGTGAACATGGTCTGGGAGTTTGAAAAGCTGAAGTGTAGAGACAGCTTTACTCTGAACTTAACCCCATTCTCCACTTATATTCAATTTCAAAGAACTGCAGATGCTGTCAATCAGAAACGAAAGTAAAAGTTACTGAAAAACCTCAGCAGGTCTGGCAGCATCTGTGAAGAGAAATCAGAGTTATAGTTTCAGGTCTGTTTCAGAGAAAGGTGACCGGATCCGAAGTGGTAACTGTTTTCTCTGCACGGATGCTGCCAAACCTGCTGAGCTTTTATCAACAATTTCAATTTTTCCCTATTTTCTCCCTGCTCTACGAATTGATCCCCTCAATTAGCTTCGAGACTTTGTTCTATTGTACATCAGCTCGCTGACAACACATGGAATTCCAGTCTCTAACTCAGTGTAGAGTAAATTAATATATAATCCCCGCGGTGTGAAATTCCGTTGCCCTATCTCTGTATATTTCCTTGACTACGGCACCTAACCAACACATCTCTGCTCACTATGGGCAATTTTTCATGGCCAACATTACCGAATCTGCACATGTCGAAGTTTTATGGAGTACACCAGTTCAATAAGGCATTTCACTACCATCTTCTCAACGGCTGATGGGAATGAGGGATAAATGCTGAGCCCAGCCAGTAATGCTCACATCCAATGAACAAACGAAAACATCATCCTTTTGCCTTTCTAATACCTTGCTGCCCCTGCAGAGTAACTCAGTGTGTTTTGATATCCCAGGAAACATCGATCCCTTTCGACGTCAGAGTCCTATAACATCTCCCCATTTAGACTAAAATCACTTTGTCGATTCTCCCTGACAAACATCACACTCTCCACTTCATATTGTAACGGACAATGCTTTGCCCATTCACTTACCATCGCTCCATCGATCTATGTGACAGCAGCTTACTTCCACTTCACAATTTACGTGGAAACTAGGTTCACCAATAATATACTCGATTTATAATTCAAGACTTACTTGAACTATGCCTGTTGGAAATCCCAATATCATCCTTTCACTCTCTGTCTCTTAGTCAGGATGTCTGCCTGTTTCGCTCTGCTCGCCCAGAATATTGTGAATTGCCACATTTATCCGTTAGCCTTTTGGAGATATTTTATGGTATCCATATCCCCTGTACGATCACAGTAAAACTTGCTTACCTCCCTTGACCCAAGCCCTGGCCATAATTGCCAAACCATCCAAATATTTGATGACGCCATCAGTTCAACTCTCCCAATTTGTGTCCAAGCCTGTGGGCAATGATGTTGAATAAATTAATAAGACCCAGTGTCAAGGATTACTTGACTGAAAACAAATACAGTTCTACTAAGGGATTGTAGACAAAATAATATCGGGATTTCCAATCTTCCAAACTTCATTAAACAATCCTAGATGTCAGATAAACAGGATATTCACACACCTGGGTCAGACACAAGACTCAATCATCCCGAAACCGCAAGGTTCCTGTCTCAAACAACAGGCGGTATTGGAATTAAATGCAGTGTTTGTGAGCAGGACATAGCACATGGGATGAGGAAAACTGTCCATGGGGATGTTACGAATCAGGAATCGACTTGAACGGAAGCAATCAAGTAAAGAACTCTGCAATGAAGTTCTGTAATCAATCTTTTTTCGTTGAAAATGGAAATCCTCTTGGATAAAAATTGAGAATTTGTGTGTGCTTGTGTGTTTGTGTGTGTGTGTGCATGTGTGTGCGCGCGCACGCGTACTTACGTGTGTTTCTGTGGTGTGTTTCTTGCTCTCCATTCCACTTGCAGTATGACAATAGAGTGACACTTGTGTTGCCACGTCGGTCCTGCTGTTTTTGATCACACATCGCTTTCTGAGTGATAACTATCTCCACTTTACTGGAAGGGCCTGAGACAAGTCTATCAGTGACCCTTTCAAAACTTGATGTTCCACTCCAGCCGTGCAACACCCAACGTGCTCAGAGACACTGAATGGGAAAGGCCACTTGTTGGGGGGCACTGATAGTGATGGTTCCATGTTATATGGTCCTGAATCAAAATTAACTCATTCAGTATGTTCTTATGGAAAACGAAGGGAGCTCTCCCTGGAAGTTTCCCAATTCACAAGGAAAATGATTTTGTTATGTGCCAATATGGATATAAGTAATGAACAGTTTATTGTCAGTAATGGGAGTGGGGGTGGGGCAGGACTGTGAATTTTCACTGTGGGACAGAAGTAATCCGGTTGAAAAGACAATTCAAATATCCACAGAGTCGAGAGTGTTGATCGGTCCAGGATCACTCTCCCATATTCTCTTTCTGTAACAACAACAGAAATTGCTGTAAAATCTCAGCAGGTCTTGGAGTATATTGGAAAGCAAAACAGGGTTACGACCTCGGGACCATGATGTCCATCTCCCTGTGCCTTTCTGCACACGTTTTCTAATTGAATATCACCTGACTTCCATCTTTATTCTCAGCTTCTCTTTTGTTAGTCCCTCTCCAAACATTTTGGATCATGCTAATAACCCCGGACAACATCGATCTATTTAAAACAGCGAGGTAGTGCATTGACTGTCTGCCAGTTTCGGTGCTGGACGAGTGTCAGTTGGCACGGTTGCGACGTTGCTTTTTTCCGTTCATGTCACACTACATACGCCCGCGTTTCAAACCAAGCACGTGTTTGGTTTGTTCCCTTGTTACATGCTGAAGTTTTTTTAATTGTTGGGAACGGAGCATTCGTGCTTGTTGTACTCATTGAAAAACTTACTTTGAATTTGCTCGCCCATATCTGCCGCTGCAGTGAAAAGAATTACAGTTCCAACTTATTGCTGCGTGAAGCGTTGTTCAGCTTCTCTCGTCAGATAATGTGAGGACTGAGATGATGGAAGCGCTCCTGCCAGAAACGCTGTTTCTCCTGATGCTCGGATGTTTCCTGACCTGCTGTGCTTTTCCAGCACCACACTCTCAAGTAAATTTCTCTCCTCCCTGGTTGACAATATGCTGCGATTTGTCTATCTCGATGGGCGTCCACTGTAAGGGCACAGTTACCGGGCATTGATCCTTTCTGTAACTGTAGTAAGGCACTTGCTTTACATGTCAAGGCATCCTAGTTCAGTGTCAAGGAGAACACCCATTTGCTCCTGACACAGGAACACTGGAATTCTGATGTACAGTCTCTGTCAAATGCATCCAGAAGTCGGCTCTGAAACGCCGAATTTGGATTCTCTGTGGTGTCATTCAACCTGGGTGAACCAAAACCAAAAATCCTCAATCATGTTTTGGAGCAAATCATACATTCGAGTGTCAAAGTACTGGATATGCTTATACATCATTCAGTCATGAAGAGGAATAAAAAGATGAATACAGACTCACGTGAACTGCTTGACTCACACTCTCAGACAGTCACTAATATTATCGTGTGGTCTGAAATCAATATACTGAAATTGAGGAAACTACGGGTAGAGTGCCGAATGCCGTTGTTGCCATTTTGTCACAGAGTTGCAGAAAAGTTTGACCAGGGAGAGGGAGGAATGCAAGTCAAATGAAATTCTGGTGAAACTCCGTCTGTCAGATTCAGTCATGAACAAGAGACATGAATAAGACCACTGAGGGAGACCATTTCGCATATTGTTAAAAGAATAATCATGTACAGTTATCACCGCTTCCACCTCTCAGATCGCCTTTGACCTTTCCTCAAAATGTGTAGAGACTGAGTTTTGTACATCTCAAAATAAGAACCGTTTATTTACAAACAGCAAGTGAGTCGCATCTCCTCGATTCCCACACAGGTTTCCAAATCAGCTTGCAGCCAGTTGGCAGTTGCTCATAACTCTGCTGGAAAGTGCACGGTTAATGAGAAAGACAAGGAAAGTTGCAGCTCGTTATGGCACCACATTTCGAATAACCTCACTCCGTGGTCTGCCTTTGTCGGATTCACGATTGAGCATAGTTTTTCAGGTAGAGGAATACTTTTCTGCTGCTTATTCTGCAGAACAGGCTTACTCGCTGTGAGCATGCCGCAGGCTATCGTCAGGCACACTGTCTTCGCTTTCCGCTTTTAGCCTGTCTGCCACGGTCACTGAGCAAGCTGAGACGCTGTCTTTCAGGTCCCAGATCTAAGGAAGGCTTAGGTTTGAATCCCAGCGTTGCCACTTGTGTTAATGGATTAAGCTGGCAACGCTTGGTAGGGATGAGCTGGTCTTGAAGTTGAACAGAATAAAACGTAATCATTTCTTCTTAACCACGCTGCGATGTGGCAGAGCACATAGCCACTAACGTGGCAGTATTCACGCTGTGGGCACGTCTGGTCTAGGGCTGCAAATGTCATTAATTACAGGGACACAGTCATGTGGGTCTCCTTCCCCTTCTGTGGGGAGAATGCAAGCAGCATTAAAGACGTTAAATCGCTTTATTGTAATTTTAGGTATCTCCACTGAAAATGTGTTGCTGGAAAAGTGCAGCAGGTCAGGCAGCATCAAAGGAGTAGGAGAATCGACGTTTCAGCATGAGTCGTTCTTCAGGAAACTGAAGATTCCTGAAGAAGGGCTCATGCCCGAAACGTCGGTTCTCCTGCTCCTCGAATGCTGCCTGACCTGCTGCGCTCTTTTCAGCAACACATTTTCACCTCTGAACTCCAGCATCTGCAGTCCTCACTTTCTTCTTGTTAGGTATCTCCAATAGCATCGTATTGTATCTGAGCCAACGTGTGTTTTGTTTTGCTTGGGAAGCATTACGGATACGCATGTGGGACCAGTAGGGTTAATTAACTATATCCGGTTGTGTCCATGAATGCTGCAACAACCTTTTCAGCTGCAGCCACGGCTGGCAGGTATTTCGGCAAACTTGCAACCACGGGGTCGAAGCTTAACCGAAAAATAAGCTACCGGCCTCAATTTTCCCACATTATCCTGCATCAGCACAGATGTCAAGCAGTCACGCTTCTCATCTACCGTTTGTACAAAACGTTTTTTTGAATTCAGAATCCCCAGTGGAGGTGTAGTTTGGAGTGCCATTTTCAATTCAACAATGGCACTATTGGACTCTAGGTTCACTCCAACGGACTCTGGCTCTGCAACACTTAGCCATGTGATATGCCACTTCGGGAGCGCCTGAATGGTTGCGTAATGTGGGATAAACTTTCTACAGTCGGAGCGCATGACCAAAAACGATAGCAATTGTTTTTTCGTCTGAGGCTTTTGAACTTGCTGGATTGTTTGAACTCTCTTGACCAATGGCCTTTCCTTGTTCAGATACTAAGTGACCTAAGAACTTCACCTGCTGTTGCACAAATTGTAGTTTTGTGAGACTAGCTTTGTGCCCATCCCTAGCAAGATGGCAGAGCAACGCAAGCGTGTCTTTGGCACATTGTTCCTCTGTTGGTGCTGTTATTAAGCATGCATCTACATCCTGCAGAAGCGCTGATCCCTTGGTGAAAACAAGAGTCTCCAGACTCCTGCGTAGAGCCTCATTATTCATGATGGCGGAATCACAATAATCTTGACAAAGTCACATGGAAGTATACAATTTGCCTTTGAATGAAAAAGTGAACTATAATTGACTTTGTGGGTGTACCGGTACACGAAAGAAGGCATTTGCTAAATTCATAACAGATAACCATTTACTGTTCGGTGGAAATTGAGTCAATTTCCTATAGGGTTTGTAAACATTTGGGATGTGTGGAACGACAGCGTTATCGACTACCTGCAGGTCTTGAACACACCTCCATTCAACCAATTCACTTGGAATGTTTGCCATTTGACCGGAAAAATCGGGGTTCTCACTGGTGATTATCCACAGGGGATTATCACACCAGACTTTAGGAGGGATTCAAATCCTGAAGTAATTCCTTCCACAGCCTCGAGTGAGAACGGGTCTTGTGCTCTGCAAGGACGATACTCAGACTTCGGGGTTATTCTTATGGGTTCACAGCTTGGTATGATGCCTACATCACGTTTTCCTTTTGCCCTGAACTCAGTAGGAACCCTTCTTAATCTTGCAGCCGAAACATCTTCCATCGGTAAACACCAGGCTACCCTCCTGGCGAGGGTTTCCTGGACTGCCTATCTGCTTGAGTTGGCCAATATAGTTTCTTCCTATATGTCCTTATATCCGCATTGAAGCAGATACCCACATCGACCCTGAAGCCACAATATTTCGTTTTTTGTGCCTTTCATCTCCATGGTCCCAAATCCTGCCGCCTGTCGCTGGATATCTTTGCCAATGACCCATGAGGAAAGGAGCCTTCTACATCAGAACGACAGGGTCTACTTGCCGTCACAGATACTTTAGAAATGTTTTGTCTGACTGTACATCTGTGATCATTCCAATAAAATTCGCAAAATAACAACTGATCTGGTTTCACCAATCTCCTGAAACAATCCTTCTCATATGATTTGTCAGGGCCATTGCGGTGAATGTGTGCTGTGCAGTGCAGCATATCCCCAGCAAGAAAATTGGTGTAAGTGAGATTAACATGTTTACTTGCTTCCTGGGCGAGTGAATCGCTCAGTAAACTTATCACTCTCTGACTGAAACGCCTTGCATGGAACTGCATCAGTTGTCGTGAGTCATATTTTACAGTCCGCACTGGTAAATCTTCTTTTTGTATTGCCTGCAAGCCCGTCGGGGAAATGCGCAAATCCAACCACAGACTCACTATGAGATCTCGAGCCAACAGATTTAATGAACAGAATTCCGATAATAGCAATGAGAATTGGAATATTTCCCCATTACTGGTTTCGCACATTAGGGTTGCGATTAATCTCTCTCACTGAGGCACTTGGGGTTGATTTCATTGGAGAAAAGAAGCTGTATTGGTGACTTGATAGTGGTGTACAAGATGATTGGTGGTTTAGATAGGGTTGACCGTGAGAACCTTTTTCCACGTATGGAGTCAGCGATTACGAGAGGGCATAGCTTTAAATTAAGTAGTGGGAGGTATAGGACAGATGTTGGGGGTAGTTTCATTACTCAGCGAGTCCTGAGTTCATGGAATGCCCTGCCAGTAGCAGTGGTGGACTCTCCCTCTTTATGGGCATTTAAACGAGCATTGGATAGGCATATGGAGGATAGTGGGCTAGTGTGGGTTCGGTGGGCTTGGATCGGTGCAACATCGAGGGCCAAAGGTCATGTACAGCGCCGTATTTTTCTATGTTCTATGTTCTATGTATCATGACTCCTGATGCACCCACAGAGTTCAGGAACCATCCTCTTATCTTTATTTGCGTCGACTCTCTGAACTGCCATGATATAATGACTGAATATGTTGCCCCTGTATCAACCGAAAAGGTAAATGCCGCACCTTCCACATGAAACATAGAGGTAGGCATTGACTTATACGCATCATCATTATGCTGAAAGTATGATCCATGCTTCGCGTTCTCAGAGCTCAATATAAAGCTGGGACATGTTTCAGTGCCCGTAACGTTAGTGCAAGAAGTTAGCATAAGGGAGTCTTCGTTGCCAAGCAGAAATATAAGAGGCTTACCTGTAACTTGTGGGCTGCCCACCTCCACCTTAGCCTTCTAAGTCAGTCACACTGCTGTCCAGCCTCCAGGGCTGACCCAGGCCATCTGTGCGGGCACGGCCTAGCACAGTGGTCCAAACATAGCACCCGCCAGATCTACCTATGCCAGCTCCTCCTTTCACGCAGCACCTCCCTCCAACGGCTGGGCGACCATTTGCATCATAGTAACTTGAGCTTTATGTCCTTGCTATTACATCTTTAATTTCCGTTTATCCTTCTCTTGGGCCAGAGCTTTTTCAGCATGTATCTCGTGTTCTATCAAATTAAGCTTTCCCGTGTCCCAGGTAATACCTTGGCAAGATACCTCATGTAACGGGTGCTGGTAGCTTTCGCATTTTCCCGTTATACCATAATTCGCTTCTTTTTATCAACACAGATAAATGCGAGTTGCTACATTTTGGGAAATCAAATCTTAGCAGGATTTATACACTTAATGACAAGGTCCTAGAGAGTTTTGCTGAACAAAGACCTTTTGGAGCGCAGGTTCATAGCTCATTGAAAGTGGTGTCGCAGGTAGATAGTGAAAAAGGCGTTTGGTATGCTATTCTTTATTGGTCAGAGTATGGAGTACAGGAGATGGGAGGTCATGTTGCAGTTGTAAAGGACATTGGTTAGGCCACTGTTGGAATATTGCGTGCAATTCTGGTCTCCTTCCTATCGGAAAGATGTTGTGAAACTTGAAAGCTTTCAGAAAAGATTTACAAGGATGTTGCCAGTGTTGGAGGATCTGAGCGACAGGGAGAGGCTGAACAGCCTGGGTATGTTTTCCCTGGAACGTCAGAGACTGAGGAGTGACCTTAAAGAGATTTTCAAATTTATGAGGGGCATGGATAGGTTAAATAGACAAAGTATTTTCCCTGAGGTCGGGGAGTCCTGAACGAGAGGGCATAGGTTTACAGTGAGATAGGAGAGATATATAAGAGACTTAAGGGGCAAACTTTTCAGGCAGAGGGTGGTACGTGTATGAAATGACCAGCCAGAGGATTTTGAGGAGGCTGGTACAATTGCAACACTTAAGAGGCATTTGGATGGGTATATGAAGAGAAAGGGTTTGGAGGGATAAGGGCCAGCCGCTGGCAGGTGGGACTAAATTGGATTGGCATATCTCGTCAGCATGGACGTGTTGGAGCAAAGGGCCTGTTTCCATGCTGTACATCTCTCTGACCCTTTGACTCTATGACCTCATTCGAGTTCCTTTCAAATGATGGAGTTTTTTTTTCTCATTTCTTGACTGTGGATATGGTCGTTTCCTTGCATTGTGAGTCTGCTATTACTTTGGTATAAATTTCCATTTTTTTCTGTCTGTCTGCAAAAATACTTGCCCTTTTGCTTCTTTGTTTCCCTATGTTTTTATTCAAATTAAATGTCGATTTTCCATTACAATGTACATCACGTTATTTTTACAGATCGCTGCAACATCGAGGGCCGAAGTGCCAGTACTGCACAGTATCGTTCTATGTTGTAAGCTACATTTCCTGCTGGTTTCGTATATCTCTCCTCACTGTGGAAGCTTCCAGACACATCTTCCAGTGATTTGTCTGCACGTCATTCAATCTCGGCAACTGTATTTCCTGCTCAGAATGTGATCTATCTACAATGGAGAGAGGAAAACAGAGTCGGTGACAAAGACTTCCGATCTTGTCCAGAATCAATAAAACTTATCCCGATTTTCCAGTCTCCTGTCACTTCAACATTACACTGTGTATACAAGCAACCATTTCAGTTTGCGGTCCGCTACAGTGCTCCTTCAAGGCACAGCACAAGCTGGAAGAACAGCAACTCATTTTCTCCTGATAGGACATGCAATGTTGAGGACCCAACATGGAGTTCAATCATTTTTGAACCTGTCCGCCCTCTTCCACATTCTTCACCCACACGCACATCCCATCCGTTCAGAACGTGGATCATTGTACTGGAAACGTTCGCTCTCCTTTGTGATCATAGGTGGACGAGAATTGCTGGTTTTTTTCAGACATTTCGGCTTTTCTTCCGATAACTTTATTTTTTTTCCGTTGTAATCGCCAGACTGCAGGAAGCGTCTGATTGCAGGAGGAGAGGTTCGCAGGAGTTGAAAAGAATGCCAAGGGCTGGATCATTTCCATTGTGAAGGTAGAGGAGCTAGGCTGGGGCTCTCCATTTAAGTGCAGAGAAGGTTGAGTGAAAAACCGATTAACAAGCACATATTTTGAAGAGGATAGATATGTATGACAAGAATAAGTCTGTTATGGGAATGAATAATAACCAGTACATAGATGGCGTACAGGTTAAAGGATGACAAGACAGATGGTGTACAGGAGACAAGAGTTTTAGAGGAGATTTAGGAAGTACGATTTCACCCATGGAGTGTTGTTTATCTGGAAGTCATGATCTGAACGTGTGGTAAAGTTATGTGTCATGAGAACATTTCAGCAGTATGTCGCCGAACACTTGAAGATCCAGAGCACACGTGGATAAGGACCATGTACGGGAATGTGTGACGAGGATACTCAGAGGCGAGATGGGTGTCCCGAACAAAATGGGTCAAAGGCAAACTTGTGGGCCTAAAATTGGTTCAGGGCGCCACTCTGTAGCGCAGTGGAAAGCGCGTTGAGCGTTTACACCTTTGATACGGTTACTATTCAAAGGTTTGGATTCGCATCCCATCCGAGTTTAGTTTATCATTTGTAAGGGGGTCAGACCAGACTTGGCTGCTCATCTGCAAAACCGATAATATTCGTGCAGAAACCCAACTGTCTCGAAACGAAACATTTTCCACTCAACGATAAACAATTCGATATCTATTGATAAGAGAGTTTGATAAACATCTGTTAGTCAGTAGGCAACACGATGATGTGGATAGGCTGGAAAAAGATTTTAAAAGTTGGATCAGCCATGATGATTTCGAATGTTGTTGCGGGCAGGAGCGGTGTTAAGAATGGTCTCCTTCTGCTCCTTTCTGTCAGTACCATTTCTGGCCCAGGTTTATAAACAATCACAATGAGGACAATGTGAATCGACACCCAGGAATATTTTGGTCCAGAATCCACCTCCCTGCCGTTCCAGCTGGAATATATAGCTCCTGGTTCAGCTTTAGATCAAACAGATGAGGATTCTCACAAGTTCTCTGATAGGCCGTACCATCCTTCACATAGATTTCCAAGTGGACACATGGAGCAAAAGATTACATGGATGCTGCGGTTCAGGGACAGATTTCCCCTTTGCTGGGTTGGATTTGTTGCCAAGGTAATGGAAATGAATTTCTCACATTTTGAATCCTTACTCTGGATTCTTGCGACTTTACTAACTAAACTGAAATTCAATTTTCCCTTGCATAGCATTATTCAATCTTCATTATTTATGTTTTAAAATGCCACGTGCTGCTGGATGCAGCAATCCTAGAGATTGTTGACGTTGTGTGAAGTGTGGGTCATTGTGCCGTAGGAACATTCCAAGGGAAGTTGGTGAAGTATCAGTGAAACGAATTCCCTGATAAATTGAAGCCGATAGAAGGAAACTCCCAGGACTCTCGCGACATAATATTGCCTGTGATCAGCGCAGGAAGACACGGTAAATGTCCACCGTATTCAATAATGCTTATTTTCACCACATTTCTCTCTGTCATTTTCCTGAACCTGATTCTTCATAACCGATGATCCATCATCAGTATAACCTCCTCTGCGCAGTGTTTCATTCCAGAGCCACAGCAAAAATTGAGCAATCATGTTGAGGGGCCCAGTGTTAAGATGAGGAGCCGATAGTTATCACTACCCGGCAACTCCAGTGGTGCAATTCGTCAGTTTGGTGCACTTGCACGGCAGAATGGAAGTCCGTGAGCTGACGCAGTTGCACTTTCCATTCTCGCCAGGTGTTGGTTTTACTGATAGTGACCATAGATGACAACAACTCCAAGCTGAAAAACACTTAGAACATCGAATATTACACCGCAGTAAAGTTTCTTTGGCCCTCATGTTGCACCGACCTGTGATACAAATCTGAAGGAGGCAACATCCGAGCAAATCTCCTCTGCACCCGTTCCAATGCTTTCACATTCTTCCTATAATGTGGCGACAAGAACTGCACGTAACTCTACAAGTGCGGTCACACCAGAGAATTTCTGGAGCTGCAAGGTGATCACTTGGCTCTGACACTCAATCCCACTCCCAGGAAAAACTAACACACCGTGCGTCTTGCAAACAAACGTATCAACGTCGGTGGTAACTTTCAGAGTTTAATGTACATAGGCACCAAGATCTCTCTGCTCATCTAAACTTCCAAGAATATTACAAATAGCCAAGAGCTCTGTATTATTCTTGCTCCTTCCAAAGTAAATGATCTCACCCTTTTCCACATTAAACTCCATTTGCCACCTCCGAGCTCAGCACTGCAGATTTTCCACGTCCCTCTGTACATTTCAGCAGACGTTGTCACTGTTGACAACTCCATCGAGTTTGTAGTCATCTGCAAATTAACTAATCCATAATTCCAAGCCGTAATCCAGGTCATTTATAAAAATAAAAAACAGCAGTGGATCCAAAACGGTACACCATGAGTAAGTCAACTCCAGGATGTGCACTTCCCATGAACTGCCACTCTCTGTCTGCATTCAGCGAGCCAATTTCTGATCCAAACCGCTAATTTACCCACAATCCTAAGTCTCTGTATTTTTTGCAGCAGCCGACTTTGCCTGACTAAAAACCGTCTCCACCACATCAACCACTGAATTCTCATCCACCTGTTTGCTCACCTTCTCAAAGAGCTCAATAAGGTTTGTGAGGCACAACCTACTGTTCACAAAATTGTGTTTACTATCGCGAATCAACTTCTTCCTTTTTAGATGATCACAAATCCTCTCTCTCATCACCTTTCCCAACACTTAACCTACAGGGAAGCTAAGGCTCACTGTCCTATAATTGCCAGCGTTGTCTCGACTCCCCTTCGTGAAGAAGTGGACATTTTTTGCTCAACTCGAGTCTTCACGCACTAATCACATAAACACTGACGAAATAAAGTTCATATTCAAAAGTTCTGCAATCTCCTCCCACGATTTGCATAGAATCCTCAGATACATTCCATCAAGCCCAGGGGGCAAAACCATGGGTGGAACGGTGGAACAGTGGTTAGCACTGCTGCCTCACAGCGCCAGAAACCATGATTTAAATCCCGCCTCAGACGACTGAATGTGTGGTGTCTGAACATTTGCCCCGTGTCTGCGTGGGTTTTGTCCAGGTGCTCCAGTTTGCTCCCCCAATCCAACGATATGCAGTTTCGGAGAATTGGCCGTGCTAAATTGCCCATATTATTAGGGTTGTGGGTCGGTGTGGACTTGAAGGGTCTGTTTCCACACTGTAAGTGATCTATTTTCAGTTTTGCAAGAATTGCTAACAACTCCTCTTTATGAATATCAATTTCGTTTATTCTAATAGGTTGCATCTCAATATTCGCTTCGACAGCATTGGTGTTTTCGTTTGTGATATGATGAAAATATATGCTTTCAGCGCCTCTCCTATTCCTGGACTCCGCTTTCAACCTCCTACTGCTGTTTTTGACGGGCCCTAATCATATCCTAGACAGTATTTTATTCTTTAATTACCAATAGAAAGCCTTAAGGTTTTCATTGATCCTGCCATCAAAAGACTTCTCATGTCCCCTCTTAGCTCGAAGTAGCTCTCTCTTCAGGCCCTTCCTGGCGAGCTTTTAATTCTCAATCGGCCGACCTCAGCAATCCCATATCATGTTTACATACGCCTCCTTCCCACTCTTGAGAAGACATTCCTCTTCTTCAGCAAACCCAGCTCCTTGTCTCAACCTCAAATTTCCTGCATGACGCATACATATTTATCAAAGACATGCAGTAGCTCTTCCCTGAACAGGCTCCATATTTCAGTTGCTCACAATTCCTGTA
Organism: Chiloscyllium punctatum; assembly: GCF_047496795.1. Taxonomy (NCBI): domain Eukaryota; kingdom Metazoa; phylum Chordata; class Chondrichthyes; order Orectolobiformes; family Hemiscylliidae; genus Chiloscyllium; species Chiloscyllium punctatum. Next base: position 30,415,108 of record NC_092784.1, read on the forward strand.
GTTACTTTCTCCATCCAGTGCATCCTAACTCTTGCCTAATCGCATCATAATGGCCTTTCGCCCAGCAATACCTCATGCTCTGCGATATATACCTATTCCTATCAATCACTAAATAAACATAACCGAATTGTGGTCATTATCACCAAAGTGCTCACTTACCTCCAAATCGAACAGCTGGTTTGGTTTATTACCCAGGACCCAATCCAATGCGGCTTTGCCTCTTGTTGGCCTGTCTGCATGCCGTGTCAGGAAACTCTTAAACACGCATTCAACAAAAACTGGCAGATCAGAGGTACTCAAACGTTAACATGTTCAATCAATATTTGGAAAGCTAAAGATTCCCATAACAGCTACCCTGTTACTTTCGTTCCTGTGCAGGATCATCTTCTCAATCTTTTCCTCCATATGTCGAGAACATTTCTGTGGTGACCTCTCCTTTTCTGCTTCTAATCTCAGCCCATTCTAGCTCAGCAAATTCAGTAGAGTCCTCACCAAATATTCTTTCTGCTGCCATGTTACAGTCCTTTACTAATAATGCCACATCTCCCTCTCTGAAACCACCTTCATGTTCTTACAGAAAAATCGAAACTGAGATAACAGGAACAAGCATTCCTTTCAGTGCTCCACTGTTGTCTCTGAAATGGGCAAAACATCGAAGTCCCTGGTAACAACCCATGATGCCTACCTTATCCCAGATGCTCCTGGCGTTGATATAGGCACACTTTAAAATCAACTTCATCCTTGCCAGTACACTCTTGCAAACCTGAAAAGCTATTTATGACCTAACCACTCACAACCTTCTGCAAGCTGGGACTATAATTCAGGTTCCCACTCTGCTGCTGAATCCGTTTAAACCGTCCTGAATAGCATTAGCAAATTATCCCCTCAGGATATTGATACCCTTATGGTTCAGGTGAAGATCATCCTGGTTATCGAGATTCCACCGACTCCAGAATGAGGGTCAACTATCCAGGTATCCGAATCCCACCCTTCTGCACCATCCTTGTAACCACGTGTTCAACTGCTCTCTCCATATTCTTCAGCTCACTACGATGTGGCAAGGGTAACAAATCACAGAGGACAACACTGTGATTTGATATAAGATGCCACCCTAGATCCCTGAGTTTCTATCATACATCCTCATCTCTTTTCCTACCTATGTTTTTGTTGCCTGTGTGGACCATGTCATGGGGCTGCTCCCCCTCCACCTTAAGGATCCTGAAAACACGATGTGAAACTTCACAAACCCTGGTCACTGGGAGACAACACAATAATCATGAGTCTGCCCTGTACCCAAATAATCTGTCATCTGTGCTCCTCAATATGGAGTCCCCAGCGATTAACGCTCTCCTCCTCTCTCACATCCCCTCTGAGCAAAAGGGACCAACACTGTGCCAGAGACCTGTACACCATGGCTTACCTCTCATAAGTCATTGCCCGCAAATTAGCAAATATGGTATACTTCTTAATGAGGGACATGGCCACAGGGGATGCCTGCACTGTCTGCCTGTACTGCATCGACGTTTTTCTTGGAAATGAAGTATTAGTGCCTCCCTATACCTCCTGTCAATTCCCCTCAGACACCCGAATGATCTGACATCCAGCTCCAGTTCCCTAATGCAGCTGCCGAGGAGCTGGAGTTGCGTGCATTTCCTGCAGATGCGGATATCAGTGACTTTAATGAAGAATCTTACCTCTCACATTCTGGAGGAAGAACATTCAAATGGCCGATCATCCATTCCTAATGTTCTCCACATGTACACACTCACACAAGCACACACACACACACACACACACACACACACACACACACACATACACATATATATATATGCATACATGCATGTATGTATACAAAAATGTGTACGCGCTTGCATGTATGTGTGTATGCATATTTATTTAAAAGTTGCAAAAGAACGTTGAGTTAAATGGCATTTATTCTTTAAAAAACAATTTAAAAGTTTGTGGAGTGTTCTGTTCATGGGAAATACATCAGTTACTTACGACTAGCCAGAAATACAGCCTGACTGAATATCCATCTCCCAATCGAGGTACAGAGGTGAAGTTTGAAGTCGATGACGTTTGTCATATCTCTAATCCTGCGCTGCGTTAAATTCTGGAAAGGATGTTTAGCTCTTTTCGTATTACTGATTTTGCTGCAACCTCGCACAGGCCATTAATACAATCCAAAAAGTATTAGATTTATCTAACTGGACAATTTAAGTGCTGTAAGAAATGCTGGAATCGAAATGATAAAGTTTTTTAAGTACTGCTATGAAGATTACAGGATTCGTACAGAGCATTTTTCGAATCTTGTCACTGGATACTTTTGGAGGACATGGGTGAGCAGCAAATCGACTTACTCCCTTCTCTGTGATTGCAGCAACACGTGCAAGGCAACAGATAAGAAAAATGGTGCATTCCAATGACAGGTCAGTTCCAATTCACTGTAATATAATTTCACATTGTCGCTATTGTATAAAGGGTGAGGTGAGTGGGGGGATGAAGAACCTGATGATAATCTCTGACATTGAGAGAATTAATGTCACTGTTGGCATCACTTTAGATCATAAACCAGTTATGCAACAGACTGAGCTAACAGGCTTCCCTTTCATGCTGAGCTGACACAAACAGCTCAGTTATGTTAATATTTATCGATGTTCACATACAACAAGTTGCTAAACCTTTCCTCACAAACAGCTCTTTCGAATCTTCGTCGTACGCGGTCGCAGGTGTTATGTGGTTTCTTTCCAATTAACGCTAACCAATTAGAGAGTGTGCACCCAACATGTACACATACCGGCCGCCCAGTGAAATTCACTCATTGTGTGGCTGCATGCGTCTTTACAAATATTTTAGAATCAGCTTCTGAAACGTTTTTCCTAATAAAACTAATCATTTTCGATTTCAGTAACTGTACAATGAAAAACAAAACACCGTGCTCCAAAATTTTCATTGTTCTTCTTCATGTGTTTTGATGTTAGAAAGTCCAGTTATAGATCCATCTGAATGAGGGAATTTCCCTCCTGTTTACTCTCACCAAACATACATCATCTGGAAAATTTCCATATGGACACAACTCAGTTTTACCTGATTTAACGCCACGTGATCTGTTCGTCTCTTCCACCATCCCAATAAACTCCGCCTTGTCTTTTCGAATACCGTTATTCCCCAGTACCTCGTGAACTTATTTTCCATTTCTTTGTTTCCTAGTAAACGCTGCATATTCTTCCTGACGTATTTTGATTCCTGTCATCTCCACCCGTGTGTTTTATCATCTCCTTATATTCCAGTAAAGTTCATTTGATAAAGGATGCTGGTCCAAAGCAACAGAAGAAAATCCGCGAGAATGGTGTATACTGTCATTACCAGTGTAGGAAAGATGGGAGCTAATTCAGTCACAGGTGGATCGGTTGGTTGTCACACAATGGATCAATCCCTCACTGGGTAATGACAGTTTTTCATCACGTTTCCCCCCTCTCTGAACATGTGCTAAAGCAACACAGTTAGGGATTACAGAATGCCTACTGTTGAGAAATTGGATATTCAATGCAACAAATTCACACTGAACCTCCAGGGATAAACCCTCACAGAACAATTCCTTACCCTCTTACTCTTCATTTGCTCCTGAATAAGGCACCTTACTGATAGTCGACCCATTTGGAGTCAAACCGTGCCTCTTGCACTGTGAGGCAGCAGTGCTAACCAGTGAGCCACCTTGCGGCCCTGCAGCCATATTGCAAGGCACATGCAGATGCGTGTGAAATGCAATTCCTGTCAGAGATGCTCTGCTTTTGTTGTTGTCCTTATCAGAAACAATAAATCCTGATTCTCAGACCACGCAATGAATTCAAACCATAGCGGTGAAAGCGCTGAATCAGAATCACTTGTTGCCATTTAGGACGGCATGTGCAATATCGTCTTCTCTTTACAGAATCGCTTTATGTTTCCTGCAGAGAGAAGTTTCTTCCAAAAAAATTGATCGTGACATCGAGCTTTTACAGAAGAGAATAATGCATTATGCCAATGTCAGTCGCCAAACAGTCTTCGATTCTCATTTCCAGTTTCCAGTACTTGGTCCGCAGCCTGACGTCTGAAGAGTTCACTTTAATGAGACTTTCCCTGCAAAGTTTTAATCTCAAATGAACCAACGAATGAGGCTAAAGTCAGATACCATTAAATTTGTTCATGAAAGAGGGAAATAGACAGACCAAAAAGGGAATTTGAGAGGACGGAGTGAAGTGTATTGCCATCGTTTCGTCCAAACAAATGGATGAGAGTTTGAGCTGCAGAGGAGTGTGGACGTGGAAGAGTTTATGATGTTAATGTCGTGCAAGTAGGCTGACATGGTGATGATGGAGATATGTGGTTGAAAACACATCACGAGGTCAACGATGCCACTTTTTTATGACGTGCTTCGTTCAGACTCAGATAATTGCCATGGAGAAGATTGAGTCAGTGGCGAGGAATTTTCTCCTTGCACATGAGCGATGATGCCTTCCAGCTCATCTCATCCATTTCCCGCAACTCCTCTCTCAATACCCACCCCTCCATCTAGGACAAGGACACAACGCCCTTCTTCATCACTCCAAACTCCAGCAAACTCCGTAGACATCATGTCATCCTCTGACATTTCGGTCACCTGCAAATGAATCCCACCAGCAAATATGTGTTTCTCTCCCCACCCCTTTTCCACTTTCTGGAAAGCGCATTCCCTCTTCGACTCCCTTGTCAAACCACCCTCCACTCCCAGCACCTTTTCATTCCAACACGGGATTTGTAAATACCTCCACCCGCACCTCTGCCCTCAACACTGTCGAAAGGAACCTTCCACATCCATCAGAATTTTACCTGCATTTCTACACATGTCATTTAATGTTTCCATTGATTCCGATGCAGTCTCCTCTACATTGAGGAGGCAAGATGCCTAATTACAGACCGCTTCAGAAAACATCTCCAGGACACCCACACCAAACAACACCACTTGCCCCTCGTCGAACACGTCAACTCTCGCACCCACTCAGCCAACTTCACCCAGATCCTGGGTTTTCACCGGGGTCATGAACTGTCCTGCCTGTCCATCTTCCTTCCCACCTATCCGTTCCACTCTGCCTTATGACCTATCAACACTACCCCCACCTCCTTCCACCTATCACACTCTCAGCTACCTTGTCCCAGCCCCATTCCCTTGTATTTGGCTCTTTCCCCCCTTGGTTCACACGCATCTTTCCTGATGAAGGCTCTTGCCCGAAACGTCGATGCTCATACTCCTTGGATGTTGCCTGTCGTGCTGTGCTATTCCAGCATCACACTTTTGACTCAGTACCAAGGCAGTGGATTTTGAGTTAGGGACTGAAGACAGAGGCCTCAGATTTGTCATGATTCAATTGTAAGAAATGTCTGCTCCCACACAACTGGATGTCAGACAAGTCAGGACAGCGTTTGACCTGTAGGTAACAGGGATGTTGTCGTCTTTATATCCACCTGCAGGCCTTGCCGTTGTCTGGATTGAACATTGTGTGCATGAAAGATTCTGACAAAATTCTGGTCACATTGTTAGCGTCAAAAATCTCTTACCCTCAGACTATATCTTCAGACAGAATCCAGAGTCTTATGAAAGACACTTTCTCACTCTCATTTTTGGACAACAACAATTTTGAAGGATATTCAAAGGGGAAGATTTACAAACCAACCTCTCCGCCGTGATCTAATGAAGTCGCGCATTTTATCACAAATAGAACTTGATTAGATTTAGATCATGAAAGAAAAAAAATAATCTCTGGTTACGGTGGGAGAGTAATCGTTAACTTTATTGTATGTGTGTATGAGGTTTCTGCCCATCATCAGAGCTCACAAATCACAATTGCAGTCAGACTGAGAAAAGACTGTGGAAATGTGGGAATTAATTTTCTTATCTGAGCTGAATTTCCATGGACGCAATGATACCAGGAACAAGCCATTCACCTGCTCAGAGTGTGGGAAGGGATTCACTCTGTCTGTTACCTGCTGTGACAACTGCTCGTTCAAAATGAGGAGAAACCATTTCAATGTCTGGACTGTGGAAAATGCTTTTATACGTCCAGCGATTGGATAACCGATCATCACGCTCATACTAATGAGTAACATTTTATCACTCAGTCATTGGAAAATATTATCAAACCTCTATGTGCTTCATCTCTGAGAAATATTCTCACATGAAAGAGAGACCTTTAAGAATTCTCGAGACCTGAAGTCTGATCCAGGTGCTCACCCAGAAGAGAGACATCTTCAGTTCCAAATCTGTGAGACATGCTGTAAAAGTCCAAGCTACCGGATGGCTCATCGCCTTCCTGAAAGTATTAACAGGTCCTTCTAAATGCCCTCACTGCGCAAGTGCTCCACAAGTTCCTGGAAACTAACGTGTCATCAACGCGTTCACACTGACGCAAGCCATTAATCACTATAAAATTCCTAGGGACAGTTTATCATGAACGTCTTCACATTGAGGAAAGACCTATCAAATATATAGTATCTGGGATGTGCTCTCCAGTCTCTGTAGAACTGATGTCCCATCGACATTTTCGCAATGTGAGAGACGTTTCAGTATATTTATTCCAGGAAAAGTTTCAAGCGATCATCTCAACTCTCTGTACACCAGGTAGTTTGCAGTGGGCTAAAAGCATATACCTGCTCCATGTGAGAAAAACAAAAAACTCGCTCATTGATCCTGCTGAGACAGTAGAGGGATCCCACTGAGGGAAGGAATTCACTGACTCACTGTGGTGGAATTTAAAATGACTTGACTCAATAATTAGCAAGAGCAAAGCAAGGGTCATTATTTAAAATCTTGCCAGATTAACTCATGACAGTAAGTCAGATGCCTGAATGCAATGAGAACCGAAAAATTACATGGGTGCCTGCCTTTATAGCATTCCTTATCACACTCTCAAGGTCAGAGACTGGGTAAGCTCAAGTTGTTATCCTCTCATCCTCTGGTCCTAGACATAACAGTTATTCAGCTTTCGCTGAGTTCAAACTATTGCAAGGTCGAGTTGAAAGTTTACAGAATTCATCAGAGATAAGCAAACTGCAAACCCTCATCAAAGCATCGATTGTAAAGCTCGGCACAGCATTGATTTAAAATTGACACATTCTCTTTAAATTTCACAGTAGATGGGTGATTAATTTCACAGTAAATGGATAATTTTCCCTTAAAACCATCGCCCCTGCTGAAACAGCGCAGAATTTTCACATCTCAACAGCGATTGAAAATTGTTGTTCATCACATTTATGTCTGAAAGCAATGTTTTAATATTCTAAATAGCACTCAAATAAATCAGCTTTGTGTTAAATAAAGTATCAAAGGTCATTGGAAGGATGGGATTACAGAGTACTTGAAACATCAGCATAGGTTCTCAAGCGGTAATCATGTCTGACAAATATATTAGAATTCTTTGAGTCGGTCATGAGCAAGTTAGAATAAATCTACCCTGCGGAGGTGACGAGATTGAATTTCCAACAAACATTTGTCAATGTGCAGTATGGCAAACTGCTAAATAATAGGCCATGGATAGATGCTTTGCTGCCTGGCAGAAGGCAGACTGTTAAGTAAAGTAGTCTTTTCCAGGATGGCAACCCGTGACTTCAGCAGGATTCATTGTTGGACCCACAGATATTCACGTTACATATGAATGATCCGGTTAAAGGAATGGAGGGTGTTGTTGCTCCATTTGAAGAAGAGACAAGGATAGGTGGAAGGATAGATCTTATTGATGAAGCGGGCATGCTGCAGAATGACATAAACGGGATGATTTCTTCATTAAAATAGTTGTAGTTGCAATACTTTGTGGAAAAGTGTGAGGTCTTATATTTAGTGGAAAGTGTAGAGGCGTAGACAATTTTCTGAAAGCGGAAAGAATTCAGAGATCTGAAATGAAATGGCACTTGGGAGATCTCGTTCAATTTTCTCCTATGTTTAACGTACAGTTTCAGTTGGGGTTTAGGAAGGGAAATTCAATGTGGGCGTTCAGTTCAAGCGAGTTAGAAAATATGTGCAGGAGTGTACAACTCAAACAATAAGAGGCTCTGGACAGATGCAGTTGGAACATTGGGAGCAGTTTGTGTGCCCATATCTAAGTCATGACGGGATATGAGTGGTGGACAGGAGGTTTATAATGGCTCACTCAGTAGTGAGTACTCATGCCTTGCAGTCTTTGTTTAGAAAGGGATACATGTAGATGTCTGGGAAAAATAGACCTGTGTGTGTGACAATTGTCGTAGGTAAGTTGTTGGATGCAACGAGTAAACGATAGAACTTATGTGCATTTTGAGATACAAGGAGTGAATCGAAATAACCAAATGTCTTTTTCTACAAACATGATTGAGCTTTTGAGTGAGTAACCAAGAAGATTGATGAGGATAAAGTGGGAGACATTGCTCACTTGGACTTGAATAAAGTTTACAAGGTTCCACATGGTTGACGAATTCCTAAAGTTGTGTAGAAAGTGAGGACTGCAGATGCTGGAGATCAGAGCTGAAAATGTGTTGCTAGAAAAGCGCAGCAGGTCAGGCAGCATCCCAGGAACAGGAGAATCGATGTTTCGGGCATAAGCCCTTCTTCAGCCCTCCTGAAGAAGGGCTTATGCCCGAAACGTTGATTCGCCTAATTTATAAAGTTAGATCACATAGAGCTCAAGGTGAGCTTTCCAATTAGATATAAATTTAGTGCAAGCGCAGGAGTCTGAGAATGTTGGTGGAGGGTAATTTTCAGATTGGAGGACTGTTAACAATGGTGTCCCACAGGGATTGGCGCTGAGCTCACTGACATTTTTTTTTCATTTCAAGAAATTATTTGGGTGGGAATTCAGAAAGTATGATAAGGAAGTTTGTAAAATTGGTCGTTGGATGGACAATAAAAAACGTTTTGGAAGATTGTGAAGAGATATTATCATCAGGTTAGTTTCTCTCTATCCTCGAGTTTTAAAAGCATGGTCGGTGGGAGTGAAGGACCATTCATCCATCATGCAGCGCAGGTTATTCGATGTCCACCTATTATCGTCCAAGTTTGCAGCATATGGCCCACAGCTTTGAGTGTTCTGATGTTTCCGGGCAAAATGTCAATCAGATTCTCTCTGTGATCTTAAATGATACAACAATGGTTGCCATTGTCACACTGCATTATAATCCCATTGAAGAACGTATTCTCATGTTCCCATACAGAGGAAGACACACAGGCACATTCCCCGCCAATGACAGAGGCCTTAGCTTTATACCCACTCCATGTGCTTTGCATCCACAAGATTCTCCGGAGAAAGACGGCTTGAAGTGGAATACATGACACTTCTCCAGACAATGTGTACCGTTGCGGTTAGCCGCGATATCAAAATGGATAATGAACTGAAATAGTTCCACACGCTTCTCAATCACACCAATTCCATCTAAGTAAGCCCAGTGGCTCCTAGGACCTGACAGGAAAGCGCCCAGCAGACACTCCTCACAACAAACAACTGACACACGGCAAACGATAAACAGTTTCACGTCTCGTCTCGATCTGTTTCTGTTCCTGTCACAGTTCCAGCTTCCTCTGAACGTCCAGTCCCTAGATCAATGAGCTGTTTGATACAAGCACAGGCACATCGAGAAAGTAATCTTTATTTCAAAAGTAGAGCCAGGTAATGTAATCTGTAAGGGTTTGCTCACGGCGAGGTAATGAGACACCATCGTCTCATCGCCCTGATTATCCTATCGACTGTACCAGTTATTATCAAATGAAATGCCCAATGAATACCGTGACTGACAGAAAGATCAGTGGAGTGTAGCTACGACCCCTTACTCACCGAGGAACATTTTGCAAACAATGCCCTGTTATTTCTCTAACTGAGTTCCTCGCAGCTGGTCATGGACTTGTCGATCACAGAAAATACCATTTTGCCCACTACGTCTGCACCAGTCCAAGACAATCCCCTGACCTGTTCACATCTCATTTGGCAGCACTTGGCTCAGAATCGCAAACGAATGACGTAATGGAAGTGTACAACAAAATGGGTCTTACCTGCTCTGGAGGATTCTGCCTTTTCCATGCAGACAGACGGTCGGTTGCAGATTCTAACCTTCCTTAACTGTGTTAGATGTTTTTTTTATCTCATCGTGTGTATTAACTTTCAAACAAGAAGGCAGAGAACAAGTACTCTTCTATTTCACTCTTGGCTCTCAATCAAAGTCAGCAAAATGCTTAACTGCACCAGGAATCCACAGTGAATTTAAGCCCATCGCCTCAATCAATAGGCCACTACTGCAGAAGCACGGTAGTAAAGTGGTTTTACGTTCCCCCTCCTTGTGGAGCTGAGCGAGAGGCAAACATTGTTCGATTTGTTTGAATTCATTTAGCAAGGCTTCGACAGGGTTAAATGTCAGGACATGTTTGGTCTGTGTATTTCAATCTCTATAGTTAAAATAATCAGACATTACAGGAGAAAATAAGCAGGTCTGACAGCATCTTGGGAGAGACAAACAGAGACAACGATTCAGAGCTTCTTTAGAAGTTTCTCAGAACTCGGTTTTCTCTCACAGGTACTGCCAAACCTGCCGAATACTTTGAGTAGTTTCTGTTTGTGTTTTAGATTCTGAGCATCCGCAACCCTTTCTATCCACTCAGCAAAACAGAAACGCATTTGTTGTTCCTCACTGTATAAGTTTTCTGTTGGGGGAACATATCCCTGAACCTATTAAAAACCTGAAACTGCTCAGCAACGGATTCGGATGGATAAGAACAGCGAGTGCTCCATGCATGGGTACGCCCTCTCGGCAAACAGCCGAACGAGAGAATTCATTGTTCCACAGAGACTGGGGAGTGCCTTGTAGAATGCACTGCACAGTATTTCATAAGTTAGACTGTTAGTGAATTCAAGTTTTTGCCTGCCCTTCGTAGAATGACAATTGTCCTCAATTGGTTTGACTTTTCCATAATAAATCCTGGGAAAGTGGGAACAGTCCGATTACACGCCTTGCAGACACATGCATGTCACTGGGAACCAGCTCTCCTAAAACCGCGACCTTCTCCCTTCGAGCCTTATGAGGAACGTATTACTGATCACGGTTAAAAACCCGGAACCGTGCAGCCAAAAACAGGGATGGTGTGAGAACAGCTCTCGCTCTGTTCCTTGGTCATGGTAGACCAGCAACCTGTCAGTGAACAGCGGAACACACTGACGAGCATCGCCACAGACACTGATAGCCAAAGGTGTCAATCACCCCCGAATGCAAGCTTTAGTCTGCTCCTCCCATATTGGCCATCGTACTAATTAGCTTTGCTTTTCCGAAATAAATCCTGGGAAATTCATGGTGAAGACATGGGAATAGTCTTACCACACCCTCTATAGACGCACCCATGACACCAGGAAACAATTCTCCTCCAAACGGGATCGTCTCCCTTCCAGCCTCACACTGGTCCTGTCTGTTTCCGCGTTTTCTCATTGTCTTGAGATTTGACTTCCTTTCGTGCAGGAACGAGAATCCTTTTAATGTCACGAAATCAGTTCATGTTCGGTGAACATCAGAGTCAACGTATCTGCCTCCGAAAGAACAGGAAGATTTCTAAACTGTCTCTGCTCAGTTGAACAGTTCATCCTTCGTTCTCCTCTGAATCCGCTTCCCAAGGAATACCTAAAGATTCACAAAGCTCAAGACTGGGATTTCTGTTTTGCTTCTTGAAAGTTTTCTCACCTGCCAATTGGCATCATTTTCCCAGAATCTCTTCACAATCCTTTGCCTCGCACCATCTCCTGAGATAAATAAAATCTCAAATGTGGAGAGATTCCAGACTCTGGCGATGTTTTGTTTGGAGCAAAGAAGTTTAATGGGAGATTTGTTGGGGACGTTTATAATGATGTGGGAGGAACCGTTGTCGATGGGCGAGTTGATTGTCGGGAGGAACTGTTGCCTCTGACCAGGACAACTGACCAGAGGACGAGGGAGAGAAGGACTTTAATGACAAACACAATAAACTCAATAAAACCTACACATACCCCATGCGTTTGTTATTATTTATGGATAGAAGAACGGAGCGAACGTTTTGATTCAGGTCCGTTTCTAATTCAGAACGAAACTTTCCTGCATGTCAATAAATAAGCAGACCAGATAAAATGTCGAAATATTTTTAGGGTTTTTCCGGGTTTGCAGGGATAACTCATCCAACAGGAAATCATTTAAAATGAACAGTGAAGGAAAGTTGCTCAGTATTGCTGAGAGATAGAGTGAATGGGAGGGATCCATTTTCGTGAGCAGAGAGATTAATAATACGGCAGAGGTCGAGCAATAAAGATCTCCTTGTATTTGTATAGCGCCTTTCGGCACCTCTTCGGTCACAGGCACTGAAGTACCTTTGAAGCAAACATGTCATTGTAAAATCTAATGTGATAATCAGGGCAGTTTTTTTTTCAACTAGAGTTCAAGTAATAATACTCAGAACTGGCACTGAAGATGCCAGTGAGATTATACCTTACTTTATGCGTTTCTTCTGCTCTGGTTTATATCCAAAATAGTGCGGGACCAGAGGTCCGAGTCTCAGAGGAAGGGGTTACCCACTTAAGACACAGATGGGGAGGATGTTCTCACATTCCAAAGATAGCAAGTATGTAGAAGTATTTACAGCAGAGGCCTGTCAAGACTATATATATTCAAGGCTTCAATTACTTCTCTGCTAATAGCATGGAGCAAGAGGCAGAGTCAAATGAGTCCAAATTTGCTGAAAATACACACAAGTGGGAACGCATACTATGATGAGATCGTGGGAATCGGCATTGGCATGTAGATAGGTCAAGTGAGTGGGGTAAAAACTTGTCAGATGCAGTTTCATATCAGGATTATGAGGTACAGAGTGGTATTACAATCGAAATAACGTAGAGGAAACGTGTGACAGAGAGGAATTGTATGTACAACACAAACAAAATTTCGTATCTAACTCGTTCCCTAACAAAAAGGTTGGTTTCCTTTCTGAAAGCTCAAAATGAAGTGGTGGTTTCCCAGTGAAAAAAAACACTGAAACTAATACCCTCATCGAAAACGAAGAAAAGCTTGGGTGATTCCAATGGACAACGCTGACGCTTATGGCTCTCTAAAATTTGTTTACAATGGAGCTGGGAGTGGGAATTGGGGGAGCTGGCGAGTGGAAGTCAGATCACCCATGATTACTGTCGTCCTGGATATGTCTTCCTCATTTTTTGTACGTTGTATTTCGCATTGTGCTTCCTGTGAGTACGCTTGTAAACTACACCGCTGGTGACTTGTTTCCCTGACTATTCTTCACACCACCCGCTTGAGAATTCAACGTTCTTTTCTCCTGAATCTAGGAAATCTCTAAACATTGCACAAATGTGACAAGAAACTCGATATTTCCCACGCCTGTCTGCCTTCTTGCAATATCGATTGATCCATCACTGTGTTACTGTTGCACAAATTAAGAACAAATCAAACCGCATCAATAACATCGAGGTTGCGAACGCAGATAGCTGCAGCAACTTCTCAGAGTACTGGCAACTGTGCGATCTCAGAAGCACACATTAAACAACCAGAATTACAAAATAATTACAGTCACCGAGGCCGTGCCAGAAACAGCACCTGGGAAAAAATAGACACCCTATTTTGGGTAACAGACCTGGTTTTATTTCTCAATCAGCAATTGAATTTTACATTGGTTATAGCAACGGTTCCCTCACACAAGCAACTAACTACGGCTGCAGATGCAGGGGAAAGTGAAAACTGCAGATACTGGAGTCAGACTCGAGAGTATGGTGCAGCAAAACACATCGGGTCAGGCAGCATCCGAGGCGCAGGAGAATCGACGTTTTGGGCGTTTGCCTGGTGGTTTGCTCATGCCAGAAACGTCCACTCTCCTGCTTCTTGAATGCCTCCAAAGCTGCTGTACATGTCCAGGAACACACTCTCCATTGCTGCAGACTGTCACGTAATGCGAGCTTCCAGCCGTGGATTCAATGACACTCAGTGTAATAAGTGAACCTCCTGAGGACACCTGGCAGTGGTGTTTAGTGTTAAGTTGATCTTCATGATTGCGTGTCGTGAGTTGTCTGTCCTATATAATGTTTCCTGCAGTCTCTACGTGCAACATTGTTTCTCCTGCACGTGATGGGTATTGGGTCCATTGTTCTGGTGAGTTCTTGTCTGAACGTGGCTTTCGGTTTATGTTCTCTCATGAATCCGAGTGGTCAGAGGAGTGTGGCTGTGTGTTCCGAGACATTTTTTTATATATAAGATAGAGTGCGTGGTGTGTTGGGTCATGGCATGTCCTCTTAGCGTTGGAAGCTAAGGAAGCTGTGGGAATATCTATTGCTGCAAAGCATTTCTGGCTGATCCATTAAACACCACAACCAGCTGTTCCGCAGTAGCAATGCACAGAGATGATGACGACAACAAATTCGACTGGGACAACACAGCAATAATAGGACAAGCTAAACAGAGGGCAGCCAGAGAATTTCTGAAATGACGAGACTCATCCAATGACTCCATCAATAAACATGTTGACCTGGACCTAACATACCAGGACATGCAACGAACGACTAAAACCGGCAACTGAAAGCAGTGGGAAGGAAATCAAACCAATTCGGAACGCTATAACACAGCAGCGCTTCAAAAGACTCTTATCAGTCTTGAGGATGTCACCGAGAAACAGGAGAAAACGGCTGAAAACCAATTTCACAAAACCACCGAACATCCCCACACCATCTGCACCTTTCACCAGAACTACAAATCTTCACGCAAACCTTGAAACCCTGAAATTGTCAGTAACTCCCCAGCGGGAAAATGAACCCTGGCGTCCCACGTGACAGATGAGGATGCGAAACGAGGTGGATGTCAGAGCTAATTGAGCCTGCAGGCTACTCGTGCGTGCTCTTGTCAAAAACAACTGCTGGATTATCCTCATCCCATTTCCATCATTTAACGTTGTTTGCCTTGAGCATTACAAATTCACATCTGAATATCTCAAGGTAATGAGAATTTTTGCCGCTCCAACACGTAGAGACAGTGAGTTCCACATTCGAACCACTCGCCGGCTGGTAAAGTTTTTTTTTAATGAGCTCCTACTTAAACCTTTGTGACTGTTATCTTAAATCTCTGGCTCCCTGGTGAATTATCCCTCCATTTCTGGGAAAACTTCAGCTGGATGTACCCAAACGATGCCTCTCATTCTTCAGTACATCTAAATACTGTCTCCTCTCAATCTCCCCTGCTCTCAGAAAAGCAACGCCAGTCTGTCTAAAATCTTCAATCGCGGAAGTTCTTCAATCCAGATAATATATTAGCAAATCACTTCTGCACAGTTTCCACGGCTGTCATATCGCTTCAATAATGTGAATTGCCGAATTGTACACAATTCTCTGGCGAGAGACGAATGTTGACTTGAAATAAATGTGGGAAACCACAGACACTGGTCCTTTCCAATAACGTATTTTTCACTCCGTACTGTTCTGTGTCCTTTTCATGAACCCAATTCTCCAATGATCTCTGGTCCATGCAAATAAAACAGTATACATGAGGTTTGATAACCCAACCACATTATCTGATTGCACATTAAGTGTCTGAAAGGTCCTGATGATGATATTGGAGCAGGTTCACCTAACAAGAGTTACAGCTGCAGCACAAACTTAACAGTACCAATGTGAACGTGAATGTTAATTTGTGCAATGGTCCAGTGACATGGCAGGAGGGAAGGAAAGTGGGAAACGTGATTGTGAAAGGGAGAAATATCTCTGAGATTAGGTGCAGGCAGTGGCGGTTTGAAGCAATAAAATAATCAATTTACAGAGTAATTTCACCTTAAAAATTCATTGTTTCTTTTCTGCATTTGTTTTGCACAGGTTATTGGGAGTAACACGGAACAATTGTGCATAACTGATACTCAGATTTAAGTGGAGGTCGCTTCGGCCACAATGCAGAGGACGAACCACTATACGATCACATGAAAAAGCACAACACAAATAGCAATAAATGCAACGGCAGAAATAGACGAGGAACAGCACCACATGTACAACAGGAAAACCCACTGAGATTGGATTGAATCGTCATCTTCGATGTCCCCACTGGCTGTGGAGATTCCAGCACTGAGAATATTGAAGACTGAATTTGATAGATTTCTATAAAGGATGAAATGTACAGGCGATAGTGCACTAATATTGTTGAAATGCAGGTTTCAATAACAACGTAGTTTCACTTCGTTACTTTAGCACATCACACCAGTTCCCAGGTTTAGAATCTGAGAAACTGAATGGTGGACTGGCGACGATCCGATCGAAAATTGGGAGTGGATCTCGACTCTATCTGCCACTGACGAAGTCCGTGATCATGCAGTCCTTCAATGAGGTAAAAGAAGCGCGTGAAACGCCGAGGTTGGGAGCTCCAAACTCATCTGGAACAACTCTGTTCACAAGGAGCAGGGAGAATTGGAAGAAGGGGCTGCGAGGTCTAACCTTAACCCGAGACACTTCAATTGAAAAGGCGCAGGGAGCATTGCGTTACGTGAAAGGATCCTGAGCTATTTTGATCTGAATTGAAATTTGTTTCGGCAGCACACATGTTTGTGGATTGAGGAATCTGCCCCAGGGAATTGTCTCAACTATAAATAAATATTGTAAAACGACTGAGCTCGTGTAGAAGCACCTTTGCATTGGGAAATGGGTTTAATATTATTGTCCTCTAACATTTCTCACTGGTCTGACTCTGCAGTCGTTTAACTTTCTTGTTGGGTCTTTTAAAAACCTTTTCTTTTTCCATGCGATGCAATTTCCTGCAGTCTTGTTCAGGACGTTAAGGTACCCTAAACATCCGAAATTGAAAGTGAATATATGATGTTGTGATTCGGCTCAAGTTTCCCTCGAATTATGGTAGAACAGCAGGAGAGTAATGGTTAAATTTATCAGATTAGCAAGTAGCATATTGAATGGGTGGGCAGATAGAGGGTGAAAGGAATCTTCATGAGGCCAAATATACTTTCTTTGTCAATAATATTTACCGCATCGCAGGGTGCTGATTATTGAACACAAGCGGTGTGGATGATTTTATTTGCTGGTTTTGTGAATGTCTCACCTGGACTTACAGAGGTTGAGCTAATAACTTGTTTTACATGGAGTCAGGTGAGGAGAATTTAAATTTAGCAAGCTCCAAATAGCAGGAATCCTTTTTCTTTGCTGGACTTCAGTCCCCGACTGACTAAGATGACCTTTGGAAAATTATCTTACAGCATGTTAGAAGACGAGATACAGATTCGAACACGGAAACCAAGTTCTGTATCAAGATAAAATTATGCCACTTTATTCGCTAAGACAAAAACAACAGAAAAGTTCTTCCTTCAGACTCGCAGTAATTCTTGCATAATATCATAAATTTGTTTCCTATGTAAAGGGAACAGCTGCTCTTCATCTAACTTCCTAAATGGATTAAAATCTCGATACCTTTAACAAATCAGACCTCAATCTTCTTTGCTCTGTGCAGAACAACTTCAACTTCTCCACCCTGAGCTTACATGTAATTTTTTCACTGTTCTGGTAATTCTCCTTTTAGATTTCTCCACAGACGCTCACATTCTTTATGATGATCACCTGTTTGCGCAGACCCAAATGCTGTGTATTCCTGTGGGAGATGTTATCACGCACAGGCAATTGCTCAGTGACATCATCCTGATTCCTGGGTATTTCCTCAACTGAGAGCGTTTGCTCTGACCACAGTGCTTCTGATTTCGAATGCCAGCTCCAGCATTAGATTACGAAGTTGTAAGCAAATGAATTATTTCAAGATTTTTAACTGGTGAACTCCACAGTTCGGATATCCGTGCTGTGCTTTTCTATCTGAAAACTGTTTTACATGTCTCTTTGGCTGAAGTTACCTTTTCGTGCCAACTGAGGCAAAGTTCATCCATTGAATCTGTTTGATACTTTTATCCTGAATGAAGTTTCTGTCATGGTTTATTAGATTAGATTAGATTACAGTCTGGAAACAGGCCCTTCATCCCAACAGATCCACACCGACCCGCCGAAGCGCAACCCACCCAGACCCTCTCCCCCACATGCACCCCTTCACCTACGATTACGGGCAATTTACCATGGCCAATTCACCGAACCTGCACATTTTTGGATTGTGGGAGGAAACCAGAAAGCCTGAGGAAACCCAGACACAGGGAGAATGTGCAAATTCCACTCAGAGAGTCGCCTGAGGCGGCAATTTGAACCCGGGTGTCTCGCGCTGTGAGGATGCAGTGCAAACCAATGTGCCACCGTACCACCTACAAATGAAGTTTCTGCCATGGTTTAACTACCTCTTTCTCCAAGAATGTCAGTATTGTGTTGGTTTTGTTTTATTCTTACCTCTATTGACTCTCTGAATTAGGTTTTAGAGCTGAACATTTCCTGACTATGTGAGAATGGTAATTTCTTTCTTTGAGAAGTTCCCATAGGCCATAATGCTAGGAGATATGAAAATGACTGAAATAGTGAAATGACTGTGATGTGCGTCAAAACCAGTGACAACTAATTTACATAAATCTATTATGATGATCCAACTCGTGGGAGGAAATGGCTGAAAGCCAATTTCCCAGGTCGACAGAACGCACCTATAATAACTGCACCAGCTTCCATGGGGCCAAATCTTTCCAGACACCTTGAAGCTCCAAGACGGTCTTCACCAGTACGAAATTGAAACTCCGATTCCCGCGGAATAGGCAAAGATACTCACCACCAAAGAACTCAGTACATCCGGTGGGGCGCCTGTTCATTGTGCGTGCTCTTGTCAATAACAACTGCTTGGCTCTCCTCATTCCACTTTCCATCATTTTGTCCTGTGTGCCTTATCATCAAAAACTGACCTGATTGCTTCTGAAGGTTGTGATGGTTTCTGCCTCTCTAGCCACTGCCGACATTGCGGTCCAGATTCAACCACCTGGTGGCTGATAAAAATTTTCTGCACATCTACACAAACCTTTTTAACTCTTACCTGAAATATGTGGCACCCTGGTGAATGAAGTCATCCACCAATGGAAAGCGTTTCTTTCTGTCTACCGTGTCCATACCCCTCATTATTTGGTATTGCTTAATCATGTCTCCTCATGTTATCCCTCTTCCTCCGAAAATACAACCCCAAGGTGTCTCATCTCACCTCTTAACTGAAGCTCTTCAGCACAGAAACTATCCTCGGAATTCACTTCTTTCCTTTTCGCATCGCTGCTATAACGTGAATGGCGGAACTCCGAGCAAAAATCTGCATCTGAAGGAACAAAATGACATAGATATCACAGAAAGCAACATCAATTGCTCTTTTCCAAAATAAAATGTCCCTTTTCCTCGCTACTACTCTGTATTCTTCTCCTCAGACTGATGCTCGAACACTGTCTGGTCATTGCCATTTAAATGTGGTACATGAGGATTGATCTCACAACCACGGTGTCTGATTGATCCAAAAGGTTTGATGGTTCGAATGGTTTGGTGAGACTGGTGTAAGTCCACCCAGCAACAGTGACAGCAGCACAGACTAAACGGTGTCCATGCAGAAGTAATTGTTATAATGTGCAGTGCCTGTTTGAAATGGAATGAGGGAACATATCCACAACAGGATAACTTGCCAAATATGATATATGACTTGGAGATATGTCAGGTAGCGGCAGTTTGACGGAAGAGAATAATCATTTCAGAGAATATTTCCATGTACAAATATAATTAATGTTAAAAGTGCCAATTCAATTACCATTTCATGACATAAATACCGCTTTAGAAACCCAACATTTTGACCCCAGTCATGTAACGAGTTACAATGAAGATTTGAAAATGTGCTTGGTTTTTTTAAGGAGTATTTTAATGTGAAAATCTGAGATTCGAGGGAGGGAGGTTAGCGAAGTGGCTACACAGTTTATGGCTTTGGCAGCGAGAAGTTGTGGGTAGCCTTTGTGAAAATATGGAAAAATTAAAAGTGAGAATGATAAGGTGCATGGATTTGAGTTAATGCAGATATCATGAAGGGTGTTTTAAAACTTTCATTCTTTGAATATGGGCATCTTTGGCTGTGTTGGCATTTATTGACAAGACCTAATTGCCTATGGAGACGGCTGGTGGACTTTAACGACCGAGGCAGAGAGGAAGTTATTAAGAGAGTTGAACAGAATTATGTCAGATTTTAAAATGTTTTATCGGGTTTCTGGGTGCGTTAGACGGGGTGAGAATACTGGTTTGCCTTTGGATCTTGGTCGTGGAGGTGGTATTGCATTTTCCTGCAGGATTTTGTCAGTCGGCCACGAGACGGATGTTCACGGGCAACAGAATCACGGCTTCATTAACGTCTACAACTGGATTCTGCAGCGTGACAGCTGACGTAGTAACGGAGCATGGCAGCAGAATTGGCGGAGCATGAGCCAGGAATGTGGTCGTGACAGCGATGGATGATTGAACTGGTGAGATCTAATATAACCGTTGAGGTTCGTCAGCAGCAGTCAGCAGTGGAGTCAGCTGGGTGAAAAAGGTGCATCTTTGCTAAACGTGTGGACGTATGACCACGGCGGGGAAGTATGAACACTTTTGCAGAAAGCCCAACTTGGAGAGTTTGCAGTTTATGGCTTAAAAAAAGACTGTAATGTCGGTTTTTTTTTTCAAATTTATTTCTTTTCTCAACTTTTATATTGAGAAAGCCTATGTTTCTTCTCCAAGTTCTGCTACAAAGATTTGGTGATGGACACTTTTTCTGAAGATGCTGCTTTGTGGGGGGCATTGCCCAATTCTCCCTCATAGCCTGTACCGAAGAATACGTGACAATTCCATTTTAAGGAATCACAGAAGTGCGCAAACAGGACCTTTGCCCCCAAGAGGAAACCAGCAAGAGCAATTCTGATATCCTAATATTCTCGATTAACCTCAGACTAATGCATCTAACCTACATAAACCTGAATACTAAGGTCAATTTAGCTTCGCCAACGCACCTACCCTGCACATCTTTGGACTGTCGGAGCACACTGAAGCGCCCAGAAAAAAGAAAATACATGCAGCACAGTGTGAATGTGCAAAATCCGCACAGATAATTGCCAGAGGATGAAGTTGAAATTGGGTCCTCAGCGCTGTGAGAAAGCAGTAATGATCAATGACCCAGCGAACCTAACAACTCCCTCGCGCCGTCACTCACACATACAGAGTGTGGTTCTATCTTTCCATAATATCATGTTTAGTCATGGACCCCTCTCCATCCCAGTACCACCAGTCCACCCTTTGCTGACTGTTGACAGTGTCACATCACCATGCCATTGGGCAGCATGCTGGAGTAAGAGCACAATGTTGATTATGAACATGCTCGCCACAAGTTATCTTCATACAGAAATGTTGGCCTCTCCCATCACAGGGACCGAGTGAACTTTGAAGGGGAGGGCAGCGTACCAAGCTATATACAGGTTTGTAGGTTTCATAATTGGTCTGTGCAGGACTGTAGCCCCAAACAAGTGGTTTTATGGACCGTGATTGAAGCCGCCGAGAGCCTCAGGCTTCTTCGCACTCACAGGCCCATACAGCGGCCATTTTCCTTGAATCTGCTCGTCTTGTTTTCTTTTGAGTTATCGCTTTACTGTTTGTTAATCTGTCTTTGTTGAGCATGGGGCTGAAATCAAATGTTATTGAGTTAAATCATTGCTGTCGAGTGTGGTGCTGCAAATGTACAGCTGGTCAAGCAGAATCTAAGGAACAGGGGAATTGACGTTTGGAGCAAAAGCTCTTCACCGGGAATGAGGCTTCTGAGTCAAGACAGTAGTAAGATAATTGGAAGGGGGTGGGTAAGGTCATGGGAGCTGAGAGAGCGATAGTTGGATGAATGTGGGGATGATGTGATAGGTCAGAGAGGATGGTGGAGTGGATAAGTGAGAAGGAAGCTCGACGTTGTAGGACAGGTCATGAGGGAGTTTCCTAGTTCGAAGTTTGGATTTGGGATAAGGTGGGAGGGGGTTGTTCAAGTGGTCAGAGGTGCGATTTGTTGGCACGGGCATTCTGCACGTCGGTGGCTTGTCTCCCCAATGTAGAGGAGACCATATCAGGAGTCACGTATACAGTAAATCACATGTGTGAAGTGTAAGTAAATCTCTGACAAATTTATGGAAGGCTTTTTTGAGCCTTGGACATAGGTATTGGGGAGGTGTGGGCTCAGGATTTCCAATTCCTGCAGTGGCTGGGGAAGGTGCTGTTCGGGGAATGTTGGTTGCTGGTGGGTAGTGATGAAGTGTTTGCGTGGGGAAGCATGCGCTGATCTCGATTTTGCCATGTGATGCGGCACAGGCACGGAGAGAACGTGCAATATCCATACAAACAGTCGCTCAATGCTGGAATCCGACCTGGGACCTTTGTGCTACGAGGCAGCCGTGCTGACCAATGAGCTGCCGTGTCACACATTTGCTCACTGACTTGGCGCCTTTCGCCCTCTATAGCAACTATCTCCATAGAATCACCACTCTCTGGCTGAAGGTATTTCTCCTCGTCTCATTTCCAAATTGTTATCCCTTCACTTTGTCTCTGTACTCTCAGTTTCTGGTGTGTCATAGTGGTTGAAACATCTTCTCCACATTGGCTTTGCACAGGCCTCTCATCATTCTGTAAATTGCAATCACATCGAGTCATTGACTCAGACATAATTGAAACAGACCGCTGTTCCAAACAGTCCATGCTAACAGTTACGAACCTTACGTCGATCCAACTGCGTGTACTGGCTCCATATCTCTCCTCACATTTCCTAATCATGCACTTAATCAATTGTCTTTTAAACGTGGTAACTTTATCCAAATTCAATGCTTCCTTTGCACAGGAGACATACCGTGTAAATTAAAACAAAGTGCACCTCATGCCTTTTTATAATATTTCTCCTCTCACCATAAAAATATGTCCACTCGGACATAAATCCCCCAAAGAAGAAAAGCACAATTGTTATTGAGCTAATCTGTACCCCTCACGATTTCAAAAACTTTTATAGGGTAAACATCAACCTCCTATGCTCATTTGGAAGAAGTCCCAGCCTATCAAACCTCCCCTGACAGCTCAATTTCTTCATTCCAACATACTGGTAAATCTCTTCTGAACGCTCTCCAGCTTAATATTCTTTTTAGTATGACAGGGCACACAAAACTAGACAGAGTACTCCAGAAGAGACCTTACCAACATCTCGTACAACCTCATCATGGCGTCCCAACTCCAACACACGACACAATGAGCAATGATGGAAACATTCTAACAGCATTTTTAACGGAACTTTCGATATGTGACACGACTTTCAAAGTCAATTTCGTGATCTATTCACGTGTATACTATGCAGCATTATTCAATTGTAATTGTACATTTGCAACATCAGTTTATAATTCAAAATGCACCACCTTGCATGTATCCAAGTTAAACTCTCCCTGCCATTCATTTGATCATACACCTGAATAATCAATGTCTCTTTTAATCTTAGATAACCTTAGATAACCTTCTTCTCTATCTACTGTACCACCATGGAGAGTTATGGAGTCTCGGAGCACAGAAAGAGGTCGTTTGGTGCAAACTGGTTCATACTGATCATGATGCCAGTCCACATTAACCACATTTCTCTGCACTTTGCCCATATCATTGTAATCGTTTGCTATCCATGTATTTGTCCAAACGCCTTTTAAATGTTCTTTGTGTCTGCACAAAAACTTCTGCTGTCATCTCATTATATGCATATCGCTCATGTTGGTGTCAACCACAAACTGACGATCCCTCCCTTCCATATTGTCATCTAAAATATTTACATAAGTCACAAACAAAACAGCCAGTATTTATCCGCGTGGAACACTGCTGGTCACAAGCCTCCAGTCCGACAAACAATCCTCCAAAACCTCACTCTTTCTCTTGTTCTTAATTGAATTTTGTATACAATTGGCAGGCTCACTGTGAACCCCATGTGATCTAACTTTACTCCATGCGGAATCTGTTAAAACGCTTTCCTAAAGCCGAAATAAGCATTGTCTATTGTTCTTGCCTCAGCAATCCTCTGACATACCTGTTCAAAAATTCAAACAAATTTGTGAGATACAGTTTGCACCTCACGAATCCACGCTGATGACGCCGTATATTTTCTGGCCTCTGCAAATGCTGTCTTCCAAAATCACCTCTAAAAACCTGTGAACCAGCAATTTCAAACTCACAAGTCTGTAGGTCCTAGTCTTTTCCTTGTATCCGTTCTTCAACAACGTTCGTCACTGTCCAGTCATTTGGAATCTTACCCATATGTAGAGATGACGCAATTATTTTAGCAAGGAGTCCTGCAATTTCCACGCTTATCTCCCACAATGCTTTGGGATAAAGTTCCCCACAGTGTAAACCTCTATGCTAATTGAAACCAGCAACACAGAAAGGTATTTACTCCGTGCTGTAATCCTTGAAAATTCGAGAGGCAAAGCGTAGCCAAATGGTCACGATTTAAAAGTAAAAGAACCAACTTTATTCTTTACGTCTAAGAGAGAATATGAAAACTAACAACTATTTACAACTACTTTCTCTTCAAACCAAATTTTACCTTCCAATCCACAATAATATTCTGAATAAAAATTACCCAATGACGATTTTAAAAAAAACATTACTGTTCTAAACCACTTAGCATTGCCGAGTCTCCTTTTGTGTATTTTTGTTTGTAGATTATTTCCAGGTTGTCACCGATGTTCTGCCACATTCCTCAGGTAGGTACATTTCTGGGATCTTTTGAGCTGGATGTCTTTGACGCAGTCCTCGCACTAGCTGTTCAAAACATCCTGTTTTATGCCCCCAAACACTGGATTGTTTCATTGGCTTTAAAATTATCAAAATGCTAAATTCAAACCTGATTTTGATTTGGGATCTTGATTCATAATTTAAACTGATGGCAATCCAGCTCTGCTGGCTGTTTCGAAGCAATGTCACATTGTTACCTTGTTCAGAACAGGTTGTGCCATCGCCTTGCAAGCTTTTCAACTCTTTTCTTCACAACACCTTCATAAAAGTACACGAGACCAGGGTCTGGAGATTTGTCCGTTTTACATTTTCTGATACCTCCAATAATTATTTTCCTGTAACATGAAGTGTTTTTCACTATGTATTTCCATGATTTCTGTAGCCTCCGTAAGTGTAACATATCGTTGGTGAACAGATTTCCCATACTGAACTATTCCATCTTGCTTGCATTTGGTCTGAATCCATCTAAACACTTTCTCTTCATCTAAATGCCCCAAATGTCTTTCAAATCATGTCATCGCACCTACACGTGCCAGTTGCTCTCGCAGTTGGTTTCACATACAAACCATCCTCTGTATGAAAAGTATGTCTTGTCATTCCGTGTAAATGTTACGAGTTCAGGACTCCTGTATCCAATGGATAAAGACCTTTGCTGGTCACCTTATCGAGAGCACTCCTGACTTTATGAATCTCTATAAAGTCGTCCTTCGACCTCCGATACTGCAGTCCGACAAGTGAAATCCTGCACAGTCTCCCCTTAACAATCCACTCCTGGGAAAACGGAGACCCTTTGATGCATGAAGTCACACAGATTAAAATGCAATCCTGCCACTATAAACATCACCTAATCTCAATTTCTTTGATGCCTTGTCAAATAATTTAGGAAAGGAATCGTCCTCTCCATGCATGGCGTGTAAACACTGGGTCTCGCTTTCTCCACAGTAAAAACTGATGTGAAAAATCCGTTTAATGTCTCTTCCATCTGCTGAGCTCAAACGCAACGTCAAACTCCTTGATCTTTAAAGTACTATTTCTCGAGTGGTTCTCTTGCTAGATATGTACTTGTAGACCCTCTTTGGATTATTTTCAACCCAGTTGGATTAGATTATTTCATATCCCCTCTTTGCCTTCCTGGTTTGCAACATATTGAAGTCCCTATTAGAAATTAATTTCAACCCTGTTGTCTGTCTGATATTTGATATTGTTTCGTTTTGACCAGACCCAGAACACATTTACTCATCCATGGTCACCTCTGGTGAGTGTCCAGCCTAACAACTTCATCTCAGGTTCACATGTAACTCTGTTTTAGGGAAAGTGCTAGTCTGTCATTAAAGTTGGAATAACAGAGCATTAGAAATGCATTGCAGAATAAAGTAGATTAGTACAACTTTGTGTCGAAGAAATCAGATCGAACATTTTTAGAAGAATGTTTACATCGTAACAAACACGATACGTTATTGGAAATGCAGTAAATGGAAAATATCTGAATTTCTAAAATTATTCAGAACGGTGTTTTATATGATACCACTTCACAAGCATAGAAGCATGAACCCACACAGTTGGTGGTATGTATTAATCGAGCATTAGGGAATGAATTCAGAGGAGAGCTAATGAGGTTCTTTTCATGACGGTAAATTGTAACTTGCGGATTCCCATAGCCAACAATAATGGTGCCACAGCTGTTGACAACATATACTAATCACCTGTATAATAGAAGTTAATGGGCTGTTGGTCAGGCTTTAGATGACACAAAATAGATGGGGATGCAAATAGTGAGGGTGACACAGCAACATCGTGGACGGACAGAATCAAGATAAACATGTGGACAAAAACTCAGCAGCATTTTAAGTGGAAAAAAAATTATGCGTTTTGGCAGGATGAATTACAGAGATGAATATTAAGTGGGGAAATTCACTGCATAAAGCTTCAGCGTACAGATGATTTTGTTTCCTTGTACATGAAATATGAAAAGCTCGCGTCCAGTTTCAGCAGGTATTCGGGATGTCAAATCATCTCTTTCACTTTATTTAAATGGAATGAGGACATGTATTATTTTCAAAGTATACATGGCATTAGTCAGATCGCAGCTGGATTAATATGAAGAGTTTTAGTCCCACTATGTGAGGAAAAGCATTTCAGGGAATTTTAACACAAATCATCCTGGATATGGGAGGATATTCTCGGGAGATGAGATTGAGAAGATTGCTCCTGTAATCATTTGAGTCTAGAAGAATGAAACAAGATTTTGGTGAAATATATTAGACACTGAAGGGTATGATCGGATAATTTCTGGGAGAATGATTCGCCTTGTTTAGGAATCGAAGAACAGAGAACATAATCTCAGAGTAAGTAGTCACCGATTTAAGAGAGTTTTTGAGCAATTTCGTACTCCTCGAGCCAACTGATTATGTGTAAATATTTACTGCAGATAGCTGTAGAAATTGCCTGCTCAGTGTATCCAAGACTGGGAGAAACAGATGTTAAACACCAAGAGATTCAAAGGTTAGGTGATATTGCAGGAATGTGAATCTGAGGATTATCAGATCAGCCATAATCTCACTGAATGTTGAGAGCAGACTGAATACGTTGAATTGCCGACTTCTTCTCTTGCATTATATTGTCTTTTTATCTGGAATTTCAATGCCTCTGTGTTTCATTTATCAATTAATTTACCGGGCAATATTAGAGTTTTACAGTGCGAAGTCTTAAAACCAAATATCACTTCAGCATCTGATGGTGTTGTACAGTTGATTGTGGCCTGAATATGATTCACTTTTGAACATGGAAAGGAAAAGCATCATTCACAGTGTGGAGAAACTGTATACGTGTTGTACGTGTGGACAAGGCTTCAGCAGATAATCTGCCTTGTCAGAACATAAATACAGTTGGACTATGAAGAGGCCATTCGTCTGTTTCGAGTGTGAGACAGAATTCACTTGATCCACCTCACGGTTGGAACAACAGCAAGTACACACGGAGGAAAGTCTTTTAAATGCCCAAAATGTGGGAAGCGCCTAAAAATCTCTGAGGATTTGTTGACACATCAACGTGTTGACACTGATGAGAAACCGTCAGTTTATCTCAAAATTGGCCTGGATTCATGTGGTTAATTGGACTCACTGTGCACCCACCATCTCACTTTGGGGAGTGGCTGTTCATCTGCACGAGTGTGGGAAGAGATTTGATGTGAAACCCAACCTTCGGAAATAACCGCAAGTGCATAAGTGAAGAATATGACTGTATTTTTACTGTGTTTCATAGCGTGCCAACATCTCAACAATAAGTTTTGGTTTGAAGTTCAGCTTTTGTGGAGCTGTGCCAAAGAATTTAACTGTTTTTTAATTAATGATCGAATGACGCCCATTGTGAATTCCTTCCGATGAAGTTAATAATTTCCATCAGACACGAAATGTATTCCATGTCCCTCTTGTTCTATGGCAGCTAATTCATTTAAAATAAATTCCTCAAACATCTGAGAAGTGCCTGATTTTCTCCAAATTATCCTGACAGGAATTGCTTGTGTGATTGAGAATTCTCAAATGGTGCTGAATAATATGCTGTCAGGTGTGACATTTTGGCGCACTGGTCATCACTGCTTTCTCACAGGGCCACAGCCCTTGCTTCAATTGCAGCCTTGGTCATATTGTGTGTGGCGTTAGCACAATCTTCCCATGTCTGTGAGGTTTCCATTCCATGGCCCAAAGACGTGCAGGTTACGTGGATGTACCATCGCTAAATTTTCCAGGGAAGTCTGGATTAGATAGTTCACCATGAGAAATGCAGGGTTACAGGAGGATGGTGGGGGAATTTTCCCCTGTGGGATCTTGTTTAGAAGGTAGGTATGGACGTGTTGGGTAGATCGGCCTGTTTCCATACTTCAGGGATTCCATGTTTCTGTGAGTCAAATAACCATCTCTGATTTTATGATTGAAGAATAGTCATTAAAACAACTCAGAATTGTTGGGACTACCACAATAATCTGCAAAATCCCTGCAGTGATGTTCTGCACTTGGGTTGATCGTCATTCAAAACGTGCAAGCATTTGGGCTGGATGATTCCTCCCCGTGGAGAGTGGTACATTGTTGAAAGCATACATGTTCACTTTAAAACAATGCATTTTCTGAAGGTTGAAGGTAAATTAAAGCGCATGCCTTGCTCACTGAATGAAATAGCTGGGGGTCAGGCTGTTCCAAAATAAATAGAGGTAACACTTTTCGGTGAAAACCTGAACTTTGCTTGCTGTTTCGACAAACAACTCACATTTAACCAATTACATTAAATTATGCCCAGGATCACAGAAGCCAAGAAGATTTCAATTTTTGTTTCCTTTGGCATGTGGAATCTAATTAAATTATACAAATTTAATATCATTGGAGTGTATATAAATCCAGCATTTTGAAAACTAGAGTGAGAACGACTGATGAGAGCTCCCCTTCCATCTAACATTTTCCTTTCTAAGAAATTAGAAGGCACTCTCTAAACGTTCTTTTTTTCTGTAAAACATACTCTGTAAAAATGAAATGAGTTGAAAAATAGAGATGAGCAGGTCGATGTTGAAGACAGCGAAGCACATACAAACCGTGTGGACTTCAGATTAAGTTGATGTCATGTTTAACAAATGTGTTGTTGAATTAGCATGTAAATAGGATTGTGTTCAGTTAAAGTAAATAATCTTTAGTTTGTTCATTGTTTTGTATAGTATTCGCAATTGCATTAAAATAAGAAGTTGTTTTTCTTCAACTAATGGAAGTTAAAAGTTCTGTGTCACTCACTCACGTTTAAACAGATTATGAGATGAGAAGAGGTTTCCCGAGTGTTTGCATTTAATTAACGAGGGACTCGACGTACTCGTTGCAACAAACGTTTCCTTTCATTCCAATCGACTCTAGTTTTGCAAAAGCTCTTCAAATCAGACAGTCGCAGCCTGAATATCAATGTCAGTCAGTCTCACCTTGCCTCTTGAGTGCAGTATTTAATCCACGTTGGACTAATTTAAAATGAGGATAAAAGCTAAATGACTCTGATGGAACAGACAACATGAGAGAGCTGCTTTTGATTGACTGAAAGCACAGTTTGTACACCCTTCCATCACTTAGCTGATGGTTGAGCATTGAGTGACAGGAGCAAAAGTTGGATTTGTCCTGCTTTTGAGCACTCGACACAACTGAGCATTTCATTAAAATCTGTATAAATATGAATGTCGTGGCTCAACTTCAATGTTGTGAAAGCGGGAGCAGGGCATTGAGTGTGATTACCGCAAATCATTATATCGAAAGTAAAGACAGGCTTGAAGGCCAACATAACGGCCTGCTGTTCCGATGTATCAATGCTGGGATCTTCGGGGGAGGGGGAACTGATAAAGAATCGTCCAGGGTCGACATCATTTCGCACGTTTGCCTGAAGATTATTGACAATATTTCGGACTTACCTTATGCACGGATTGTGCCGGGCGCTCCCGTCTGCCCCATGTCAGTGACAGACTTTGAGAAGTGTAGCTCATTTCCAGTCTAGCTTGTTATGTGAGGACAGAGTGTGCCTTCTTCCTCAACTGTCTGTGCCGGCACTTGGCTCATCCTTGTTGTCTCTGCGTTTGGTGGATAACTATTCGCGCCCCCTACTCCTATTGGAAAGGCGCCACTGTCAATCATCTGTTTAGCGTGCACGTGCAGCATTGTGAAGCAGCGGTAGAGACACAAACCACGGGCTGCAGCCATATGGAATGGAACTGGAGGCTTGCTCACACTGGGAGATTAGAAATACCCAACATTCGCCTAAACTTGCAAAAAAGACTGTTTATTGCTCTGAGTTAGAGTCAGCCTGAGCACCTGTGACTGCATACATGTGCACTACACTCTCACATCCAAGAGGCATATCATATACGAATCCAATCCGTCCATTTGAGTGTTCTTTGATATGGATGGGTTGCTTTTGATTCATGTAACATTTGGCCATTCTAATTCCGTGATTGATTCACTTATTAGTGTCAGGACATGAGTAGAAGTAGTCAAATTTAAAATGCCCCCGGTCAGTCAATTTTAATCACATCTACAAACGTGTCTCTCATGCACTCCTATTTTTTCACTTTGAAACAGCAACTGAGGCAAAGATAATCAGGACAGGAAATAAACTCACTTCGAATATGATGTTACTGCCAGTGGAATCAGAATTCTATTCTCCTGTGTTTTTCTCTCCCTTCGTGAATTTGTTGCGTGATGCTGTTTGGGTCTTTTGTGAGGGAGCCACAAATAATATTTTGGACATGGAGCTGAATTCTGCCTTTGTACTCTGCTCTGCGGTGGCGCAGTGGTAAGCACTGCTGTCTCACAGCACCAGAAATCCGTGTTCAATTCACCATCTCAGGCTACTGTCTGTGTGGAGTTTGCAAATTCTCCCCGTATCTGCATGGGTTTCCTCCGGGTGCTCCGGTTTCCTCCCACAGTCGAAAAATGTACAGGTTGGTGAATTAGCCATGCAAAATTGCCCGTAGTGTTACGAAAAGGGATAAAATGTAGGGGGATGGGTCTAGATGGGTTGCTCTTCGGAGGGTCGTTGAGCACTTTTTGAGATGAAGGGCGTGTTTCCATACTGTAAGTAATCTAATCGAATGTATTATGCATAAGGCTAGTACATCATTAATTTTACATAAGATTTGGGCAGTGTGAATTGTAACATTTCCGTTTTATGCGCACATGCAGCTTATTCTTTATGTCATTCAATGCAATAGTCAGATCTGAAGACATTTTTTCATCTGCAGGATGGACACAAACTCTTTCGTTAAGTTTGCTTGAAAGAGCTAGAGCAATGAGAATAAAGGTTGCATTAAATTCTACAGTTAAACATTCCGTAGAAGATCAATTTTCTCGTTCTCATTCCTAGGTCGAGTTGGAAGCAAATTAATAGAAGAAACAATCACCGTTCTGAATATTGTTTTAAAAAGTGACGTCATGTTGAAATAATGCATTGGGGAGAAAATAAAATGTTGTGTGCACTTGATAGACAAACAGAAATGCAGAGTTAATGCACAATATGAACAAGAATCTAGTGTTAGTTTTAGAAGTAAGAGAAAACTTTTCTTAATTTTCAAAGGAAATCAGACCACAGATTTCCTGATCAGTGATGTTTGATTGTCCATCAATCTCACTTTTCCAAATACAGGTTTTTCTTTGCCACTGATGCTTTTTCAGCCACACCTCCTCCTCGCCTTCCTACTCTTTCCATTAACCACTCTTCCCTTGCATTACACAGTTTGCTGCTTCAGACGCTTTCACTGACCATCTCCATTAA
Organism: Chiloscyllium punctatum; assembly: GCF_047496795.1. Lineage (NCBI taxonomy): Eukaryota > Metazoa > Chordata > Chondrichthyes > Orectolobiformes > Hemiscylliidae > Chiloscyllium > Chiloscyllium punctatum. The sequence goes on from NC_092784.1 coordinate 30,447,108, forward strand.
CACTTCCTGTACTATATGTCACTCTACTTCCCCTATTACTCCCACTTTCCGTTACCATCACTTTCGCTTTTTGCTCTCAACGAGATGCTGAAAGTTGCTGATTTCTGTGCTACTGCAGATCATCAATGAATGATGAATTTCGAACGATCAATTTCCAACATGTACAGACAATAATATGTTTCGAACTATCTGCTGCACCGTGAACTGAATGGCTTTGATCTATACTGATACAAACTGGAGATCTTTTCGCCCCTCTTTCACAAAGCTTAACCAAAGAGACTTATTGCCAATAGGACAGAAATCTTCGGACAGAATTAAAAGTCCGTGCCCAATTCACTTTTGAAAATTTTGAGGACATTATTAAATGAAACAGTCTTCTCATCTTTTGCTCTTTATTCTTTCAATGGATCTTCCGTGTAATTTGAGGTGAGGTAAGAGTAAACTCCCATCGAAACAGAACTTGTTGGCAGGTGGCATGAAGGACCCTGACCAAATTATGACAAATCCGAATTAGAGAATATTCTGCAATCGTAATGGGAATAGTGAATAAAAGCAACCTCTGCAAGTTATTTTCCAAGTTACATGTCATTCTGTCTCGGGACTAATTTGTTGATAATTCACTATCAGTTGTTAAAAAACATCTTGAAAAGACCCTAAAAACAGCTGCGTGCGTATGTGCATCACTTGGAGAGAAGAGATTAATTCAGATGGCTCTCTGTCATCTTCTGCAGAATGATTCAGTTTGTCAAATACAATCTTCCGATGCTAGTGCGTTCAAGACTGATGAATGAATATGTCCTGTATAAATATGCCAAGATATTTCAAGTTTCATAAAGTTTGAGAGCTTACTAGACCCCAGTGACATCAGGACACGACATGACATTGAGGTAATGATCGGGGTTTTTACTTCAATCGATTACTTTCAGAGGGTTGATCAAGCGAAATCATGGCCACTGATTTCTACATTTTCATGGCGAGTCATGACAGTCCATGACGTTATCGATATTGAGAACAGTTTTCAAAGACAATTTTAAAAAAATTTACATTCAAATACTGCAAGCAAATATTTGAGAGTCAACTGAAATGGCAGCTTCACCATCTCCTTTCAGGTCAGATGTATATCCAGTCCAACACAAAAAAAGACAGTTGAAAGCGCAGGAAAAGTTTAGCACATCTGTCAGCATGTGAGCAGCGAGAGACAGAATTTACGTTTTGAGACCAATATAAGTTTTTCAGAACAGAGTCACATCACACAAAATATGCCAATTCTGTTTCACTCTTCGATCCTGACTCATCTGATGAATTTCGCCACCATTTTCTATTTGCATTTCAGATTTCCATGTTCCCCAGTATTCCTTGTCACAGGAACGCAGTTGTGAGCGTGTCATGGTGGCACGGTGGCTCAAGGGTTCGCGCTGCTGTCTTATAGAATTACGGGCCTTGGTAAAATTGCACCGTTAGTCCAGAGCCTGTATTGAGCTTTCACATTCTTCTCTTGTTTGTAAGTGCTTCCTTAAGCTACTCCCGATTCCTCCCACAGTCCAAACATGCAAATTGTAAAGGAATTGACCATGTTAAATTGCTCATCTGTAGCTACTTGAGTTGGCTATGGGAGTTTCAGGGACAGTGGATGAGGCAGGATAGCCAGAGCAGATACCTGGATAGGGTAGCAGGTATTTCTGGGCGCAGTGCTCTTCAGAGGTCAGTGTAGGTTCGATGTGCCGAATATCTCATTGTTACAATTTAGGATTCCACGTGAAAATTACAACAAAGCTGGCAGTTACTGAGACCATCATCTCTGCACCAGCTCGGAATGAGTCATTTCTTGACTGTTGTTGTTCTGTATTCTCACATGGCCCTGCGCATTGTGTTCTCTATGTCTGTTTTTCTAAGTCCGAATATCCTATGCATATATGCTCAACCGTATCGATATGGATATCCAGTGATTAAAGTTTATACAGAACGTACTCTTCTCTCCTTTTAAACTTATCCTGTTGGGTTCACATTGCGTTACATTCTATCTGGCAGAAAGAGAGATCATGACTGGGGCAATATCTCCACAGCCACTGTTCGCATTTCTTTGTGTCTCCAAGTTAATGGTATATCCAGTCTGTCCTTGACACGTGAATCCATGGTTTTTAATGAGCAAGGTTTTTGTACATGCCAAGTTTGACTTGGGTCTGAAGTCATGAAAAGTCAATTATTGTTTTACAACGACTAATACAGCAATAAGATGCTTGTCAACTTTTTTAAAAGTATCCTGACCAGCACTGTGTGTTGACATTCCAACGCAGCTTTCTGAGGGCAGTGAGAGGGATGTCCAGACAAATCAAAGCTTCTTCTGTAATGCCAGGGCAACTCTGTCATTTGACAATCTTTTGGTTGGCATTTGCTGCAGCGGAGGAGAGAGCAGCACAGTAACAACAACTTGATTGTGTGATTTTTAGGGAGGCAAGCGGTTCAAGCTTTGTAAATGTACAACATTCTGAATCATATAGCCCGCGAAAAGAAATCATCCATCATTTCTCCTCACCACTAACTTCGCTAGAGCAATCGTGTTTGAAGATTAAATCAATAGTAAATGATGTTTACATCCAATCCAGTCCAAATGTTAATGTGAGATGGAGGTTCTGTAGTGAATGTGTTAATGGAACTCTTTGTTCTGAGACTGTGATTGATGTCAGTCTCCATGGATCCTAACTGTGTCACTGGAGGGTTTCTCTCTCCTATTAGTAAGAGGCTTCTTTCAATGTGTTATGCCATTGTCGCAAGAGTTGCATTAATTCCGTCACGAACAGAGTTCAGCAGCTCCATAGACAGGGCAAGGAGAAATCAGAATCTGAGAACAATGGACTGTAATGTTGAATCAGTTGATCAGAATCTGAGAACAATGGACTGGAATGTTGAATCAGTGGATCAGAATCTGAGCACACTGGACTGGAATGTTACAATTACGCACAGGCGTGTATCCGAAGGTCTTAACTGCTTGGCAAGGACTGAGTTATTACCAAGAAAGATACTATGTGGACTCATCGTTTTTCAGGGCGGTTATTATCCAGTTCTCGCTATTATTGGTATTCCTGGTAAGTCCCTCTAATTCTGCTCATTTATTCATTACAGAAACCATGTCGAATTTCTTTTTTTTCTGTTTTGTATATCTGGTAAATATAAAAACTATTGCATTTAGTTTCAGTGTAAACTCCATTCGTTATCTGTATATTTCAGAACCTTTCCTCACAAATATCTAAGAACAAGACAGCAAGCACCGTTTTTGTCCTGAACTGAATTATATCTTGAATTATCTTCCATCACCAAACCTGTCCACTACCTGTTTCGTAATAACCCGAATCTCCAACTCTGCATCAGTGCGGTTGCTGAATAAACCATTATCTAAACCAAGGTGAAGATCACACTTTACATATGCAGTTCTCTTCTGGTCACTGACCCAGTTACACATATTTCAATCATAAACTTGTTCTTGTCTCCAAATTTACTTCATAATGGGGACAATGTGTCAGAGTAGGAAAGATGCTGGATGGATAATTCAGAGTCACAGGTCATTACAGGAAAGACACTGTTTCAAATCCTACCACAGCTGGTAGTGGAACATAACTTCAAATAATAAGAAAGGAAATGTAAAAAAAAACAAATTTCACGAACTGTAACCATAAAATGAGCAGCATTTTGTCCAATAACCTATCCGTTTTACTGATATCCTTTGGTAATGAAATATAACATGTTACCGAGTTTGGATTAAGAGTGATTCATATCCATAACAATGTGCTTGGTTCTATACTGCCTTGTTGAACGGCCACAGTCAATGGAAATAAGTGATGGTTATCAAATGCTGCCCTTGTCAGCGATGCTGAAATCCCACAAAATAACAATATAAAGGGTAAATCAAACAATGAAAGATGCTGGAGATCTGAAACAGAAAGAAACAGAGTGCTGAGGAAACGGGACACGTTTGGCAGCCTCGGTTGACATTTAAACAGGGTTTTGAGTAAAATGATCACGGGTCAGTTCTGAAAGTAGCTGGGAATTAGTGTAATGTGTGCTGGTGGAGTGATCTCATGTATGAAGAAATAGAGAGAAAGGAAAAGGAATCAGCAAAGGAATTGTTGATAATTTTTTGGGATGGAATTAAAATATGAGATTAACATCACTGATTTTCCACCTTTTTCCATATTCCTGAGTGTCATGCTCCAGGTCAGAAAATGTCCCTGTTGAAAGTGAAGTTAAGTTTCCTCTGTTTCTATTCCGTGAGTGTGGTCATCTTCTTTTATTCACTAATGGTTCATCAGTGTTATTTCTGAGTCAGTGTATGTTTCCCTTGATAAGGTATTGGTGAGCTGCCTTCGTAAACCATTGCATACTGCCAGTGTTTCGCCAGTAATACAAACCAATGAGAGGGTGGTATTTTAACACTGAGCGGGTGTACCATGTCCGTGAAGATTTGACTTGTTCCTGTTATTGGAAAGTCAGAGGAAGTTCGCTGGTTGGTAATCTTGGATTTGTGTTGTCAGCTGCACTGATTATTCAGGGAGATCTGAGGGTCTTGTATCCCCACAATGGACAAGGTGTAGACACTGCATTTGCAAATTGTCTGGGTCTGCAGAGACCGCACAGGGAGGGCCAAGACACTCCACTACCATTTTTCCAACTTCCCAATGTCGTGTCTTATCCAGGTCCGAAGTGTGAAGCCAGGTTATTTCAACAATGAGGAGGACACAGAGCTTTGTAACTTCATTCAGCACAACCTGTAGTTTCATGCCAGTGAGAAGACTGTACTGACAATTCAAACAAATGTTTTGATTCGAGAACATTCCGGACTTGTGGGGGTGATATATCCAAAATGCCACACTGTCATCCTCTCACATATTCGCTACGTGACAGAGGCCATCTCTGTTCGAGGTAAGAATGTTGGTTTCTGACAGAAACTCTTTTATGAATGGCCTGTAGGTTTGCTAGCTGAGCTTCAGGTTTGGTATCCAGACTTTTCATTACCTGGCGAGGTAACATCATCAGTGGGGACTTCCAAGTGAAGCGAAGCTGTTGTCTCCGGCTTTCTATTTATATGTTTGTCTTGGATGGGGTTCCTGGGGTTTGTGGTGCTGTCACTTCCTGTTCGTTTTCTGAGGGGTTGATAGATGGTATCTCGATCTATGTGTTTGTTTATGACGTTGTCGTTGGAGTGCCAGGACTCTAGGAATTCTCTGTCATGTCTTTGCTTAGCCTGTCCCAGGGTAGATGTGTTGTCCCAGTTGAAATGGTGTCTTTTCTATCCGTGTGTAGGGCAACCAGGGAGAGAGTGTCGGGACATTTTGTGGCAAGCTGTTGTTCATGGATCCCAGTGGCTAACTTTCTTCCTGTTTGTCCTTAGTAGTGTTTGTGGCAGTCCTTGCATGGAAGTTTGTAGATGACGTTGGTTTTGTCCATGGGTTGTACTTGGTCTTTCAAGTTTGTTAGTTTTTCTTTGAGAGTGTTGATGGGTTTGTGTGCTGTTAGGATTCTGAGAGGTCCGAGTAGTCTGGCTGTCATTTCTGAAACTTCTTTGATGTATGGTAAGGTGATTAGGGTTTCTCGCTGTGTTCGGCCTGCTTGCCGTTGTTTGTTCCTGAGGAATCTGCGGACGGTATTTTGTAGTATCTGTTCTTCTTGAATACGTTGTATAGGTGTTTCTCATCTGTTTTCCGAAGTTTGTCTGTGCTGCAGCGTATGGTGGCTCGTTGGAATAGTGTTCTGACACAGCTTCGTCTGTGTGTGTTGGGATGTTTGCTGGTGCAGTTAAGTATTTGTTCATTGTTTGTCGGTTTTCTGTACACGCAGGTTTGTAGTTCTCCGTTGTCCATTATTTCGACTGTGACGTCCAGGAATGCGAGCTTGTTGTCGGTTTCTTCCTTCTTGGTGAACGTTCTGCCTGTGAGGGTGTTGTTGATGATGCTACATGTCTCTTTTATCTTGTTTCGTTTTGTGAAGACAAGGTGTCATCCACCGAGCAGACCTAGATTTTTGGTTTGATAGTTGGTCGGGCTGTATGTTCTCGTCTTTTGGAAAAGTTAAAGAACAGGTTGATTGGCGAAAGTGAGGAACTTCAAACATCTTGAATTATGAATGTTTATGTATTGGAAAAGTTCATGGTAGTGAAGGTTGGTAAGCTGCTGGACAAGACGAGTGATGAATTTAGAGGGCTACATTGATAGTGTTGGAGAATTGAGCTTTTGGAATCTGGTCGAGACACCATTGGTCAATGGCCTTCTTCTGCAATGTCAATTCCTTAATTGAGGAGGGAGGAAAAAGTTCATCAAAACTCTTTAGATGATGGAAAAGCATCCTACAGAATGCAAAGTAACCTGTCTGAACGCAAAGTGGAAAAACAGAAAACCAACAGATCAATAACTTGACGTCGGGTATGAGGAAAATATTTGCATTGTTTTTCATTAACGATAACCAGACCCTCGTTGAATAATGATATGATTGAGCAGAGTCAGCCGAGATTCATGACTTTTGATAAAAATACTGGAGTTTATGGAGAATGTTCGTTGTGACATCGACGAATGAGAAGCTGGGGGAGTAGTGTATGTTAATCATAGAAGATATTTTCACATGGTTGCGCACAGGTGAGAGACGACTGTAACAGTGTAGCGGAAGGGAGAATATACTAAATGAACTGAGAATTGAATGATGGAGAGAATCCTGAGAGCAGGGCTCTGTTCTGTTCTGAAGATAACTACTCATTGGTATCTCATGTGTGAGTCGTTGAAACACCACAATTCACAACGCAAATAAGTGATTTGAACAACAAATGATGTGAGCATCGTATACAGTCCTTTTCATTTTGTATTTCTTAAAATGTGAGAAGTCGGGAAGCACTTTTCTCGAAATGGACCTTGATGTCCTTGGTCATAAGTCACGAACAGAATTCATGCAGGCCGTCTATGAATCACGACAGTGAATTGTATGTTACCCTTCATTACAAAATGAATCGAGGTAGGAGTAAAGCTGTAGAGAGTTCTTGAAGCAGTAGTTGGGGTATTCTGGACAGAGTTTCGCTCCTTTCTAAGCAAAAATCTCAACGTCACAGAGACAGTGCAAAGGATTTTCACCAGATTAATTACTGGGTTGATGAAAGTATGAGTAGAGTGTGAAGGAAATAAGTGTTCAATTTGTAGCACGCTGACAGAATAAGAGGTGATTGTATTAAATGTTGAAGATTACGGACTAACACTCGTTATGTCAAGTGAAAGATATTGATGCCATAAGAAATTGTATTTTCGCGATGATACCTTGCCTGATAGTTTACGTATCTCGGTGTGCCCCCCATATTAAGCGAGACAGAGCTCCAGGTTCTGAATAAACTCTCACTATCTCAATGTGCAGTTAGTTTGTGACCCTGCACTGAACATCATAGAAAATAGAACAGCACAGAACAGAGCTTTCAGCCCACGATGTTGTGCCGACCACTGATCCTCATGTAAGCACCCTCAAATTTCTGTGACCATATGAATGTCCAGGAGTCTCTTAAATGTCCCCAATGACGCTACCTCCACAACTGCTGCTGGCAACGCATTCCATGCTCTCACAACTCTCTGTGTAAAGAACCCGCCTCTAACATCCCCTGTATACTTTCCTGCAACCAGCTGAAAACTACGACCCCTCGTGTTAGTCATTTCTGCCCTGGGACATAGTCTCTGGCTATCGACTCTATACATGTCTCTCATTATCTTGTATACCTCAATTAGGTCCCCTCTTCTCCTCCTTTTCTCCAATGAAAAAAGTTGGAGCTCAGTCAACCTCTCCACATAAGATAAGCCCTCCAGTCCAGGCAGAATCCTGGTAAACCTCCTCTGAACCCGCTCCAAAGCATCCACATCTTTCTCGTAATAGGGCAACCAGAACTGGATACAGTATTCCAAGTGCGCTCTAATCAAAGATTTATACAGCTCCAACAAGATCTCACTGCCCTTAAACTCAATCCCCCTGTTAATGAAAGGCAAAATACCATATACTTTCCAAACATCCCTGTCTACTTGGTGGCCATTTTAAGGGATCTATGTACCTGCAACCCAAGATCCCTCTGTTCCTCCACACAGCCAAGAATATTACCCTTAATCCTGTACTCAGCTTTCAAATTCGACCTCCCAAAATGTATCAACTCGTATTTATCCAGATTGACCTCCATCTGCCACCTCTCAGCCCATCTCTGCATCCTGTCAATTTCCCGCTGTCAACGACACGTCCAACCTTTGTGCCATCTGCAAACTTGCTGATCCATCCTTCAATCCCATCATCCAAGTCATTAATAAAAATTACAAACAGTCGAGGCCCAAGGACAGAACCCTGTGGAACACCACTCACCACAGATTTCCAGGCAGAATATTTTCCTTCTACGACCAATCGCTGTCTTCTGTTGGCCTGCCAATTCTGTATCCAGACAGCTATGCTCATGTTGTTCATAAATCTGTCAGCAAACATAATGTCCTATTCCTGAAAGAGGTAGCAAGTTCCCCCGGCTTCCGATTTCCAAATAGAACACTAGCCTGTCTTATTGGAGATGGAAGGTGCTTTCTTGAGACAAGGCACAAAACAAGCACTGTCCTTCCTCACCGTCAGCAAACCACTATAAAATAGCACGTGTGTACCATTAACACTGCAGACAGGCGGAACAACTTGGAGCAGTCTGTCCGTCCAGTCTCTGCTTATTGGTTTGTCATGTTGGGGCGTTGATTTCAACCTCCTTTTTGAGGGCCTGAGAGACTGAAGCCGCCTGATTCAATTGAAGAAGCTCAAGGACATGATTCGGCGACCGCTGGTTCCTGTCTAACCGCTCAACATTTTGACTAGTTTCTTTATCTTCCTGTTGAAACAACAGGCGGGAGAGAATGGGCTATCCCTTTCATCTCATGCTGGCGCGGGGTGGGGGGGTGTGGGGGGGGGGGTGCTGATTAGCTTCATCATATTCCAATAAATCAATCTTGAGCTGCTCAATAAGTTCCTCACTTTTTCTTGTGAAAAATGCACTGTCTAGCAGTACTGTAAATTGTATTGTACCCACACTTTAAAAGCACAAGCCCGAATGTTGTCCGAGTCTTGCTGAACATGCGCATCCGCCACTTCAGGAGATGAGGTGGGCACATTGTTGTGAACATTGTGTAATCTTCAGTGGCTATCCGCACTTCTGATCTTATGATGGGCGTAACATATTGAAGAAGCAGCTGAAGATGTTTGTGCCGAGTAACCTACCCTGAGGATGGCCTGCAGTCATGTCCCATGACAGAAATGGTAGATGTCCATGAACCCACAAACATTGCCTGAGTGCTCTGAGTCTCTCCAACCAGTGAGGAGCTAACTCCTGGTTGCCATGAGGTTCAGTTTTCTTCGAGTTTCTTGATACCAACCTCAGTTAAGTCTTGCTTGATATGATAACCTGACACTTTTCCCTTGTGTGCACATATTTTATTCATGTCAATAGGTCACGGTGTAAGTGTGATAAGTGCTTCGTTCTTACAGAGAGTAGTCACAGTCGGAACATCTCCTCTCCAGAGAGTTCGGGGAGATTGATCACTGAGAAGTTTGGAAGACAGGGTATCGATAGATGTATGACATGTCAGGTAGTTCAGGAGTTGGGGCCGAGAGCAGATCAGCCATGCTCTGATTGAAGGGAACGTTAGGAGCTGAGTGATCTCCACCTGCTTCTTATGTTCTTTCATTCTGTTATTAGGGGTTTCACTGTTTTTTATTTTCCCAGAAGTCCTGTGAAGGAATTTTGCAGTCAGACAGACTGAACGATTTTACGAGTAATGTCTGGGTGCGGCATCAGTCATGTATTCATAGTGAATCTTGGTGAACGACATGGCTAATAAATGGAGACAGAGGAACTTTTCCAAGAAGAAACAAAACGATGAGAATTTTTCACAAACTCCTACTCAACCCCAAGAACGTGTTCCAAACTATGCTTTACTGTGAGCAGGGGCTGAATTTTCTCCGCTTTTTTTCTCTGTTCACCAGTTACAAGGAGAAAGTGGTCTTCAACAGCTCCTGTCTAACTATTTTGAGGAGCTGACTGAAATGTGGTGACGTAGAACTGAGGAGCAGGAGTTGTTCCATGCTCCACCTGGCACAAAGACTGTGGCTGATCAGATTGTGGCTTCACTTTCCCATTTGTGGTTCATTATCGTCGTGTCACTTTTTCGAAAAAATATTTAACTAACGCAAAGCTTTGAATAAATGCACACACACAGGTACCACAGACTTGTGGAGAATAGAATTCCCATCAAACGGCCTTTTGAGAATTTCTCCAGATTCCTCTTCTGAATATCTTTGGAGAGTCACTGTTTCCTTTTCTAGTCCCACTTCTCCATTGATCGCAACAAATTCCATATGCGACCAATTGTGTCTTGTGGCAGTTGACACAGGTCTCAGAGTGGTTCAGGTTCAAAACCTTAGTCCAAGAACTCCCCACCTACGTTCGTGACAGCACCCACGCCCTCCACCTCCTCCATGATTTTCACTTGCTCGGCCCCCAACGCCTGATCTTCACCATGAACTTCTAGTCCCTATACACCTCCATCTCCATCATGAAGGCCTCAAAGCTTCTTCCTTTCCCGACAAACCAACCAGTATCCTTCCACTGACACACTCGTTCGACTGTCTGAACTGGTCCTCACTCTGAACAAATTCTCTATCCAATTATCCCACTTCCTCCAAACGAAAGGAGTAGCCATGGGCACCCGCATGGGCCTCAGCTATGCTGCCTCTTCATCGGCTATGTGGAACAGTCCATCTTCCACAGCTACACCAGCACCACCACCCCTCCTTTTCCACCGCTGTATCGATAACTGCATCGGCACTACCTCCTGCTCCCACGAGGAGGTTGAACAGTTCATCCAGTTTACGAACACCGTCCACCCCGACCTCAAATTTACCTGGACCGTCTCAGACTCCTCCCTCCCCTTCCTCGGCCTCTCCATTTCTATCTCGGTCGACCGACTCAACACGGACATTTACTATAAACCGACTGACTCCCACAGCTACCTAATTACCCTCCTCCCACCCTGCTCCCTGTAAAAACGCCATCCCATATTCCCAATTCCTTCGTCTCCACCGCATCTGCTCCAGATGGAGCAGATTGGATGGACCAATTCCAATACTGAACAACACAGGAGGCCTCCTTCTTCAAAGACCGCAATTTCCCCTCAGACATGGTTGACGATGCTCTCCACCGCATCACATCCACATCCCTCTCCTCCGCAGTTGAACCCCGCCCCTCCAATCTCCACCAGGACAGAACCCCACTGGTCCACCCCTACAACCCCACCAACCTCTAGGTACATCGTATCATCCTTCGTCATTTCCTCATCGCCTCATATTCTGCCTCAGAACCCTCCAAACACAAGGGATGAATGCAGATTTCTCCAGCTTCCTCATTTCACCTCACCCCACCTTATCTCAGTCCCAACCCTCGGACTCAGCACCGCCTCCATGATCTGCAATCTTCTTCCCGACCACTCTGCTCCCACCCCCTCTCTGGCCTATCAGCCTCGCATTAACTTCCTTCCACCGATCGCATTTCCAATGCCCCTGCCGCAAGTCCCTCCTCCCTACCTTTTATCTTAGCCTGCTTGGCACACCTTCCTCATTCCTGAAGAAGGACTTATGCCCGAAAGGATGATTCTCCTGCTCCTTGGATGCTGCCTGACCTGCTGCACGTTTCCAGCAACACATTTTTCAGATCTGATCTCCAGCATCTCCAGTCCTCACTTTCTCCTTCAGGTTCAGTGTTACCAGCACGACATGCAGATAATTAAATTTAAAAAAAAAAAGTTCTAAACCAAAGTTACTCGAGCGACGATGGAAAGATAAATGAGAAACAGTTTGGAAATTCGCAATATGTACATCAATATTTGGTTTTCTGAGACACAGAAATGTGTACAATTCTGCAAAATATTAATTCAGTGGAGCTTCGTCCAAATAATAGTTAATTTCATGACAAAAAGAAAATTGCGAATGTCTCAGTTGTTATTCTTCCTCTGAAGTTATTCTGTTCACACAAGCTGCTAGCATTGGTGTGTGTTCGTGGAACAGATTGATTTAGCAGAATTTCCTTTGCTGCAGGCAGTAGAGATATTCCATTGAATCCTCAACAGGGATCCTACAGAAGTGAAAAAGATGTCTGTTGGGTTTTCAGCTCTCATACGTTGCTGTCACGCGAAAATCAATCTGAACCATGTACAGTCTCGTTGGAAGTTCCCCTGACAGTATGACGACATCATTGATCTCTTCTCAATTTAGGAGTGATTCACAGTTTAACATGAAAATACATGTTTACATGTGCCTGCATGCATTTATTTACAATAAATTCTAATCTTCATATTACTTGCCGTAAAATTTATGTATTATTTCCTTAAAATTGAGTCCTTAGTTTCATTTTCTCATCCGTCGGCTATGCTTCTGATGCACTCTCCTCTGTTTAGATGGTTCAATACGAATATTTCCCACTTTCATACCTGAACTGCCCTGGACTTGCTTCGGCCACGAGGGATGTAGATACGGTAAAGAATTAACATTTTTTCAGAGGCTATGAAATCGAGGGCATAAATTGGGGCAAGATTTTCATACAGAGGGTAGTGTGCGTGTGGAACGAGCTGCCAGAGGAAGTGGTAGATTTTGATACAATTACAAACTTTATGAGGCATCTTTATGATGGGTGTATGAATAAGAAGGCTTAGACGGTAATGTGCCTAATGCGGCAAATGGAATTACATCAGATTGAAATATCTGGTCGGTGCAGATGAGCTGGGCCGAATGGTCTATTTATTCGCTATATGACTGCATGCATCCATCAGGCCTTCATTTTAGTAACGAGTAAACTGCAACATCTTTGAAAAGCTTCTAAATCAATTGCATATTTTTTTGACAGTATACGGGTTCAGAACTATACTCAATGCATCAGATTATAATCTAAGCATTGCCATGGACAAATGCAATAAAACATCCCCATGATTTTACCTGACAGCCTTTGTATGAAACTCCATCACTTAATACACTTTCGGACTCACTTGCTAAATCTCCTGACTACGTTTAAGTGATTCTTGTACTGGAACATATAAATCCCTGAGTCCACAGAATATTACGATTTTTTTCTCCATTTAAGCATTTTAATATCGCATTGTACATCCGTCACAGCACGAATCGTCGTTATAGCATTACTGCCGAAGATTTTCTCACTAACCTCCCCTGTCTTTTGCTTGCCCATTGCAGAGTCTCCATGTCCAATTAAATGACTATCTTCGTGAATGAACTAATTGGGCTCCAATCCAATCAATCCCTTCATCCACGTCATTGGTATAGATTATAAATAGTTGACAGTCTCACACTGATTCCTGAACTCCACTACGTTCCTGCTTCACAACATGAAAATAAACATTTATCGTGAATCCCTTATAGTTAACCAGGGCTCACCTGTTGCAGAGCAGGTGACTAGATACTTTGGTTCCCCCCAAACCCCACCACACCCCGATACTGTGTAATATACTTACAAGCCTGAATTATTTCAATCTACTCTTGTGTAAATCCGTCGAGGGCAGAATGGATGATTGGTATCTTCATCTACCGCTTCAACAGCCACGATAAGTGCACATTGGTTAGGAGAAGCAGTTATCCCTTTCGTCCGTCGAGCCTGCTGCAACATTCCGAAAATGCTCATTGTTGATGTGAGTGTGGCTGAACATTCCTTTTGAGCCTGTCATCTTGTTCATCAAATCCTCTGTAAACGAACCTTGAATGTTTTTAGTCTCCCAGTGTTCACAGCATATTGAAAATGAGAACAGATCGAACAATCCTAAAGAGAAAGCAACATCTCTATCCCAGTCTGAAATGGGAAAGCCTTATTCTCAAAGATTGTTCCCTTCAAACCAATCACTGTCCTTTTGAAACACGACAGTTCGGAACAGATATAGACAATTCAGCCCCTCAAACCTGACTACACTCCGATTAATGCGCATCACTCAAATACTTTCCAAAGTTAGAATCCACTTAATTCGCAGAAAGACAATTCTGTACAGCAGAAGTTCATATGCGAATGAGAAACTGGAGCAGAATTAGGGTATTCGACTCATCATTGCTGAAATCTTTCTCCAAGTCAATCACCTGCCTTCTCCGACTGACCATTGATTGCCTATTAATTGTTGTGTTGGATTCGTCTTACCAGATCATAGGTTCTGCTCTTTTATTAGTGAGAAACGACTGGTGGTTATTTAACCTTAGGGCCACCAGACCACAGTTGAGAGAAACGGTGGCGAAGGAAGATCCTTCATGTGGAACTCAAACCAGTAATGGGAACTGATCCCATACTGTTGGCGTCACTCTGCTTTTAAAACAACAATTCAGCCAACTGAACTAAACCAATTCTCTGCCTATTGAAATAATATATATGCATATTTCTATCTATCTGTCTGTCTGTCTGTCTATCTATCTATCTATCTATCTATCTATCTATCTATCTATATATATATATATACATATATATATATATATATATATATATATATATATATATATATATATATATATATACACACACCTGTGTTTTTGTGGGTGCGTGACTGGGGGGAGGGGATTCATGTGTTTGCGTGTATGTGCCCATATTTGTGTGCATCTCTTTGTGCATGTGTTCTGTGAATTAGTGTCATCGTCTCTGCTTGTGTGCACTTCAGTCTGCATCTCCGCAATCTTGTTTTCCGAGTGATTCCATTAAAATTGGAATCAAAGTCTCCCACTTGTCTTCTGTCTGTCCGTTTTTTTTAATATTCATACGACACTACACTCTGCTGGGCGACCCCACACGATTGCATGCGTGGCAGGTTTTTCTTCGAGAAGACACCAAATGATGTGAATCTCGAACGATGCACAGTTGTTTTGTTTTTCAAATATTATATTTGGATGCACAGAGGAGTTTTGCCGATAGAAAGCAATGTTGTTCCTGCGATATTCCGACCACTATTCAGCATTTTTTCAGAAATTTCGATTCTTTCTCGAAGAGATTTTAAGCATTAGGAAACATTGCAAGTTACTGAATATGCAATAAATTATCTCATCCCCTGATAAAATGGTTCAGTCGGAGGTGAACAGTTCTATTCTGATGGACCCAACTCTAATTGCAATTCTCCATGTGTGTGTGTGTGTGTGCGCGCGCACACGCGCTGTCATGTTGGATGGTGCTATGACTTGAAATTCTCCCTCTCTGCATTCCAGACTGAATCATTGAGGCCTATCACCCTCTGCCCCTGTCGCTGTGGGCGGTGTTGTATTTGTGTTAGAATCACAGAGACTGCCAAACCTTCATCCACACACAGACCGACGCAGAGATAAATACACATAGAAATGTACCTACACTTAAATACACATTGATACAGATACACAAACAGTAATACAGAAACACAGGCATACACAATACTGCCTTGACATTTATACAGACGTTGGGAATCTGTAAGTATATCTTTAGATCTTCGGTTATTTTCTCACTATTTCACTCGCTGTGACATGGTTTCTCAGCATTACTCTTACTCAGATAGTTGAGTTTGCCAGTATGTCAGTTGTCTTGCGTGGAGCACTATGTCGTACAATTTCCATGCTTGCAGATATGTGACAGATGAGGATCAACGTAGAGCAGTGTAAGGTGGCGCACTTTGGTCGGAAGGACTTTGAAAGACAACATAAAACAATCTGTATCTATCTCGACGGGATCCAAGAGCAGAGCGTCCTGGATGTGTATGAGCACAGATTATTGGAGATTCCAGGACAGATAGGGCGAGAAGCAAATACTAAAGATACATTTCAGTTTCTGAGCTGTTAACAGTAGGATGGGTAAGCGAGTGCCAACGTGCTTCATTCCTGGGATTTTTTGTAGACAATGTGTTGTGAGCACACCCTCATGCCCACTGAAACAGTGGGGATTCCATGTATACCAACTCGACACAAAAGATAAATGGCATCAGGGCCACACATTCTGAGTTATGCCATGGTTAGACGGAACTGCCAGTGGGTTTAAAGTGAGAATTGTCTCTCACTGAACATTACTTCTGACTCAATTGTACGGCTTGGATATCTCAGAATCTCCATGTGAGGCATCCTAGTCCTCTCCGAATTGTACAGGATCCCCTCCACATGGTGGCAGGAAGGGGGTGAGGCCACAGATATCGGGCACTCTCACGCTTGGCTTGGCACTTTCTATGCTTTTTCTCCTGGAATGGCAGATCGAAAAGGAGGGAGTGAGGATGAGAGTGGGTGGCCGTGCTGTTTGTGCAGGCATATGAATTGGCGTAGTGTCTGTACGTAGTCAGTCCGTAATGTTGAATCCATGCAGTGTTATTAATGTGGGAGGATAGCAGAGGTTGTTGGGCGATTGGAGAGGAAGAGAGAAAAAGAGAGAGGTAGGAAAGATGCAGTATGCAGTGTAGAGAGTGGTGGAGAATGAACCTTGTTAACGGTGCAGTTGCTATAACAGATATACAGTGAGCATTATGGAGCAGAGAGAGTACAGTGAAGGTCGTTGATGCTTGTCTTGTATTGCTGGCCATTTCTTCAGACTGCAGAAACTGCACTGGACTGAGTGGTAAGCTCATATCATGCTTGGTGGGTCTGGTGGTGTGGCCGCATCTGTGAAGAGAATGGTCCTATTCTGGTCGAGACCATCCACCAGGATTTCGGTGCCCCCCTCTACAAAACGTTGTGTAATTGCAGCTTATCTGGAATGCTCACGGTAAACTGTGCTCCCAAGTGAGAACCCTCCATGGTCCTTTTAAGGATAACGCCAGTGCCAGGGATCCCTGGAAATAGAACATAGAACATAGAACATAGAAGAATACAGCGCAGTACAGGCCCTTCGGCCCTCCATGTTTTGCCGATCAAAGCCCACCTAACCTACACTAACCCACTATCCTCCATATACCTATCCAATGCCCGCTTAAATACCCATAAAGAGGGAGAGTCCACTACTGCTACTGGCAGGGCATTCCATGAACTTACGACTCGCTGAGTGAAGAACCTACCCCTAACATCAGTCCTATATCTACCCCCCCCTTAATTTAAAGCTATGCCCCCTTGTAATCGCTGACTCCATACGTGGAAAAAGGTTCTCACTGTCAACCCTATCTAACCCTCTAATCATCTTGTACACCTCTATTAAGTCACCCCTAAACCTTCTTTTCTCCAATGAAAACAACCCCAAGTGCCTCAGCCTTTCCTCATAGGATCTTCCTACCATACCAGGCAACATCCTGGTAAACTACCTCTGCACCCGTTCCAGTGCCTCCACATCCTTCCTATAGTATGGCGACCAAAACGGCACACAATATTCCAGATGCGGCCGCACCAGAGTCTTATACAACTGCAGCATGACCTCAGGACTCCGGAACTCAATTCCTCTACCAATAAAAGCCAGTACACCATATGCCTTCTTCACGGCACTATTTACCTGGGTGGCAACTTTCAGAGATCTATGTACATGGACACCAAGATCCCTCTGCTCTTCCACACTACCAAGTAGTCTACCATTAGCCCAGTAATCCATCTTTTTATTACTCTTACCAAAGTGAATCACCTCACACTTAGCTACATTGAACTCCATTTGCCACCTTTCTGCCCAGCTCTGCAGCTTCTCTATATCCCGCTGTAACCTGCCATATCCTTCCTCACTGTCTACAACTCCTCCGACTTTCGTATCATCCGCAAACTTGCTCACCCAACCTTCTAACCCTTCCTCCAGGTCATTTATAAAAATGACAAACAGCAATGGTCCCAAAACAGATCCTTGCGGAACACCGCTCATGACGGCACTCCAAGATTAAACTTTGCCATCAACTACTACCCTCTGTCTTCTTCCAGCCAGCCAATTCCTAATCCAAACCTCCAACTCACCCTCAATACCATATCTCTGTATTTTCTGCAGTAGCCTACCATGGGGGACCTTATCAAACGCCTTACTAAAATCCATATATACCACATCTACCGCTTTCCCCTCATCTACCTCCTTAGTCACCTTCTCAAAGAATTCAATAAGGTTTGTGAGGCACGACCTGCCCTTCACAAAACCATGCTGACTATCCTTGATCACATCATTCTTATCCAGATGTGCATAAATCCTATCCCTTACAATTCTCTCTAAGACTTTGCCCACAACAGAAGTGAGACTCACTGGACTATAGTTACTAGGATTATCCCTACTCCCCTTCTTGAACAAGGGAACCACGTTTGCTAGCCTCCAGTCCTCTGGCACTACTCCTGTAGACAAAGAGGACACAAAAATCAAGGCCAATGGCTCTGCAATCTCCTCCCTTGCTTCCCGGAGAATCCTAGGATAAATGCCATCAGGCCCAGGGGACTTATCTATTTTCACCCTTGCCAGAATTTCCAACACGTCTTCTCTACATATCTCAAAGCCATCCATTCTACTTATTCGTGCCTCAGTATTCATATCGACAACAATGTCCTGTTCCTGAGTGAATACTGACGAAAAGTATTCATTCAGTGCCTCCCCAATCTCTTCAGCCTCCACACGCAACTTCCCATTACTATCCTTGATTGGACCTATTCCTACCCTAGTCATTCTTTTATTCCTAAATTACCTATAGAAAGCCTTAGGGTTTTCCCTAATCCTACCAACTAAGGAACTTTCATGTCCCCTCCTTGCTGCTCTTAGCTCTCTCTTCAGGTCCTTCCGGGCTACCTTATAACTCTCAATCGCCCCTATTGAACCTTCACGCCTCATCTTTACAAAGGTCGCCATCTTCCATTTAACAAGGGCTTCCAACTCCTTATTAAACCACAGCTCCCTCACACGACCCTTTCCTCCCTGCCTGATAGGTACGTACTTATCAAGGACACTCAATAGTTGCTCCTTGAACAAGTTCCACATATCAATTACGCTCTTGCCTTGGAATCTACTTTTCCAAACCACACATCCTAAGTCATGCCTCAACGCATCATAATTTCCCTGCCCCCAGCTGTAACTCTTGCCCTGTAGTACACACTTATCCCTCTCCATCACTAGAGTAAAAATCACCGAATTGTGGTCACTGTCCCCAAAGTGCTCACCTACCTCTAGTTCTAATACCTGGCCTGGTTCGTTACCCGGAACCAAATCCAGTATGGCCTCACCTCGTGTTGGCTTATCTACATATTGTGTCAGGAAACTCTCCTGAACACATTGCACAAACACTGACCCATCTAACGAACTTGAGCTTTTGCTTTCCCAATCAATATCAGGAAAGTTAAAGTCTCCCATCACAATCATCCTATTACTGTCACTCTTCTCCTGAATCATCTTCGCAATCCTTTCTTCAACGATTCTAGGACTATTAGGAGGCCTGTAAAAGACTCCTAACAGGGTGACCTCACCTCTCCTATTCCTAACCTCAACACAAACTACCTCAGATGGCAAATCTTCGTCCATCTTCCTTTCCACCGCTGTAATACTATCTTTGACAAGCAAAGCCACACTCCCCCCCCCCTCTTTTACCCCCACCTCTGACCCTACTAAAACATTTAAACCCTGCAACCTGTAACAACCAATCCTGTCCCTGATCCAGCCACGTCTCCGTAATAGCCACAACATCGAAGTCCCAGGTACTAACCCACGCTGCGAGTTCACCTACCTTATTTCGTATACTTCTGGCATTAAAGTATACACACTTCAAGTCACTCTTCTGTTTACAGGCACCCTCCTTTAAGATTGATGCCATATTCCTAACCTCCCTACACTCCAGGTCCTGCACCCTAAAGCTACAGTCTGGGTTCCCATGCCCCTGCAGAGTTAGTTTAAACCCCCCCCCCCCCCAAGAGCACTAGCAAACCTCCCCCCAAGGATACTGGTGCCCCTCAGGTTCAGGTGCAGACCATCCTGTTTATAGAGGTCCCACCTTCCCCAGAAAGAACCCCAGTTATCCAAGTACCGAAATCCCTCCCTCCTGCACCATCCCTGTAGCCACGCATTTAACGGTTCTCTCTCCCTATTCCTCGACTCTCTATCACGTGGCACGGGTAACAAACCAGAGACAACAACTCTGTTCGTTCTAACTCTGAGCTTCCAACCTAGCTCCCTAAAAGCCTGTCTAACATCCTCAGCACTCCTCCTACCTAAGTCATTGGCGCCAATATGGACCACGACTTCAGGCTGCTCCCCCTCCCCCTTAAGGACCCGGAAAACACGATCAGAGACATCACGTACCCTTGCACCTGGGAGGCAACATACCAAACGTGAGTCTCTCTCGTTCCCACAAAATCGCCTATCTGTGCCCCGAACTATCGAGTCCCCAATTATTATTGCTCTGCTCTTCTCCACCCTTCCCTTCTGAGTAGCGGGGACAGGCTCCGTGCCAGAGGCCTGAGCCCCGTTACTTACCCCTGGTAAGTCGTCCCTCCCACAAGTATCCAAAACGGTATACATGTTCTTGAGGGGAACGACCACAGGGGGTCCCTGCACTGGCTGCTTCCTCCCAGTCCCCCTCACTGTCACCCATCTATCTGCCATCTTTGGAGTTACTACTTCCCTATAGCTCCGATCTATGACCCCCTCTGCCTCCCGAATGATCCAAAGTTCATCCAACTCCAGCTCCAGTTCCCTAACACGGTCTTGGAGGAGCTGGAGATGGGTGCACTTCCTGCAAGTGTAATCAGCAGGGACGTCCATGGCATCCCTCACCTCATACATGTTGCAGGAGGAACATTGCACTGCCTTCACTGCCATCCCTCTAAAGCTAACCTTGATTTTAAAACAAAACTGGGTCTAAAGAATACAACAAGCAAAATTCAGCACTTACCTACTTACCACAACGGATCTTATTATTAGGTTAGAGGAGGAGGGCGGGTGGGAGGCACTACCTCCGGAGTGCCTCGGGTTCTTCAGCTGCGCGCTTTTAAAGGGGAAACAAACCTACCCAGGTAAGCTTACGCTCTACCTGCTTCCGGGTCCCGGCTGCCTCTCTGGTCGTCGTCACTTCCCCCTGCTGCTCCCGCTCTTTCTGTGTAGAGAGAGTGAAAAAAAAACACCGCTGCCCGCTACCGGTAAGTACTTTTAAAACAAACAGTCTTACCTTAGCTGCTGCTCGCACTCAAAATACAGGAGCATCCGGGCGATGGTGAGTATCACCAGCCATTATGCGTGGAAGAATTGAACTGACATTGAATGAGAGGGACACCATGGATTGGGGTATGTTGTTAATGAAGTGAGTTCAAAAGGAAACTAGCTCGGCCTCGTGCAGGCGATTCCTGCCACAATCAATGATTATGTGACTGAGACAAAGTATTGTCAGATTCAGCACAAAGAGTCTGAGACTTTGCTGAACCCACACCCCGTTTTAAAGCTCAGCTGCTTGTCCATTACTCGCTATCACAGAGAAGGTGATAAACGTGACTTACCTTTGTTGGGGGAGGTGGGGGGAGGAGGGCAGTATTTGTGGCTAGTCATCATAAATCTATTAATTTTAAAATAGAGGTGGAAACGGACGAACTGGAACTAAACGGTAAGGTTCAAAACTGGAGGAAGGTCAAATTTGATGATATTAGGCACGAACTAGTTGATACGATTGGACCTCAGAGTGACCATCTGGGAACGGGGACGCCTTCATAAAAGAGATATCAAGAGTTCAGAGTCTGTATGATCCTGTTAGGGTGAAGGGTAAAGGTGGGAGGTGTGAGAAATGCTGGATGACTCGAGAAAGTGAGGTTCTGTTCCGGATAAGTGGGAATCATGTGTCAGATATAGACAGTGGGAATCGAGTTTTTTTTTCAATATTCAGTCATGGGGAGAAGGCGTCGTTAGGTAGGGAGAATTTATTGGCCATCTCTAATTTCCCAAAGGGCAGTTCATAGTTAAACACATTGCTGTGTGTCTGGAGTTACATGTAGACGAGACCAGGTACATATTAAGGTGTCGGTTTGTTCGCTGAGCTGTAGGTTTGATATCCAGACGTTTCGTTACCTGGCTCGGTAACATCATCAGTGGCGACCTCCAAGTGAAGCGAAGCTGTTGTCTCCTGCTTTCTATTTATATCTTTCTCCTGGATAGTTTTCCTGGGGTTTGTGGTGATGTCGTTTCCTGTTCGTTTTCTGAGGGGTTGATAGATGGCATCTAGATCTATGTGTTTGTTTATGGAATTGCGATTGGAGTGCCAGGCCTCCAGGAATTCTCTGACATGCCTTTGCTTGGCCTGTCCCAGGACAGCCAGACTACTTAGACACCTCAGAATCCTACTAGCATGCAAACCCACCAACCCTCTCAAACAAAAACTAACAAACTTAAAAGACTCAGTACATCCCATGGACAAACCAACGTCATCTACAAAATTCCATGCAAGGATTGCCACAAACACTACATAGGATAAGCAGGAAGAAAGTTAACCATCAGAATATTCGAACACCAGCTAGCCACAAAATGACATGACCCTGTCTCCTCGTAGCCATACACATGGATGAAAAAAGCCACCATTTCAACTGGGACAACACATCTATCCTGTGACAGGATAAGCAAAGGCATGCCAGAGAACACCTAGAGGTCTGGCACTCCAAACACAACGTCATAAACAAACACAGAGATCTAGATGCCATCAATCAACCCCTCAGAAAACGAACAGGAAATGACATCACCACAAACCCCAGGAACCCCATACAGGGGAAAGATACAAATAGAAAGTATGAGACAACAGCTTCGCTTTACTTGGAGATCGCCACTGATGATGTTACCTAGCCAGGTAACGATACGTCTGGATATCAAACCTCCTGCCTGAGATGAAAGAGGTATTACAAAAACATTTTGCATCATATTGAATGTGCAGGAGGATATTGAAGCTCGACAACTCTGAAAAAATCAATGGAATCTTGGAAATTGTCTGTATCACAGAGGAGTTCTTAAAACTTATAAAGTTGGAAAAATTCCAGCACCTGATCAGATGTACCCTCGAAGTCGTGGAAAGATCGGGAAGTGAATGCTGGGCCCCATGCTGAGTTTTATGAATCGTGGATAGCCACAGGTGAGGCGTTGGAAGACTGGAGTTTGGCTAACGTGGTGTCATTACTAAAAGAATCTAAGAAGAGTGATAAGGAAAAGCAGTGAGCCTGACGCCAGTGGTGGACAAGTTGTTGGGAGAGGATTATGAGGCACAGGATGTGCATGGATTTTGAAAGGCATGCACTGATTCGGAATAATAAACAGATTTAAGCATGGGAATTTTTGTCTCGCTAACGTGACTGAGTTTTCTGAACAAGTGACTGAGATGCTTCATTGAGGCAGAGAAATGTATATTGTTGAAATGTCCCTCCGTAAGTGATTTGACAACTTTCCACCTCGTAGACCGGTGGATAGTATATGTGGAATACAGGGAGAAGTCGCCATTTGATTAGAAAATTGACTTGAAGGTCGGAGTTGAGGGTTGTCGTGTCGAATTGTTTTTGAACTGTTCGGCTGTGACCAGGGGCGTGCCACAATGATTGGTGCTGGTTCCACTAGTTTTCATTGCTTATATGATTGTCTTGGATGTGAGCATAGGAGGGCCAGTTGGTAAGCTTGAAGATATCACCAAAATTTATGATGTAGTGTACAGGGAAGAAGGTTACCTCAGAGTACAACAGGATCTTGATTAGTTGGGTCAATAGGCTGAGGAGTGGCAGATGGCATTTACTATAGATAAATGTGAAGTGCGACATTTTGGAGAGGCAAATCATTGCAAGATTATCCACTCAATGAGCAGATCCTGCGTCGATCAACAAAGAGGCCTGGCAGTGTCGGTTCATGGCTCCTTGAAAGTGCAGTCACTGCTGTACAGGATTGTGAAAAGGCTTTGGTATGTTTGTCGTTATTGGTCAGCAATTTGACGATCGGAGTCGGGACGTCATGTACAGGTCAGTAGTTCCATCACTTTTCAAATCCTGCATTCAATTCTAGCTCTCCTCCTGTGGGAAAGTCGTTGTTAAATTTGAAGAGGGTCAGAAAATATTTACAAGAATGTTGCTGGGACTTGAACATTACAGACAGTTTGAATAGTTTGGGGCTACTTTGCCTGAAGCGTGAGGGGCATGGACAGGGTGAATATCAAAGATCTTTTCCCCAAATCGAGAGGTCTGCAACCTAAGGTGAGGGGGGAAAAACAATTAAAATGGACCTAAGGAGCGCCTTTTTCATCCAGTGGCTGGTGTATGTTTGGAATGAGCTGCCACAGGATGTGGTGGAGGCGGTTACAATTACAACACTAAAATGGCATTTTGATAGGTATGTGACGAAAAACGGTTTATAGCAATATATTCAAAATGCTGACAATTGTGACGAGATTGTTTTAGGATATCTGTTCAGCAGGGATCAGTTGCATGGAAGGGTTTATTTCAATGTTATACAGCTCCATGACTCTCTGACTCTGTCTGAGCTCACACCAACATTCTGTTTCTGCATCATTACTTAAAATGCTGCAAAGTGCTGTTGAAATGTCTTAATTTCAGCATACTGAAACCTGTGAACACATCCTTCGACAATGCTCTCTCTCAGTGTCTCTCCCGCTGTCTACTTTCCAAACACTCACATATGTTGTTAATCAAACTGACATTCAGTTTTAAAGTGAATAACTGTCCTGTATCTTTCCCTGACCTTTAGTGATGCTTACCCTACAGCATCAGATTCCACTATGAAGAAGCTGAGGAAAAGTTTTTTTTAAAGCATAGCTTGCGGTTTCTTTGTCCTGCACGGTGCTTCCTGTTGGACAGTGGGATTTCAGCAGCTTTCAGAGAGCTTTCAGTCTTTATAACTTGTGCTGGCCTATTTAATGAAAGCCCGCGTTAACCACTCTTTGCTGATCAGTTGCTCAGTTGCATGAGGAATCCTTTGAACTGTGTTTGCTTCAGACTAGGATTCTAACTTATCATTCAGTGACATTTAATTTAATTCGGTTATTGAAAATTTACTAGAAATGCTGGGGATTCTTTCCGTGGAAGTTGTGTTTTAAGCTGCTGTGTACATTCAAGTAGCTGAAAGTATTTGGTGACCCACTCTGGTGAAGTTATAAAGTGATGAAGTTGAAAAAATACTTTTAAGAGAAAGTTGAAGAGCTATCATGTGGCTGACTGCAGGCACAAAATGACCTGGACAATTTTTTAATGACACATTTTCGTTGTAAAATAAGAAACCTTGTTGTTTTCACAGCATTTAGAATTCAACCAACCTATTTAAATTACACCCCAATATTCTAAAAGTCAATCGAATTGGAATTTTGCTGTTTTGACAGCATCGAACCAATGAGGTGATCGACTGTTTTGGGGTATAAAACGCCAACATTACAGACAGTTTGCAATAAAAAAGAGCACCTTCTGATATTGAACGACTGCAACTCTCTCTAAAAGGTACCTTCTTAACCCATATGTATATAAAAAATCTGCAGCAGATGGCCAAAGATGTCCTGGGGAGTTCTGCAGAGGACGATCGACACTGCTGGCTGGTTTTGAAAGTTATAGGCTGTAAATTTAAGAGGGGCTTTATTGGATCAATATATTGTTACAGAATAGAATTTAGCTAAATATTTTAGACAAAGGAGGCTCGGAGTTGGAATATTTTGTTGTTTAATGGTCACTTTAGAATTCTTAGTTTTATTGTTCAACATGATATTTGGGGTAGTTCCCTGTCACCCATGCTTTAACAGATTACGAGGCAAGCTGCGCACTTCTGTGTGCGTGGTTGAATTAGCAGAAGCTGTTACCGGCGTGTTGCAACAACAGAATGGGTGACGGTTGCTGAGGAATAGACCATAAATCTTTCAATCATTTTAATCCTTGTATTTGTGAAGAGTGTCAGATCAGTGCAGGGTTGCATATGTCCCAAACTGTTTATAAAACAAGACAGAAATAAAACAACAGACCAGCTGTAAAAAATGGCTGATGGAGCCATGTCTAGAGGCCATAAAGCAACGTAAAATATTTATTGTTCACTGACTTTGTGCAGTGCTGCACCAAGTTTTAAAAGCTCAGTTATTAAGGCCTTTCACAACATTGAGACATCTTTCAGACCACCGAGACTGCTGCTCAGGAACGGGGTGAAACCAATATGACACCATGTGCCTGTTACAGAGGGGTATGAGGAGGTTAGTCAGCCCATACGAGCATTTTCCCACTTAAAGAGGTGGAAAGCTGAAATTTGCATTTTGCAAAAGGAATGAGTCGAAACATTGAGAAGTGTTGCTGCAGCTATACGAGGTTTTAATGAAAGGACACCTGGAGAAAATAGTGCTGTTTGTTTTTCTGTAACTGGGAAGGATGCGAGCTCCAGCAAATACTGTTTACTGGCTGTTCATCATCCATGGGTTGTTGTGTCGTTTCATGCCCCCGGCCTGGTGTACTCGCTGAGGAGAAGGCCATTCAGCCTATTGAGCTTGATACAGAGGGAAAGGATGAGGCCATTCCATACAGACCGAGTAAATGTTCCCTTTTATTATGATATAAAAATTCTGTCAGTAAGGGGTTAACGGAACGTATTTGTTCAGTCACGATATGAAGACGCTGGTGTTGGACTGGGGTGTACAAAGTTAAAAATCACCAACTTTTTGTGCAACAGAATTTATAGCCCAAATTACAGCGGGATGTAATTGAAATTATACATTGAAAAAGACTCAGATTATTTCTTTCACGTGTAAATCACAAATCGTATTCTATCTCAAAAGAACGGTTTTCATATCGACTGCAAACAACACACCCACACAAATACACATTATGTATTACCTTATACTGGTGCAAATGAGACACAGAACTATACATTTATGGGAGTTCATTTACTGTCACTCAATGGATATGAGTGATATACTGCAATGGTTGGCAACACAGAAAGCCCAATTTATGGAGTACTCCACTCGAACGCTCTGCACAGCTCACCATTCTGGCTGGTACTTTGCCCTGTTTACGGTGTCAGGGGCGGTTCGATGAGGCAGATTCAGAACTTGATGTGACAAACCATTTCTGCTGATCTGACAATGTCTTTATTGAATTTTCTCATCCTTGTGATTGGGCCAACCAATATCTCACTTCTGCTGTTAGTTCTACTCTCCTTTCTCCTTTTCCATAAGTTCACAATATATTAGCAATTAATTAATTAATTACTTGTCTTTCTCTGTCTTTCCCTGACCTTGGCTTTTGACTTCTCAGTGTGTCGAGTGTTGGCATTTTGGAGATCAGAAAAAAATGAAATGGTGTGTTTCGGGCCGTTATTCCGTTCCCATTGTGTCCGATATGGTGCTCCATGTTGGATAGAGGTGCTTTCAGCAGCTTTGACGTATGTCTTTGTAAGTTGGTCTGTGCCTGTCCCCGGACCAAATGTTTATCCCTCGCAACTGATTGTGCGGTCAGTAACACGTGGAAGTCCCTCAAGTATTATTCTGAACGGTCAGGCAGCCATCTTGCTGCTTACGGACTACTAACTGTCTCCTGTTATTGAAAGGTTAGTGCCGGTGCTGAGGATGTCATGTTGGAGGTTGTACTCTGAGCTGCCTCGGATATTCAGGGAGGCATGCGGAATTTGGAAGGGAAGATAAGGCGCTCTGTCATCCCTTCTTGTGGATCGTTTCACGGAACATCTTTGGGTCAACCGCACCCACCAGGCCCACTGCCCTCTGGCTGAATATTTCAGCGCCCGCTCCCTCTCCATTAACGACATGCAGGAAAAGCCAACTGTTGCTAATCGACGCCTGAATGAAGAATGCCTCGTATTTCGCCTCGGGACCCTAGAAACATACGAGATAAATGTGGATTTTAACAGCCTCCTCAGTTCCTATCCCCGTACATGATCCCAGTCCCAAGCCTCCAACTCGACACCGCCCATCAGAACTGTCCATCCCTCCTTCCTCAGACCTATCACCTTCTCCATCACCTTAAAACACACATCGCCTTCGCAGCTGACTTGCCCCCAACCCCAACCCGGTCCGATCTATCTCTCAGCTTTTTCCAACAAGCCTCATTCCTGATGAATGGCTGATACCTGAAACGTTGATTGTGCTGCTCCGCGGTTGCTGTCTGACCTGCTGTCTGACCTGACGATTTCTATACACTATTGGGAGAGAACAGGCTTGTGGTGGAGAAATAGTGCAACAGCTATCATTTGTGTATTGTGGTAGAAAACTCAATGACCCAAAGGGATTAATCAAATGTCTATTTATATATATTTTTTATAGTAGTTAATCATATTAATGATATGCAGATTGTGTGGGCAAAATGCATTGATGGGATATTATCAATTGTTTTTAACTTCCACCAGCTGTCAGAGCATTAAACTGGCCTGGATGAGTAATTCAATGGGATTTCCACAACAGCACCATCTCAACATGGGGACTTAGCAGAAACCACAATGAGCAGGTTATTTCTGAGCTGCTTGATAGCTCTGTCAAAAATAACTCCCACCAATGTTACTGTCTTGAAGGGAAGGAAGCAGTGGTAATTAGTCAAATTGTAATTATTATTCTGTTACGGGATGGGACACAGCTAAATAATTTTCCAAGTTGTTCGGGAGCTGTGAGAGTTGGAGCTAGAATGAAACAGTTTCCCCAGGGACAACATGCAGTAGAAATTTTCAGTCCTATTCCAGGAATGGTGTCATGGCCTATTGTCTGAGTTATATCTATTGTGTTCAGCTGTTTCTTCACGTCAGGTGCAGTGAATCGAAGTGGTTAAAGACGGAAATCTTTGATTCTGTTGGTGTAATGGCGAGGATGAGGTGGATCATCGACTGAACACTTCTGGCTGATGATAGTGCAAATACTGCGTGCTTTGGTTTTACCCTGATGTGCAGGGCTATTACATTCTTAATAATTGGGATATTTGTGGAGCCATCTCCGCCATTAAGCTGTTTATGCGTTCATCACCATTTACGACGAGATGGGGCTGGAGTGAAGAGTTTCAATCTGATCTGTTGGTCTTGAAAGCATTTCACCTTCTCTTTCAGATCTTCGTTCTGCTGTATGGAATGCAACCAGTCCAGTCCAGTAACTTTAACAGGTTGTGATCAGATTTCAGTACACACGTTTCTAACCCTGGCATGTGCAACACACTCATCACTGAATCACAGATCAGCTCGTTGGTAATGATAGACTGAGAGACTATACCAAGCAAAAGGTTTCAGGTTGTGATTCAATACCATTTTGCTGCGGCTGCTGTGGCTTGCATTACTACATCAATGTTAAGAATGTTATTTTCAAAGTAAGAGGAGCACGAACTTTGAAGAGGCTTTTTGTCCTGGAAATGAGCTGAGAGCAGCAAAGCATTGGTGATGAAAGAGATTTATAATGTCATAGATTCTTAGATTCACACAATATAAAAAGAAACCCTTCAGCCCAACGTGTCCATGCTCACCAGGTTTCCTAAACTGAACTAATCCTGTTTGTCTGCATCTGGCATATAGCCTTCCAATGCTTTCCATGGAATTGTATTTTAAATGTTGTAATTGTATTTCCCGGTACCGCTTTCTCTGGCAGCTCATTACATATTCACAGCAGTCTGTGCGAAACATCTAACTCGTCGATCTCTTTTACATCTATCCACTCTTACCTTAAACGTGTACCTTCGATTTCAGACACCTCTTCCCTGGGGAGAAGCCCTTGGCTATTTACCCTATCCATGTCCAACATAATTATAACACTCTGCAAGTTCACCACTCAGCTTGCTACACAAAAGGGAAAATAATTCCCAGACTACCAAAGGCAGTGATCTCGGGATTGCTATCAGTACCACGTGCTAGCCAGCATAAAAATGAAAGACGACGCAGGATGAACTCTTGGCTTGGGGGATGGTGTAGGAGGTTCAGGTTTGTTGGACATTTGGACCCGTTCTGCGGAAGGTGGGACAATTAAAGATTGGAAGGTTTACACATGAACCAGACTGGAACTAACGTCCTTGGGGGAGGTTTTGCTCCTGCTGTTGGGGACGTTTTAAAGTAACGTGGCAGGTGGCTGGAAATCAGAATAGCAGAGAAGTAGACAACAAGGTGGAAATTGAAGGCTGTAAGAATCATGAAGTTAGCATTAATAAGGGGAAGTTTTGGCACAGAGCAGATGAACGCAAAGAACTGGTCGCCTCAAGTGCATATACTTTCATGCAAGGAGTAGAGTGGGGAAGGCAGATGAAGGTAGGGCTTGGGATGGTGCCTGGAATTATGTCGCTATTACAGTCTCAGAGACTTGGTTGAAAGAAGGGCCTGATTAGCAACTAAATGTTCCAGGATATAAACGCTTGAGACAGGGCAGGGAGAGAAGTATAAAGGGTGGGGAGGAGTTCCATTGCTGGTCAGGGATGATATCACGGCTGTGCAAAAGGAGGGCATTATGGTGGGCTTCAGTGGTGGAGCAGTACGGGTGGAACCGAGAAAAAGGAAGCGTGCAGTTACATTGTTGGAGGGAAAAGTAACAAACTTGGTCAAGGCTAATTGAATCAAAATTAGGAGAAGTTGGGAAATGCGGACTGGGAGCAGTTATTTGAAGGGAAGTCGGCATTTCATATGTGGGAGGCTTTCAAAGATAGTGTAAAGATAGTGCAGGATAAGCATCCCCTTTGAAAGCAAAGGATAGGAAAGGCAAGATTCGTGAACCGTGGATGACAGGAGAAATGGGACGATTAGCCAAAAGGAAAAGGGAAGCGTACATAAAGTCCAGGTAGCTAAGAACAGAACGGGCCGGCATGGAATATCGGGAGAGTAGGACCATTCTTAAACGAGGAATTAAGCGGACTAATAAGATTGAAGAATTCATTGTTGGGCAGGTTTTGGAAAAATGCAGATGTAGCAAAGTTGTTGTTTTGGGTGATTTCGACTTTCCTAAAATCATCTGGAATCTCCTTAGAGAAGATTGTTTGGATGGAGCCGCTTTTTGTAAGGTTTGTTCAGGAGTGTTTCCTGACTCAGTATGTCGACAGGCCGACGAAGGGAGAGGCTATTTTGGATCTGGTGCTCGGAAATGAGCGAGGACCGGTGCCAGATCTCGCGGTGGAGGACATTTTGGTGACAGTCATTAAAATCGCCTCACATTTATCAAAGACTTGGAGAGGGAAGACAGCAGTTACAGGTAGAGAAGATACTTAATTGGGGAAAATGGAAATGATGACGCTGTCAGACTGGAGGTGGGAAGTACAGCATGGGAATTATTGTTCCACAGAAAGGCCACAGCCGACATGTGAAGAATGTTTAAGGAGAAGCTGTTGCGAGTGATGCAAAAATTTGTTCCTCTGAGACGAGTAAGAAGGGGACGACGAGAACAGGTGAACTTCGCATCCATAGGAAGAAGGCAGCTTACGGAAGGTGTAGGAAGCATGGATCTACCACAGGTTTATAGGATAACAGGCTTGCTAGAAAGGAGCTCAGAAGTGGACTGAGGAGAGTCAGGACCGGGAACGAAAAAGGCATTTAACTAATACGTGAGGAATAAGAAAATGATCAGGGATAAAGTAGGGCCGATCAGGGACAGCGTAGAGAACTTGTGCGTAGAATATGAGCAGACAAAAGGAAGCCCTAAATGAGTCTTTTGCTTTGGTTTTCACGAAGGAAAGGGACCTTGTTTCGAATGGGAGCTTTGAGGAATTCGCATACAGGCTTGATTCTAGCAAAATCGATGAAGCTGATGTGCTGGAAGCTTGGGCAAACAATAAGATGCATGAGTCCCCAGGGCAAGGCCAGATTTATCCTCAGCTTCTCCAGGAATCGAGAAGGGAGGTTATTCTACTTTTCAGGAAGGGTAATAGGGAAATCCCTGGCAATTACAGACTAGTTAGTCTTACGTCTATGGTCAGCAAAGCTTTTGGAAAGAATTCTGAGGGATAGGATTTATGATTAGGAGAAAGTGAGGACTGCAGGTGCTGGAGTACCAGAGTTGAAAAAAGTGGTGCTGGATAAACACAGCAGGCCAGGCAGCATCCGAGGACGAGGACAGTCGACGTTTCGGGCATAAACCCTGCTTTATTCTTGAAGATGGGCTTCTGCCCAAAACGTCGATTCTCCTGCTCCTCGGATGCTGCCTGCCCTGCTGTGATTTTCCAGCACCACTTTTTTCAACATAGGATTAATGACTACTTGAAAAAGCATAGCCCGACGAAAGGCAGTCAGCGTGCCTTGTGAGCGGAAGGTCATGCCTCACAAATTTTATTAAGTTCTTTGGGGAGGTGACAAGGCAGGTCGACGAAGGACGAGCGGTAGATGTGGCATTTGATAAGGTTCCCCATGTTAGCCTCAATCATAAAGTCAGGAAGTATGGGATACAGGGAGACCTGGCTATCTGGATTCAGAATTGTTTGGAAGACAGAAGGCAGAGAGTGCATGTAGGTTGAAAGAATTCTGCCTGGATGTCAGTGTTGAGTGGGTCCCACAGAGCTCTGTTCTTGGGCCTGTGCTCTCTGTACTTTACATACATGAGTTGGGTGAGGAGTTTGAGGGGTTGGTGAGTAAATTTGCAGAAGACACAAATGTTGAAGGTTTGTTTATAGTATCGAGGGATACTGCAGCTACAGCGTGACATTGGTAAAATGTAGTGCTGGACTGAAAATGACAAATGGAATTCAACCTTGACTATATGAGGTGATACATTTTGGAAGGTCGAACTCGAAATCTGAATATAGGATTCCAGACAGGATTCTTGGCAGTGTGGAGGAACAGAGAGATCTTGGTGTCAAGTCGATCGATTCCACATAGTTGCTACCCAAGAGGATACGAGTGAAAAAAGAGCATATGGTATTTCGGATTTCATTAACAGGGGGATCGAATTTAACGCTACTAGGTTTTGTTACAACTCAACAAGTCACTGGTGACACCACACATGGAACATTGTATCCAGTTCTGATCGCCCTATTGTAAGAAAGGTATAGAGGCTTTGGAGACGGTGCAAAAAAGGTTTACCAGGATGCTGCCTGGACTGGAGGGCTCGCCTTGTGAAGAAAGATTGACCAAGCTCGCACTTTTATCTGTGGAGATGAGGAAGAGACGTGACCTGAACGTGCTATGCAAGCTTATTAAAGAAATAGATAAAGTCAATAGCCTGAGACTTTTCTCCAGTGCAGGATTGAATGGTACGAGGGCTCGTAGTTTTTAAGATCTTAGGAAAAGATGTATGGAGGGGATGTCAGAGGAAGGTTCCTTCCACAGAGAGTTGTGAATGCATGGAATGCGTTGTCAATGGTGATGGTGGAAGCGGAGTCATTCGGGACATTAAAGCGACTGCTGGCATGTAAATAGATCGCAGACAACTCAGGGATGTGTATCTTAAGTTATTTGATTTTACATGAGGATTCATGCACGGCAGCACATCGTGGACCAAAGGGTCGACTTTTCTATGTTCAATGTTCTTAAAGTGGTCATGAAATAACTTTAGTGTGCACAATTATTAAGAATCCCAAAACCATTTACTCGATATAAGAAACAAACTGGTAACTGTAGAAAGGATTGGTCCACTAAAGGATAAGGAAGGAAGGCTGTATTTTGAACCTGAGAAGATGTGTGAAATTCTGAATGATTACTTTGCATCAGGGTTCAATGAGGAGAGAAGAGATAGAAGTTTGATTACTCTGGATCACGTTCACATAAGTAGGTAAGATGTATTTGGTAGGCTCGATCATATTACGGTGGACAAATAAACAAGACCGGGTGGGGTGTATTCCAGGTTGCTGAGGGAGGCAAGAGAGAAAATATCTAGGCCCTGTCAGCTATCTTTGTAGCATCCTTAAACACAGGTGAGGTTCTGGAAGATTGGAAAATTGCTCATGATGCCCTCCTGTGCAAGAGGGTACTAAGAACATTTCGGTTAACTACAAACCAGTGAGCTTGACATCAGTGGTGGGAAAGTTGGTGGAGAAGGTCCTGGGGGGGTAAAATCTATTTATATTTGGAACAGAATGGACTTTTCCGTGATAGGCAAAATGGTTTTGTGCGGGAGAGATCGCGCCTTACCAATTTACTCGAATTCGTTGAGTAAGTAAACGTATTGATAGATGAAGGAAGGACTTTAGATGTCATATACACAGACATTGACAAGGCGTTTAATAAGGCTCCCATAGTAACCCAACGGAGAATGTGAAGTCACATGGTGTGCAGATTGTTCTAGCTAGGTGGTGAAAGAACTGGTTGAAAAGCTGGAGACCGAGAGTAGTCCTTGAAGGGAGATTATCGAAATGGAGAAAGTTTACGAGTGGTGTGCCACAGGGATCAGTGCTGGCGCCAGTGCTGTTTGTGATGTACATAAATTATCTGGGAAAGGGCACTGTTGGTATAATCAGCAAGTTTGCAGATGACACGAAAATTGGTGGAGGAGCAGAAAACGTAGGACACTGTCAAAGAATACAGGAGAATATAGATAGACTGGAGGGTTGGCAGAGAAGTCATAGATGGAGTTTAATACAGGCAAATGTGAGTTGATGCATTTTGGAAAGTCTAATTTTAGAATGAATTATACAGTAAACAGAATGTCATTGTGAAAACTTGATGAGCAGAGAGATCGGAAAGTGCAAGTCAATTGCACGCTGAATGTTGCTCACAAGTGGATGGATTGGTCAAGAAGGCATATAGTATGCTTGCCTTCATCGGATGGGCTATTGAGTAAAAGAACAGCAGGTCTGTTAAAATTGTCCAATACATTGGTGCGGCCGCATTTGGAATATTGTGTACATTTCTGGTCACCACATGACCAAAAAGCTGTGAAGGCTTTGGAGAGGGTGTTGGCAATGTTTATGAGGATGTTGTCTGGTATGGAAGGTGCTACCTATGAAGAGCTGTTGACGAGCTTAGGATTGTTTTCATTCGAAAAAATGAGATTGAGGCGAGACCTTATTGAGGTCTACAAAATCATCAAAGTTATAGACAGTGGAGATCGAGATAAGCGTTTTCCAAAGTGAAGGAATAAGTAATGAGATGTCACGCTTTCAAGTTGACAGGTGAAATATTTAAGGGGGATACTCGCGGCAAATACCTCACACAGAGGGTGGTAGGTGTCTGGAACGCGTTGCCAGCAGAGGTGGTAGAGGCAGGCACGTTCGATTCATTTCAGATGCATCTGAATCGATGGATGAGTGCTTGGGGAGCAGAGGGATACAGTTGCTTCGGAATTGGGTGATAGATTTACACACTAGATTTGGATTGGCTCAGGCTTGGAGCGCCATAGGGCGTCCTGGGCTGAAAGTTTTCTTTGTTCTTTGTTCTGTTTTTCTATCCAGGCTGTCATTATATCACATGACCTCCAGTCTCTTTCTCATCATTGTAAATATTTTACACCCTTTCCCGTTTTTAACATGCTTCGTATATAAGGGCAACACGAATTGTACACAGTTCTACAAATTTGACCTTACTCTCCTCTTGAACAGCAACAGCATCATGTCCAAATTACTATATTCACTGCTCTGACTGAAGAAGGCAATCGTACCTACTGACTTCACACCAACCTGTCCACATGTGCAAGTCCTGCTCTGATTTGCCTAACAAAAGGCAGTACCTCATATTTATCTGCACGAAGCTCCACCTGCCAATCCTCAGCCGACTGGCCCAGTTCATCATGGTCTCATTTTTCTTTTAAATGACCTTCTTCACTGCCATTTAACCAGAAATCCTCGGAATTCTAGGAGCATACAAACCCACCAACACTCTCAAACAAAAATGACCAAACCGAAAAGACCCAGTACAACCCATGGATAAACTCAACTTCATCTACAAAATTCCATGCAAGGACTGCCACAAACACTACTTAGGAAAAACAGGAAGAAAGTGAGGCACCAGGATACATGAACACGAGCTAGCCACAACAAGACACGATCCTCTCTCCCTCGTAGCCCAACACACGGATGAAAAAAAACACCAATTCGACTGGGACAACACATCTATCCTGGGACAGGCTAAGCAAAGACATGCCAGAGAATTCCTGGAGCCCCGGCACTCCAACCACAACGCCATAAACACATAGATCTCGATGCCATCTATCAACTCCTCAGAAAACGAACAGGAAATGACAACACCACAAACCACACGAGCCCTATCCAGGAGAAAGATATAAATAGAAATCAGGAGACACTAGCTTCGCTTCACTTGCAGGTCGCCACTGATGATGTTACCTAGCCTGGTAATGAAACGTCTGGATATCAAACCTACAGCTCAGCGAGCAAACTCACACCCTAAGCCTCAACCTGAGCAAGAAGGTCATTTAAAAGGAAAATGAGACCATGATTAACTGGGCCGGTAGGCTGAGGATTGGCAGGTGGAGCTTCCTGCAGATAAATATGAGGTACTGCCTTTTTTTAGGCAAATCAGAGCAGCACTTACTCATGTGGACAGGTTGGTGTGAAGGCAGTAGGTACGATTGCCTTCATCAGTTAGAGCAGTGAATATAGTAATTTGGACATGATGCTGTTGCTGTAAATCTTGCAATAACCAGCAATTTGCTGTCGTCTACAATGTTACTGTCCATCCTTTGTATATTTTCGTCTAAATAATTTCTCAAAGTAACAAACAACAGTGGTCAACAGCACTGGTCCTGTCTCACACCGCTGGGCACCACAAATCTCTCCCTGCACCATCTGTCTCCTACTTTCATTTAGAAACTCTTCCTGATCCCCTGTGATCGATCCTTATTAGCCAGGCTACCATGTGGCATCTTGTTGGGTCTCACGAAGGTCCACGTAGAAAAAACGTATGCTTGAACAGGCCCTGGAAGTTTATCTAACGTTGTGCTTTTTCAAAATTCCGGCACTTCCTCTTCTGTAAGGTAGCCCGCATTTAAAAACATCACTGCATTGAATTATTTCCCTAAGTCCCCCAGCTTCCATGTCTTCCGCCACAGTAAATGATGACGCATTTTGGGACCTGTGAACATACTTCCATTAGTATGAGAATAGTCAAGAAAAACGAAATGCCTGCTCCACAAGGTTCAGTCATAAATTGGGGCAAGGGCAGTTGTGATGGAATTGGGCAAAAATTTTCAAGAGTTGATTGGAGGAAGCTGTTGAAGGTGAAACGACGTCAGGAAAGTGGGACTCATTAAAAAGCAAGACAGTGAGACTTCAGCAATCACATCTTCACCTCAGTGTAAAGGGCAATGCTAACAGGAGCAGGGCACAGGATATGTCGGGGATATTGAGGCTTTGAATAAGGGAAAAAGGAGGCATACATCTGGTACAAGCAAGACGTTGATTAGATTCCCAACTGTGTGGAAACAGGCTCTTCGCCCCAACAAGTCCACACCAATCACCCAGACGCATTCCTCTTGAATTAACACTATGGACAATTTAGAATGTCCAATTCACCTAACCTGCACATATTTAGACTGTGTGAAGATACTGGAGCACCTGGAGGAAACCTACGCAGACACGGGGAGAATGTGCAAACTCCACACAGACAGTTGCCCGAGGCGGGAATTGCACCCGGGTCCCTGGTGCTGTGAGGCAGCACTGACAACTACTGAGCTACCGTGCCGCCCTTCATTTATCGAAACACTATAAGTTGCACAGTATACCTATATCCTCGAAGGCGCAAAAGAGTAAGGTGACACAACCATGATTAACAGACAAAGTTAAAAATTGTATTATATCAAGGGAAAGTCGTTCAGAAAAATTGCAGACATTATGGATTCATTTGAACAAAGGAGGACTAAGAAATTGATAAGGACATGAAAAAGACATCAAGAATACAAACTAGAAAGAAACATAAAGACTGATGCAAAGCTTCTGACAATATTTGAAAGGAAAATTAAAGCCACGTGAAATGTTAAGCAGTGTGGAACAAATGAGGACAGGATAATTTATTGTTGATAAAAGAGCAATTGCAGGGAAACTAACTCGTTGTACTGTGTCTGTCTTCGTGGAGGAATACATAACATCTCCCAGAAATAGAAAGTGGCCATGAGACTTGTGTAACTAACGACTCAACTCATTCATATTAGTAACGCAGTGTGTTTGAAAACATAACCGGGTTCGTGATTGATAAGTCTGACACACCAAATGTACTTCACAATGAAATTTCAGAGACAAAAGCAATGCAAAGATTGATTGCATTAGGCAACACGGTACTTCTCCTGTGCAATTTGGAAGGTTATAAATGCATTCCACAATCCAAACCGGGAAGAAGAGGATAAGTGGGGAGGTATAGAACAAGTAACTTGTCATGCACCGGAGGGAATCTGTTTAAATCTGTTATAACAAATATGGTATTGGTCATTCAGAAAGTAATAGCAAACTTTAAGAGAATGCATATATGAAATCGAACTTATAATTCTCAGACATTTTTCTTGAAGATATCGCTTGTAGAGATAAACAATGGAGAACGAACAGAGATGATATAATTGAATATGCGGGAGGATTGTTGTGGAACTGTTCACCGAGCCTGGAATTTGTGTGACAGACGTTTCGTCCCATGGTCTAGGTGACATCCTCAGTGCTTGGGAACATCTTGTGAAGCGCTCCTGTGATTTTCCTCCGGCATTTATAATGATTTGAAATCTGCCGCTTCCGATTGTCAGTTCCAGCTGTCCGTTGCAGTGGCAGTTATATTGGGTCCAGGTCAATGTGCTTATTGATTGAATCAGTGGATGAGTGCCATGCCTCTTTGGAATTCACTGGCTGTTCTCTGTTTGGCTTGTCCTATGATAGTACTGTTGTCCCAGTCGAACTCATGTTGCTTGTCATCTGAGTGTATGGCTACTAAGGATAGCTGGTCATGTCGTTTCGTGGCTAGTTGGTATTCATGTATGCGGATGTTTGGCTGTCTTCCTGTTTTATCTTATGTAGTGTTTTGTGCAGTCCTTGCATGGGATTTTGTACACTTCATGGATTTTGCTCATGCTGGGTATCGGGTCCTTTGTCCTGGTGAGTTTTTGTCTGAGAGTGGCTGTTGGTTTGTGTGCTGTTATGAGTCCTCGTGGTCGCAGTAGTCTGGCTGTCATATCGGAAATGTTTTTAATATATGGTAGTGTGGCTAGTTCTTTGGGTTATGGCATGTCCTCATTCCGTTGTCTTTCCCTTAGGCATCTGTTGATGAAATTGCGGGGGTATCTGTTTTTGGTGAATACATTGTAAAGGTGTGCTTCTTCCTCTTTTTGCAGTTCTGGTGTACTGCAATGTGTTGTGGCCCTTTTGAACAGTGTCTTGCTGCAACTTCTTTTGCGTGTGTTGGGGAGGTGCTTTCGTAATTTAGAACTTGGTCTGTGTGTGTGGCTTTCCTGTAAATCTTTGTGGTGAATTTTCGGTTCGGTGTTCTCTGCACCATCACGTCTAGGAATGGGAGTTGATTGTCCTTTTCTTCCTTTCTAGTGAATCGGATTCCTATGAGGGTGGCGTTGATGATCCGGTGTGTGTTCTCTATTTCTTTGTTTTTAATGCTTGCAAATATATCATAACACATCTGACACAGAGTTTGGGTTACTTTGTTTAAGACAGTTTGTTCTAACATTTGCATTACCATTTCTGCTATGAGTCCAGAGATGGGTGAGCCCATGTATATACCGTTGATGAATTCATATATTTGGTTGTTGAATGTGAAGTGTGTTGTGAGGCACAGGTCCAGTAGTTTGAGTTTGCAGTCTTTGTTGATAGGTTCCCGGTCTTGTTGTCTCTGCTTCGGTCCCCACGCTGACCAGACATTTTTTCCAGGTTTATAGATTACTGCAGTGTTGCGGTCTCCCTAGTTCGCAGTGCTCGACAGAGATCTATGAGAAAGTAAGGATTCAGATGCTGGAAGTCAGAGTCGAGTGTGTGCTGCTGGGAATGCACAGCAGGCCAGTCAGTATCCAAGGAGAAAGAGAATCAACGTTTCTAGCATAATCCCTTCATCAGAAATCTGATCAGTGCTTACTTCTGAAACTTCGATTCACTTGCTCTTCGCATGCTGCCTGGCCTGATGTGCATTCGCAGCATTCTAGTCTGTGTATAAAGGTCAATGCACTGCTGTGTTCTGCATAGCTCCCAGTGAAGAACATACATCTCGTCCGAGTTTAAAGATCGAGGCAATGCTGTGGTCTGCACAGCTCCCCGTGCTGGACAGATGTCTAGTTTGGGTTTATACAGCAATCCACTGCTGTGGTCTGCACAGTTTTCCGCACTCGGCAGATTGCTGGTTTGGACTGAGCAGATCTCGATCGACACAGTGTCGTGTGCTGGACAGATAACTCCTCTGATTTAATATTTCTCTGTGATGTATTGAAAATGTATTATACCTAACAAGTTCAGCTGATCTGTAATGGCTTTCATTCTTATTTTGTGATTTGACCCTCCGTTTCTCACTCGATTAATGTTGCAGTGTGCCTATGTACAGTACATCATGTTGCTGAATATCTACTGTACTGGCAGCAACCACAGCCACTTCATTCAGAAGAAGTCAGCCATTCCCATCGTCTTCAGGTCTCCACGTTGCTAGAAATGATAGCCTTCTGAATAAAGGCCATCCCCTTGGAACACAGCTCATAACACAGCAGCCTTCACCGCCCCCCACCGCCAACCAACCACTTCAAAATATTTCATTTTGTAACGAGAGCAGTGGGGCCAATGGGAACATTAAGGAGCAGATCATCAGGGAGATGGAGGAAAAGTTCAGACTAAACCCAACAGTACACACTGTGTCTCTCAGTGCTGTTATCTCCCGACATTTATTTAATATACAGACTATTATTCTTGCTGAAAAATATCACAGTTTTACATACACCCACGTTACATTCCTGCTGCCAAGTCGCTGTCTATTGCTTATCCAATTAGAAATTCTCTACCTCCTCTTGATAACTTAGTTTTCTGACTATCTAAGTTAGAATACATCTGTTGCATTTCTCTAAAACGTTGCAAATCGTTGAGGTCTCTGTAAAGGTCACTGTGTCGCTGCAGTCGTTAATTTGTGTTAAACTGATAAAGACTCATTTATCCCTAACTTATCGCTTCTCCCGGTTCAATAACCAGTCCGCCCATATTCCTGTGTTGCTGTTTTGAAAGGATGAATGTTCCTTGCAATTTCCAATGGACCAGGAATGAGATATTAAAAGATCAGCATCAAATGCTGAGCAACAGGCTCGAATAGCTGAATAGCCTCATTCTATTCCTGTTTAAAAAACTTGATGGGCTGAATAACCTGCTTCAGTATAGGTGTAGTTATGAATGTTACTGAACATTTTGGTACCTTCGGTGAGCAGTCCACTTCTGACATTATGACGGAAGGAACGCCATTGATGCTGCAGCTGCTGATGGACCATGTTGTCTCATGGAGGACCAACTTTCATTTGCTTGGTCCTTTCGAAGTATATCCTACTTCACAGGAGGGAATGCCACATAACACAGTGGGAAGGATCTTCAATATGAGGCAGCTGAGACATTCCCTCCACCAGGACTGTGTGCTGGTTGCTCCAACAGATACTGTTCGAGACAGATCAATCTGGAAAAAGGATTTTGGTGAGAACGTTTCCTTCTTTTTGGTTCCCCCATCAGTTGCCCTCGTCTGGTTGCTGTGTATTTGATGTCTCTCCCTGCTTAGTCAGTGGTGGACGTGTGGAGACACACTTGGTGATGGCCATGAAGTCCCAGACCCAGAGTATGTTCTTTTTCCTTCTCACTCGCAGTGCTTCCTTTGTTATGTTTTCAAATTCAAGGGGAACTGAGTTACCTCTGAAAGGTGGGATGAAGAGGAGCAGGATATTTTCATCCTCAAGCGATTAACTTGACCACCTTTGAACTGTTAGCATGAGATTTCCGGGGGCCTGAATTCATTGTTGGGGAATTGCAGGGTAACCTCTTCCCTAACTTTAACCCAAGGAACCGCCATCACTTTTGGCTCCGTACTGCCATTAGGACAAACTATACCCAGGGATGGTGATAGTGCTTCATGAAAAATTACCCATCAGGCCTGATT
Source organism: Chiloscyllium punctatum (assembly GCF_047496795.1). Classification (NCBI taxonomy): domain Eukaryota; kingdom Metazoa; phylum Chordata; class Chondrichthyes; order Orectolobiformes; family Hemiscylliidae; genus Chiloscyllium; species Chiloscyllium punctatum. The sequence goes on from NC_092784.1 coordinate 30,488,950, forward strand.
CTTTTCGTAGGATGGTGTCATATTGTCTTCTAACTGGGAATGTAATATGGGAATATAAGATTATGAAAGGATTGGACAACCTGGCAGCAGGAAACATGTTCCCGCTGATGGGTGAGTGCCGAACTAGAGGAAACAGTTTCAAAATACGGGTAGACCATTTCGGACAGAGATGAGGAGAAACTTCTTCACCCAGAGAGTGGTGGCTGTGTGGAATGTTCTGCCCCAGAGGGTAGTGGAGGCCCAGTCTCTGGATTCATTTAAGAAAGAGTTGGATTTAGCTCTCAAAGATAGTGGAATCAAGGGTTATGGAGATAAGGCAGGAAGAGGATACTGATTAGGAATGATCAGCCATGATCATATTGAATGGAGGTGCAGGCTCGAAGGGCTGAATGGCCAACTCCTGCACCTATTGTCGATTGTCTATTATAATGCTCGAAATGTACAACAGGTTAGGCAGCATCCGAGGAGCAGGGGAATCAACTTTTCGAACATTAGCCCTTCATCAGGAATGAGGCTTCTGGGATGGGTGGCTGAGAGATAAATGGAAAGAGGTTGGGGCTGAGGGAAAGGTAGCTGAAAATGTGATAGACAGGTGAAGGTTGGGTAGAAGGTTATAGGTCAGAGAGGAGAACCAACCAGAAATATGGAAAGATGAAGGCGAGTTCAAAGGTGCGGTGCCGAGTTGGAGGCTTCGGATTGTGATAATGTAGGGGGAGAGCAAATGCGAAAAATGATTAAATCTACATTGACCCTGTTCAGTTGCAGTGTCCCACGGCGGAATATGAGGCGTCTTCCTCGAGAGTTTGGCTGCTTACTGTTTCTTGAAGAAGAAGCCAGGACCTGCATTTCCTTGGTGGAGTGGGAGGCGGCGTTGAAGTGTTCAACATGGGGTGTGGTGGTGATTGCTGCGGGTGTCCCAGAGATGTAGTGTGAAATGATCTGCAAGATGGTGTCCAGTACCCCCGATGTAGAGGAGACCAAATTGAGTGCAAAGAACACTATAGGTGACACTGGCAGAGGCACAGGTAAGTTTACATCGGAAGCAAAAGGACCCTTTGTGGCCGTAGATGGATATCAGGCGGGAGGTGAAGGCGCAGATTTTGCAGGTCTTGCGGTGGCAGGGGAAGGTCCCAGGAGTGGGATGAGGTCAGGCGGACGTCAATCTGAAAAGGAAGCCGCGCAGGGAATCAGGGAAGGGAGGAAACTATATTCCAAGTTATGGGGTCTGTTTGTGGTTGGCGTAAATGGCGACGTAATATGGACGTTGGTGGGGTGGAAGGTTTAGATTAGATTAGATTAGATTACTTACAGTGTGGAAACAGGCCCTTCGGCCCAACAAGTCCACATCGCCCCGCCGAAGCGTAACCCACCCTTACCCCTACATCTAGATCTACATCTACCCCTTACCTAACACTACGGGCAATTTAGCATGGCCAATTCACCTGACCTGCACATCTTAGGACTGTGGGAGGAAACCGGAGCACCCGGAGGAAACCCACGCAGACAAGGGGAGAACGTGCAAACTCCACACAGTCAGTCGCCTAAGGCGGGAATTGAACCCGGGTCTCTGGCGCTGTGAGGCAGCAGTACTCACCACTGTGCCACCGCGCCGCCCACAAGGTGAAGGGTGTCTGTCCTCGTTGCGTTGGGAGCACTGGGGTGGAATGGCGCAGGCGCAGGAAGTGGAAGAGATGCACTGGACGGCATCATCAAACATGTGGGAAGGGAAATTGTAATCTTTGAAGAAGGAGGTTATCTGTGTTTTTACAAAAGGCAAGATAGAAGGAGGTGTAGTCTCTATGGAGGTCAGTGCGCTTGTAGGAAATGTCCGTTGTAAATTGGTTTCCTGGAATATAATGTGCCCAATATTTTATAATGGACATTCCCCGAACATTCTATGCCTGATATTATATGTGAACGGCCGGACACCAGTGAATTGCACAAATGGTCAGATGCAGAGGGAAATGATCCCGTTCCAAGGAGTAGACACTGTTCCGAATCCCTCATGCAGTGAAAGGATTGAGTACATTTTCCCTGCGTTTACATTTCTTCACGACCCAGGATCGACCACAACATAGACGAGAAAGCAGAAATTTCGAAACTCCATTTGTCTTCAAGGAACTGGGAATGAATCCTTCAGGATAGCAAATTGTTCACCCTGTATATGAGGTACTGGAAAGAAATGACCTGTGCCTGCTGTCGTGTTATCGAGTTTGTGGGAATTTCTCAAGAACCATCTGTCCTTGTGGACGTGTCTGTGTGTTTGGGAAGGGAAGGTTTCTTGTGATGTGTGACATTTTTGTCAGTAATTCAGAATTTCCCATTTGTTATTGCAGCTCCAGTTATTTCAGTAATAATGTAAAGTTACACATTTGATAATCTCACTGGGTCCTCAGTCAGACTAGGAAATTTGCATACAGGCTGAAGGATAATATGTTTGTTTTCCTTCCTCACAGTTAACGCACTGACAGTCTACGTCTTGCATGAGAAAGATTGTGGATTGTCTCCATGCGTGAGACGTTACCTGGTGGCCATGGCAGCGGCAGATCTACTGGTCATTATCTTCGACCTGATCCTGAGAAAGATTCCCGTTGTTTATGCAGAATTGTTTTATTTTATCACGTCCATCCCCGTCTGTAATATCCACGCCGTTCTGATTTATGCATTCATTGACTGTTCTGTCTGGTTCACCGTCACTTTCACCATTGATCGCTTTGTGGCCATTTGCTGCCAGAAACTGAAAAGTAAATATTGCAGTGAGAAAACAGCGGCTGTGGTTCTGGGAGCAGTGACTATACTGAGTTGTTTAAAGAACATTTTCTGGTATTTTATTCTCAAACCTCAGTATCCGCTGCTGAGCCGCCCCTGGTATTGTGAAGCAAAATATGGTGTTCTATCCTCCCATTTCTGGGTCACAATCCAGTCCATCCACTACATTATAACCCCGGCCCTACCATTTCTCCTAATTCTGCTGCTCAATGGTCTCACAACCACACACATTTTAGTGACCAGCAGAGCCCGCAGGAGATTCCGAGCTACCACCAATGGGGACACTCAGTCGGACACAGAAATGAGAAATCGAATTAAATCCATCATTTTACTGTTTTCGATCTCGGCCAATTTCATCCTGTTATGGTCAATATGTATGCTGTATTCTATGTGGGTGCGGATTCAGGCAATTGTGAAGACCCCTGTACATATCCCTAAATATCTGCGGGAATTGGGCTTCATGCTGCAGCTCCTCAGTTGTTGCACAAACACCGCGATTTATGCAGTGACACAGAATAAGTTCAGACAGCTTCTGAAGAATGTGCTGAAATATCCATTTACCTAAATTCATAAATCAATCAAATTCAATCGTTATTCAATCCATTCAGGATTTCCTCATATCAGTTCAGAGTTTCAGTGATGAAGCAGTCTGTCTCTATGTTAACAGACTGAGGGAGCTCTAGTTTGTCCAACATTATCCCACAGTGGGGTTACGTGGACACATTAGAATGTTTCTCACAACTTAGTGGCCAATGGGAAACGGCAACATCCAACTGACTGTACTCTATCACTTCACTTTGTAAACAAAAATGTTCATTAAAAAGCGCCAAGCAGCAGAGTGAAAGGTGTTGTTGCTTGCCTTTGCTTTGAAGAAGCTGGGCTGGAGAGAGAACGACTCAGCCCCAAGTCCTGGTCCACAGGAATGGGAGGGATTGGGCCTGAAGTCAGCAGTTGGGTTTAAGTCTTTGTGTCCTTGCTTTCACCTCTGCATCCCCCCACTCAGACCTGGCCTTATGCACAATTCATTTCTCAGCCTTTTTCATTCTCCCTCCATATCTCCCTCCCATGCTCACACTGTTCCTCTGCTTCTCTCACTCCGCCTTCCATTTACACAGTCTATTTCCCTGTCCTCCGCTCACCATTCTCCTGCGCTCTCTGCGTTCTGCACTCGTTACATCCCAATCTCCCTCTCTCCAATTCTGTCATTCTCGAATCCTCTTTTTACGTTCCGTTGCTGGGGGAATAGAAGAGGGGTGTGGATATTGAGGCCGATTCTGGGGAGAAAAGATTAATGTGGTTTGCCAGGCAGTTGCTCACTGAACAACCTGGGGCTTTGGACAATGTCCTTTCTCGTGAATAGAGTGAATGTGAGAGCATTAGTCGTTGCAAGGAGGCAACATTGGGGGAGGCACCATCGGCTGTGGAAGGGGCTGAAGGGTAGGAGTTGGAAAACAGGCTGCTTCACACGGCAGAGACTGTGGAACCCATTGTAGATACTCATTGGTCTGAGTGTGAATGTGATCAAAGGCCAGTTCGAGAGAATTAACTAGGGAGGGGTATGTGACTAATGCTCAGGGTAGGGAGAGTGCGGGTGAGTGAGCGTGATGGTGAGGGAGAATTCGGGCGGATGAGCGTGACTGTGTAGACTGTGCAGTAGAGTCGGTGTGACGGTGCTGGAGTGTATGACGAGTGTACATGATGGTAGGAGACTGTGCATGGAGATTGAGAGGGACCGTGGGGTACTGTGCAGGAAACGGAGTGCGATGGTGGGGAAATATTCAGGGGGATCAAACATGACAGTGTGGGCGTTTGCGGGGGAGAGCGCGTGATGCGGTATGATTGGGTCGGGAGGGACTGAGTTGGTGTGGGAGTGTGTGGGGCAGTGAGTGTGATGATAATGGGGCATGATGGTGCGGAAGTGTGCAGAGGAGTGAGGGATATGGTATTGGCGTGAGAAGGGTAGAGCGTGTCACAATGGAGGAGAGTGTAGGGGAAATAAAAGTGATGGTGAGGGAGTGTGAGGGGGAGTGAGTGCAACAGTACAGCTGCGTGCAGGGGAGTAAGCGTGATGGTTGGTTTTGTATAGCACGGTATGCGTTTTAGTGGTGAAGTTTACGAGGATTGAGCATAATGTTGGGGAACTCCGTGGAGGAGTGAGCATGGTAATGTAGGCATGTGGGAGGAAAGAGACCGTACCGTTGAGGGGAGAGTGTGAGTGAGGCAGTACGTTGGTGGGTGAGTGCGGGGTTGAGCGTAACAGTGACTGAGCTTGTTGGAGAGTCAGCTTGACGGGGGGAAGTGTGCAGGAGTGTGAACATGATGGTTTGGACGGATGCGGATAAGAGAGTGTGACAGTGGAGAAGAGGATAGCGGAAGTAAATGTGATGGTGGGGGTGTTTGCAGTGAGGTGACTATGGTGGTGCAGTATGATGCAGGGGAGTGAGTGTGACTGTGATGGAGTTTCTGGGGAATGATTGTGATGAAAACAAGTTTGTCGGCAGATGGTATGACAGTGGGAGATAGTGCTGAGGAATGGATCTGATGGCGGGGCTGTGCATGGAAGTGTGAGCGGGACAGTGGGAAAGTATACAGGGGAGTGATGTGACGGTAGGACAGTGTGCGGGGTATTGAGCATGACGGTGTGGTGGTGTGCGTGTTGGTGGGGGCGTCTTTTTTTAGTGAGTGTGATGGTGGGGACGTGTGTAGGGGAGTCAATGTGACCACGGCGGATTGTGTGACTGTGGGGAACATTCAGGGGAGTGAGCATGATGGTGGAGAGTGTGTGAGTGAGCAAGCGTGATGGTGGGAATATGTGTGGGGAGTAGGCTTGATGGTGAGGCATTGTGTGGTGGAGCGAGCATGACAGTGGGGGAGTATATGGAGGTGTGAACATGATGGTGGAGGGATTTGGGGGATGTGAGTGAGATGGTGGGCAAACATGTGGGGAGTAAGTGCATTGGTAATGGTGTTTCTGACGGTTGAGTTTGACAGGATTTGAGCTTGCAGGGGAGTAAGCATGAAGATGTGGGAGTGCAGGTGGAGTGAAAGTGACGTTGGCATTTGTACAAGCGAGCGAGCCTGTCCATGGGTGAGGGTGCAGCAGAGTAAGTGTAACAGTGGAGGAGTGTATGGGTGCATACATGACAATGGCGGAGAGTGTGAGGGAGTGAGCATAATGGTGGGGAAATATGTGAGGGAGTGAGCGTGATGGTCGGGGAGTGTGTGGGTGAGTGAGTGTGATGGTGGGTGTATGTGCGGAGGAGTGAGAGTGAAGGTGGAGAAGTGTGCGGGATGTGAGCATTACAGTGATGAAGAGGAAGGAGGAATGAGTGTGATGGTTTTGGGTATGTGCAGGGAAGAGGCAGTGACGATGTGGGAGTGTGCGTGAGAGTGAGTGTACAGTGCGGGAGTATGTAGGATTGAGTGTGAAAGTGGGGACGTATGCAAGACAGTGAGGGTGATAGTGGGTAAGTGTGAGCGTGACAGTCGACAAATGTGTGGGGAGTTGAATGACAGTGTGCAGTAATATTTGGGAGTGAATGTGATGGTGGAAAGATTGCGAGAGTGAGTGTGACCATGGGACAGGGCGCAGGAAGTGATCATGATGATATTGGAGTATGCAGGGGAGTGAGTGTGACGTTAGTGGAGACTCCTGCTGAATGAGTGCGACATTGGGGGAATGTGAGGCAGAGAGCGTGATGATGGGCTAGCGTGTGGGATGAGTAGGAATAACGGTGGATGATTGTGCGAGGGAGTGAGTGTGATGGTGAGGGAGTGCGCGACAAGTAGCACTGACGATAGAGGAGTGTGTCAGGGAGTCAGTGTCAGTGTAGGAATTGTCTGAGGAGTAAGCACGAAGGTGCGTGAATGTTTGGGGCAGTGACGGTGGGAGAGTATGCAATGGTGGGGGTCTGATGGTGGGAGCATGCACAGGGACGGAGAGTGAGGTTTAGAAGTGTGAGGGTGCGTGATTGTGATGATGCTGAAGTGTGCAGCTGAGTGAGTGTGACGGTTGGGGAGAGTGCGGGAAAGTGAGTGTGATGGTGGTGGATTGTAGGGGAATGAATATAACGCAGAGCAGTGTGCAGGGCAGTGAGTGTGCTGGTGGGGGAGTGTACCTGGGAATGAACGTTGTGTAGGGGTGTTTGTGGTAGGGGAGTGAACGTAACGGTTGTGCAGTGTGCATGGGAGAGAGTCGAATGGGGGAGTGAGTATGACGGTGGGAAATTATCTGGGACATTGATTGTGACAGTGTGTGTGCGTGTGTAGGGGATTGTGTGTGACGGTTGGGAGCATGCAGAGTAGAAGGAGTGATGGTAGGGGTGTGGGCAGGGAGGTGAGAATGACTGAGTAGTGTCTGATGGGGAGTGAGCATGATACCGGCAGTATGCACGGAGAAGTGAACGTGATGGTGCGCTGTGCATGGTGGAGTGAACGCAACACTGGTGCAGGGTGCGGCGAGTATGAAAATAACAATGAGAGAGCGTGCGGGGAGTGAGCATGACATTGTCCTGTATGTGGGGCAGTGAGAGGGACTGTGGGGGAGTGTGTGGGGAAGTGAGCGGGACGGTTGGAGATCAAGTGCGGGAGTGAGTGGACGGTAGTGGAGCGCATGGAACTGAGTGTGATGGTGGATGAGTGTGCGGGGGAGTGTGCATGATGGTGAGCGAGTGTGTCGGCAAGAATGTATGAGGATGGGTGAGTGTGTGCAGGAGTCAGTGTGATGGTGTTTGAGTGTGTAGTGGTTTGAGTGTGACGGTGGGAGAGTATGCCAGGGACTGAGTGCAAAGGAAGTGGTGTGTGTGGGGGAGGGAGTGTGATGGTAGGAGATTGCGTGGGGGAGTTTGTGCGATGCTGTAAAAGTGTATAGGGGAGCGACTGTGACGGTGGGTGAGTGTGGTGATAACGGGCTGTGACACTGGGACAGTGTGTGGTAGAATGACCTTCATTGCATGGGAGTGTGTGGGAGAGTGAGCGTGAGGGTGGGAGAGTGTGCGGTCGACTAAGAGTGAGGGTGCAGGAGTGTGAGGGCAAATGAGAATGACATTGGGTGAGACTGCAGGGGAGTCAGTGTGAAGGTAGGGGATTTTGTGGGAGAATGAGCATGTTGGTGTGCGTGTGTGAGGCGGTGAACATGATGGTGGGAGCGTGTGCGTGGGAGTGAAATGGTAGGAGCATGTGGCGTGAGCGCTACGTTGGGGTTGTGAGAGTGTGAAGGTGGTGGAGAGTGTGAGCGAATGAACATGACGGTGGGTCAGTGTGCAGGGTAGTAAGCATGACACTGTGGAGAGTGCGGGGGCTAAGTTTGATCGTGGGTGAATGTGCAGTGTAGTTAGGATGATGTGAAGTAGATTGTGGGGAAGTAGGCTGGATGTTGGGGCGAGTGAGGCAGATGCTGTGGGAGTGTACAGCGGAGTGATGGTGATGTTGGCGGACTGTGGAGAGGAGTGAGCATTGTGTTGGGGAATGTGCGGGGAAGAGAAAGTGATGCTGGACGAATGTGCAAAAAGAATTAGAATAACGTTGGAGGCGTATGCAGAGAAGTGAGCATGACGATGGGGAGTGTGCAGGGGAGTGAACGTGATGGATGGGGTGTGTGCAGGCAAGAGAGCATGATGGCTGGAGACCTTTTGCGGGAGTGAGAGAGAAGATTGTGAGCACGCAGGGAGGGATTGTGCAGCTGAGTGACTGCGACTCTGTGTGCATGTACACGAGAGTGTGTGTTGCTGTGGAGCAGTGTGCAGGGGAGTAAGTGAGAATGCAGGAGAGCGTGTAAAGGAATGACTTTGGTGCGAAGCAAGTGTGCGGGAGAGTGGGCCTGAGAGTGGAGAAGTGTACACGTGAGAGAGCTTGACAGTGGGGGGAAATGCACGGGAGTGAGCGACACATTGATAGACCAAGCGTGAGATGGAGCGTGACAGTAGAAGATAATGTGGGGTGCTGGTGATGGGGCACAGTCGTGATTATTATAGTGGGGGATTGAGTGAGGAAATGAGTGTGATGGTGCAGGGGAGTGAAGGCGGTTGTGAGTGTGACAGTGCAATGAAGTGAGCGCGAATGTAAGCGTGACTATGACGGAGTGAGTGTGAGGGGGTCAAGGTGACAGTGATGAAGTGAGTCTGAGAGATTCAGAGTTACATTCAGTGAGTAAGAGAGACGAGGTCAGGATGAAAGTGATGAAGTGAGTGTGAAGTAGTCGGGGTGACAGTGAGGGATGGAGCGTCAAAGGGTCAAGGTGAGGGGGATACAGTGAGTGTTAGGGGTCAGGGTGACAGAGGGAGTCTGATCGGAACAGGGTGAGAGTGACGGACTGCGTGTAAGGAGGTCAGGATGAAAGTGTTGGAGTGCTTGAGAGGGGGTCAGCTTGTCAGTTACAGAATGTATTTGAATCTGATGTGGTCAGGGTAATGGATACAGAGTGAGAGTCAGCGAATGAGGGTGAACGTGACTGAGTAAGTTTGATCAGTTTAGATGACGGTGACAGAGTGTGAGAGAGGCGTTCAGGATAATGGTAACGGAGTGAGGGTGAGGGGGTCAGAGTGTCAGTGATGGAGAGTTTAAGGGCGTCAGCGTTAAAGTGATTACATGAGACTGAGGGGTTCAGGGTGACAGTGACGTAGTGACATGGAGGACGTCAACGTCATGGTGATGGAGTGAGTGTGATGGCGTCAGGGCAATGGTAATAGAGTGAGTGTGAGGTGGTCAGAGTGATGGTGATGGAGAGAGATTGAGGGTGCAAACTTTACTGTGATGGACTGAGAATGAAGGGTTCAAGGTGAGCGTGATGGACTGAGAGTGAGTGACCCAGTGTGATGTTTACAGTGTGATTGTAAGGGGGTCATGTTGACATTGATGGAGTGAGAATGAGGTGGTCAGTGTGACAGTAATGGAGTGAGTGTGAATGGCTCAGGCTACGGTGATGGAGTGAGCGTGTGGTAGTTAGGGTGACAGTCATGGAGTGAGTGTCAGTGGTTCAGATTGCATTGATGGAGTGAGTGTCAGGAGAAATTTGTGATGGAAAGGACTCTGTGTGATTGGGTTAGGGTAACATTGACAGAGAGGGTGTCTGTCTGCGTGGACCAGTGAAAGTCTGAGTATAAGTCGGTAAGTATAACGGGGTGGAGTGATTGTTAGTGGGTCAAGGCAACGGAGTGTGTGTGAGGGGGTCAGGGTTGCAGTGATGATGTGAATGCGATCAGATCAGGGTGAGGGCAATGGATTGAGAATGATAGAGCCAGAGAGAGGGTGATAGAGCCAGAGTGTGTACGAGGGTGTCAGGTTGATGGTGACAAAGTAAGTGTGACATGGTCAGGCTGACAACAGCAGAGAAAGTGGGCGGTGGTCAGGATGACAGAGTGAGTGTGAGGTGGTCAGGGTGATGGAGAGAATGTGAGGGGTGATGGTGACGCTTATGCAGTGTGTGTGAGAATATCAGGGTGATAAAGTGAAATTCAGGGTTTCATGGTGATGGTGAAAGAGAGAATATTGGTGAGTCACGTGACAACGGTGGAGTGAGTGAGTGTGTGGGAGTCAGTGTGTCAGTGACTCAGTAAGTGTGAGGGGGTCCGTCTGATGGTGATGGAGTTACTGTGTGGGGATTAGGGTGACGGAGAAGGAGTTATTGTTACAGGGTCTACGTGACTATGATGGTGTTAGTGTGAGCATGCCAGTGTGGACGAGTGAGTCTGAGGGGGTCATGGTAACGATTTGGAGCGAGATTGAAGTGGTCAGGGTGACAGTGATGCAATGAGTGTGAGAGTGTCTTGGTGAAAGTGACCGAGTGTGTGTGAGCGAGGGAGGTGAGGCTGACAATGTTGGAGTGAGTGTGAGGAGATCCTGATGACGAAGGCAGATTGGTTATGAGGAAATCGGGTTGATGCAGTGAATGTGATGTGTCAAGGATGACAAAGATGGAGTAAGTGTGATATGGCCAGTGTGACGTCAATGGAGTGAGTCTGAGGGGTCAGGTTAATAGTTCCAGAGTGAGTGTAAGATAGGGTCAGGGTGACAATGACCAAGTGCCTGTGAGTGGTTCCGAGTGACAGTGACAGAGTGAGTGTGAGGTGGCCAGGGAGACATTGACAGAGTAAGTGTGAGGAGTCAGGGTGATAGTTCCGGAGTGAGTGTGAGGATGTCAGGATGACGATGACGGAGTGAGCGTGAGGTGGCCAGGTTGACAGTGACAGATTGAGTGTGAGAGGTTCAGGGTGACTTTGGTGGAATAAGTGTGAGGTGGCCGGAGTTACAGAGATGGAGTGAGAATGTGTGAGTGGCTAGGGTGTCATCGACTGAGTGACTGTGAGGGCCAGGGTGGTAGTTCCAGAGTGAGTGTGATGGCGTCACAGGAATGGTGAGGGAGGGAGTCTGATCAGGTCAGGTTGATAGTAATGGAATTGGTACGAGGATGTCAGGATGACAGTGATGGAGTGAAAGGGAGGGGAACATTGTGACAGTGTTGGAGTGAGTGTGATGGATTCAGGTTTATGGCAATGATGTGATTCTAAGGGGGTCAGGGTGATGGTGAGGGAAAGAGTGTGAGCAGGTCAGGGTGACTGTGTGAGTATGACAGTGGGCAGGCTAGGGATGATGAAGTGATCAGCGCCGGGACGTGGTGCCAGTGATGGAGTGATTGTGAGGGCGACAAGGTGACTGACCAAGTGTGAGGTAGCCAGGGTAGGAGTATATGTCATCACGTCAGGGTGAGGGTGATGGAGTGCGTGTGACGCGGGTCAGGGTGATGGTGAGGTAGTGAGTGCGAGGTGGTCTCTGTGACAGTGAAAGAGTCAGTGTAAATGGTCATTGTTACAGTAATGGACAAGTGTGGAGGGGATCACGGTGACAGTGACAGAGGGTGTGTGAGCGGTTCAGGGTGATGGTGAACAATTGGGAGAAAGTGGTTCTGGTTTACCTGTGACACAGTGAGTGTGAGGGGGTCAGTGTAACGGTGATGCACTTGAGTGTGGGGGTGTCGGGATGACAGTGATGGAGTGAGTGTGAGGAAGGAAAGGTGAAAATGACAGTGATGGAGTGAGACAGAGGGGTTCAGGGTGAAAGTGATGGCGTGAAACTGAGGGTGTCAGGATGGCAGTAGTGGAGTGAGTGTGAGGATGGAAAGGTGACAATGACAGTGATGGAGTGAGACTGAGGGGTTCAGGGTGAAAGTGATGGAGTGAAACTGAGGGTGTCAGGATGGCAGTAGTGGAGTCAGTGTGAGGGTGTCGGTGTGACAGTGACAACGTGAGAGTGTAGGGATCAGGGTGATAGTGACAGTGTGAGCATAAGATCGTCAGGGTGACAATGGCGGACTGAGTATAATGGGGTTAGTGTGACGTTGACAAAGTGACTGTCAGGGAGTTGAGGGTGACAATGACTGAGTGAGTGTGGAGGTATAGTGTGATGGAAATGGAAATAGTGCGAGGGGTCAGGGTGACAGTGAGGGAATGAGTGTGAGGGAGACACAACGACAGTGACTGAGTGAGTATGGCGGGTCAGGTTGCCTGTGACTGCGTGAGTTTGAGGTTTTCAGAGTGACAGTGACAGAGTGAGTAAGAGAGGGTTTGGGTGGCAGTGACGGGTTGTTTATGAGGATGGTCAGTGACGTGAGGAGTGAGTGTGAGGGCTGCGGGTGATACTGACAGAGGAAGTATGTGGGTTTCAGGGTGATCCTGGGAGAGTGAGTGTGACGAAGTGAGCGTGACACTGAGGTAGTGATTTTGATGGTTCAGAGTGACACAGTGTGGAAGAGTCAGGGTGACGTCGTGAGAGTGAGCGATTCAGATGGACGGCGATGGAGTGAGTGTGATGGGCTCAAGGTGACTGTTATTGCGGGAGCCCGATGGGGTCCCGGTGACGGGTCAGACTGAGAGTCAGCAGGTTAGCGTGACAGTAACAGAGTAAGTCTGATCAGTTTATATGAAGGTGACAAAGTGAGAGAAGGCCCTTCAGGTGACGTTAACTGAGTGAGTGTAAGGGGGTCAGGGTGTCAGTGATGGAGTGAGAGTGCGGGTGTCAGCCTGGTTGTGATGAAGTGATTATGAGGAGGTCAGCAAGACGATGAAAGATTGAGTGTCAGCGTGTCAGTGTAACAGTGACAGAGTGAGTGGAAGGGGATCAATGTGTCGGTGATGGAGTATGTGTGTGAGGTGTTAGGGTGACAGTGATGGAGACAGTTTGAATGTGCCAGCCTTAATGTGATGAAGTGAGACTGAGGACGTCAGTATGTCACTGATGGAATGAGAGCGTGGGCTTCAGTGTGACGTGGCAAATTGTGCGTTGGAGGGTCAGGGTGATAACAGCAGAATGAATGTAAGGGCTTTCAGGGTGACCGAGTAAGTGTGAGTTCATGGGGGTGACGGAGAGAATGTAAAGGTTCCGAGTGACAATGACAGAGTGAGTGTGATGGTGTCAGGATGGTGGTGTCAGAGTGTGTGTGAGAGGGTCAGAATGACAATGGCACAGTGAATGTGAAGTGATCACGTGACAGAATGTCGTGGCTGTGAGGCTGGACAGCAGAACAGTTACAGAGAGAGTGTGAGGGTATCAGGGTGACAGTGACTGACTACGTGTGAGAGGGTAAGAGGGTCACTGAAGGAGTGAATGTGATGGAGTCAGGGTGACGGTGATTGATTGAGTGTGAGGGGGTCAGGGTGGAAGGGAGGACTGAGTGTGGTTGCGTCTGGGTGACAAAGGGAATGTAATGAGGTCAGGGTGACAGTGACGGAGTGAGTGCGTGGGGGTCATGGTGACAGAGATGGAGAAGTGTGAGGTGGCCCGGGGACAGAGTTAGTTTTGACATGGTCAGGTTGACATTGAGGGCTTGAGTGTGACAGGGCGAGGGTTTCGGGGAGCACTGAGTGTAATTGGTCTGGGTGATGGTGATGGAGTGAATATGAGGGGGTCAGGATGAAGGAGTGATTGCGAGGAGGTCAGCATGACAGCGAAGGAGTGTGTCTGAGGGGATCAGGGTGACAATGAGTGAGTGAATGTGAGGGGGTTAAATTGATTATGTCTGAGTGAGTGTGAGGTATCAGGGAAACGGTGATGGGGTGAATGTGACGAGTAAACGATGATTGTGACTCAGTGAGCGTGAGGGGTCAGAGTGCTTATGACTGTAACTGATTATTAGCGGGTCAGGGCAACGGAGTGAGTATAGATAGCAGTGTTGGAGTGAACGTGATCAAATCAGGGTGAGGGCAATGGCCTGATTGTGAGGGGGTCAGGGGTTCACTGAAGGAGTGAGTGTGCGGGTGTCAGGCTGATGGTAACAGTGACAGATTGCATGTCAGGGTGTGACAGTGAGTGGGTGAGAATATGGGGGACTGAGTATCTGTGATGGAGTGAGTGTGAGATTGTCAGGTGACATTGAGGGTGTGAGTGTGATGCGTTCAGGGTGACGGAGATGGAGTGAGTGTGAGTGGGTCATTGTAACAGTGGCAGAGTGAATATGAGTGTGCCAAGGTTATGGTGATGGAGTGACTGTGAGGGTATCATACATTACAGTGATGGACTGATTGTACAGAGGGAATGGTGACAGTGACGGGTATGTGTGGGGCGATCATGGTGCGGGGTTGGAACGAGTGTGAGGGGATCAGAATGACCCTGATGGAGTGAGTGTGCGAGTGTCAGGCTGCTGGTGAAGGAGGGAGTGTGAAGGGGTCAGAGTGACGATGACAGATGGAGTGTCAGGGTGTGAGTGTGGCAGTAACAAAGTGCGTGTAAGGGGGTAGGTGTATTGGTGATGGAGTGTGTGCGAGGGGTCAGGTCAGCATGAGTCTGTGAGTGTGAGTGGGTCAGGATGACAGAGTGAGTGTGAGGGAGTCAGGATGACGGTTACTGAGTGAGTGTGAGTGAGTCAGGGAACACAGTTAACGCCGGGGTCAGGGCGATTGTGATGGAATGCGTGTAAGAGGGTCAGGGTGACAATGTAAGAGTGAGTGTGAGGAGAGCAGAGTGACAGCGACTGAGTTCGTGTGTAAGAGTGAGTGTGAGGGTGATATGCGTGACAGTTACAGAGGGAGTGTGAGGGAGTGAGGGTGACAGTAACGGATTGAGTGTGAGGTAGTCAGGTTACAGTGGTAGAGTGACTGTAAGGAGGTAACGATGACGGAATAGACTGAGTGTTCTTGGCTCAGGCTGACAGTGACAGAGTCCATGTCAGGGTATGTTTGATTTTAATGGAGTAAGTGACAGACTTAATTTAACGGAGTAAGTGTTATAGTTGTGGAGTGATTGTGGCTGGGTCAGGGCGATGGAGTGACTGTGAGGGTTTCAGGAAGCCTTTGCTGGACTACGTGTGAGGGGTCAGGGTGACACTAAAGGATTGAGTGCGAGGGGGTCAGGTTGACAGCGACTGAGTTCGTGTGCAGGTGTCAGGGTGACAGTAATGAGTGCATGTGAGGAGTTCGGGTGATGCAGTGATTGTGAGGTGGCCAGGGTGACAGAAATGGAGTGTGCATTAGGTGGTCGGGGGGACAGAGTGAATCTGAGGAGGTCAGGATGACATGGAGCGTTTGAGTGGGGAGGTGTCAAGTAGGCTAGCCGGATTCGGTGTGATTGGGTCGGGGTGACGGTGATGAGGTGAGTGTGAGGGGGGTCAGGATTAATTAGAGTTTGTAAGGAGGTCAGGTTCACAGTGATGGAGTGAGTGTGAGGGGTACACAGTGATGGTGACTAAGTTTGAGGAGGTCAGGGTGCCTGTGACTGTGACTCGTCAGGGTTACTTTCTCATACAGTGTGTGATAGGCTCACTCTGACAGAGACAGAGTGAGTATGAGGGTGTCAGGGTGACGGCGAGGGAGTGAGTCTGATGGGGTCAGTGTAACTGTGACAAAGTGAGTATCGGAGAGTGAGGGTGATAGTGACAGACTGAGTGTTGGGGTAATCGTGTGATGGTGATGGAGGGAGTGTGAGTGGGTCAGGTTTATTGTGACCGAGTGAGTGCGAGTTATCAGGGTGATGTTGGCAGAATGAAAGTGAGGGGTTCAGCGAAACAGTTATGGAGTGAGTGTGAGGGGCACACTCTGACGTTGACTAAGTGAGTGTGAGAGTTTCAGTGGGACCCTGAGGGAGTGAGTGTGAAATGCTCAGCGTGACAAAGACGGAGTGAGTGTCAGGGACTCAGTGTGACAGTGGCAGACTGACCGTGTGGCGATAGTGTGATGGTGATCGAGTTAGACGGAGGGGGTCAGAGTGACAGTGAGGGTGGGAATGTGAGGCGGTCGGGGTGGTGGTGACTGAGTGAGTGTGAGGCGCCCGGGTGAAATTGAAGGAGTGTCTATGAAGATGGTGCGTGTGATGGAGGGATTGTGAGGGCTCCTGCTGACGGTGATGGAGGGAGTGTGCGGGGTTCAGGCTGATACTGGGAGAGTGAGTGTGAGGGACCAGGGTGACAGTGATGAAGTGAGTGGTAGGGGGTAATAACGCGGGTGTCAGGCTGACAGTGATGGAGTGAATGTGTGTTTGTGTCAGAGTGACAATGACAGATTTAGTGTGCGGGGGTGAGTATGACACTAATGCAGTGTGTGTGAAAGGGTTGGTGTGTCAGCGATGGAGTGACTGTGAGGGTGTCAGGTGACAGTGAGGGTGTGGCTGTGATTGGGTCAGAATAACAATGATGGAATGAGTGCGACCAGGTCAGGATGACGATGATGGATTGATTGTGATGGGTTCACAGTGATGGTGATGTGAGGGGTCAGTGTGACAGTGATGGAGTGAGTCAGAGCGGTTCAGGTTGATTCTGGAAGAGTGTGTGCGTGTGTGAGAGGCCAGGGTGACAATGATATAGTGATTGTTTGGGGATAACAATGACGTTTACGAAGTCAGTCTGAGGGAGTCAGTGTGAAACAGAGGGATTGATTTTGAGGGTTGAAGGTGTGAGGGAGAGAGAGTGTGTGTGTGTGTGTGAGAGAGAGACTGAGTCAAGGTGATGCCGTGAGAGTGGGCGATTCAGATTGACGGTGATGGAGTGAGTGGAATTGGCTTAAGGTGATTGTGATTGTGGGATTCTGATGAGGTCAGGGTGATGGGGACCGAGTGAGAGTTAGCAAGTGAGCGTGACAGTGATATAGTAACCGTGATCAGGTTCGATAATGGAGACCAAGTGAGAGATAGGCGTTCAGGGTGATGGTAACGGATGAGTGTGAGGAGGTCAGGGTGTCAGTGATCAAGTGAGAGTGTGGGTTTCAACGTGGTAGTGAAGGAGTGTGATGGGATCAAGTGTCAATGACAGATTAAATGTGAGGATTTAAGTGTGACAGTGACAGAGTGAGTCTAAGGGGGTCAGTGTACCATTGATGGAGCCTGTGTGAGGGGTTAGGGTGATAGTGATGGAGAGAGTTTGTGGTGACAGCGTTACTGTGATCGAGTGAGACTGAGGGGTTCAGGGACGACAATGACAGAGTGGGATTGAGGGAGTCAGGGTGAGAGAGATGGAGTGAGTGTGAGGGGATCTGGGTGACAGAATGAGTGTGAGGAGGGCAGGGTGACAGTAATTGAATGAGTGTGAGGTGGACAGCATGATCGTTACAGAGGGAGTGTGAGGGTTCCAGAAAGATAGCGAATGTGTGAATGTGTGGGGTTCAGATTGGTCGTGATGGAGTAAGTGTGTGAAGGTCAGTGTGATAGTGACAGAGTGAGTGTGCGAGGTTCAGTGTGATGGTGATTGACTACGTGCAGTGTGTAGGTTTGTAGCTGACGGAGTAAGTGCAAGTGGGTCAGGTTCATAGGAACAGAGTTAGTCTGAGGTAGTCAGGATGATTTTGAGGGTTTGAGTGTGAGGGGGCTCAAGGTGTCTGGGCGCCAAAGTGAATGCGATGGGGTCAGGGTGACGATGACAGAGTGAGTTAAGTGGCCAGGATGACAGAGATGGAATGAGTGTGAGATGGTCAGCGGACAGAGTGAGGTTGAGGTGGTCAGAATGGCACTGAGGTTTTGAGTGTGAGGGGATCAGGGTGGCGGGGTGACTGAGTGTGATTGGGTTTGCGTAATGGTAATGGAGAGTGTGTGAAGGATCAGGATGACAGAGTGATTGCGAGGGCATCAGGGTGACAGTGATGGAGTGAATGTCAGGGGACATGGTGACAGTGTCTGAGTGAGTGTGCAGGTGTCTTGATGCCTATGAATGTGACTAGTCTGGGTTATTATGACAGACTGAGTGTGATGGGGTTAGCGTGATAGAGATAGAGTGAGTGTGACGGTATCAGGGTGTGGGTCAGGCAGTGACTCTGATGGGGTCATTGTGACGGTGACAAAGTGAGTGTCAGGGAGATGTAGGTGACAGTGATTGAGTGAGTGTAGGGTAGGTTGTGTGATGGTGATGAAGTCAAAGCATGGGGGTCAGGGTGACAGTGAGTGAAGAAGTGTGAGTGTGCCAGATTGATTGTGTCCCAGTGAGTTTAAGGAGATCAGGGAAACCTTGACGGGGTGAGTGTGGGTGGCACATAGTGATAGTGACTGAGTGAGTGTGAGTGGTTCAAGGTGCTTGT
Organism: Chiloscyllium punctatum; assembly: GCF_047496795.1. Lineage (NCBI taxonomy): Eukaryota > Metazoa > Chordata > Chondrichthyes > Orectolobiformes > Hemiscylliidae > Chiloscyllium > Chiloscyllium punctatum. The sequence continues at coordinate 30,507,201 of NC_092784.1, forward strand.
GACTGTGACTATCAGGGCTATTAAACGGACTGAGTGTGATGGGTTCAGCGTGACAGAGGCGGAGTGAGTGTGAGGCTATCAGGTTGAGTGTGAGGGATTGTGTTTGATGGAGCCAGTGTGACGGTGACAACGTAAGCGTCAGGGATTGAGGGTGACAGTGATGGACTGAGTGTGTGGAGGTAGTGTGATGGTGATGACGTTAGTGTGAGGGGGTCAGTGCGACAATGACGGAATGAGTGTGAGGGGGTCAGGGTGACAGTGAGAGTGTGAAGGGGTCAGGGTGATGGTGATGGAGTGAGTGTGGGAGGCAGGATGACCGTGACCAAGTGAATGTCGGGAGGTCAGGGTGAGAGTGGTGGAAAGAGTGTGAGTGGGTCGGGGTGACAATGACGTGGTATGTGTGAGCGGTCATTCTGATATTGGGAGACTGAGTGTGAAATGTCAGAGTGACAGTGACGTATTAAGTGGGAGAGGATAATAATGAAGACGAAGTCTTCAGTATGATGTAGACAGGTTTACTGTGAGTGTTGGGGTTCAGCGTGACAGTGAGGGTTTGAGGTTGAATGATCAGGGGAACAGGGAGGGAGTATGTGTGACACAGTCAGGGTGACGGTGTGACAGTGAGGGGTTCATTGTGACGGTGACGGTGTGAATAGGAGGTTGTCAGGGAGACAATTGGGGTTGGAGGGTAAGGACGTAATGGTCACGGCAATGGAGTGAGATTGAGCATCAGGATGATGGTGAGGGAGGGATTCTGATGTGGTCAGGGTGACGATGACAGAGCTGATGTCAGGGAGTTAGAGTGACAGTGACAGGATGAGTGTGAGGGGGTCAGACTGACAGTGACAGAGAGAGTGTGAGGGGAGAAGATGAAAGTGATGTAGGGACTGTGACGGGGTTATGTTGAAAGTGAACAAGTGATTGTGAGGGAGTCGGTGTGACAATGGCAGAGTCGGTGTGAGGGGTTTTGGGTGACGGTGAGAGAGTAAGTGTAAGAGGGTCAGTACAACGGTGATAGAGTGTGTGAGAGTGGGACAGAGTGACGGTGACTGTGTGAGTATCTGTGCCTCAGTGTGACAATAATGCAGTTAATGTGATGGAGTCATGGTGAGGGTGACTGAGGGATTGTGACCCTGTCAGTGAAACTGTGACTGAGTGAATATGAGCTGGTTAGGGTGACAGTGAGTGTGTGGGTATGAGAGAGTCAAAGTGATGGTGACGGAGTGAGTGTGAGAGGGTAAGGCTGACAGTGCCGAGCGAGTGTGAGGTAGTCAGGGTGACAGTGACCAAGTGACAGATGGTGTGTGCATTTCAGGGTGGCGGTAAAAAATGAGTGTGAGTGGCTCATGGTGACGGGCACTTACAGAGTGTGAGGGGCTCAGGGTGACCGTGAGTGTGTGTGCTTTAGCATGACTGTGTATGCTTCTGCCCTTGGGTTTCTATTGTTTGTAATTTTTATTAATGACTTGGATGAGGGGATTGAAGGATGGGTCAGCAAGTTTGCAGATGGCACAAAGGTTGGAGGTGTCGTTGAAAGTATAGCGGGCTGTTGTCGGCTGCAGCGGGACATTGACAGGATGCAGAGATGGGCTGAGAGGTGGCAGATGGAGTTCAACCTGGATTAATGCGAGGTGATGCAATTTGGAAGGTCGAATTTGAAAGCTGAGTAGACCATTAAGGATAGGATTCTTGGCAGTATGGAGGAACAGAGGGATCTTGGGTTCAAGTGCATAGATCCCTGAAAATGGCCACCCAAGTGGACAGGGTTGTAAAGAAAGCATATGGTGGTTTGGCTTTCATTAACAGGGGTATTGAGTTTAAGAGCCGTGAGATCTTGTTGCAGCTCTATAAAACTTTGGTTGGACCGCACTTGGAATACTCTGTCCAGATCTGATCACCCTATTATTAGAAAGATGTGGATGCTTTGGACCGGGTTCAGAGGAGGTTTTTACCAGGATGCTGCCTGGACTGGAGGGCTTATCTTATGAGGAGAGGTTGACTGATCTCGGATTTTTTTCATTGGAGAAAAGGAGGAGAAGAGGGGTCCTAATTGAGGTCTACAAGATAATGAGAGGCATCGATAGTGTCGACAGCCAGAGACAATTTCCCAGGGCAGAAATGACTAACACGAGGGGTCGTAGTTTTAAGCTGGTTGCAAGAAAGTATAGAGGGGATTTCAGAGGCGGTTTCTTTACACAGAGAGTTGTGAGAACATGGAATGAGTTGCCAGCAGCAGTTGTGGAGGCAGGGTCACTGGGGACATTTAAGAGACTCCTGGACATGCATATGGTCATAGAAATGTGAGGGTGCATACATGAGAATCCGTGGTCGGCACAACATCGTGGACTGAAGGCCTATTCTGTGCTGTACTGTTCTATGTTCTGTGTTCTATGATAGGGACAGAATATGTATGTTCAGGTTGATATTGATGCAGTGGTTGTTACGATTGTGACCCTGTAAGGGAAATGGTGATAGAAAAGTGTGAGGGGGCAGAGTGACGGTGACTGAGTGAGTGTGAGGGGTTCTCGTTGTCAGTAACTGAGTGAATGTGAAGGCGCCAGGGTGACAATAATGGAGGATACTTGTGGCGGTCCAGGTGGAAGTGACGGATTGACTATGAGGATGTCAGGGAGACAGTGGTGGAATGAGTGTGACGGTATCAGTATTAGGGTGACGGGGTGATTGTGATTTAGTGAGTGTGTGGGGGTCTGGGTGGTGGTGACAAACTGCATTGAGTGCTCAGGCTGTTAGATATGGAATGAGTGTGATGGGGTAAGGTTGATGATGAAACAGTGAGTGTGGGAGGGTTAGATTGACGGTGCCCAAGTCATCATAGCGGGGTGACAGTGACAGAAACTGGGTGAGTGTGAGGGGTTCAGGGTGACAGTGACAGAGTGAGTTTGAGGTTGTCAGGCTGACAGTGATGGAGTGCGTGTGACGGGGTTAGGGTGATGGTGCTGGAGTGAGTGTGAGGGTTTCAGCATGGTGCTCACGGAGTGAGTGTGAGAGTGCCAGGGTTACGATGCTGGAGTGTGTGTGAGGGTGTCATAGGTTATGATGATGGAGTGAGTCAGAGGACTTAAGGGAGACAGTCACGGATGAGTGTGAGGAGGTCAGAGTGATGGTGATGGAGTGAGTGCGACGAGGTCAGGGTGATGGTGAATGTGAGGGGGTCAGGTTGACAGTGACTAAGTCAGTGTGAGGGCGTCATAGTGACGATAACTGAGTTTCTGTGAGGGGTTCAGGGTGACCTTGATGGAGCGATTTTGCAGTGGGCAGGGTGTCATAGATGAGTGAGTGTGAGGTGGTCAGGTTAATGGAGAATGAGTTTGATGGGATAATGTTTAATGTGCAACTGAGTGAGTGTGAAGGAGTCAGGGTGACGGAGACAGAATGAGTTTGTATCGTGACGGTGTACGAGTGATTGTGTTGGGATCCGGGTGATGTTGGTGTAGTGAATGTGAGGGGGTTAGGTTGGCAGTGAAGGAGTAAGTGGGAGATGTCATGCAAACGGTGATGGAGTGAATGTGAGGAGATCAGTGTAACAGTAATGTAGTGAGTGTGAGGTGGCAGTGAGATGGTGACAGAATAAGTGTGAGGGGCGAGGATGAAGGTGACGGAGTTAATGGGGGGGTGTCAGTGTGATAACCTTGCCACCCTCACACTCACTCCATCACTGTCAACCTGACCATCTCACACATAGCTGAAAATGGAATCCTGAAGAAGGGCTCATGCCCGAAACGTCTACTCTCCTGCTCCTTTGATGCTGCCTGACCTGCTGCACTTTTCCAGCAACACATTTTCAGCTCTGATCTCCAGCATCCGCAGTCCTCACTTTTTCCTATCTCACACACACTCCGCTAGGGTAACCAGTATATTCTAACCCTCACTACATCCCCGTCATCCTGACCTCCTCACAGTCATCATTCACTGTCTTCCTTACCTCCTTACATTCACTCCATCACCATAAACTCTGACACGCTCACACTCACTCTGTCAGTGTTACCCAGAAACCCTCAGAATCTCTCCTTCATTGTCACCCAGACGCCCTCAAACTCAGTCACAGGTACCTTGACCCCTTCACACTCTCTCAGGCACTGTAACCATGTCCTCCTCACACATACTCACCTACTGTCACCCTGACCCACTCACACTAATTCCAGCACCATCTCGCTATTCTCCCTACCCTCGCTCTGTCACTGTCACCCTCACTCCGAAACTCACATTGTCACCGTCACACTGATCCCATCAGACTCAGTCCCTCACCGTCACCCTGACACCTCACACTCACTCTGTCTCTGTCACGCTGAGCCCATCACACTCAGTCCGTCAAAGTAAACCTGTCGTCACAGTCACAGGCACCCTGACCCCTCACATCACTGAGTCACAATCACCGTGTACCCCTCACGTTCACTCCAGCACCTTTTCCCTGATCCCCTCACACTCATTCCATTACCATCATCCTGATACATCATACTCACTTGGATACAATCAACCTAACCCCCTCACATTCACTCACTCACTGTCACACTTATCCCCTCACACACACTCCTTCGCTATCATTCTGACCTCCTCATAATCACTGCTTCATCTTGAGCCCCTCACACTCACTCCATGATCATCACCCTGATCCACTCACACTCACTCCGTCACTGTCACCCTGTCTCACTCACACACACTCCGTCAGGGTCTCCGTGATACTCTCACACTCACTCCGTCCCCCTCACCCTGACCTCCTCACACTCATTCGTCACTCATCTACCTGACACACACTCGGTCATTGTCACCCTGGCCTCCTTGCATAGAGGCCTTCATCCTGAGCCCCTCACAATTACTCCATCATCCCCTGATCCCCTCATCCTCACCCTTCACTGTCACCCTGATCATCTCACAAACACTCCGTCAGGGTCACCGTCACACTCTCCCACTCACTCCATCCCCTTCTCCCTGACCTCCTCGCACTCATCTGTCATTGTCATCCCTACCTTCACACATTTACTCCAACACAGTAACCGAAAACACACACACACATTCACTCTCTCACTGTTACTCTGACGCCCTCAAACTCAGTCACAGGCACCTTGACCCCTTCACACTCACAGTCTCGGTCATCCTGTCCACATCACACATACGCGAGTTACTGTCACCCTGACTCACTCTCACGAATTCCATCATCTTTAAGCTATTCAACCTACACTCGCTCTGTCACTGTCACCCTCACTCCGAAACTCAGCTTGTCACCGTCACACTGATCTAATCAGACTCACTCCCTCACCATTACCCTGTTACTCCCACATTCACTCTGTGTCAGTCACTCTGAGCCCATCACATTCAGTCCATCATGATCACCCAGGCCAATTACACTCAGAGCTCCCCGCCGCCCTGAGCCTGTCACACTCAAACCCGCAATGTCATCCTGAACATCTCAAACTTACTCTGTCTTCGGGCCACCTCACACTCCTCCATCTCTGTCACAATAAATCCCACACACACACTCCGTCACTGTCACCCTGACCTCAATGCAGTCACTTTGTCACCCAGAACCAACCACACTCAGTCCTCCCTTTCACACTCAATCAATATCGTCACTCCATCACAGTCACTCTTTCAGCGACCCTCAAACCCCTCGCACGTAGTCTGTTCCTGTCACCCTGAAACCCTCACACTCTCTCTGTAACTGTTCCACTGTCAGCTTCACAGCCACTACATTCTGTCACCTGATCCCCTCACATTCACTGTGCCACTGTCATCCTGACCCTCTCTCACACAAATTCTGATACCATCACCCTGACACCCTTACACTCATTCTGTCACGCTAACCCCCTCACACTCACTCTGTCATTGTCACTCGACCCCCACACATTCTCTCTGTCACCCTCATGAACTCACACTCAGTCCGTCACCCTGAAAGCCCTTACATTCACTCCATTGTTATCACCCTGACACTCTAACGCACATTTTGCCACCTCACACTGAAGCTCTCACTCTCCTTCCATCAGTGTCATACTGACACCCTCAGTCTCATTTCATCACAGGAACACTGGCACCCTCAAACTATCTCCATCACTGTCATCCTAACCCCTCACACACATACTCCATCACTGACACACTGATCCCCTTCCACTCACTCTGTCACTGTCACACTAACACACTCAATTTTCATCGTCGTTCTGACCCTCTCATATTCACTCCTTCACCACCATTCTGACACCCGCACACTCACTCCATCACCGATGCCCTGACCCCTTTACACTCACTCAGTTACCGTCACCCTGAACACCCATCTTTCACTTGGTCACCATCATCTAAACTGATCAGACTTACTCTGTTACTGTCACGCTAACTTGCTGGCTCTCACTCTGTCCCCGTCATCGGGACCCCAACACACTCCTGAAATCACAGTCACCTTGTGCCCATCACACTCACTCCATCACCGTCAATCAGAGTCGCTCACTCTCACGCCGTCACCCTGACTCTTTCACACGCTGTCACCCTGAACCATCACAATCAATCCCTCAGTGTCACGCTGACTTCGTCACACTCACTCTCCCAGGATCACCCTGAAACCCTCATACTTCCTCTATCAGCATCACCCTCAGCCCTCACACTCACTTCATCTCAGTAAGGCTTGTACCCTCAATCTCTCTCCATCACCATCACCCTGACACCCCCACACTCAACTGAGTCACCGTTACACTGACCCCTTCACACTCACTGTTTCACAGGTAAACTTGACCCACTTACTCCCAATTAGTCACCGTCACCCTGAACTGCTCACACTCCCTCTGTCACTGTCACCCTGATCCCCCTCCACACTTCTCCATTCCTATAACCCTGACCATTTGCACTCACACTTTCACTGTCACAGTGGCCGCCTCGCAGTCACTAGCTCACCATCACACTGACCCGCCTCACACGCACTCCATCACCCTCACCCTGACGTGATCACATATACTCCATCACATCTACCCTGGTTCCCTCACACTTCGTCAGTCACCTTGGACCGCTCACAATCACTCCATCACTGGCAGCCTGTCCCGCCTCTGATCACTTCATCATCCCGACCCTGCCCACCGTCAAACTCGCACGGTCGTCCTGAACCGCTCTCACTCTGTCCCTCACCGTCACCCTGACCCCCTCAGAATCACACCATCGCCATAACCCTGTATCACTCACACTCACTCCATCACCGTCACAATGTTTCCCTCACTCTCACTCCATCAGTGTCACCCTGACCTCCTCGCACTCATTCCTTCACTATTAATCTGACCTTATCAGACGCCCTCCCTCACCATCCCCTTGACCCCATCACACTCACTTTGGAACTACCACCCTGGCCCTCACACTCACTCTGTCGATGTCACCATCGCCACTCACACTCTCTCACTCCATCTCTCTAACTCTGGCCACCTCACACTTACTCCACCAAAGTCATCCTGAACCCCTCACACTCATTCCATCGCTGTTAACCTTGCTACCTCACGCTCACTCCGCCATCGTCATCCTAACACCCTCACACTCACTCCGGAACTATCATCCTGACCCCTTACACATACTCTGTCACTGTCACTCGGACCCAATCACTGGCACTTGGTTATTGTCACCCTGACACCACCTCACACTCACCCTGGAACTAATAACCAGACCGGTCAGACTCACTCCATTGAGGTCACCCTAGCCATATCACACTTATTCCATCTTTGTCTTCCTTGCCACATCACATTCACTGCATCCACCCGATTTCCTCATAATCACTCCGCCTTAGAACATAGAACATAGAAAATAGAACATAGAACAATACAGAACAGAACATGCCCTTCGACCCACGATTTTGTGCCGAACAATTGTCCTCACTTTAACACTTACCCATGTACCTATCCACTTGCTGCTTAAAGGTCACCCATGATTCTGACTCTGCCACTCCCACAGGCAGCGCATTCCATGCCCCCACCACTCTCTGGGTAAGGAACAGACCCCTGTCATCCCCCTATACCATCCACCCTTCACCTTAAAATTATGTCCCCTTGTAACACTCTGTTGTACCTGGGGAAAAAAGTGTCTGATTGTCTACTCTATCTATTCTCCTGATCATCTTATAAACCTCGATCAAGTCACCCTTCATCCTTCGCCGTTCCAATGAGGAAAGGCCGAGCACTCTCAACCTATCCTCGTACGACCTATTCTCCATTCCAGGCAACATCCTGGTAAATCTCCTCTGCAATCTCTCCAAAGCTTCCACATCTTTCCTAAAATGAGGCGACCAGAACTGCACACAATACTCCAAATGTGTCCTTACCAAGGTCCGATACAGCTGCAACATCACTTCATGACTTTTGCACTCAATCCCTCTGCAAATGAACGTTCATAAACCATTGGCCTTCTTACAAACTCTATCCACGTGAAAGGCAACTTTCGAGGATCTATGAACATACACCCCAATATCCCTCTGCTCCTCCGCCTTACTAAGAACCCTACCGTTAACCCTGTGTTCACATTCTTATTTGTCTTTCCAAAATGGTGAACCTCACACTTGACCGGGTTGAACTCCATCTGCCACTCCTCAGCCTAGCTCTGCATCATATCTAAGCCCCTTTGCAGCCAAAAACAGCCCTCCTCACTATCCACAACTCCACCAATCTTCGTATCATCTGCAAATTAACTGACCCACCCTTCGACTCCCTCTTCCAAGTCATTAATAAAAATTACAAACAGCAGAGGAGTCGGAACTGATCCCAGCAGAACTCCACGTGTAACTGGGCTCCGGGCTGAATATTTACCATCTACCACCACTCTCTAACTTCGACTGGTTAGCCAGTTCTCTATCCAACTGGCCAAACTTCCCACTATCCCATGCCTCCTGACTTTCCGCATAAGACTACCATGGGGAACCTTATCAAATGCCTCACTAAAATCCATGTACGTGACATCCACTGCTCTCCCCTCATCCACATGCTTGGTCACCTCCTCGAAGAATTCAATAAGACTTGTAAGGCAAGACCTACCCCTCACAAATCCGTGCTGGCAGTCCCTAATCAAGCAGTGTATTTCCAGATACTCATAAATCCTGTCCCTCAGTACCCTTTCCATTACTTTGCCTACCACCGAAGTAAGACTAACTGATGTGTAATTCCCGGGGTTATCCCTGTACTCTTTTTTGAACAGAGGCACAACTTTCGCCACTCTCCAACTCCCTGGCACCACCCCCATTGACAGTGAAGATGAAAAGATCATTGCCAATGGTTCTGCGATTTCCTCTCTTGCTTCCCATATAATCCGAGAATATATCCCGTCAGCCCCTGGGGACTTATCTCGCCTCAGGTTTTTCAAAATGCCCAACACATCTTCCTTCCTAACAAGTGTCTCCTCCAGCTTACCAGTCCGTTTCATACTCTGCTCTTCAAAAATACGGTCCCTCTCATTTGTAAATACTAATGAAAAGTACTCATTCAAGACCTCTCCTATCTCTTCCGACTCAATACATGTACTCCCACTACTTCATCATCGGGATCTCCTCCCACTTACTCCGTTACTGTCAGCCTACCTCCCTCCCTCACACACACTCGGTCACTTTCAACAGGACCGTCTCACACTCATTGAATCACTGTCACCCTGACCATTTCATTCTCGTTCCATCACCGTCACCATGACCCCCTCACACTCATACCGCCACACTGACACATTCACACGAACACCATCATCGTCACCTCGATCTTGTAACATTAACTCCTTCTCTGTCACCCTGATCCCCACACAGTAACTCCATCACCGTCAGACGGACCCCACTCACACTTACTGCGTCACTGACACACTGACTCCCTCACACTTACTCCACCGTTGTCACCCTGACTCACCAACATTCACTATTTCACCATCACCCTGCAACCCTGAAACTCACAATGTCACCCTGATATTCTTAGACTCACTCCATAACCGTCACCATCACTCCTCACATTCTCTCGCTCATGCTGACCACCTCACACTCACTCTGTCATCCTGACGGCCTCCCACTTTCTCTGCTGCTGTCAGCCTGACCCTGTCGCACTTCCTCTGTCACCATCAACCTGACTCCCTCGTACACACTCTGGCTCTATCACCCTTACTCGCCTCACTATCAATCCATTGCCCTCACAATGATCTGATCACATTCACATCATCACTGCAACCCTGACCCCCTCACACTCACTCCATTGCCTTGACCCACTAACAATCACTCCACCCCCGTTATACTTATCGTCTTATACTCAGACTTTCCTTGGTCCACGCACACACTGAAACCTCTCTGTCATTGTTACCCTAACACAATCACACTGAATCCGTTCCATCACAAATTTCTCCTGACACTCACGCTATCAATGTAACCTGAGCCACTCACACTCACTCCATTAATGTCAAACTGACACACTCGTTCTCACTCCATCACTGTCACCATGACCCCCTTACAATCTCTCTGTAGACATCACACTAGGTCACTCACACTCAGTCCATCATGGTCACCTTGAACCCTTCAGTCTCAGTCCATCACAGTAAAGTTGGCATCCTCAATCTCTCTATCCATCACCATCAATCTGACCACCTCACACTCACTCTATCACCATTTCCCTGACGCCATCACACTCACTCTGCACCATGACGCTGACGTCCTCAGTCTCTCTAGGTCTCTGTCACCCTGAACCCCTCAGTATCGCTCCATCATATTAACTCTGACACCCATAAACTCTCTCCATCCACGACACTCTGACCCCTCGCACTCACTCCATTACCATGATACTGAACGCCTCTCTCACACTCTGTCACCGTCATCTAAACTGATCACACTTAGTCAGTAGCTTTCAACCTCAATCGCTGACTCTCACTCTGTCTCCATCACCCTGACCCCATTAGACTCACACACATTGTGTAACTGCCAAGCTGACCCCCTAACACGCACTCCCTCACTTTCATCCTGACGTCCTTAAACTCAGTCTGTCACTCTCTCCCTGTCCCTATCAGACTCCCTCCATCACCCTGACCGCTAACACTCATTGTATACTCCTCACCCTGACACCTTCACACTCCACCCCTCACTGTCACCCCGACTACTTCACACTCACTCCAGCACTGTAACCCTGACCACCTCATATTCTCTTCGTCACCATCGCCCTAACCCATCACATTCACTCTGTCACACAAACCCAATCACACCCAGTCCGCTCCGGCATCCTGGCTCCCACCCACTCAAACTCTCAAAGTCATCCTGACCACCTCAGACTCACTCTGGCACCCTCGCCACCTCACATTCGCTCCGTCACTGTCACCACGAGCCCCTCAAACTCACTCAGGTAGAACCCTGACCCACTCACACACTCCATCACCATCACCCAGACCCCTTCATACTCATTCAATCACTGTCCCCCTGACGCCCTCAAACCCATTTCCCTCATTTCACCCAGATCCTCTCACACATACTTCATCACCATCACCGTGAAACCCACGCACTCACTCCATCACTGCTACCCTTATCACCATATACTCACTCCATCACAGTAACCCTGACCGCCTCACACACACACTTCATCACAATCACCCTGACTCCATCATACTCACTCTGTCACTGTCATCTTGACCCCCTCACACTCACACTCTCACTTTCACCCTGATCCCCTGACACTGACTCCATCACCGCCACGCTTGTCCCCCACACTCACTCGGTCACCGTCTTTCTGACCACCCTACATTCACTCCATCACTGTCACTCTGAGTTCGTCTCTCTCACCCAGTGAACGCAACTCTGAACCTCTCAGACTCACTTCATCACTGTCACCTTGACCCCCGCTCACTCACTCCATCATAATCACGCTTACATTCGCGCTCACTTCATTGCACTGTCATGCTCAAAACCGCACTCACTCCCCTGCACCATCACACTCATTGCCTCACTCAATCCCCCACTATAATGCTCACTACTGTGCCCCCTGACCAGCACACCACATGATCTCCTACCGTCACGTTCCACCTCACGCTTGGCCTATCAATGTGCCGCTTACTCCCGTGCATACCCCCCACTGTCTCGCTCACTCACCTGCACACTTCCCCACCCTCATGCCCGCTCTCCAGCACACATGCTTAGCACCAAAGTCATTCCTTTACACACTCTCCTACATTCTCACTTACTCCCCTGCACACTGCTCCACAGTCACACTCACTCTTGTGTACATGCACTCAGAGTCGCAGTCACTCACCTGCACAATCCCTCACCAATCTTTACTCTCACTACCGCAAAAGGTCTCCAGCCATCATGCTCTGTTTCCTGCACATACCCCAACCATCACGTTCACTCCCCTACACACTCCCCCATCGTCATGCTCACTTCCCTGCACACGCCTCCACCTTTCTGCTCATATTTTTGCACATTTGTCCACCTTCACTCTCTCTTCCCCACACATTCCCTACACAATGCTCACTCCACGACCCAGTCTGCCCCCATCACCATCACTCTGCTGCACACTCCCCCAACACAGGCCTCACTCGCCCCAACTTCCGCACAATCTACTTCACATCATATTAAGTACACTGCACTCACCCACTATCAAACTAAACCCCCACACTCTCCACACTGTCACGCGTACTACACTGTACACTGACAGAGAGTCATGTTCATTCCCACACACTCTTCCCCACCCTCACACTCTCACAACCCCACCATAGCGCTCACATGCCCACAAGCCCCTACGATTACACTCCATGCACACGCCCCAACCATCATGTTCACTGCCCCACACACACCCACACCAACATGCTCATTCTCCCACAAAATCTCCCACATTCACACACACTCCCCTGCAGTTTCACCCAATATCATTCTCATTTACCCCCACACTCAGTCGAACACGCACTCTCCCACCCTCACGCTCACTCTCGCACACACTCCCACACAATGAAGTCAACGCACCCATTTTCTAATCACTCCCCTGTACATGTTTACACCATCACACAAACTCCCCCACGCACTCTTCTACCATCACACTCCCTCCCTCACACGCACCACTTACTTTGCACTCAGTCCCTGGCATACTCCCCCACCGTCACACACACACCACTACACACTCACCCACCATCATGTCCACTCCCCCGCACGCTCACCCACAATCACACCGAGTCACCCACACGCTGCACGGCCATCGAACTCACTCCCACACTTGATCTCCAGTATCCCGCTCTCTTCCCCACAAACTCCCCACAGTCCTTCTCACTCCCCCACATACACCACAATGTCATACTCACTCCCCCGCATGCTCTCTCAGTGTTATTTTTATATTCACCGCACCCTGCCCCAGTGTTGCATTCACTCCACCGCGCACACCCCACCATCATGCTCACTTCTCTGTGCACACTGCCACTATCATGCTCACTCCCCATCAGGCACTACCCAGTAACTCTCACCTCCCTGCACACACCCCTACCATCACACCTACTCCTCTGCATGCTACCTCACCGTCACACACAATCTCCTACACATGCACACCTACTATCACAATCAGTGTCACAGATACTTTCCCACCGTCATGCTCACTCCCCCATCAGACTCACTCCCCTGCACACTTCCCCACCGTTACCCTAAGTCCCCTCCCACTAACACCCCTACACAACGTTCATTCACAGGTGCATTCCCCATCGTCACACTGACTGCCCTGCACACTGCTCTGTGTTACAGCCAATCACCCACAGTCCACTACCATCACACTCTCTTTCCCGCACTCTCCCCCTCCGTCACACTCAATAACCTGCACACTTCAGCATCATCACACTCACGCCCCCACACACTTCTAAATCTTCAAACTCCCTCCCCGTGCATTTTCCCACCATCAGACCCCCGTCCTTGCACAATTTCCCACCGTCACTACCCCAAACATTCACGCACCTTCATGCTCAATCGTCATACACTTCCCACCCTGACGCTGACTCCCTGACACACTCCCCTACCGTCATTGTTACATTCCGCACACTTCCTCACCATCACGCTCACTACCCGCCCACACCAACACTGTCAGAGTCAATCCCTCACACAATCCCCCACTGTCATACTCACTCCCCCTTGCTTCTCGACTGTTATGCTCACTCCCCCGCGCACCCCCACTCCCCCGCGCACCCCCCCGGCCATTACTCTCACCCATAAACTCCCTCTCCATCAAACTCACTCTCCTATCATCGTGCCGCCTGCCCACAAACGCTGCCGACATTTCACGTATTCCCCACTGCATTATGCCACAATCACACTCACTCCCCAAACACTGTCCCATCATTTTGGTCACTCTCCATGCACACGCCCACTATCACACTCATTCACTGGCATGCACACCCACCGTCACACTCACTCCCCGCACACTCCTGCACTGGTTTGCCTACTCATCCCACACGCTAGCCCATTGTCACCCTCTCTGCCTCACATTCCCCCAATGTCATATTCACTAAGCAAGAGTCTCCACCAACGTCACACTCTCTCGCCTGCGTACTCCAATATCATCACGATCACTCCCTGCACCCTGTCCCATGGTCACAATCACTCTTTCCAACATCACATTCATTCTCAAACATGACTGCACACTGTCATTCACCTCCCCGCACATTTGCCCAGTGTCACGTTCATAATTACCCACAATCACCCTCACTGCCTTGCGCACGTCCCCACTTTCACACTCAATCCTACACACTCCCGCACTGTACACTCAATCTCACACACTCTCCCCCACCGTCACTGTCTCTTCCCTGCACATTCCCAAAACCATCATTCTCATTCCTCCTTCCTCTTCATCACTGTAATGCTCACCTCCCGCATACTTCTCCACCTTCACTCTCACTCCTCCGCACATACACCCACCATCACGCTCACTCCCTCACATATTGCCCCACCATTATCCTCACTCCCTCGCCCTCTCTGCCAGTGTCATGCATGCACCCATACACTCCCCCACTGTCAATCTTACTCTGCTGCACCCACACCCATGGACAGGCACGCTCAGATGCACAAATGCCAACGCCATTTTCACTCCACCTGCCCAAACACATCGTCATGCTTACTCCCCTGCAAGCTCCCGTAACGTCAGACTCACACCCTCACATAACCCATTGCCATTGCACTTACTACCCACACGTTTGCGCACCATCTCACTCACATCCCCCAAATCCCTCCACCATCATATTCACTCTCCCATGCACTCTCCCACTCTCATGCTCGCACCACCACACACTGCCTCACCGTGAAGCCTACTCCCCACACATATGCCCACCATCACGCTCACTCACTCACACACACTCCACCATCATGCTCATTCCCCTGAATGCTCCCCACATTCACATTCACTCCCCCACACAATCCACCACGGTCACATTCACTCCCCTCTACACGTCCCCACCATCATACTCACTACCAGACATACGCCCCCACCGACACGCACAATTCCTTACACACCACCACACTGTCATGCGCAATAATCCGCACACTGTCCTACCGTCACATTACTCCCCTGCACACCCCGCTCCCACTGTCCCGCTAACTCTTCCACGCATGGCCCTGCTGCCAGACCCATTCATCAGCACTCTATCCCAGTGCCATACCATCTCCCATCAAACTTGCTTCCATCACACTCATTCCCTGGAAACTCCATCACAGTCACTCTCATTCCCCTTCATACGACTGCACCATCATATTCACTTCACTACACTCTCCCCACCATCACATTCACTCCCCTACCCTCTTCTCCACTGTCACCCTCTCTTACCTGCACACGCGCAAACCATCATGTTCACACTCCTGCACACTTCCGTCAGTCAAGCTGACACTCCAACAAGCACTGTCACCGTCATGCTCACTCCCGCACTCACCAAACAACGTACTTCCTAACCCACACTCTCCCCTCAACGTTAAGCTCTCTTTCCTCCCACATGCCCACATTACCATGCTCACTCCCCCCAGGAGTTCCCCAACATTATGCTCAATCCTCGTAAACGTTATCACTATAACGCCTACCGTGCTATACACATCCCACCATCACGCTTACTCCCCTGCAAGCAGCTGCACTGTTGCACTCACTCCCCCTCACACTCCCTCACCATCACTCTTATTTCCCCTACACTCTCCTCCATTGTGACACGCTCTAACCTTCCCACGCCAACACCATATCCCTCACTCTTCTGCACACTTCCCCACCATCATGCCCCATCATCATCACACTCACTGCCCCACACACTCCCACACCAACTCAGTCCCTCCCGACACACTCAGACCGCATCACGCGCTCTCCCCCGCAAACGCCCACACTGTCATGTTCGATCCCCCTGAATATTTCCCCACCATCGCACTCCATTTCCTGCCCACTACCCCACGGTCCCTCTCAATCTCCATGCACAGTCTCCTACCGTCATCTACACTCCTCATACACTCCAGCACCGTCACACCTACTCTACTGCACAGTCCACACAGTCACGCTCATCCGCCCGACTTCTCCCTCACCTTCACGCTCACTCACCCGCACTCTCCCTACCCTGAGCATTAGTCACATGACCCTCCCTGGTTAATTCTCTCGAACTGTCCTTTGATCACATTCCCACTCAGACCAATGAGTATCAACAATGGGTTCCACACAGCCTCTGCCGTGTGAAGCAGCCTGTTTTCCAACTCCTACCCTTCAGCCCCTTCCACAGCCGATGGTGCCTCCCCCAGTGTTACCTCCTTGCAACGACTAATACTCTCACATTCATTCTATTCACGAGAAAGGACATTGTCCCAAGCCCCAGGTTGTTATGTGAGCAACAGTCTGGCAAATCACATTCATCTTTTCTCCCCAGTATCGGCCTGAATATCCACACCCCTCTTCTGTTCCCACAGCAACGGAACGTAAAATGAGGATTCGAGAATGACAAAATTGGAGAGAGGGAGATTGGGATGTAACGAGTGCAGAACGCAGAGAGCACAGGAGAATGGGGAGCGGAGGACTGGGAAATAGACTGTGTAAATGGAAGGCGGAGTGAGAGAAGCAGAGGAACAGTGTGAGCATGGGAGGGAGATATGGAGGGAGAATGAAAAAGGCTGAGAGATGAATTGTGCATAAGGCCAGGTCTGAGTGGGGGGATGCAGAGGTGAAAGCAAGGACAGAATGACTTAAAGCCAACTGCTGACTTCAGGCCCAGTCCCTTCTATCCCTGTGGAGAAGGACTTGGGGCTGAGTCGTTCTCTCTCCAGCCCAGCTTCTTCAAAGCAAAGGCAAGCAACAATACCTTTCACTCTGCTGTTTGGCGCTTTTTAATGAACATTTTTGTTTACAAATTGAAGTGATAGAGTACAGTCAGTTGGATGTTGCCGTTTCCCATTGGCCACTACGTTGTGAGAAACATTCTAATGTGTCGATGTAACCCCACTGTGGGATAATGTTGGACAGACTAGAGCTCCCCTCAGTCTGTTAACATAGAGACAGACTGCTTCATCACTGAAACTCTGAACTGTTTTGAGGAAATCCTGAATGGATTGAATAACGATTGAATTTGATTGATTGTTGAATTTAGGTAAATGGACATTTCAGCGCATTCTTCAGAAGCTGTCTGAACTAAGAACATAGAACAATACAGCGCAGTACAGGCCCTTTGGCCCTCGAATTTGCGGCGATCCAAGCCAACCTTACCTAAGCCTGTCCAATATCCTCCATATGCCTGTCCAATGCCTGCTTAAATGCCCATAAAGAGGGAGAGTCCACCACTGCTACTGGCAGGGCATTTCATGAACTCACGACTCGCTGAGTGAAGAATCAACCCCAAACATCTGTCCTATAAATACCACCCCTTAATATAAAGCTATACCCCCTCGAAATACCTGACTCCATACGTGGAAAAATGTTCTCGTGCTCAACCCTATCAAAACCCCTAATCATCTTGTACACCTCTAACAAGTCACCTCTAAACATTCTTTGCTCCAATGAAAAAAGCCCCAAGTGCCTCAGCCTATCCTCATACGATCTTCCTCCCATTCCAGGCAACGTCCTGGTAAACTTCCTCTGCACCCGTTCCACTACCTCCACATCCTTCCTATAGTATGGCGTCCAAAACTGCACACAATACTCCAGATGCGGCCACACCAGCGTCATATACAACTGCAACATGACCTCAGGACTCCGGAACTCAATTCCTCCACCAATAAAAGCCAGAATGCATTATGCCTTCTTCACCACACTATTTACCTGTGTGGCAACTTGCAGAGATCTGTGTACATGGACACCAAGTTCCCTCTGCTCATCCACACTACCAAGTATCCGACTGTTAGCCCAGTACCCCATCTTTTTGTTACTCATACCAAAGTTAATCACCTCACACTTACTCACATTGAACTCCATTTGCCACCTTTCCGCCCAGCTCTGCAGCTTATCTATATTCCGCTGTAAACTGACACATTCTTCCTCACTGTCAACAACTCCACCAACTTTCGTATTATCTGCAAACTTGCGCACCCAACCTTCTAGCCCCTCCTCCAGGTGATTTATAAAAATGACAAAAAGCAATGGTCCCAAAACAGATCCTTGCGGAACACCGCTAGTAACTGCACGCCAAGATGAACCTTTACCATCAACTACTACCCTCTGTCTTCTTCCAGCCAGCCAATTCCTAATCCAAACCTCCAACTCACCCTCAATGCCATACCTCCATATTTTTTGCACTAGCCTCCCATGCGGAACCTTATCAAACGCCTTACGAAAATCCATATACACCACATCTACTGATTTACCCTCGTCCACCTACTTACTCGCCTTTTCAAAGAATTCAATAAGGTTTGTGAGGCACGACCTGCCCTTCACAAAACCATGCTGACTATCCTTGATCACATTATTCCTATCCAGATGTTCATAAATCCTATCCCTTACAATTCTCTCGAAGACTTTGCCCACAACATAAGTGAGACTCACCGGCCTGTCGTTACGAGGGTTATCCCTACTCCCCTTCTTGAACAAGGGAACCACATTTGCTATCCTCCAGTCTTCTGGCACTATTTCTGTAGACAACGAGGACATAAAAATCAAGGCCAATGGCTCTGCAATCTCCTCCCTTGCTTCCCAGAGAATCCTAGGAAAAATGCCATCAGGCCCAGTGGACTTATCTATTTTCACCCATTCCAGAATTTCCAACACCTCTTCCCTACAGACCTGAAAGCCATCCATTCTAATTAATTGTGACTCAGTATTCACGTCGGCAACAATGGCCTGTTTCTGAGTGAATACTGACGAAAAGTATTCATTCAGTGCCTCCCCGATCTCTTCAGCCTCCACACGCAACTTCCCACTATGTTCCTTGACTGGAACTAGTACTACCCTAGTCATTCTTTTATTCCTGACATACCTATAGAAAGCCTTTGGGGTTTTTCCTAATCCGACCAACTAAGAAGTTTTCATGTCCCCTCCTTGCTGCTTTTAGCTCTCTCTTCAGATCCGTCCTGGCTACCTTATAACTCTCAATCGCCCCAAATGATCCTTCACGCCTTATCTTTACATAGGCCGCCCTCTTCCTTTTAACAACGACCCTTTCATCCCTGCCTAACAGGTACATATTTATCAAGGACACTCAATAGTTGCTCCTTGAAATGCTTCACATATCAATTTCGGCCTTGCCTTGAAGCCTACCTTTCCAAGCCACGCATGCTAAGTCGTGCCTCACTGCATCATATTTTCCCTGCCTCCAGCTATAACACTTGCCCTGAAATGCATACTTATCCCTCTCCATCACTAGAGTAAAAGTCACCGAATTGTGGTCACTGTCCCCAAAGTGCTCACCTACCTCCAATTCTAACACTTGGCCTGGTTCATTACCCAGAACCAAATCCAGTATGGCCTCACCTATTGTTGGCCTGTCTACATATTGTGTCAGGAAACCTTCCTGCACACATTGGACAAACACCGACCCATCTAACTAACTCGAGCTATCGCTTTCCCCGTCAATATCAGGAAAGTGAAAGTCACCCATAACAACCACTTTCACTCTTCTCCTGAATCATCCTCGCAATCCTTTCTTCTACGTCTCTAGGACTGCTTTGGAGGACTGTGGAAAACCCCGAACAGGGTGAACTCACCTTTCCTATTCCTAACCTAAGCCCAAACTACCTCAGATGGCGAGTCTTCATCCATCGTCCTTTCCAACGCTGTAATCCTATCTTTGACAAGCAATGCCACACCTTCCCCAATTTTACCCCCACCTCTGACCCTACTAAAACATTTAAACCCTGGAACGTGCAACAGCCAATCCTATCCCTGTTCTACCCATGTCTCCGTAATAGTCATAACATCGAAATCCCAGGTACCAACCGACACTGCAAGTTCACATACCTTATTTCGTATACTTCTTGCATTGAAGTATACACACTTCAAGCCACTTTCCAGTTTAAAGGCACCCTCCTTTGAGATTGATGCCTTGTTCCTAACCTCCATACACTCCAGGTCCTGCACCCTAAAGCTACAGTCTAGTTTCCCATGCACTTGCAGAGTTAGTTTTAACCCTCACCCCCCGCCCCCCACAAGTGCACCAGCATACCTTCCCCCAAGGATACTGGTGCCCCTCAGGTTCAGGTGTAGACCATCCTGATTATAGAGGTACCACTTTCCCCAGAAAGAAACCCAGTTATCCAGAAAACAGAATCCCTTCCTCCTGCTCCATCCCTGTAGCCACGCATTTAACAGTTCTCTCTCCATATATTTTGATTCTCTATCACGTGGCACGGGTAACAAACCAGAGACAACAACTCTGTTTGTTCTAACTCTAGCTCTCTGAAATCCTGCCGAACATCCTCAGCCCTCTTCCTACCTATTTCGTTGGTGCCAATGTGGACCATGACTTCGGGCTGCTCCTCCTCCCCCTCCCCCTGAAGTACCCGGAAAACATGATCAGAGACGTCACGTACCCTTGCACCTGGGTCACGTACCCTTGTATATGGGAACGTACCCTTTCATTTCTTCTGCGTCACTGCACAAATCGCGGTGTTTGTGCAATAACTGAAAAGCTGGAGCATGAAGCCCAAATCCCGAAGATAACGATGGAGATGTAGAGGGGTATTCACAATTTCCTGAAACCGGACCCACATCGAATACTGCATAAATATTGACGTTAGCAGGATGAAATTGGCCGAGATCAAAAACAGTAGAATGATGGATTTAATTCGATTTCTCATTTTTGTTTCCGCCTGAGCGTCCCCATGGTGGTAGCTCAGAGTCTCCTGCGGGCACTACTCATCACTAAAATGTGTGTGTTGGTGGGACCATTGAGCAGCAGAGTCAGGAGAAACGGTAGAGCCGGGGTTACAGTGGATAATATGAATTGGATTGTGACCCTGACATGGGAGGATTCAACACCATCTTTTGCAGCACAAATGCCGGGGCGGTTCAACAGCCAATACCGAGTTGTGAGCATACATATCGGAAAATATTCCTTAAACAACTCAGCATAGTCACTGCTCCCAGCCCCACAATCGCTGTTTACTCACTGCAATATTTATTTTTCAGTTTATGGCAGCAAATTGCCACAAACCGTTCAAAGGTGAAAGTGACGGTGAACCAGACAGAACAGTCAATTGATGCATAAACCAGGACAGCGTGGTTATTACAGACGGGGATGAATGTGAAAAAATAAAACAATTCCGCAAAAACAACGGGAATCTTTCTCAGTTTCATGTCGAAGATAATGACGAGTAGGTTTGCCGCTGCCCTGGCCACCAGGTAACGTTTCACACATGGAGACAATCCACAATCTTTCTCATGCAGGATGTAGATTGTCAGTGGGTTAACTGTGAGGAAGGAAAACAAGCAGATTATCCATCAGCCTGTACGCAAATTTCCTAGTCTGACTGAGGACCCAGTGAGATTATCAAATGTGTAACTGCACATAGAGAATTATTACTGAAATCATTGGAGCTGCAATAACAAATGGGAAATTCTGAATTACTGACCAAAATGTCACAAATCACAAGAAGCCCTCCCTCCCCAAACACAGAGAGATACGTCCACAAGAACAGATGGTTCCTGAGAAATTCCCACAAACTCGATAACTCGAGAGCAGGCACAGGTCTTTTCTTTCAAGCTCATAATACGCAGGGTGAAAAAGTTGTGATCCTGAAGGATTCATTCCCAGTTCCTTGAAGACAAACGGAATTTCGAAATTACTGCCTTTTCGAAGAAGTTTTGGTCGATCCTGTGTCGTGAAGAAATGGACACACAGGGAAAACGTACTCAACCCTTTCACTGCCTGAGGGACTTCGGATCAGTGTCTCCCTCTCCTTGGAACGGAATCATTTCCCTAGGCATATGACCATTTGTGGAAATCACTGATGTCCGGCTGTTCACAAAGAATATCAGGGATAGAATGTTCGGGGAATGTCCGTTATAAAATATTGGGTACAGAATATTCCAGGAAACCTTCCGCAGCTACTTTGGCACCATTCCCCATATTTTCCTCCGTTACATTGGTGACTGTATTGCAGTTACTTGGTGCTCCCTCGAGGAAATTGAACAGCTCATCAATTTCATAAGTATACTCTAGCCAACCTCAATTTCACCTGGACCTTCTCGGGCACCGAATCCCTTCCTAGACCTCTCCATCTCCATTTCTGGAGACCAATTAACAACGGACATTTCCTACAAGCGCACTGACCTCCATAGAGATAACAACTCCTTCTGTCCTGCCTCTTCTAAAAACGCGATTCCTGAATCACAATTGCTCAATATCCGTCCCAACAGGTCCCAGGAGGACGAATTCCACCTCAGAAAATAAACAGATAGCCTCCTTCTTCAAAGATTGCAATTTCCCTTTCCCACATGTTTGTTGATGCCATCCAGCGCATCTCCTACACTTCCTATACCTGTGCCTTCCAACCCCAGTGCTCCCAACGCAACAAGGACAGACACCCTTCACCTATCACCCCACCAACGTCTGTATGCATCGCATCATCCGTCGCCATTTACGCTAACTACAAACCGACCCCACAAATTGGAATATAGTTCCCTCCCTACCCTGATGAGAGGCCATTCCCTCCACGACTTCCTTGTCAGATTGACGCCCGCCAGCCCTCATGCCACTCCTGACACCTTCCCCTGCCACCGCAATACCTGCAAAATCTGCGCCTACACCTCCCGCCTGATATCCATCTATGGCCACAAAGGATCCTTTTGCATCCGACAGAAACTTACCTATGCCTCTGCCAATGTCATCTACAGTGTCCTTTGCACTCAATTTGGTCTCCTCTACATCGGGGGTACTGGACGCCATCTTGCAGATCATTTCAGAATACGTCTCTTGGACACCCGCAGCAAACACCACCACCACCCCATGTTGAACACCTCTTCTCCGCCTCCCACTCCATCAAGGCCACTCAGGTCCTGGCTTCGTCATCGAGAAACAATAACCATCCGAAACCTTGAGGAAGACGCCTTATATTCCGCCATGGGACACTGCAACTCAACAGCGTCAATGTAGATTTCATCATTTTTCGCATTTGCTCTCCTCCTACATTATCGCAATCCGAAGCCTCCAACTCGGCACCACACCCTTGACCTGTCCTTCATCTTTCCCTTTTTCTGGTCGGCTCTCCTCTCTGACCTATCACCTTCTACCCCATCTTCACCTGTCTATCACATTCTCAGCTACCTTGCCCTCAGCTTCAACCCCTTTTCATTTGTCTCTCAGCCACCCAGCCCAGAACCCTGATCCCTAATGAAGGGCTGATGTTCAAAAAGTTGATTTCCCCGCTCCTCGGATGCTGCCTGACCTGTTACATTCGAGCATTACGTTCCCAGTTAGAAAACAGTCTGACACCATCCTCCTCAAAGAATCAGGCCTGATGGGTAATGTTTCATGAAGCACTACCACCATCCCTGGGTATGTCTGTTCCACTGGCAGGACAGAACAAAATGTGATGGGGGTTCCCTGGGTTAAAGTTAGGGAAGAGGTTACCATGCAATTCCCCAACATTGATTTCAGGACCCCGGAAATCTCACGCTAATTGGTCAAAGGTGGTCAAGGAAATCGCCTGAGGATGGATATATCCTGCTCCTCTCCACCCCAGCTCTCAGAAGTAACTCAGTTCCCCTTGACTTTGAAAACATATCAAAGGAAGCACTGCGGTGAGACAGATATCGAACAGACCCTGGTTCTGGGACTTCATGGCCATCAGCAAGTGTGTCTCCACATGTCCACCACTGACTGAGCAGGGAGAGACATCAAATACACAGCAACCAGACTGGGGCAACTGATGGGGGAACCAATAAGAAGAAATCATTCTCACCAAACTCCTGTTTCCAGATGGCTCTGTCTCTAACAGTATCTGTTGGAGCAGCCAGCACACAGTCCTTGTGGAGGGAATATCTCAGCCACCTCATATTGAAGATCCTGCCCACTGTGTTATGTGGCATTCCCTCCTGTGAAGTAGGATATACTTCGATAGGAACAAGCAAATGGAAGCTGGTCCACCGTGAGTCATCATGGTCTGTCAGCAGCTGCAGCACCAATGGCGTTCCCTCTATCATAATGTCAGAAGTGGACTGCTCACCGAAGGTTCCAAAATGTTCAGTAACATTCATAACTACACCTATACTGAAGCAGGCTATTCAGCCCATCAAGAATTTTAAACAGGAACAGAATGTGGCTATTCATCTATTTCCGCCTTTTGGCCAGCAATTGAAGCTCATCTTTTAATATCTAATTACTGGTCCATTAGTAATTACAAGGAACATTCATCCTTTCAAAACAACCACACAGGAATATGGGAGGATTGAATATTGAGCCGGGCGAAGGGATACGTTAGGCATAATAGTGTCTTTATCAGTTTAACACAAATTAACGACTGAAGTGACACAGTAACCAGGACTGGGACCTCAACTATTTGCAACATTTTCGAGAATTGCAACAGATGTATTCTAATTTAGATCGTCAGAAACTTAAGTTATCAAGAGGAGGTAGAGAATCTCTATTTGGATAAGAAATGGAAAGCAACTTGGCAGCTGGAATGTAACGTGGGTATATGTGAAACTATGATATTTTCCAGCAAGAACAACAGTCTGTATAATAAATAAATGTAGGGAGATAACAGGACTTAGAGACACAGTGTGTACTGCTGGGCTCAGTCTGAACTTTTCAGTCATGTGAAGTGTTGTTCCATCTCCCTGTTGGTCTGCTCCCTAATGTTCCCAGTGGCCCCACTGCTCCCGTTACAAACTGATATTTTCAAGTGGTTGGTTGGCGGTGGGGAGTGGTGAGGGGTGCTGTTTTTGAGCTGTTGTCCAACGGGATGGCCTTTATTCAGAAGTCTTTCATTTCCGGCTACGTGGAGCCCTGAATACGTTGGGAATAGCTGTCTGGTTCTGAATGAAGAGGCTGTGGTTGCTGCCAGGACACTGGGTATTCACCAACATGATGTACTGTTCATAGGCACACTGCAACATAAATGGACTGGAAAACCGTGAGTCCAATCACAAAATGATAATGAAAGGCATTACAGATCAGCTGAAATTGTTAGGTATATTATATGTTCAATCCATAACAGAGAAGCATTAAGTCAGAAACATTAAATCCAGCACACGACGCTGTGTCGATCAAAGTCTGCTCAGTCCAACCCAGCAATCTGCCGAGTGCAGAAAACTCTGCAGACCACAGCAGTACATTGCTCAATAAACCAAAACTAGACATCTGTCCAGCACGGGGAGCTGTGCAGACCACAGCATTGCCTTGATCTGTAAACTCGGACTAGATATATGTTCATCACTGGGAGCTATGCAGAACACAGCAGTGCATTGACCTTTATACCCTGACTAGAATGCTGGGAACGCACATCAGGCCAGGCAGGATGCGAATAGCAAGAGAATCGACGTTTCGGAAATAAGCACTGATCAGATTTCTGATGAAGGGATTATGCTAGAAACGTTGATTCTCCTTCTCCTTGGATACTGACTGGCCTGCTGTGAATTCCCAGCAGCACACTCTCGACTCTGATTTCCAGCATCTGAATCCTCACTTTCTCATAGGTCTCTGTCGAGCACTGGGAGCTCGGGAGACCGCAACACTGCAGTGATCTATAAACCTGGAAAAAATATCTGTTCAGCGTGGGGACCGAAGCAGACCACCGCAGTGCTTAGATCTATAGACCTGGAAAATTTATCTGTCCAGCAGAAGAGATTATGCAGACCACCGCAGTGCATTTACCTACACATGCGGACTTAATATCTGTCAAACACAGGGAGCTGTGCAGACCACAGTCGTGAAATTGCATCGAAGCCACCCTGAGTGAAGCAAGTTAGGAGAGGTTGAGTTTAATTTTAGCTCGCTTTCTACAACTTTGAAAGTTTTTTGGATATACTCTTCGAAAGCATAGTGAGAACTGATTGTAAAGTCGTGAAACAACCCCAATGGCAGCATACGGGCCAACAAAGGATATGTCTATCTCCTTCTGTTATCTCAAGGACAACATTGCAAGGAATCGGAGAAAACTGCTCTGGGTCTTCAAAGGCATTCTTTGAAGAAGGAAACAGCGTGGAATGTCGTAAAAATGGTGGCATGGTCATAATGCTGTAGGTTGAACGCCAATGCACCGCCCACACTTTGTGTGTTTCTTATTTGTTCTATTTTCTGGAGAGTATTTTCTTCACAATCTATTGTCTTTTTAACGTGACTCCTTTGGGAGTGGAGGAAGTGAGTCCCAGAACAAAGGATCGTGAGGGGAATCAAGGCTTCAAGATTTAAAGAACAGTGCTGCCTGGAGACATGTCCAAGTGCTGTCTGGATACTGGGCCCGGGGCAGTCTGGAGACTGCGTCTGGTACAGTTTGGAGACTGGGCCCCGTGCGGTCTTGGAAGTGGGCCAAGTGTGGCCTGGCACCTTGGCCCGGTGCCGCCTGTACAATAGGCCTGATGCAGTTGGGAGACTGGTCCTGGAATGTTCTGCAGTCTGACCCAGTGTGTCCAAGAGACTGAATCTGCTGCGGCCTGGAGACTGGGCCTGCTCCGGTCTGGAGACTTGGTCCGGTGTGCTATGGAGACTGGCCCTGGTATAGTCTGGAGTCTGGGCCCCGTGAGGCCTTGAGACTGGGCACGACGCACTCTGGAGACTGAGCCTGGTGTGGTCTGCCGACTGAACCTGGTGTGGTCGACAGTCTTGAGACGAGATATTGTATAATGTCGCCAGTAGGATGTGGTCCAGTGAAAGTTAGTAGTGGGAAGTGTTAGTTGAATTTGAGGACACGGGGAAGCACTTATTTAATACTTTTCGTCAGTATTCTCATTTGAAAAGGGCAATGTCATTGAGAATACGGAGATAAAGGCTACAAGATTATATGGGATTGATGTTGACAAAGGGGTGGTTTTCTCAATTTTGGAAGATCTGAATGTAGTTATTAACCCTGGCCCAGCGGGATTTATTCTGGGATCTCTGGAAAGCCAGGGAGGAAATTACAGAATCTTTGACTTCAAAATATATGTCATCATTGTCGACAGGAGTTGGGCCAGAATACTGGAGGATAGCAAAAGTTGTTCTCTTGTTTAAGTAGGAGTGTCGGACAACCCTGGTAATGAAAGGGCAGTGTGCCTTACACTATTTATGTTGAATATGTTGGACAATTTTGAGAGCGATAAGATTTGTAATCACCTGGAAAGGAAAATTTGATTACAGATAGTCAACATAGTTTTGTGAAGGGTACGTCGTGCCACACTCACCTTATTGAGTTCTTTGAAAAGGTGAGAAAACGTGTGGGTGAAGGTAAAGTGGTTGGTGTGGTGTACAAGGACTTAAGTAAAGCATTTGAAAAGATTCCACACAAATGGGTATTGCACAAAACACTGAGTTTTAGGATTCAAGGTGATTCAGCGGTTTAGATCAGAAATTGGCTATCTGAAAGAAGACAGAGGGTGATGGTTTGTGGGAAATGCTCATTCGGGAGGTCAGTTACCAGTGGTGTGCTGCAAGGACCTGTTTTGGGGCCACTGCGGCTTGTCGTTTTTATAAATGATCTGGATGTGGGCGAAGATGGATGGGTGAGCAAATTTGCAGGCGACAAGAAGGGAGGCATGGTTGTGGATCGTTCTGACATATACATAAGATGCAGTGCTAGACTGAAAAGTGGCAATTGGAGTTTAATAGAGGCAGGTTTGATGTAGTTTAATTCGGAAGAAAGAACAACAATTCAGGTGATTGAGCTAATGGTGAATGTCTTGGCAGTTTAGATGAACAGAGAGATCTCAGTGTCCAGGTGCATACATACCTGAAAGTTGCCACTCAGGGTTATAGGGTTGTTAAGAAGGCATATGGTGTGTTGGCGTTTATTCGTAGAGGGAGCCAAAAGGGCAAGGTTCAACTGAGCAAGACACTGGTAAGGCCGCACCTGGATTATTGCCTGTAGTTCTGGTCAGTGCATAATATGAACGATGTGGAAGCTTTGGACAGGTACCAGATGAGATTTACGAAAATGTTGCCTGTCATGGAAGGAAGGTCTTACGAGGAAAGGGTAAATGAGGACTTATACTTTATCCGTTGGAGAGAAGAAAGTTTAGAGGTGACTTCATCGAGACGTACAAGATAATCAGAGGGTTGGATAGAATGGACAGTGAGAGGCTTTATCCTCGGATGGTGAAGGCTACCACGAGGAGGCCAAGCTTTACATTGAGGGGTCAGAGACATAGGATTGATATGAGATGTAGTTTCTAAACTCATAGTGCAATAGGGGCCAGGAATGACCTGCCTGCAACAGTCGTCGAGTCGCCGACATTAAGCACATTCAAATGGGCCATGGATAGACATATGGATAATAATGCAACGATCTGGTATAAATGTGAATCAGATTATATTCACCGTTCGATGGGATTGAGTGCCGAAGGGCATTTGCTGCGCTGTAACTCTCTATGTTATATGATTGTTGGCCCAGTGCAGCCAGGAGACGAGTCATGGTGCGGTCTGGAGACTGGGCGTGGTGCAGTCTGGAGACTGGGCCTGGTGCGGTCTGGAGACTGAGCCCAGTGCTGTCTGGATATTTGTTGCTGGCACAAACTGGGTTGTAATTCGAGTCAGTTCTTTCTTTCATTTTTTTTTTCTTCTGCTGGACTTTCGTTGATTATTCTTTCAATTATTAGAGAATACTGAAGAATCTACACTGAGATTTCTTGTACTTGTGATGGCGCGTAAGTGAAGTCATTGGCAACTTTCCGCTGCAAACATTAAAGTTCACGTGACAATGAAGCCAATTTAATTCAAATGTGAGAGAGTCACTGTATTTGATGCCCCTTTCAAACAAACCTGCTGCGTGTGCCTTGAAATGGAGCATCTGGAGAGAATTTTATTACTTTACTTTAATCATAAGAGGGAGAGACAGACAGTGAGATAGTGAGGGGGAACATTTTGATTCCCATTTCAATGGATTTGCTACCAAAGAGCAGAAAGCCAAATGCTCAGAGACGCAGCTGCAGGGATATATACATCAGTAGACTGAAGTACACATGCAAGCGCACACGTGTACACACACACTCTCTCTCTCACACACACACACACACACACACACAGACACACAGACACACACACACACTCACACAGACCCATGGAGATATTCAGCCCTTCATGTCTGTCTTGACATTCCGTGGCTGATCTGATCATGGCCGTACCTTTTATTCCTCCTGGAAAATAAGGCGGGGCAATTAGATGTCATGTGAGAGTAAGGGCATTCTGGGACCTGTGAACATAATTCTGTCAACGCAAGTTTACATTATAATTTGGGACAAGACTGTTTCTGATGTGAAATTGGGCAAAAACGTTCAAACGCAAATTGGGGGAAGCTGTTGAAGGTGAAAGGACGTCAGGAAAGTTGGAGTCATTCAAAAGCGAGATAGTGAGATTTCAGGAATTACATGTTCCGTCAGTGTGAAGGGCACTGCTAACCGAAGTAGGGCACAGGATATGTCAGGGGATGTTGAGGCTTTGGACAACGAAAAAAGGAGTCATACGTCAGGTTCAGGCGAGTGGTATCAAAGGAATCCCTTAAGCATACTGAGTGTAGGACAACACTTACCAGGGAAATCACGAGGGCAAAAAGTGTGCATGAGGTGGCTTTGGCTGATAAGGTTAAGGAGATTTGAAAGAGATTCTATAAATATATTAACGACAAAGGAGAAAGTCGAGAGTCATTAGGACGCAATAAAAAACAATCAGCCATCTAATGATTGGCTCCACAGGAGATGAATGAGGTTATTAGGTCTATTGTCAAATGTACTCACGTGAGGACACTGACAAGTTTACATCTCGCCACAATCTTAGATACAAAGCTTCCACACTCCCCACCTCCAAGAAACAAAATCTTGGTAGAAATCAGAAAAATGAAGAGAATAAAATTAAATGTAAAACATTACGACTGCTCCTGTAGTCGTGGAAAAACAGAAAATCAGTTTATTGTTCAACAACAGAGTCCATAAGTGCCTGGCCATGCTGGGTTCACACTGTACATAAGGAATCGACCTCCCCCTCCCCGCTGCCTTATCGCCTGTTTCTGCTCTAAGGTTGAGGTCCCACACAAAGACTTCACGTCGGTATTTACTCAAGAGCAAAATGCAGAAGAGAGGAAAGTCAGGGAAATAAAAATAAGTGATATTTGAAACGAGACCACATTACAGAAGCGGAAGAGCTGACGTTCGTAAAATGCAGAACCGTAGAAAAAAACCCGGGACGTGTTCAAATGTATGCCGGAATCATTGCAGGATATTGGGGAAGACACTGTGCTTGCACGGGCTGAGATGTTTGTGTCATTCCTTCGAGTTCTGGTGAAGGATCACTGGATCATTCATTCCGATTTCTCTGCACAGATGTTGCCAGATCTGTTGAACATTCCTAGCACCTTCTGTCCTTGTTTCTGACTTACAGAATCTACAGTCCTTTCAATTTTTTTTGTATCATTGACAGCCACGGGTGAGGTGCTGAAGGATTTGAAGACAGCTAATGTGACAACATTATTTTTAAAAAGTTTGCCAGGAACTACAGACCAGTGACTCTGACGTCAGAGATGGCAAAATGCTTATAGGAGCTTCTGGGAGGCAAGATTTACATGCATTGGGAAAAACAAGGACTGATTAGAGATGGTCAGCATGGCTTTTTGTGTGGGAGAACTGGTCTCAAAAATTAGTTTACATTTTTTGAAGAGGTGACCAAGAAGATAGATGAATGGCAATCAGCATACATTGTCTACGTGGATATTAGCAAGCCCCAACATTTGGGAGAGCTAGCCAATTAGATACAACATTGCTTGAACAGGAGGAGGCAGAGGGTGCTGGGAGAGATTTGTTGTTTCTCCTCGTTGCCTGTGACCAGCGGTGTGCCACAAGGAGCTCCTTTTCATTGTTTTTCTAAACGATTTAGATGGGAACGTAGGAAACTTGGAAAGTAAGTTTGACAATGAAACCCCCAAAATTATTTGTTATAGTGGGCAGTGAAGAAGGTCCCGCAAAAGAACAGTGCCTTAGTGATTAATACTGTTGCCTCACACACCAGGAAAAGCTTCGAAACCAGCCTCGGGGAACTGCCTGTGTGGAGTTTGCACGTTCTCCCTGTGCCAGCGTGGGTTTCCTCCGGGTGCTCCGGGTTTCCTCCCACAATCCAAAGATGTGCCAAATGAATTGGCCATGCCGAATTGCCCATAAGTTAGTGCATTAGTCAGAGGGAAATGTGTCGGGGTGGGTTAATCGTCGGAGAGTCGGTGTGGACTTGTTAGGCAGAAGGGCCAGTTTCCACACAGTAGGTCATCTAACCTTGATCCAATGGGCCGAGGAATGGCAGATGGAGCTTCTTTCTGTTTAATGTGAAATGCTGCATTTTTTTAGACAAACCAGCGCAGGATTTACACATTTAACGTTTGGGCCCTGGGCAGTTTTGTTCAACAGAGAAACCAAGGTTGCAGGTATATAGTTCTTTGAAAGTGGAGTCGCAGGTAGACAGGGTACGGACGAGGGTATTGTGCAAGCTTATCATAAACTAAAACACCATTGTGCATAGGATTTGGGATATCATGTTGAGGCTGTTCAAGAGAATGGTAAGGACGCATTTGGTGTACTGAGGGCAATTCTTGTCGCCCTTCTATGGGAAGGATGTTATAAACTGGAACGGGGACAAAATATATTAAATGATGTGGCGGAAACGGGAGGTTTTCAGCTACATGGCAAGTCTGTGATTTTGCTCCCTTTGCGTAGGAGGATGTGAGGTGACCCTACAGAGGTTTATTAAATCATGAGGGGCACAGAGAGGATGCACGGCCAAGGTCTTTTTTCCCACAGTAAGTGTGTCTGAAACCAGAGAGGATAGGTTTAAGGTGAGAGGAAAGAGATTTAAAAGGGATCTAAGGGGCTGTTGTTTCTCACAGAGGGTGGTGTATATATATATATATATATATATATATATATATGTGTCGCCAGCTGTCAGAGGAACTGGTATTGCTGAGTACAATTACAACATTTGAAAGACAATTGGATGGGTACATGTATGAAAAAGAATTGGAGGAGTACGTGCCAAAAGCAGAAAATGGAACTAGTTCTGTTTAGGAAACATGGTACATAGAATTCTGATGCTGATGTGGTGCTACAGACCACAGCAGCAGCAGAAGCATAATTATATTCAACCACAATCTGCAACTTTTTCTGCTGGGGATCATCCCTCAGTCTGTCATTACTACCAAACCAGTCTATGGTTCGGTGATGAGTGTAT
Source organism: Chiloscyllium punctatum (assembly GCF_047496795.1). Taxonomy (NCBI): domain Eukaryota; kingdom Metazoa; phylum Chordata; class Chondrichthyes; order Orectolobiformes; family Hemiscylliidae; genus Chiloscyllium; species Chiloscyllium punctatum. The sequence continues at coordinate 30,539,910 of NC_092784.1, forward strand.
TTGTACATTCGAGACAGAACCATGTGTACCGAAACCAGATGGCAAACTATTAAAACTACCACACGTACTGTTTATATTGCAAACTGTTGGAATAACATCTGACAGAGAGGGCGAAATAACCCCAAGACAAGAGCCCAATAGTCCGGCCACATCCAGTCATAAGTGGTGATGGACGGTTAAACAACTCGCTGGATGAGATGGCTCACAAATATCCCTAACCTAAATAATGGAACAGCCTTGTAGCTCTGTGCAAAAGACAAGGATGAAGACAAGACTGCACAGAAAGATCAGGAAATGAGTGAGCCATTCAACACATTATACATCCCCCATTCCAGTTCATGGCTGAACATCTCCCTCATGCATTTAATCCCGAAAATGTATGCATCCCGAAATGTTATTGGAAAAATATTAAATAACATCTTCAGCAGTTCCTTCGATCCATCGTTTTGAAATGATGTCTGATCATTTATGTTCAAACCATGGTCCTGCGCTATCACTTCCCATTTAGTGTCTATGCATTTTCAGTGCGTTTGCTCTCACAGGCTTGAGTGGGAGAGAATTCCCAAAGTTCAACAGTCTCTGGGTGGAGACATTTATTCTCGTCTCAATGCAGAATGGCCTGGCTGTACCTCATAATGTGGCCTCTTGTTTCAGACGACCCAGCCAGGGGAATTATCATCCTTGCTTCGAATCTGTCTCACCGTCTCAGGTTTATATTATTTACTCATCCACTCATTTTCCTAAACCCTTTGGAATACAGGCTTAGTCCACATAAATTAAGTCCCCACAACATGCCTGATATCCCAGAGATCCTTCACTGCACTCCCTGAAGATCGGTGTTTTCCTTTATTAGGTACAGAAATCAAAACTGCACATAATGTTCACAATGTTAGACATGCATTCTCACCAAATTGCAGCTGGAGTAAGACACCCTTACTCCTGTATTCGAATTCCCTTGAAATGACGGTCAACGCACAATTTATCTACCTAAATGTTGCTTTCAGTGACGAGTGTACAAGAAGATCCAGATTATTTCCAATCTTGCAGCTAACCACTTTGTGGGTATATGTACACTAGTCACTGTGTCAATGTCATTCCCAGTAGTGATCTCTGGCGCCAGAACGCAGAGCTGTGCATGTACCTCCAACGTCTGTGCAGATGAAAACAAGAAAATCCGCAGAATTCCCTTGAAAATAATATTTTTAACCAATCCCTTTTCAAATGGCAGGCTACTGTTCTATCATTCCCCCCAAAGTACACAACATCACATTTACACATATTGGTATTCATGTGCCATGTGCTTGTCCATTCACTCAACTTGTCTCAGTCACCTTGGAGTACTTTGATATCCTCCTTACCCACCCATCGTCAGATAGCTTTTCGTGCTGTCAGCAGGCTTGGAAATATTGCATTTGGGTCCAGAACCAGATGTTTGCGATGTATTGGGAAAACCTGAGGCCCAAGCCCCAATTCCTGTCACACACCACGATACGTCCCGTCCCAAAAAAAGTGTTCTCACACTTAGGGATCAGTGCAGAAGCCCCCTCTGGACTTCCTAGTTTCCTGCCCTTCATTGAGTCCACCCCTGTCTGCGTTTTTACTTCTGAGGTATATCACCTCATATTTATCAGTGTTACAGTTCATCTGTCATTGACCTGGCCATTCCATCTACATGTTCCTATTACATAAGACCTTCCTCCTCACTATCAAACAAACACTTAGTAACCACATTCCCTCACAACCCTCAACATTCACATCTCCATTATTTTAGAGCACACCAAATAGTAAGTGACACAGCACTGATCCTTGCGTTACACATCTGCAGTCACACAAACAGCCTTCTGCCACCACCCTCCTTCTCCTTCCACTGAGGTAGTTTTGGATATAACTTGCCAAGTTAACCTTGATACCTTCAGATTTTAATTAATTTGTCAGTTTCCCATGTGGGGCTTTGTGAATGGACTTGGTGGGAAAACCATTTGAAAAAACACCTTGAAAAATTCCAATAAAATTCATTAGGCGTGACTTCCCTCCGATAAAGCCAAAGTGACTGTCCTGGATGAAACATTGCCTCTCAAATGGAAATCAATTTTATCCTTCTTTATATTCTCCATTAGCTTCCCGAAAAGTAAACCGATTCTCACTGATCTATAGTGCCCTGGTCCTTCTGCACCACCCTTCCAATACAGTGTAACCGGATAAAATGCATCCGGATCATTTGTACAATTTTTAGATCAGGTAAAACCATCAATCCCTGATCACATCTTATATCAATTTGCTCAAGAGCTTCCCAGTCCATCTTCTCAAATTCTGTCCATGCCTCCTCCTTCATCCCCAGATTGTTCTCATGGTTTCTAATCGGTTCTAACTGTTCGCTTATAGGAGTGGGAACACTGTTAACTTCAAACACATGATGCACGTATAAAAGATAATTAACAAAATTAACATTTGCTGTGTAATCCGAAAGAGATTACTTTGCTCGATTTAACACTTTGCTGAAATTTTTAATCACAGCCTAATTTTGCTGGATTCTGCAAGTAAACTGCTCGCCCTGACAAGTCTTGCAAAACTGTCAGATTCAGCAATAGTCAGGGAAAACATAAACTTCATACAAACAACCGAATGTTCCCAGTTCTTGTCCTTGATAATAGTAAGCGAAATGTAGTACAAAATGAATATGTGAAAGTTGCGCAGTCCCTCACATACGGCATCTTGCCAAATGTATTGAAACTCTGCAGAAGTTCAATAAAGCTTTCTCTTTGCTCTTGCTGGCATTTGAGTCGAGTCGATTTAATTTCCACGACTGCAAACTTTGGGGTTCGTCCGGAACCCCGCGACCGGGTAAGAATCTGAGTATTCCCAGTAGGTGTAGGCGCCAGCGCGTTGAAGGACTTTCGCTTCATCTCGAATGTTGCGTGAGAGGACTGGGAATCTGTGGATCGCCCCACAGTCAGGATTTCAATCGAATAGGGCCAGGGTACGAGTTTTAACTTAAGTAATCCTACATAGAGAATCATTCTCAGAGAACAAATAAAGCAGGAAGAGCTTCCAGCGAACGTTCGCTCGGTATTTGTGTGAAACACAAGGGATGTGATTGCTGACTCTACAGTGCTTTAGAGACAGCAAGTTTAATGGTAGTTTGAGATTTGGAACAGCCACTGCCTGAGTTAGACTCGCCAAAGACGTACCGGACATGTCGCTTCTTGGTTTGGGAAATCCAAGGCATTGAGGCAGATGTGCCCAATTCGAGAAGGCACCTCCAGAAGTGAAAGCAAGTCAAAAAGGAAAAGATAACAGTACAGAGACAGAGAGAGAGAGACAGCTGGACACTTTTCCAGTGAATTGAAATGGGCTCCAGCAAAAAGAAACAAAAAGAGGGTCCAGAGTGGACTTGGAATGGTCAACCAAAAGTACAGAACATGTTAAGTAATTACGGCCCAGAGTCTGTAAAGCAGATAGAATTGTGGATTAAGGAACGCGGTTTTTCGGAGGATGGGAGTTTTAGTTGAAGGCAGTTGGAAGTATTAAAGTCACGGTTGGAAGTGAGCGAGAAGAAGAAACGGAAAGGAAGAATAAAATCTGTGAACTGGAGTGCTTATAATATATGGAAGGCTGAGGATGATATCAGGGAAAGTAAATATCAAGTAAAAGATAGTTCAGATACACGTATAAACACGAGCACACATGCAGACGTGTGTGGAAAACAACCTTATGAAGCTGTACAGTGTCTTAATTCTGTTCCAGATCCTGACCATGATGACTGCCCCGCGAGACATACAGCCCCCCTACAAGATCCACCTGTCGAAGGTTCCAAGTCAGCGGCCGCCGTCTTAGGGTCTGCTGGATCACCAATAGCCTATCGTACCTGCAACCAATTGAAGCAAGAAGCCGAAAATGAGGACGGCCACTCCAAGACTGATAGACATCCAGGGCCTGCTCACGATCAGTCCACGACGGGTGACAAGTCAGACAGCGAGAGTTCTGACGTGCGATCATCTAAGCAGCACCAATGGTTGAGGTTGAAGATCCAGAAGGGCGCCCAGTGCTGGTCCACCGATCATTGACCATGAAGGATTTGGAAACTGCCTATGGGCAGTTGCCTGACCCATGCGAGGTTGGAGCTAATAGGTTTGCTGAAAATGTAACAAAGTTCTGTGTCGAGACATCTCCTGGGACAGACACTGGTGCCGATGTCAACAAAATCAAGTATAAATGGTCAGCCGTAAGCGTCCATGCCAGATCAACCAACCCACAACTGTAAGAGAACAGAGACTTTCATGCTTTTGGTCCATGCTGAAAGCCGCCTGTAGGGAGGCAGTCTCAGTGCGAATGGATATGACCAAAATTGCAACGCGTAAACAACAAGAAGGTGAGACAGTGTCCCAGTACCTTACCCGCCTCAGTGAAGTCCATAACGCCCATGGTGGACGGAGACCATCCGAGGACATGACGGCAGCAGAAATCGCACCTTATGAAGCACACCTGAGGAACAGCTTCATCAATGGAAAGAAGGACGAAATAGTCAAAAAGGTAAAAGACACATGTATTACCTGCGACACTGGAAAGCTAACTTTGGTAGAACAACATGCGATATATGCTGAATTAAATGCTGGCCCAAGGGAAGGAGAAGCACAAACTAAAGATGGAAAAAAAAGCACATAAACCTCAGCTTACTATGATGCAAATGGTCAGCTGTTGGAGGGAGGTGTTGCATGGAGAGAGGCAGGTGTGGAGGTGGCGGAAGAGGAAGACAAAGGGGTCATGGAAGAGGCGCTGGCAGAGGTTGATCTGGCGGGTACTTTGTTTGCGGGGGAATGGACCACTGTTCGAGACAGTGTCCATCCAGACAATCCCAATCGGCCCTGGAGGTTGGATAGCAGGGTGACTGACAGGGGAATGCTGAGGTGGAGGTGGGCATCCCACAAGGTACAGGGAAGCTTCTTTCCCTTATGCTTGGCAATGAAGGATCGCTTATGCTTATCTCTTCTTCAAAACTTACGGGCATTGAAATAAGTCCCAAAGGCCATATTGAGCACTGAGATTTCGAAGTGTGGACCTATATGTTCAATATAATTATGATGCATATCAGTCGATGCCTACCTCAATGTTATATGTGGAAGTTACTTCAGTTACCGTTTTGGTAGATACAGAGGCAACATATTCAGTCCTTAAATTAATCCAGTTCAGAGAAATGCCGGAAATAAAGATGAGTGGAAGGCTCCTGAACATAATGGGTGCATCAGAAGTCGTGATATGAGAGAGATTTTCGTCACCCCAAATTTGTGAACCGAGTACTGGGGAAGCATTCCAACGGTCATTTTTGTAATTGAATTCTGTCCTTTAAATTTGATGGCTCCAGATCTCATAGTCAGTCTGGGGTTGGATTTGCTCAGTACCCCGAGTGTTTGCACGTAATCCAAAGGGAATATTCTCCCGTGCAGGCTGTAAAATACGACCCACGACCCCTAATGTATGTCTATGAGTGACGATTGAGCCAAAGATCGATACGTTCAGTGAATGCTTAACTCGCCCTGGAAATAAGTAACCATGTTAATCCTACTAACACCGATTATCTTGCTGGAGACACGCTGCACAGCACAGAAACACCGTGATGGCCCTGACGAATCATATTGAAAGGATTGGTTCAGGAGATTCGTTAAACCAGATCATTTGTTATTGTGCGAAATTTATTGGAATGAACACAGATGTGCCGTCAGTGTGAACTTATCGAAAGTATCTAAAACGGCAAGCAGACACTTCCTTTTTGATGTTTAAGGCACTTTTTCCTCACGTGTTACTGGCGAAGGCGTCCAGAAGGAATTGGGACCATGGGTGCTAAAGGCACAAAGTTTGGGTCGTCAGCGACGATGTGAGTATCTGGTTCAATGCAGGTATGCGGACACATAGGAAGAAACTAAATTGTCTAACTCTGGCAGATCAGACAGTCCAGATAACCCCCGCTAGTCCTGAAGAGTGTAGGAGGGTAGACTGGCGTTTTCCGAAGACAGAAGTCTCGGATCCATGATTAAAACGTCTTCGACTGAGTTGTGGGCAAAAGGGAACCATGGTGTGGGACTCATACGAAGCTGTGAACCCCTAAGAATAACACCGAAGTCTGAGTATCATCCTTGCAGAGCACAATAACCGTTAAAACCCGAGGCCATAGAAAAAAAAAATACTCCAGTCTTTGAATCCCTCCTAAAGGCTGGAATGATAATCCCCTGTGAAAACTCACAGGTGAGAACCCCCAATTTTTCCGGTCAAAAGGCAAACATTCCAGTTGAACCGGAGGAATGGAGGTTTGTTCAAGACATGCAGGCTGTCAATAACGCTGTTGTTCCACGAGCCCCAAATGTTCCCAACCCCTATGTAATAGTAACTCAAGTTACATAGGACTCTGGTTCTGTTCTCTGTTGTGGATTTAGCAATGCCTTCTTTCGTGTACCGGTTCACACAGATAGTCAATTCTGGTTCGCTTTTTTATTCAAAGGGAAATCATATAGCTTCACACGACTTTATCAAGGTTACTATGAGTCCCCCACCATATATAATGAGGCTTTACGCAGGAGTCTGGAGACTGTCGTTTTTACCCCGGGGTCAGCACTTCTGCAGTATAATAGCAGCACTGACAGAGGAACAATGTGAGATGGATACATTTACATTGTTCTGCCATCTAGCGAGGGAAGGGCAGAAAGCTAGTCTTGCAAAGCTACAATTTGTGCAAAACACTTTGGTCACTTAATATCTGAACAAGGGAAGGCCATTGATCAAGACAGAGTTCAAGCCGTCCGGCAAATTCCAAAGTCTCACACGAAGAAAAACGTGCTATCCTTTTTGGGCATGTGCTCCTACTGTAGAATGTTTATTCCACATTCTGCACCCCTGGGGCGCCCCTAAGGGACATAGCCGATAAGAAAGGTTTTCAGAGCCTGGGTCCGTAACAATGGACCCCAGAAACCGAGAGTGCATTTGTTGAATTAAAAAAGGCGCTCCAAACTGCACCGACACCGGGGATTCCGAATCCAAACAAGCCTTTTTTGCAAACTGCAGATGAGAAGCGTGGCTGCATGACATCTGCGCTGTTACACGATCATAGGGGAAAAGTGAGACTGGTAGGTTTTTTTTCGGCTAAGCTGGACCCCGTAGCAGCAAAATTGCCTGAATGCCTGCGAGCCATGACTGCAGCTGAAAAGGCTGGTGTAGCGTCCAGGGACATAGTCAGTCTGGTGAACCAACCCTATTGGTCCCACATGCATTATCCTTATTGCTTTCCGAGCAAAAGACTGCACATACGTCGGAAGCACATTGGCTCAGACACTATACTGCGTTATTGGAGATGCCGAACATTACAATAAAGAGGTGTAACATCCTTATCCCCTGCTAGCCATTTGTTTTGCTCTTTCTTACATTTGAGAAATGTCGAATTAATTTCAACGACACACGTTCAACAAATCACCATCTCCTTCTGCATCACGAAGTTGGATCAAGAACCTGATGGAACAGCAACATGGCATTTGAGAGAGGTTTAACAAGGAATGGATCATGTGAAGTACAGACTCTGCTAGGTTATTAACCCCAGATCTACCTGTTTATTGAGGAGGAACTTCAATAAAATAAGCCACAGCGTCACGTTAACCTAGGAGACAGGGATGAGCAGATTGATCCAATACCTCTTAAAGCTTACAAGAATGACAATGGTCTTGTTTTAGGGCTCAGCAATGGAATGCAATGACACATCAAATTCGGGAATCCGTTTCAATTCTCGAACCTGGAGCACAGGAACAGCAGTAGGAGATTATTCGAAATTGTTACAGCAGATGTAGGAGGAGGATGTTTCTTGTCTGGATCCTAATATAGAGTTTCAGGATTAGGCCAAACAGCACCTCCATACTCCAACACAGGATCCATAATAGACCATGCAACACCTAACTCGTGTTACACACAACAGGATGAATCAATTCAGCCTTCTAAATGCTGCAACACAAGAACTGGAAGAGGCCACAAAGTTACTGGAACTTTTCACACTAGGTTATGGATATTCAGCCGATTGAGTCAATTGCACAAGAATTGCAGAAGAACATGAAACCGTTTGGGATGGTTTCTTATTTGAACAAGGTGGGCAATCCATCCACATTTATGTTCTTTGGGAATAGGAGAAGACCAATCACACCCTCGTTACGATTTCAGGGCTATAGGAGGAGACTGTTCCTTTTCTCCAGCCTCTTATGAAGAAACACGAGGAGACACGTCAGCCACTTGAAATGGTGCACTGCTGCAGCAAGTTTCCATATGTCCCCAGTCCTCTTCTGAAGACAAGGCAGAAGGCATTCACGTCTTGAGTGGCTTGGTCAGGAACAGGAGCAGGATATTAGGCCTTTTTAACATCAGGACGACATTCAACGTATCAAGACTATAATGTAGGAACACCAAGAAGCCCATTTAGCACTCGCGTGTGTAAAGTAGGAACAGAATGAGACCAGTCCACCACTCGTGCCTTTTTCACGGCAATTCGAGCTGAGCTTTTTGCTGTCTTGTGCCTGTTACACAGGAATTGAAAGGAAATGTGGAGACTATAGAAAGGGAAGAACTTCGAATACATTCGGAAGCCAAACACCCAAGTTCAGGGAACGATACAGAGGGACAGAAACATTCACGTTAAAGACAGAAAGAGAAAGTTAAGACAGAAACAGAACATGTTGAAATATGGGGGAAAGCACAGGGGAGTACGTCTAATCGGAAGAGTGAGACCTTGATAGATGCAATCACAAGAAAGACACCATTGAATAAAGGCAATGCCAGATCAGCTGAAACAATTTGTTACATTATATTCTAAATCTGTCTCACAGAAAAAACACAGACGGTCTTAACTCAGATATGTTGTTTGCTCACAAAGGAGAGCGGTGACGACTATGCTCCTGTAATTCTCAGTAAGCTAGACAATCTGCCCAGCATGGGGAATATTGAAAATCTGGGACAGGATATTGTTGCAATAGATATCTCTTCAGCATTGGAAGGTTTGTATTCCGTACTTTAAATGACTGTGAATGGGGCTCCCAAAAATTATGTTTCTGTATCTCCATGCATCAACTTGATGCAAGGTTTTTTTCATGTGCATTCGTGCGTGTATGACAGAGGCAATGATAAATGTGAAAATCATTGTCTGAGAGAGAACACATATGGAGAAAATTAGTTTAAATATGAACAACTGGCAGGGGTTGGGATGATGGACAGAGAGGGACTGAGAAACAGTTCATGGACAGATGTGCGTATACGCTTGAGAGTATTAAAGTAAAGGCATTGCCAGACCCAGTAACAACATCAGTGCGCAAAGGAATGACAGAATGATTGGGAATTTCTTAAGGGTACAGATAAGAGCCATATGGAATCGACGCAGATTAGCTTCTGCAGAATTGAAGCTGAGAGTTTTAGCAGCAGATTATTGGCTTCATTAAGACTGTCTGCCATAGCGCAAAGTTCAAACAGCAGGTGGGATGAGCCATAGAAGTATATCCTACAGGTATCAGTAATTATAGTGAGGAGTGGGCAGGTTATGGTGCAGGAATGAAATCAGGGCCAAAGGGATCACTACTGTTGTCATTTACCTGTTTCAGCCTCAGATATTGGTCAGGGATGTGATGGAGTCAAAGGAAGGAAATTGAGTTTGCAATCAGAATGGAAAACAGTGCTCTATGCTCCTAATATTTCAATATCAATGGCAGTGATACAATGAAATGTGGTTCACTACTGAAATTGAGTAGGTCAACATACAGACCCATGAGTAACACTGCACGAAGCAATGAAGTAGATAGTGAATTATCAAGTTCACTGATGCAGTTAGTAGTGGTTTGTAAAGTGAATATCTGAATTCAGAGTCTGAGCAGCAACAAGAGGAGCGGCAAGGATGGTAGTGTCAATGAAAAGAACAGTGTTACAGTCAAACATGGTTTATAGAATAAATGACTGAACTGTGAAGCTGACCAGAGACACCAAAGAAAGCTCGGACTGCAAAATCAAAATATTGACTAATATTCGATCCAACATGATAATTATTTTCGATCATAATTTGTAGAAGGAAGCCAAACATCCCAGTCTAAACTTCTGTCCATTGTTGGAACATTCTGTCTAATGTTCTCAGACTCTGATCAATTGATGGAACATCCGAGTCGAACGTTCTCAGATTCTGATCTCTCCACCTCCTCTCTGTGGTACTGTTGATCCCTGTTAGTACTGTTGCTGATTATGTGGAGATTGACATTATTCACAGTCACCAAAGGAAGAGGTGAAATTTACAACTCCCTTACATCACTTTACATATCACAATAAAAGGAACAACTTCCTCGATCTGGATGGAATGGATGAGGTTGGCTGACCGTAAACTTTCGATAATTTAAATCTCTTCTACCTGGATGTCGGAGCACTGTCAGAACACTGCAGGAATGTACATGACAGAGATAAAATAACAGAGCACCTGCACAAAATGTCTGGTGGGCATTTTCTCGAGACCACAAAATCGGGTAACAAGATTTCCTGCCCATTGCCTTTTGTCATTTCACTCCTATTGTTAAGTGCCCTTTTACAAATCATTCCAAAACCTCGATAAATCATCCAAAGCATTTCAACTGCTCATTAGGAACAGAAGTAAGTAATTCTGTCCCCATGTGCCATTTTCAGAAGGATAGGAGAAGACCATCAGCATCTCTTGCCTGTTATACCAGGGTAATTCAGCCTCTCGAGTCTGTTATTGAGGATGAAAAGGAGGCCATTCAGCCCATTGACCCTGTCACAGAGGAACAGGAGGAAGCCATTCTACTTCTTTATTCTGTTATGCAGCAAATATTAGTTTTTAAATACTTATGGAGAAATTATTTATGACATAAAGCTTAAAGTTTGAGTAAGGACAACCTTGTACGTTTTAGGCTGGCTCTTTGAAAAGCTGCTTGAGAGAAGCTATTGGCATGAAAGTGGGATGCCTTCACAAATGAGATTAAAGAGTCTAGCGATAGTATATTTCTTTTCATGAGGAGGGTCAGGATGGTCGCTGGAGAGAACGCTGGATTACTAAAAGAAAGGAGGTTCTGGTCAACAAAAAGAAAGACGCATATGATAGGTGTCAGTATCAAAGACCAACTGAATCCATCGAGGGGTGCAAGGACAGAAGGATAATACTCAAGATGGAAATCAGGAGTGAAACGTGGAGACATTATATAATTTTGGAAAATAGGGTAAGCAATGATCCAAAGAGTTTCTGCAAACATATTAAGATCAAACGAGTAACTGGGAGAGAATAGGCCCTCTTAAAGTTCAGCAAGGCGACCAACATGTGGAACCACAGGATTTGGGGCAGCACTAAATAAATATTTCGCGTTCGTATGTACTGTAGAGAAGGATACGTGATGCAGGTAACTTGAGGAAATGAACAAAGATATTTTGGCAGGTTTTCCTATGTCAGAAGATGAGGAGCTGTCCGTCTTAAAATGCATTAAAGTGAATGACTCCCTGTGTTTAATTTTTTCCTTTTTTTGCAGGGATTTTCCATCGTGTCATAACAGAGTCAAGTTTCGTGAATGTGCTTTATTTTTGATGCTACTGAAATACCTACACAGAGGCCGGCATCCCAACACCAGAGAGAGTGCTTGACACTGATCCAGCTCCCTCAGAAGCAGCTGTCAAGGTGACAGAACCACTGCCACTCCTGTTTTTTTGTGTGTATGTGCAGGTGTGAGACAGTAAAAGTCACAAGGAGTACAAATCTTTATTCCATTTCCACGACCAGGAATAAAAGGAACACCCAAGTGGCCAGTGACCAGCAGTGCCCTTCACACCAAATGGGAGGGCAGTGGTTAAATCAAAATAGAGTTGGAACTCCCTGTCTTAAAAGCGACTCCTGGATTGGCACATTGAAATTAGTATAATGAAGGGCATACAGGTGAGTTTGGTTTTAGAGAAGCATGAAAGACCTGCACAATATCGAGGGCTAAATGGCCTGCACTGTTCGATGTTCTCTGACCTGATCAGGTGTTTCTCAGAATTCATTGGGAAGCTCGGAAACTAATTGTTCACCCTCTCGCTGAGATGCTTGCATCATGGACAGTCACAGGTAAGCTGCCAGAAGACGGCAGGGTGGCTGATATTGTGTGCTTTTTAAAGAACAACTGGGAAGGAAAAGCCAGGAACTGTAAACTGGTCTGCCAGATGTCATTGGTTAGTAACTTGCTTCAGGGATATCTGAAAGACTTTTTTTTGGAAAGGCAAGGACTGAGCAAGACAATATGGCTTTTTGTGCGGGAAATCATATTTCACAAATTTGATTTTGTTTTTTGAAGATGTCACGAAGTAGACTGGTGAAGGGGCGGAAGTATGGGTAGTCCATATGGTCTCCGGTCAGGTGTTGAAAAAGATTCCTAGCGGTAAACTGGATAGCACTTGTTAGATCACATGAAATACGTGGAGAGTTGGATGTAATTGACCCGAAGATAAGAGATGAAGGAAGTGGTTGTGGACAGTTTTTGTTTTGCACTGGAGGCCTGTTTCTACCTGAGTGCCATAAGGATCTAATGGATTTTGTAATGAACATAAATGATTTGGATGTGAATAATGTAGGAATGCTTCGTGGCTTTACAGGTAACATCTATGTTGGTGATTTAGTGAACAGGGAAGAGGGTTAATTCAGAGTACAACGGGACACTGATCCGATGGAACAAAATGTCGAGGACTTGCTAATAAAATTTATGTTCGACAAAATTAAGGTGTAACGGTTTGACGAGGCAACTGGGGGCAGAAGTTTTGGGTAAGATCTTGGGATACGTTGTCAGCCACAGACACCAAAATATAACTAATAGAAAATCTGTAGTGTGGAAGCAGGCCACTCGGCACATTGTGTGCACAAAGACCCGCCAAACAGCATCTTGACTAATACAGCCATGTATTACCCCGCTAACCTGACATTTCCCACAGCCAACCCACCACAACCCAGGATACTGCGCAGCAGTTTAGCAAGGTCACTGCACATGTTGTACCGTGGGACGAAAGCCAAAAGCAGTGTTGGAGCCCACACAGACCCAGGGAGAATGTGTAAATACCACGCACGCAGTCACCGAAGTTCGGAATCAAAGCTAGGCCCTTGGTGCCGTGACCCAGCAGTGCTAACGACTGAGCCACATTCTACCCCCGTGACCAGCGCAGAGTGACTGCATTCTCCCACTTTCTCTGGAACCTTCACATCTGTTCAGATGATGTTGAGTTCCAGTGGGGTACTTCCGGCATGCCCACCTTTTCTCTCGCACGAGGAGTTACGTTACCCCTCCCAAACTCTGATGTACAGTGCCTTCAGCTGCAATTGACCCATGTCTTGCACTTCTGCTCTCACTCCCTCCCCCTTCATAAATCAAGTCAACCATCACATCTGTGGTATACACAATAATTGACTATTGAAAAATAAAACAAAAGTGCACATGCTGGAGATCTGAAACAAACATTTTTCAAATGCAGCGCCTTAAATTTGAAATGTTCCCTCTGCTTTCTTCCTTCAGATGTTACGAGTCCTGCTGAGTTTTGCTAGCAATGTTTTGCATATCTAATGTCCTGCTTACAACATGCACAAAATTTGCAGGTTTGACTTTGAGAGATAACTCCTACCAGTATTTGTTTCTTTGTGCTATTGCTAATGTCCAGACATATTGTTTCTGTATATTCTGAGTGCCGTGGGCTGTTGTGAGATTAATTTTATATTCAGTGATCTGTTCCCTGAGGCCTTCCTTGATGTTAACATAAGTTAGCTGCATCGTGTTTGTCGTTCTCAAAGGAAATGGTGAGTTACTTCCCGGGGCTGCCACTGTGCTGGCTGAGTGGAGAATCACATGATCTCCCTAAAATTATGTACATTGGGCCCGATACCTGCGCTAATCTTGGGAGGAAATTCAGAGCAGGCACGCATGGTCTCCTCACATGGCCTCACTCCTGGACCTGGGGGAATGGGATGTCCTGCCTGTGACCCTTCTCACCCGAGAGGAGCTCATGGCCAAAGGTTTGGGAAGGGCAGTAATAGCACCCTGCCTGCCACGTACAGGCTCAATATCAGGGGTTGTGCTGGTTATCACCACACAACTGTGCTTGTCCCAGTGTACTATGGGTTCTCAAAGATGGCACAGGTTCCTTGGGATGCTGGGTAATTCCAGGCTCTCCCGTGGTGGGAATAGTGTGCAGTGAGAAGTGGGGGAAGACCGATGTGATTCTCATTTGAGGACCCAAGTACCAATTAATGTGGGGAGTTTGGTGAGATCCTCTCAACCTCATGTTAGTAATCTCTCCCCAAAACCCAAACCACCTTGCACTTTGCATAAAAAACAGTACTTATTAAGATGAATCCATAAGATCATATTGAATTGGAGCAAGAGTCGGCCATCTAGCCCTCAAGCCTGCACTCCAATAATGTCAGGGCTGCACTTTTCCTAGACTTAGCTCCACTTACCCTCCCTCTCACTATTAACCTTGATTCCTTTACTCTTCCAAAATCTAGCTTTGCTTTAAAAGCATTCAGAAAAGTAACCACAACTACTTCATTCAACAGAGTATTCTACAGATTCACATGAAGATGTTCCTCTGCAACTCTGTCCAAAATTTGGTCCCATTCATTTTGAGGATCCTTCTAGTTTCTAGTTTCTCTCAACAGTGAGAGCAAACTCCCTACTATTACCGTATGTACTCCCTTCACAATTTTGTATGAGCATAAATCCCCAATCATTCTTCTAAGTCCCCATCAGTAGAGTTCCAATCTACTTTGTCTCTCTTCATATTCAGCGCTCTCAATTCTAGAATCAGCATAGTGAAGCTCTTCAACACCCATCGAGTGCGAGCACATTATTTCTCAAGTAAGGAGTCCAAACCTGTGCATGGTACACGAGGTGTGGCGTCATCAGCACCATTTACAGCTCCAGCATAATCTTTCTGTTTTTAAACAATGAAGAATAATATTCCATTTGCCTTCTTAATTATCTGCAAATCAATGTTTTGTGAATCCTTCACAAGAAAAACCAGGATCCTCTGCAGAGCAGCATGCTGCAATTTTTTACCACATAAAAGGATGTCCAGTGTACTGTTATTCCTGCTAAAATGGATTAATTCACATTGACCGACATCGTACTCAATCTGTGAGACCCTTCCCCACTCACTATACTATCTATTCCCCTCTGCAGCCGTTCAGTATGTTCTATACACTTCACCCGCCCACTTATTTTCTGTCACCTGCAAACTTTGGTGTCACACACGAAGTCATTCATACAATATCCTGATCAATGAATTTAAGCTCCTCCTTTTTAATCATACAGATGTCATTCTTTGTGCGGAGATCTACCCTACCTTATCTTTAGTTTTGTATATCATCCTTTAATCTAAAATCTGGAGGATGTTCCGTTCTCAGTGTTGGTCGCCCAAACACCATATTTCTCTAATGGCATTAAATCATATCCATTTCTCAATTCCATTTGAATATATAGAACATTTTGCAATAAAGTACCTTTCACCAACTTCTTACAATCATTATCGCGTCTTCACTTCCGCCATTATTTCTCATTCTGACGCCGTCAGGAAACAGTGTGACACCACAGAATCAGGCTTGATCAGTGGTGTTTCAAGAAGCATCATCACCAACACTCGGTATATCTGTCCATCCAGCATGATATACACACCAGTGGTGGCGACACAGAGGGATACTGTCGGGAAAGGAGTTACCCTGGAATTCCCCAACATTTATTCCAGAACCTGGGAAATCTCATGGTAACACGTCGGAGATGGTCAAGGAAAGCTGCTGATGAGACACCTACTGCCCTCCACACTGTTCCTCAATGATAACACAGTTCCCCTCGATGCTGAAAACAAATCGGAGGAAGCACTGAGGGTGCCAGGGACCTAAAACTTAGTCTGGGTGTGGGACTTCAAAGTCCATCACCAAGAGTGTCGCCAGAGGCCCAACACTGACTGAGCAGGGAGAGGCCTCAAATACACAGCAGCCAAACAGGGGATGTGATGGGTGAACCAACAAGAGGAAAACATTTTCACCCAAACAATTGTTACAGATGGATCTACCTCGACATTATCTGTACAAGCAGCCAGCACACGGTCCTGGTGGAGGGAAAATCTCAGCCACATATTGAAGGTAACGCCCACTGTGTTATGTGGCATTCCCTCCTGTGCAGTAGGACATACTGCTGAATGACTGAGCAAATGGAAGCTTTACCTCCATGAGGCACGGTGGACTAGCAGTAGCTGCAGGATAAATGATCTGCCCTCCATCATAAAATCAGAAGTGAGCTGTTCACTGATGGTTCCAGAATGTTCAGAACCATTCACAACTACACCCATACTAAAACAGGCTATTCAGATCATCAGAAAATTTAAACAGGAACAGAATGATGCCATTCAGCCGTTCGAGTCTTTTACTCAGCAATTGAACCAGATCTTTTAATCTCTTACGTCTGGAAAATGGAAGAGAATATTTAGCCTTTCAAAGCTGTAAACAGGAATACTGGAAGGACTGGTTCCTGAGATGTGAGCTGGGCTAAATTAGGGATAAATCAGTCTCTGTCAGTTTGACAGAAATTAACAATTGCGATGACACAGTGACCAGTGCTGGGTCCTCAGTTATTTGCCACTAATATAAACGTTTTTGAAAGATTTAACAAATGTATTCTAACGAAGACAGACAGGAACCTAAGTTGTCAGGAGGCAGTGCAGCATATCTATTTGGAAAAACAATGGATGAGAATTTGGCACCTGGAATATAACGTGGGTAACTGTGAACCTGTTACTTTTACAGGAAGAGTAACAGGCTATGTATTAATAAATGTGGAGAGATTCCAGGTATGTTTGGTAAATGTGTACTGGAAGATTCACGCTGCCGTTCACAAATGGGAAGTGTTGCTTCATCTCCTTGAAGATTTGCTCCCTGATGTTCTCAGTGGCCCAGTTGATCTCAATACACACCTGATATGTTTATGTGCTTGGATGGCGGTGTGGAGTGCTGGGAGTGTGTGTTTTGTGATATCAAGGGGAAGGCATTTTTCCGATTGGCAATCCTTTCTTTTGACATGGAGATTTGAGGAATATGCGAATGGCTGAATGAATGCTTCTGAATGAAGAGGCCAGCACAATTGGTTTTCAGGAACAAGATGTACTGAGCATGGTCAAACTGCAACATGAATTGAGGCAGGGACGGAGGATCCAATCACAAGACTGAGAACTAAATACATTGCCAGATCAGCTGAAATAGTTAGTTTGAAATTACTCTCAGTCCAATTGGAGAACCATGAATTCAGAGGAGATATCTGTTCAGCACAGTGTGAGTTTCAAACTCTGTTCAGTCTAAAAGCGCAATCTGCCGAGTGCAGAAAAATGTACAGACCATGCCAGTGCGTTAATAAATAAACTCGGACTAGGTGTGCGTCTAACGCTGGGATCTATCCCCATCACAGCAGTGTATTCATCCAGACACACCAGATATCTGTCCAGCAATGGCAGCTATGCAGATCACAGAAGTGCATTGATCTTTCAATCCGGCCGAGATATCTGTCGTGCCCCACGAGCTATGCAGACCACAGCAGCACAATTATATTTAGGCTACTATCGGTGAAGCACACGTGAAGAGGTTGAGATGGATTTTCAGCCACTTTCTCTAATTTTTAGTATTTTTTGATATACACTTCCGATTATTAGTGAGAATGGATTGTAAAGTCCTGAAACAAACCCAATGTCAGCATCTGGGCAAGCAATGGACATGCCCATCTCCTTTTACTAAGGGACTGAATTGCAAGGAATTGGACAATACTGCGATGAGTCTCCAAAATCATTCTATGAAGAAGGAAGCAAATATCCTTAAGATGGTGGCAGTCAGAAAGTTCCATCCAGAGCTTCTCTGCTCTGCCTGCTCTTTATATCTACCTTTATTATTCTGTTTCCTAGAGAGAATTCTTCTTCACAAACTTTAAAAAAATTTAAATTTCCTCCGATGGGAATGGAGGAGGTGAATCCCAGATAGGGGGCTGTCGCGGGGATGCGAGGCCTCGAGAAAGCACAGTGGGGCCTGGATACAATCTGGATAATGGACTTGGTGTGGCCTGAAGAATGGGACCGATACGGTCTTGAGACTGGGCCTGGTGTGGTCTGGATTCTGAGCCTGGTATGGTGTGGAGACTGGGCCTGGTGCTGTGTGGCGACTGGGCCTGGGGAACTATGGGGACTAGGCCGGTATAGTCAGTTGACAAGCTCTGGTACAGTCTGGAGACTCGGACTGGTACAGCCTGGGGACTGGGCCCATTATGGCCTGGAGGCTGAGCACGGTGTGGCTAGGAGACTGTGGTCGGAGCAGTCTGGAGTTTTGCACTGGTGCGGTTTGGAGACTGTTCCCTGCCCTGTCTGTACTCATCCCGGTGCAACCTGGAGACAGGACTCAGTTGTGTCAGAATACTCAGCGTAGTGAATAGTGGATAGTGGGCCTGGTTTGTTCTGGAAACTGGGCCTGATATGGTGTGGAGACTGGACCGGGGCCGCCGGGAGACTGGGCCCAGTGCTGTCTCGCAACTAGACCTGTGGAACTCTTGAGAATGGGCACCATATTGACAGAATAAGAGGTCTGGTACAGTTTGGAGACTGGCCTCGATGCACTCTGGACACTCTTTGCTGGCACAAACTGATGTGTCAGGGATTGTAATTCGTGTTGGTTCATTTTTATCCCTTTTACTCTTCTCTGGACTTTCATTTTTCATTCTTTCCAAATACTTAAGAATCTGTAACAAGATTTCTTGTACCTGAGATGGCGCCATAAGTGAAACCATAGCAATGCTTCCACTGCATTCATTAAAGTGTACGTGACATTGAAGCCAATTCAATTCAAATGTGAGGGTTTCATTTTGTCTTGGGAAGACACAGATACACACACACACACACACACACACACACACACACTCACACGCACACACACACACACACACAAACAACCATAGAAAGATGCAGACATTCGGCAGATGCAGACCTTGAGTCGCTGCCTTGCCATTCAATGAGTTCATGGCTGGTCTGATCCTGGCATCACCTTTATTTTGTCTTGGGAATTAAGGCAGAGCATGAGGTTCAGCTGTTAAAATGGATGACTGTAATTCCATTAGTTTGAAGATAGTCCTGGAAAAGGATGAGCTTGGTCCACATGTTAACATCAATAATTAAGGCAAAGCTAATTGTGATGATATTTGGCAGCAAGGTACAAAAGATGATTGGAGAAGCTTTTCGCATTTAAAACGACATTTGGCAAGTGGGAGTCTTTCAAAGCGAGATCGTGAGAGTTCAGGGACAGCATGTTCCTGTTCGTTTGAAGAGCAATATGAGCAGGTGTAGGGATCATGGCAGCGGTTATTGAGTGTCTGGTCAAGGGAAAACAAGCAAGTATATTGGCCATGCTAAATTGCCCGTAGTGTGAGGTAAGGGGTAGATGTAGATGTAGATGTAGGGGTATGGGTGGGTTACGCTTCGGCGGGGCGGTGTGGACTTGTTGGGCCGAAGGGCCTGTTTCCACACTGTAAGTAATCTAATCTAATCTAATCTATATGTCCGGTATAGGCAGCAGCGATCAATGGAATCCCGTGAGCGTAACGTGTGTATGAGTATGCTTACCAGGGAAATCAGGAGGGCAAAAACGGGGCATGGGACAGCTGTTAAGGTTGAGGAGAATTGAAAGACATTATATTAGTATATTAAGGGCAAAAGAAAGTCGAGAGAGAGAATCGGGCTCCTAAAAACTTAGACAGCCATCTTTGTGTGGACACACACAAACCATTAAGTTTCTGAGGTTGATTGTCACGTGAACTCACATGAGGACAGGGAAAACTATGCAAGTCGCCATATATGACACAATCTTGTCACAAAGTCCACTCCCCACCAAAATATAGAATGTTGATATAAAGCAGAAAAGTAAAGAAAACACAGTTAAAATGTAAGGCATGATTGATATTCTGGTAAAAGTGGAAGCACATATACACAGTTAACAGTTCAACAACACATGACATATGTTTCTGACGATGCAGGGTTCACACTCCTCACAAAGTATCGAATTCACCACACTCAGATGCCTAAGAGCCAGTTCCTGCTCAATGGGCAAGATACACCATGAAAATATCGCGTCAGCATTTACTGTGGAGGAAGACATGGAAGCTGGGGAACTTAGGGAAATAAATCAATGCAGTGATGTTTTGAAATGCGGCTACCTTGCGGAAGAGGAAATGCCAGAATTTTGAAAATGCACAACGTTAGATAAACACCCAGGTCCTGTTCAAGCATACGTTTTTCTCCGTGGACCTTCGTGTGATCCAACAAGATGCCACGTAGTAGCCTTGTTAATAAGGTTAGATCACAGGGGATCAGGAAGAGCTTCTTAATGAAAGTAGGAGACAGATGGTGCAGGGAGAGATTTGTGGTGACCAGCGGTGTGCCACAGGACCTGTGCTGGGCCACTGTTGTTTGTTATTTTGTGAAATGATTTGGATGAGAATATACAAATGATGGATGGTAACATTGTAGACGACACCAAATTGCTGGATTTTGGAAAGTTTATGAAGGTTTATAAATCAGGTTGAGGTTAAGGATGTAGGTTTGTTCGCTGAGCTGAAGGTTTGATATCCAGACATTTCATTACCTGGCTAGGTAACATCATCAGTGGTGACCTCCAAGTGAAGCGAAGCTGTTGTCTCCTGATTTCTATTTATATCTTTCTCCTGAATGGGGTGCATGGGGCTTGTGGTGATGTCATTTCTGGTTCGTTTTCTGAGGGGTTGATAGATGACTTCGTGTCTTTTTGTGGCGAGCTGTTGTTCGTGGACTCTGGTGGCTAACCTTCTTCCTGTCTGTCCTACGTAGTGTTTGTGGCAGTCCTTGCATGGAATTTTGTAGATGACGTTGGTTTTGTCCATGGGTTGTACTGGGTCTTTTAAGTTTGTTAGTTTTTGGTTGAGAGTGTTGATGGGTTTGTGTACTACTAGGATTCTGAGGATTGCTGGTTAAATGTCGGTGAAGAAGGTCATTTCAAAGGAAAATGAGATCATGATTAACTGCGGCAGTTGGCCGAGGTTTGGCAGGTGGAGCTTCCTGCAGATAAATACGAGGTGCTGCTTTTTTTTTAGACAAATGAGAGCAGGGCTTACACATGTGGAGAGGGTGGTGTGGAAGGCAGTCGGTACGATTGCCTTCATCAGTCAGAGCAATGACTATCGTAATAAGGACATGATGCTGTGTGTGTTCTCGAGGAGAGTAAGGTCAGATTTGGAGTACTGTGTACAATTCGTGTTGTCCTGATATACGACGAATGTTTTAAACCGGCAAGAGTGCAAATTATTTACAATGATGAGAAAGAGATTGGAGGTCATGTGGTATAATGATAGCCTGGATAGAAAAAATAAAACAAAGAACAAAGAAAATGTTCAGCCCAGCTCGCCCTGTGGCGCTCCAAGCCTGAGCCGATCCAAATCCAGTGTGTAAATCTGTAACCCAATTCCTAAGCATCTATATCCCTCTGCTCCCCATGTACTCATCCATCTATTCAGACGCATCTGAAATGAATCGAACGTGCCTGTCTCTTCTCCCTCTGCTGGCAAAGCGTTCCAGACACCTACCACCCTCTGTGTGAGGTATTTGCCGCGAGTATCCCCCTTAAACATTTCACCTCTCACCTTGAAAGCGTTACATCTCATTACTGAATCCTTCACTCTGGAAAACGCTTATCTCGATCTACCCTGTCTATACCTGTTATGATTTTGTAGACCTCAATAAGGTCTCGCTTCATTCTCCTTTTTTTCAAATGAAAACAATCCTAAGCTACTCAACCGCTCTTCATAGGTAGCAACTTCCATTCCAGACAACATACTCATAAACCTTGCCTGCGCCCTGTCCAAAACCTTCACATCTTTTTGGTCATGTGGCGACGAGAAATTTACACAATATTCCAAATGCGGCCGAACCAATGTCTTGTACAATTTTAACAGACTTGAGAGTTCTTATACTCAATACCCCATACAATGAAGGCAAGCATACTTTCTGCCTTCTTGACCAATCCATCCACCTGTGAGCGACGTTCAGGGTACAATAACCTTGCACTCCCCGACCGCTCTGCCCATCAACTTTTCACAATTCTATTCTGTTTACTATACAATTCGTTCTAAAATTAGACTTCCCAATACACATCAACTCACCTTTGCATGGATTAAACTCCACCTACTATTTCTCGGCGAACCCTCCAGTCTATCCATATTCTCCTGTATTCTTTGACAGAGTCCTACGTTTTCTGCTCCTCCACCAATTTTCGTGTCATCTGCAAACTTGTTAATTATACCAACAGTGCCCTTTTCCAGATCATTTATGTACATCACAAACAGCACTGGCGCCAGCACTGATCCCTGTGGCACACCACTCGTCACCTTTCTCTGTTTCGAGAAACTCCCTTCAATTACTACTCGCGGTCTCCTGTTTTTCAACCAGTTCGTTATCCACATAGCTGTAACACTGCACACCATGTGATTTCACTTTCTCCATTAGTTTATTATGGGAACCTTAACAAACGCCTTGTCAAAGTCTATGTATATGACATCTACAGCCCTTCCTTCATCTATCAAGGCTGTTACTTCCTCAAATAATTCGAGTAACTTGGTAAGTCACGATCTCTCCCGCACAAAATCATTTTGCCTATCACCGATAAGTCCATTCTGTTCCAAATATAAATAGATTTTATCCCCCAGGACATTCTCCAGCAACTTTCCCACCACTGATGTCAAGCTCGCTGGTCTGTAGTTAACCGAAATGTTCCTCGTACCCTCTTGTACAGGAGGGCAACATGAGCAATTTTCAAATCTTCCAGCACCTCACCTGTGTTTAAGGATGCTACAAAGATAGCTGACAGGGCCTAGATATTTTCTCTCTTGCCTCCCTTTGCAACCTGGAATACATCCCACCCGGTCCTCTGGATTTGTCCACCTTCATAAGTTCGAGCCTACCAACCACATCTTACCTACTTATGTGAACGTGATCCAGAGTAATCAAACTTCTATCTCTTCTCTCCTCAGTGAACACTGATGCAAAGTAATCATTCAGAGTTTCACACATCTTCTCAGGTTCAAAATGCAGCCTTCCTTCCTTATCCTTTAGTGGACCAATCCTTTCTCCAGTTACCCACTTGCTTCTTATATCCGAATAAAAGGCTTTGGGATTCTTATTAATTGTGCTCGCTAAAGTTATTTCATGACCACTTTGAGAACATAGAACATAGAAAAGTAGGCCATTTGATCTTCGATGCGGTACCGAGCATTAATCCTAATGTAAAGTCAAATAACTTAAGCTACACACCCCTGCGATCCATTTGCATGCCCAGCAGTCTCTGAAATGTCCCGAATGACTCCGCTTCCACCATCACCATTGATAGTGCATTCCATGCATTCACAACTCTCTGCGGAAGGAAGCTTCCTCTGACATCCCCTCTATACCTTTCACCTAATATCTTTAAAAATATGAGCCCTCGTACCAGCCAATCCTGCACTGGCGAAAAGTCTGAATCTATTGACTCTATTTCTTTCATTAGCTTGCATACCTCGATCAGGTCACGTCTGTTCCTCATCTCCAGAGGTAAAAGTCCGAGTTTCGTCATACTCTCTTTACAAGGCAAGACCTCCAGTCCAGGCAGCATCCTGCTAAACCTGTTTGGCACCGGCTCCAAAGCCTCTGTACATTTCCTAAAATAGGGCTACCAGAACTGGACACAGTATTCCATATGTGGTCTCACCATTGACTTGTAGAACTGTAACAAAACTGCGTGGGGTTAATTTCGATCTGCCGTTAATGAAAGCCAAAACACCATATGCTCTTCAACACTACTATCTACTTGGGTAGCAACTACTTGGGATCTATCTACTTGAACACTAAGATCTCTCTGTTCCTCCATACTGCAAAGAATCCTGTCTGTAGTCCTATATTCAGCTTTTGAGTACGACCTTCCAAAATGTATCACATCATATTGTCAAGGTTGAACTCCATTTGTCATTTTCAGCCCAGCACTACATTTTACCAATGTCACGCTGGAGCTGCAGTATCCCTAGATAGTATGAACGGACCTCCAAAATTTGTGTCTTCTGCAAATTTACTCAACAACCCGTCAAACCCCTCACCTAACACATTTATAAAATTTAGAAAGAGCACAGGCCCAAGAACAGTGCTCTGTGGGACCCACTCAACACTGACCTCCCGGCAGAATTCTTTCTGTAATCCAAACAATTCTGAATCCAGATAGCCAAGTCTCCCTGTATCCCATACTTCCCCTCTTTATGAGTTAGGCTATCATTGGGAACCTTATCGAATGCCACATCTACTGCTCGACCTTCGTCGACCTGCCTTTTCAACTCCCCAAAGAACTCAATAAAATTTGTGAGACATGACCTGCCCCTATCAAGGCCACGTTGACTGCCTTTAGTCAGGCTATGCTTTTCCAAATAGTAATAAATCCTATGTTAAAAAAGTGGTGCTGGAAAATCACAGCAGGCCAGGCAGCATCCGAGGAGCAGGAGAATCAACGATTCGGGCATAAGACCATCTTTATTCCTGAAGAAAGGCTTATGCCCGAAACGTCGATTCTCCTGCTCATCGGATGCTGCCTGGCCTGGGGTGTTTTTCCAGCACAACGCTTTTCAGCTCTTGTACTCCAGCATCTGCAGACCTCACTTTCTCCTAATCATAAATCCTATCCCTCAGAATTCTTTCCAAAACTTTGCTGATCATAGACGTAAGACTAACTAGTCTGTAATTGCCATTGATTTCCCTATTACCCTTCTTGAAAAGTCGAACAAACTCCTTTCTCGAGTCCCGGAGGAGCTTAGGATTATTCTGGCCTTTCCGTGGGGACTCACCAACCTCAGTGTTGGCCAAAGCTTCCAGCACATCAGCTTCATCGATCTTGATCGAATCAAGCCTGTATACGAGTTCCTCAAGCTCCTATTCGCAATAAGGTCCCTTTCCATTGTGATAACCGAAGCAAAAGACCCATTTGGGGCTTCCCCTGTCTGTTCATACTCTATGCACAATTTCCCTGCGTTGTCCCTGATCGGCCCTTCTTCATCCCTGATCATTCTCTTATTCCTCACGTATGAGTTAAATGCTTTTTTCTTGCCCGGTCCTGTCTCTAGCAAGCCTGTGATCCTCTAAACCTGTGGTAGATCCTTGCTTTCGCCACCTGACGTAAGCTGCCTTCTTCCTATGCTTGTGAAGTTCATCTGTTCTCATCGTCCCCTTCTTCCCCGTCTCAGAGGAACAAATTTTTGCATCACTCGCAACAGCTTCTCCTTAAACAATCTTCACATGTCGGCTGTGCCCTTTCTGTGCAACAATAGCTCCCATGCTGTACTTCCCAACTCGTGTCTGATATCGTCATCATTTCCTTTTCCCCAATTAAGTATCTTTCCTACCTGTAACTGGCGTCTTTCCTCTCCAAATTTTTATAAATGTGAGGCGATTATGATGACTGTCACCAAAGTGTCCTCCACCGCGAGATCCGGTACCGGTCCTGGCTCATTTCCGAGCACCAAATCCAAAATAGCCTCTCCCTTCGTCGACCTGTCTACATACTAAATAAGGAAACCCTCCTGAACATACCTACAAAAGGCGGCTCCATTCAAACAACCTTCTCCAAGGAGATTCCAGTTGATTTTGGGACAGTTGAAATCACCCATAACAACAACTTTGCTACATCTGCATTTTTCCAAAAACTGCCCAACAATGATTTGTTCCATCTTATTAGTTCGCTTAATTCCTCGTTTAAGAATGGTCCTCCCTTCCCGGTATTCCACGAGGGCCCGTTCTGTTCTTAGCTATCTGGACTTTATGTACGCTTCTCTTTTCCTCTTGGCTACTCGTCCCATTTCTCCTATCATCCATGGTTCACGAATCTTGCCTTTCCTATCCTTTGCTTTCAACGGAGTATGCTTATCCTGCACTATCTTGACACTATCTTTGAAAGCTTCCACATATGAAATGTGGATTTCCCTTCAAATAGCTGCTCCCAATTCGCATTTCCCAGCTTCTGCCTAATGCTGATATAATTGGCCTTGGCCCAGTTTAGTACATTTCCCTTATGATGACTGTCATCTTTGCCTATGAGTATTCAAATTGTGGTCACTGTTCTCAATGAAATCCCCCAACACAGCTTCCACTGCCTCGCCTGGATCATTCCCCAACACCAGGTCCAATATGGCCTCTTCCCTCGTCGAACTATTGACATACTGCTCCAGAAAACTCTCCTAGACGCTTCTTATAAATTCTGTCCTTTCCAGACCTCATACACTAATTGTCTGCCAGTCAATATTGGGGAAATTAAAATGTCTAATCACCACCACACTGTTGGCTCGATATCCTTCCATAATATGTTCACCTATTTGTCCTTCTACCTCACACGCACTGGTGTGAGGCCTCTACTACAGCTCCAACAATGTAACTGCACCCTTCTTATTTCTCAGTTGCACCCGCAATGTTTCACTACTAAAGCCCACCATCATGCCCTCCTTTTGCAGAGCCGTTGAAGTAATCCCTGACCAGCAATACAACTCCTCCCCATCCTTTTGACTTCTCTCCCTGCCCTGTCTGAAACGTTTATATCCTGGAACATTTAGTTACTAATCAGGCCCTTCTTTCAACCAAGTCTCTGTGACTGTAATAACTACATAATTCCAGACACCATCCTAAGCCCAACGTTCATCCGCCTTCTCCACTATACTCCTTGCATGAAAGTCAATGCACTTGAGAGCACCAGTTCTTTGCGTTCATCTGCTCTCTGCCAACTCTTCCCCTTATTAATGTTAACTTCATGGTTCTTATAATCTCCAGTTTTCACATTGTTGTCTATTTCTCTGCTATTCTGGTTTCCAGCCCCCTGTCACATTCATTTAAAAACTGCCCAACAGCAGTAGCAAAAACTCCCCCAAGGACGTTTGTTGCAGTCTGGTCAGGTGTAGACCATCCAATTTTTAATAGTCCCTCCTTCCGCAGAACCGGTCCAGATGTCCACCAAACCTGAACCCACTACACCATCCCCCAAGCCACGTGTTCATCCTGCATATTCTTTCATTTCTATGCTGGCCAGCACGTGGAACCGGTAGTAATCCCGAGATCACTGCCTTTGATAGTCTGGGAATTATTTTCCCTTTTGCGTATCAAGCTGAGTGGTGAACTTGCAGAGTGGTATAATAATGCTGGACATAGATAGTGTAAATAGCCAATGTCTTTTCCCCAGGGAAGAGGTGTCCAAAATAAACGGTACAGGTTTAAGGTAAGAGTGGAGAGATGTTAAAGAGATCGAAGAGTTAGATGTTTCGCACAGACTGCTGTGTATATGTAATGAGCTGCCAGAGAAAGAGGTGCAGGGAAATACAATTACATTTAATATACAATTCCATGGATACATGAGTAGGAAAGCTTTGCAAGGCTACATGCCAGATGCAGGCAAACAGGATTAGTTCAGTTTAGGAAACCTGCTGAGCATGGACACGTTGGGCCGAACGGTCTCTTTGTATATTGTGTGACTCTAACACCCTATGACATTATAACCAATCATCATTAATGCTTTGCAGCTCTCAGCTCATTTCTAGGACAAAAATCCTCTTCAAAGATCGTGCCCCTCTTACTTTGAAAATACCATTCTTCACATTGATGTAGTAATCCACGCCACAGCAGCAGCAGCAAAATGGTATTGAACCACAACCTGAAACATTTTGCCCAGTATACTTCCTCAGTCTACCATCACCAACAAGCCGATCTAAGCTTCAACGATAAGTGTGTTGCACATCCCAGGGTTAGAAACATGAAACCTGGTAACAACCT